>NC_079163.1:129913488-130538488 GCF_947563725.1 Argiope bruennichi
AGTATCATATTTTTTGTATCATAACCTTTGGCTTTTAACAACTTTTTTGTACTCACAGACGAATTTTTAAAGTAATATAGGTTTTACTTGAACGTCAATTAAAGACTCATCTGTACATTCTACAAATAATCTATTTTTCATTAAAACATTTTCCCGATTTAAAGCACTTCTGAAAACCTTGTCAATTTATATCTGAAGTGTTATGTTTAGATGATACATCAGTCCTGTAACTCCATGCATTTTTTTCCCAAAAACATGATTAAAACTGAATTTCAAACAGGGAAATTAGATTTATAAAGAAATGTGATGTATCTTGGAGCTAACAAGAATGTATCTTGGAGCTTTACCAGAATCTACTTTTTGATATTACCTCAATAGAATCAATCTATAATAAAATCCTCTTAGTAATTTAGTTCTAAAATATTAGAATGATGACAATTAATTAATTAGTACAAAAATGACTAAAATTAGTTGTGTAGTTTAAACAGTGTTAAGTCCAAAAATTAGCTCTATATATTGTCAGATCGAAACTACATGTTATTTGTTTTTTGTCTTCCCTAGATGTAATTTCATTTGTTGACATATCTGAGAGTTTTATCTCTTATTGATGATACGTCAACTAAAAAAAAAGGGTATTAAAATTTTTTTGAATAGTATTTTGCTTCATTTTATTGTAACAATTGTTTCTCGAACTAATTTTAATGCAATGATAAATGTAAAATAGAGCATTTTTGTCATTTATTTTCTATGGAATGCTAAAATATAATATGATATACTACAAAGATGATGCATTTATCGCATTTTTACTACATTATACAACATAACTTAATCCAATCCTTTTTTTTTTCAAGGGTCCAAAGTACGCACTTGTTCTTTGCCTGCTTTGTCTTGTGAGTGTTCTGTGCGTAGACGCACAAAGAGATAGCAGACGTAGATCTGGAAGACGAAAGCCCACAACCGAAAGTCCACCACCTGCAGAAGAACCTGAAAATGAAACTATTCCCCAAAAGGTAGATGCAGAGCCAGAAGAAGTTGCTAAGCCAGAAAAAGTCCAACCTCTTGAGGCTGAAACAAATGCCCCAACTGCTGCGAAAGAGGCTGAAAAATCTGGAGGTCCACCTTTCATTGTTCCTCGAGGTACTCGGAAACCTCGTCCTATGCATGTGAGAAATAGTGGAGAAAATAAACCAAGACCAACTTTACCCACATTTTCTCGCAAGCCTGCAAGAATGCCCAAGCCAGATCGAAACGAAAAGAAAACTGATGAGAATCAGGTTGGTTCCTCTTCAACAACCACCACAACTCCAAAGCCATCAAGAAATTATCGTAGACGAAACAACTCCCAAAATTCCGACAAAGCTCCCGCAAATGCAGAGAAGTCATCACCAGCTGCTGAAAACACAGAAACAGTGACCGAAGAAGCTGCACCAAAAAAGAGATTTGGAGGAGGGGGCAGCCGAAGAAATTCCCGAGGGGGTAGCCGAAGAACCAATGCAGCTGCTGCTGAAACATAAAACTTTGAACTTAACTGTACAGTCAGTTTTTATTTTGAACTTATAGTGCTTGTGGCAGTTTGCTAGGTAGAATAGCAAAGAGAATTAATCGCTATGAGTGGAAAATGCTTCAAGTGCCTTTAAACCTTTCAACATCATCTGATATCTGAGGGGTTTATAAACTTTTTGAGTTATGTTTCTTTTCAGAAAAATCAATGCCTATAGAATGAATTCCTTTATTTCCTTCCATTTAAAGATCTCACAAAGGGCAAGATTTTTACTCAAAAAGTTTTTTACCTTTCATATGCAATATTAATTTTACTTCAAAAGGAAAAAAACCTTTTAATAACTGAAAAAAATTATCCAGTATCTCATAGTTTTAACTATTCTTTTATTTCATTGGAATATTTTTTATTTGACTTAACATATTAATGATTATGCACCGATTTGCTATGAATTTCTCTACCTCACCACTTGATATTATTGATAAAGGTTTTTTTTTCTGTACTTTGTTATTCGAATTACAATTTTTTTTTTTTTTTTTACTTTGTTGTTCGAATCGCAATTAAAAAATCTGTTATATGCTAGTAATGAAACTTACCAAATCCAGTAATATTCTTCCAGTTAAAAATCGCTTGACATTGTAACTGTCACAACTTACAAGAAATGTATAAAAAGGATATCAATATTAAGTTTATATAATTTTATTTACTCATCCATAGTCGATTGCTACAGATAAAACATTTCAAACTAATACGAAAAGAAGTTGTTTTACACTTTGTGATAATTTTTTTTTCTGAAAATATATAAAAGTACACGAATTTCTTATTAAATACCGATTTCCACTTTCCATCGTTTTCTTTTATGCCATACATAAACAATCATTCAACCTGTTTTCACCAGAAACCTTTTATTGTCAAAATATTTTGAATTGGAAGTTGGTAATTTTAACTTGTTGATTTATGCTCTGATACAATGACTGTGATAATTCATATAAAATCCTGATTTAACATGAAATTTAAACATGCTTTCAAATAAACATTTCATCCCCATTGATTGCTTTGTATGTTTTTATACCATTCATTTTTACTATGTGGAAATTTCATTTTTACTTAATAAAAGGGGAATTTATAAATTTTAAAAGAATATGCGTGTCAAAAACCCATATTTGAAAAAAATTGGAATGGGCGATCAAGTATCTTTTTCTATAAACACATCAGTGATTTCATATCAAGGAATTATCACTTAAAACCTAAAATTTTAGATAAAAAATTCTTCAAAGTTCTGTCAAAATTTTCTTTTAATATATTTGTTATTAAATAAAAATCACTGACCTCATTATTACTGACTTAGTAAAACGCAATAAATGAAACACTTTTTTTGCTTTCTTCTTTAAGTCTGATTAATAATCAATCAATAATTATTATAAATGTAATATGCAATATATGCAATGCATTTTCAGTATCAGTTTTAAGCTACTAATGTTTGTTTGATGCATTATTTATTAATTATTTTCTTCAGTTATAAAGAAAAATAATTTCAATTAATATCTAAGAAAAATAATTTCGGAGAGAAATAATTTTCTCCGAAACATCGCACGTACATATTTGTATTCATTCAGTAAAATATCTCCAGTTTGTTTTTAAAATGAAAGCGACGAATTTTTAATAAACAGTATGACAGCATTATTTTCTTCAAAGAAATTTCACAAATAAAATAAAATAATATGATTCATAGAACACTATTTTTATTAAATAATATATTTTTCGGTAATAGCAGCCTTTTCTCTCTTAAGAAGGGCAAAGATACTTGGCACTTAAAAGAAATTTTTATTGCAACGTGATTAAAATGAACAGAGGTTTAGTCAGAAATTAACCTCGTCTCAGTCAAAGATCATGAGGTACAGAGATAGGGTCGCGCAAAGTGACTCTGCCTAGTCGAGAAGTACAGGCAGCACTTGTACGGTCGGTGATAAAACTCCGACACCAGACCATTTGAGTGTAACCCCATCTAGTGTGTGCAAGCTGCAGAGCTCCAATCATCCTCTATCCCATAGTCTTCTGATGTCCACAACATCAGAAGACTGCCCATTCCATTTGTAAAAGCAAAAACCATGTTAAGACAAAGGGTTGATCAAAAGCAGTTACTCTGATCCGTCCGATCACGCAGATAAATCTGAGTGTTCGGACGCCGTGACAGCTAGGCGAGAACTAAGGGTAAGTTCTAAGGTCCAACACCGACCGCGGTACAAACCCTCCCGAAGGAGGCACGTTACGTCATCGATAGAGGATAGCTGACATCTCAACCTTCCACCACCTGGATGGCGGGAAGCAACTTCATACCGGAAGTTTATCATGCCCATATCTGATGTGTCCCCTGGAGGATCAAACAAAGGATTAAAAATAAAGAAGATTGTAGTTGATAAACAGAAAAACTGTCGAAAGCTGAGATGTTCAGTGAAGTGAAAGTTACTACAATTTTTCTTTCAATTAAATAAAAAAAAAAAAAAAAAAAAAAAATGGGGACTTTACTTTGAACTTGGGACATATAACAGGAGATATTTTATATTTTGAAGAACTTATCAACAAAACTCTAAGGATAAAGTCAACAGAAAAAAGTAATTTGAAGGTGATTTGAATGAATGTGATTAACTTAATTAATCAAACTGAATTCATTCCAAAAACAAATATTACATGGTTCACTATTTAAAAAGGAAAGCGGTCGATTCATGTTCACGTGATATACGTCAAACGCATGCTCTCAATTTAGAAGAAAAAGCATAAGGCAGCTTGCAATTCGACAATGAATGATATGCATGTTATGTCTGTCTTATAACTGAGACATCAGGTAAATTGACTCCATTAAAGGAGAATTGAAAAAAGAAAAACTGAATTTACTTCTCCGAGATTTTTTATATTAAATGTTAAAAATAAATCAAATGCGTTTCCTAATACTATCAAATTATTTGGGGTTTTTTTTTTAAACATTTTCAATACTCATCATATGTATTTATTAGTTTATATTAAAATTAACTTTTAAAATATTTTCACATTATAATCACTAATTAATGTCTCCAGTTTCGAAGGGGATGATCGGAGAAAATAGAACAAAGACACATTTTTTCCCTTAGTTTTTCGAAAATAAATAGGTAGAACATTTAATAAATAATTGCAATTAAAGAAAAAATTCTGAGAAAAAGTTTTTTCCTTTTAATTAATCTTTAATTGTGATAAAAAAATTTGTACAGATTATGCATCATTTTTAAAGAGATTGAGAAGACTTTTTGAATACATTTTTGCATATTTCCTATTTTAACTTAAAAGCAAAAAAAAATATTTGTTCTTACCTTTTGGAAAAGTTTTAACGATGTCGAAATAGAAAACGAAATTAAATAATGAACGAAATAGAACACTACTGTTTAATCAAAAGAAGTGCTACAATTAAAAATAAATTAAAAATACTCAATGGTTTAATCACCATCCATATCTTTTATCAACTAAGTTAAAGCAGCAGAAAATTGTTGATACATTAATTTCTACTGAGCACAAATGATTTATCATGTTCACACTAATGAAGCAGGCACAATTTAGAGAAAGGTGATGTAGAAAGTATGTCCAGCTGTTGGGAAGAGCTGTAATTACACGAACCAATTATTGCTTAATTTGTATCATTTAAAATACATGCAGTCAGTTTCATATTACAAAAGTTTAATGATCTTAAATTTTTAGAAACGTTTGAACTATGTCGCCGTCTAGAGTAAATTACATAGTTTCAAAAAATGTATGTATTTTTTAAATTTAACACTTTTGATTCGTTCCACAAAGTAATGATTTTTAAAAATCATACAAAATGCTATAATTTTCAATAATTTAGCTGCATAATTGAATCAACTTATGAAATTCATCTATTCCAGCTCTAAGAGATTTTTTTTTTGATAGAAAAGATGGAAAGAGATCTTTATTTACTCTGAAGCCGTCAATTTCCAATAAAAATCTAATTTCTTTCTTTTCTGTTAAAGTTGCTTATCTTGAAAGACAAATGAATCATAGATAGTAAAAAAACGCATAGTGTTTTGAAACTATACCAACAGTTAATGGGAATATGTTTGTCAATTTTGATCAGTATTCAAATGATGAGAACAGACTTGAGCCAGTATTTCATTCTGTAGATTTTCGATTCGACGGAACAGGATTGCGATCATATGTCTGTATCAAGTGTTATATTGTTGTAAGATCAATATTATTTTTTAAATATCAAATGCTCAAAACTAATGAGTTATTTTGCTATTTGTAATTAAATACTCCTTTTGAGGAATTATATATGCAGTCAGGTGCAAACACTTTCTCACTCATTCCGAAATATGGCTAAAGCAGCAACCTTATCAGAATTCCGTAACCATTTTTATTTTGTAGATCAATTATTGCAACAGCTAGTTTCTTATGATATCATTTTATTAACTTTGTTTCATCTCTGTTATCAGAATTTAAAGTAGATTTAATTCATTTAAAATAAAGTAAACCTTTTCTCGGAATTTTTCTTTAAAAGTTGTTTGTCTTCCTTTGATCATTAATATGACTCAAAAGAGAATTGTCTTATACTGTATACATAAATGATCCTCTGATGACTTGTATTTACTGCTCATTATTTTTGCATGTGAGTGTAGATGTAGCTCCCGAACTTATCAGAGAATTTATTTTAAGAAGCATGCTTCAGAATGATGTCACAGAAACGTAAATATGCATTTCATGCGACACATTGCATGTCATCTAAATGCGCATAGTTTTTTTTTGTTTTTTTTTTTTTTTTGTTAACACTATGTAATGACATCAAGTTTTGCAAGATTGTAATGGATTTCAAAATCGTCGCGATATCTCTGAAGTATATTCGGCAGATTAATTAAATGAAACCTTTTTTTAATTTTCAGCCCAAGAAAGTACCTTATGTATCTACTATAAAGTGTATGATATTTTGAATGCAAATTTGCCTGATCACTGTCCGTGATCACAATAAGAATTAGAAAAATATGATAAATTATTTTTTACAAACTGATTTTAGTTTCTTTTGATCGATATTCCGTTTCGAAATGATCCGAGGGTTGTTTTTTTAACCAGTAAATTAAAATGAAATGCAGATGATACTTAATACGATAAGAATGACAATCATAATGAAGATTAATATATGTTTTTGTAAGTTAGTAGAGCTTTAAAGCACTTTCATGTCTTACGAAAACAATTCAGGTGCTCATTCAAACCATTTATTTTGTTAAAGGAATTAAAAGATATTTAACCTTGTCTGAAAACGCGGGGCTAGAAGATTTCTTTCGTTTTAAGAGGACAGCTTTCGCGATTTCGTCGAGTTATTTATGAAATAGATGCGTGTTAGAAATTTCAAGCATCTCAGTTTCTGTTAAGTGATGTAATTTAATTTGTTGCATGTACTTTGAAGGGCATATTTAATTACTAACTTTCTAACTTCTGGCAATTCTTTGTTCTTTGTGTATAAAATTGCTGGCTACTTCTTATTGCTTTTTAATGCAACATTTGAGAGTATATCCCAGTATTTTTGCAACAAAGCGAATAGTTATTTATATGCAACTCTATAACACAGTAGATAGTTAAATTGCATGGAACGAAAAAACGAGAAGAGATTTCGACATAGGCCGATCATCAAAAATATGGTTGCGGATTGTATATAGATAGCGCTCCTGCCTGTTGTTTACTTCCTGTTTCTAAACATCCAACCCAGAGAACGGGGACTTGCGTGGCAGGCACGGACCCCAGAGGTAATGGAATATACCCTGAGCGTTAAACTCTGTTGTTATTGTTAATAAAAAAATAAAAAATATCTAAAGGCACCGAGTTTTTGGAAGTTCTTCATTAAGCACCACCACTGACCACAGTTGCAACAAATATCATCCTTGGAAGATACCTTAGAGTACGAGGATGAGGAATTTCCCTGCAACTAATCAGGTTCTCGATTATCCTTGTGGGGAAATAATGGTAATGTGGCTGATTAACAGTTGGATTATCGATGATGGGCATGCCTCTTTATGACGGCTTAGTGAATGAAATGCTCGTAAAGAGCTTTAATGCATGATTATCATCTCTCATGTAATCATCTCATCTCTGGTAATCCGGCGATTCAGCCTTATCATACGCTTTTGTGAAAGGACGAGCTATTCCATACAGTATATTACTCCAGACAAGCGAATATAATGCTTCATATATTTTAAATTTAAGCAGTAAGAATACTGTAAAAAAATAATTATCAATCTTTCGAAGGGTTTTTTTTTTATTATTATTATCTAGATTTAAATGAATACACAAGTAAAAATATTTAAATAATTTACAAAAGATGCATTTGAGGTAATTCTAGCGGAACTCCCAATTTTTAAAAAATATTTCACAAGTGTTTTTAGAATTCAGCTTTTTAAGCTCAACTGTTTTCTTTATCGCGCCAGCTGAAAATCCAATCATTTAGAATTATTCTCACAAAATTTCTGCATACTCTAAAAATCAAGTTCTTAAAATGCTTAAAAAATTGTTCTGTTAAAAATGCGATTTCTAGAATCTTGCTACATTCAGAAGGAGTTACTGTTAAAATTTTAAAATGGTATAGTAATTCAATTAAAAATGCTGCAGTTAAAAAAAAAGAAGCTCATTGAGCGTGAAAGTAATGAATCTCATAAGAATTCCACAAAAAATTACTCTCATTCTTAACTGAAAGAAAAAAAAAAAAAAAAAAAAAAAGCAAGGGAAGTAAAAAAATTTACCTTTGATCCCATTCTAAATTGCAGTAAAGAAAACCCTGTGAGTTTTCATCGTAATTCGAAATATTTGCTTTTTATTTATTTCTTTACGAGCTTTTTTTCCTACTTGCTGAGAGCTAGTACAAAAGTAACTAATGTATTAGAATTTCATTTCTCTTCTGTAGGTAATTTATAGAAAGTCGAACAATCCTACAGATATTTCATTTCCATTCTCTCTCGTATCCCCAAGTGTTTGATGGATTGCAAATTATAATAATAATTAAAAATGAGGGCGATAAAAATCATAAACTTATTTAATGAAAGTAAAGGGCAACTAATATCATCTTCCAATGACTTAAAAGGCTGCAAATTAATTTCTTCTTCTCTGAGAAAATTCTAATTAAAAAAAAATATTTGAGATTTCCTCCAGCCGAAATTTAAAGGTTGTTAAATTTTCAATAAATTGGAACTCATTTCTCTTGTATTTGTTTCCTGTGTTTCATGTTTGGTGTGCACAAACATGAAAACAGTTTTCCTGTTTGTGCACACCAAACTTCATCATCAAATCCAAAAATAAAAAAATTCTCTTCAAATATCATATTATTTGAAGTACCTTACAGCAAATCCATCACAAATCTCGTCTGGTATATCAGAGCCAACAAAGGTATTTTAACGTCACAGTACATGATATACTCTAATTATGCATTTATTTAAACACCAACAACTGTTTGACATTTTTTATTAATGATATTCAAGGCTAAAATAGGATTGAATGGCTTGTTTAGTCCTCTAATTTAATTTGTTTTATAATATTCTTTTTTAAATTAATACTTAGATTCTACAAAAAATTTAGTTCGGTAAAATCTCAAATAATTTATGTACAAGGTTATGCTAACATCAACAATTACCTGCAATTTTTATAAAGTTGTTTTTAAGTTATCTATTTCATACTCAGGTTTTTCAGGTGATCGTGTTAGATGATCAAATACGCCAAAAGATTCGGCAATTGCAAAAAACCCCCGAGATCTCACGATTTTTTTTTGTAGTATATATTAGCTAGTTGGGAGTTTATGGCATAAGAGCCAGTGCCAGTATTTTCAGCGATTTTCGAACATATTGAAATTAAATTCAAATATCGTTCAAATTTCAGAATTAATTGATTTTAAGATTTTTTGCACTTTTCAAAATCGCTTGCAGATCAGTATATTTCTTTATTTGCGTTGGTTGATACCCTCACAAGATGTATTTGAATTCATGGAAAATTTTGTATTTGAAAATTTATAACGTATCTAAAAAAAACCGTTTAACTTTTTTTTTTTTTACCTATTTGCTTAAAATTAATTCTAATTTTAAGTTCCAATTTTTTTATATATGCAGGTTACTGGAATCGGCTCCTTACTTAAAAACTATTTATACAGAAGTTAAATTAGAATCAATAAACACTATATATTTTTAAAGAGGTTCTCCGAAACTTGTATTGTCTAAAGACTCCTATACAGCTTAATCCGACTCTGTCAGGTTAGAGCAATTTACAAAATTATAGATTATGACTCACACGTGACTGCATTGTCACGTGTGAGTGATACTTAAAAACATCACTGTATAAATACTCCACAAGTCAAAACCCTGCACTGCAATTCGCCAGAACTCTGCTGAAGAAAATTTTGGTACAACTATGTATACAGACGGTTGTTAAGACAAAAAAAAAAAATTAAATTTCGGGTTTCCACGAATTTTGTACGTTTTCTCTGAAGAATTTTTTTGAATGAGCATTTAAATAATATTGGTTTTAATATCTCTATAATGGGGTCAATTCACGGTCACGTGTCAGGTACCAAACAAACCGTTTCTGTTCAATTTTCAGCCGTTCTGCGCATGTCGGGATGTCTGCCGATAACGTTGATGAAACCGTTGTTTAATAAACGTTACGCTCGCCGATCAATTATTAAAAACTTCCGTTTTTAAAGATATTATTTTGAATTATTTTCTCCAAATTTTCGTAGTTATATAATTTTATTCCTTATATTAAAATTTTAATTAGTATTTTCAATGGAATTATTGTTTTTGCATACTTAATTAACACCGCTTTTTAATTCGTTTGCTGCTGCTTTACTCTTTCCTTTCTCATATCCTCCCCCCCCCCCCTTTTTTATCCAAAGGATACATTTTGACAAATGACTATGGCAGTGTTTTTGAAAAATTACATATGTTCTTTTTTTACATATTATTGAATGTTGAATCTTATAAATATAGTTCTTTTTAAAAATAAGTTATTACTCTTAGATAAGTTAATATTTTAAAGCTTACTAATAAAATTATTACATTTTTTTTCTTATGTAATATTTTCTTATGTAATATGTTTTATTAATATTGAGACTCTGATGTTTTCATTTGCTCAGAGGAAAGAACATGAAATTAAAATTAGTATATATTGAATAAATTATGTTTACAATTTCAAATTATGAAGTATAAAAGATATAGATACTTTTTTTTAAATCTATGCAACTTATGAATCAGTTATTTCATTTTAATTTGTAGAGATCATTAAAGGAAAACAAACAAAATTACAGTTTCATATTTTTTATTTACACGTTACAATATATATATATATATATGATAATTATTTGAAAAAATGTGATCAAATGGATGTTTTAATGTACTCACTAATTCAAAAAACTATTTATCAACATTTATTTTTCTAGACACTTAGAAAAAATATAAACACAGTATGACAAGAATGTCAATGTAAATGATGAAATCAATTTTATTCAACAGAAACATTCTAAATACTAAACAACAGTTTTTTTCTTTATCACGAATAAAAACATTATGTTGAACAATATACTTTTAAAGCAGAACATTTATGAATTTTTTTTTAAATGTTAAAGTTACATTGATAAAAATTACATGGAATGAATATCATAAAATAAAACATACAATACAGTAAATTTAATAAACAAGAATAAGGTCATGATATATATATATATATATATATATATATATATATATATATATATATATATATATATATATATATATATAGAAGTTAAATAGGATATAAAGATGTTAGAAGAAACACTTTTATGCTTTTACAGAATTCTATAATTCAAAATTGATGTGCTAAAAAAATAGAAAAAAAAAAGTGAAATATGCATGTAGCAATGAAGTTGGGAATAAAAATTATATAATAAATGCCGATATGGAAATTGATTTTCAATGAAAAGACCTGCATTTATTAAAACAGAAATCACTGAGGTGCACAATAGTATAATATGATATTATGATAACAGTCAATTTTAGTTTAAATACAATAAACTATTGACATTTCATTTTTAACAATAGAAAAGTTGTTTGATATAAATTCACTTTGAATCCATCACAAATCTGCAAATGTAATTAGAAAACTAGTAATAATGCTTTCTGGAACCATCCATTTTGCTCTTTTGTTATTAGACATGATTACCCAGCAATAACCGAATAACCTGAATTTACTAAAAGATAAAGACAACTTTAAGGTTCATAATAAAAAAGTAAAACCTCATAATGCATTTTATTATAATGCCAAAAACTAAAACTCAAAAATTATTTGACGTTAATTAATGGTTTTTATACTTAACTAATTTATATACTTAATTAAATGACATGCGTTTTCAAAACTTAAATATATATATATTTCTTACATATAGCATTCAATTTATCAAATTAAGAGCACGATTAATAAAATACATCAATTATATATATATATTATAACAGTCAATAAGAAAATTCAATTTTCAGTAGTTAGTAAAGATTTCACTTATTAAATAAATATTTAAGAAATTTATTCACTTCCACCTAAGTTTAGCATTATAGAAGTTGTTATTTTTGCAACAGGAGTTTGTTTACTTACATTCATTAAATTTAGATAAGATTTTTTTAGAAAATGCAATGTAATATTCATGTAAACATTTTAAAACCTTATAAGCATATTCAAAATTATCAGAAATTTCATCAAATGTAAATTAGAAATGCTCTCACGATTTTGTTCGATTGTTTTTGTTGGCAAATCGCTTACCGAAATTCTTTTTTTCGAAGAATTTTTCTAAAAAATTACTGAAACATTTGCGATTACAGGAATTCCATTTACGATTTAATAAATGAACATACACTGAATGAATTCTTCAAAATGATCGAAGCATATCACCGACTTCGAAGGCTTAAAAAAATCTATACCAAAGGTACCAACCCTAGGCAGGATTGTTGAAAGGAAAATAAGAAAAATTTTATCATGACAGTCACTCTTGTGTTTCGCATTAAAACATCCATCAGCACACCAGTATTTCCTCTTTTAACACATAATAAGAGGAAAGAAAATGACTCAAAAATTATAACTTCAAATGTAAACAAAAAAATCCGCTTCATACTAGGCGGAGAACGTTAATGGCAGACTAATCGACAAAAGCGGTGCGGATGAAACTTAAATGCCATGCGCGGATAGCTCATGACATGTGACTTTTACGTCACATGAATTGACCCCATTCCAATTTCTATCTGTATAATATCTATGCGATATTAATTTTATAATAATTTCTAAAATTCATGGTCACATTCATTATAGATTTATCGAAACAAACAGAATGTAAATCGAAATAAATGCCGACCAAAATTTTAAAATTCAAGTTTGAAAGATCCTTAAAAATTATTTTTTGCTGAAAAAATTATGAAAGTTTTATAAGGTATACAATATTATTAGTAATTCAAATGAATAAATTTTTCTGATTCTTCTTCTCTTTCTTACAGTTAAAAAGATTAATATAATTACAGATATGTATTTATGAAACAAATAAAGGACTGATTTATTTCACATTAAAGTTGTTCGGTGTAGATATATCGAGGCCAGGTGTGCATTTATCTAACAAATATAAGATTCCTTTAGATTATTATCAAGTTTAGAGTTTGAATCTTAATTCTTTAGGGATCACCTCTTCCACTAAATTTTAGAATATCGAGAATATACCTCAAGTTACCCCCTCCCTCCTTTTTTTTAGAAATTATTCATGCTTTAGATAGGATTTTAAAAAGACAATAAATAAATAAATAGGAGGCAACTACATACTTCCCCATACTGACCAATATCGCGGAGGTATTGTAATAATTTTGTTGGTCATTTTCCGAACATTATTGTTACGATAACTACACGATGTTGGCCAGCATTCGGAATGTCGGACAACATCGTGAAGACATTGTACAATATCTTGTGCTAATAGGGAATAGAATATGCTTTGTACGTTTTCATCTTTTTTTCCATTTAGCCTGTAGCAAAGTGGCGAGCGTTGCGTTGCATAAGAGCAAAATCCTCAGATAGAATTTAGTTTATTTCGTCATACTCTACTTAATTCCTAAAGAAGATGCTCCGCGATTGTAAATTAAAAATAAATTTTCATTGAAAATTCAATTTGTTATTTTTTAACTCTGCTAAAATAATCGAACTTTCTTTCATATTATGAAATATTTTATTTAAAAGGCATCATTTATATAAACATCAGTATTTTTAAAATTATATGTACAATTGATTATCATTATTCTGTAACAGAGGATACTGCAGGCTTAAAAATGTTATTTCTTAATCAAAATGCCTAAATCCACTACTGTCAGTAGCGAGATTCGACCCAAAGCTTCCTTTCTGTTAGCCCAAGATGGAATTCGATATTTCCACGATGTTTGTCAGCCTTCTAGTTGATTTTTAATACTTTAAAGACTGAAGAATACTATTGTTGGGTAATTTGTGCTACAGCTCATTTATGCAATAACAGTACACTAAATCACTGGATCATAGATTGAATGAAAAAAAAAGTAGAAAATGCGATGTAAATGCACATATCTGAATTTTTCATTCACTTATTTCCTCTAAATGTCTGCAAATCATCTCTCACTAATTATATCTGTTAAATTCCTAGCCATGGAAGACACTAGCGATAAAAATGATTCGAATTGATAAAGGAAAATAAAAAGATTCCTTCTTGTCGGCAGCTGCAGCTAAATAATCTTGCCATACACTGTTTTTAGTTTGTTTTTTTTACTAGTGAACTTTTTCTATTATTTTTAATGTTACTTAAAAATATAGGAGCTAGAAATGAAACCAACGGAAGAAATAACTAAATTGAAAGTGATATAATTAAATGTTTCAGCAACAAATTTTATTCTCTCGTTTGAATCTAGGAAAACGACCTTAATCGAGGTATTAAAAAAAAAACAAATAAAAATATCAAAGCCTCTTAGCGTACATTTATTTTTGGAAATTGTATCCTTTTTCTAAAAAAAATTTGTTAAATTGCTTTTGCAGATAAATTGTCGAAAATGCTTCATCTAGCTTTAAAAAAATGGAGTAGCTTTTCAAAGGTATAGCCAGTATTTTCACATTCAGAACAAACTGTCTAAAAAAGCTCAATATGCTCTATAGTATCGATAGAATATTGCGAAGAGAATCGTAAATATCGTACAAATTCGCAAGAATATCACACAATATATTTTCACTAATAGAAAAGACATTATACAAATTTTTCCTAGCAACTACATTTTGAAATGTGAGAATTTTCAATATGTGAGAAGGACAAATTAATTAATTAATTAATTCTCAGACAAGCGAATGGTTGATTTGGTCGATATTAAAGGCGCAATTTGAAGCTAAAGGATTTCATAGAATAAAGCCCTCGTAATTCCATATATATATAATCTGCTTTCTGCCAGCATTCCCTCTGTGTTTCGGGCATTAAGACTTTCCCTAAAGCATAAAGTAATCAATAAACGCAAAATCCATTTCAAATATGAAAAACGCGAGCAAATTTGGATAGAAAATAACTGATGAGCATTCATGGCGGATTTCGTTTAGTAATAATTTCATAAGATATAACATTCTGTTTTAACTATTCTGGTTTATAACCAAGAAATAATAAACAAATCATAAAAAGCACCAGCTGCATCTAACATCCCCCCCCCTTACCTTATAAATATAAACTATTAAGAAAAATTCTATCTCTCGAGTTCTTCAAATTATCACTTACCGTATAAATTATTGAATGTTATTCTTAAATATACTACCCGAGTTACAGGCTCATCTGACCGATGAACAATTAGCTACAGATAGAAAATTTAAGAGGGGAGATTTACGTCGCCCTACAATTAATCAGAACTACCGTTGAATGACGTCATATTTTATGTGTTCTGATTGATTCTGACCGTGTTCGTTCTTGTGTTTAACTTCACTTCAATGAAATTTCCTTATTGGCTATTTTCGCAGAACCAATGCGCTTGCGCGTCTAAACCAAAACAATATTCCCGTGTTGTTCCGACAATGTTTTCGATTTGGAAACGTGGATACTGTGTTGTTTTCACAGTATCGAAGCCAATGTATTAAAAACACAACATTCTGTTGCAAATAAATATTTTTTCCTTATCCTCCGCTTTGAAGTAATTACTTTTTTATGCTATATTTACAAAATATTATCATTTCTCGAATGTTTTAAAATTTTGTTAGTAGAGATAAAATCAAGAAATTGTTTAATTTTTGAGGTAGTTTTTTTTAATCAAATATCAGAAGAATCTTCCGCCGAAATTAATTTTATAATTAATTTTTCTTAAGAATATTAATTCAGATTATTATTGATAAAATTTTTTACCTTGTTGAAATAGTAATTCGAATTAATTTCATGTGATAACATTAGAATCGTTACAGTTGTTTTTTTTTTTACACAAAATTTTAACCCATGATTTATAAAAAGTAATTCTTGTTGATCGCCTTCATTTAATTTCAGAAAATGTTTATTTTCTTTATAAATAATAGCAAAGTAGTTCTGGTAAGTATTACTCACTATTTCTAAAAATATTATGATCATGATTTTAAAAAGTTTCAAAATCAAATTACTTAAAACGAGACAACACTTGAAAATAGGTAAAAGTACTGTAAACAAATATATAGTTTTATAACTTTTATGATTATTCACAACTAGTTAATTTGCACACATTAAAAATTGTAAATGAGAAAAAACTTTGTACATTTTATTTGCATAAATGATAAATAATCTTATTTTCACTGGCAACTTTCTCTTAGCTCAGTTTGATTGTTTTTAATTGCCATTCATTTGTTTTCAGTAGAATCTTGGTAGCCTTTTATGTTGCCAAGAGAAAAAACTTGTCAAAAGAATGACATTACAGCTGTTTTGTTATGTCAAATAACATGGCATCTATTATCTTTAAGAAATGAGAGATGTAATAAAATAATGTCCAAATACAAAAAAGCTATCTTATTTATTTAATTCTTACTAAATTTAATGATATGTTTTAAAATTTGCTACAACTGAAGAAATAGTAGAAGTTTGAGAATGGTTTTCTTAATCATGCTATAGCTTATTTGTTCTTAGAAGTAATTTGTTAAAATTATGTTTGAAATGTAAACAAAGGAAGTAATTAACTGGAACTGTATGTTTTGAATTTAGATGAGAAGTTCAATTGTTTGTAATATTTTTGGATAGTAGTGAGACTAAGTATTTTCTGTGAATATAAAATATTTATAACAAATGCAAAATGAGTTGGAGTAAGTTATATTTAATGTTATATATAAATTTTTTTGTATAAAAAAGTTTTATTCTGTATTTTTTCCTTACAGTATAAATTTTAAAAAAATGTATTCAAATTTATATATCAGTAAATAATTTATATGGTTTAATTTAATATCATAGATTATTCATTATCAGTAAAATAGAATATTCTGGAATCAGCTAAACTGATCATTTTCAATTTGAATTAATTAGTAATACATACTTTTCTCTGATCTCTTGAATGTTCTATTAAGATATTAAAATATCACATATAATTTGAAGTCAGATTAAAAATGTATTTTTTTCCTCGAATTGTTTTGATTGGTTATTTCAGCGTCAACAATTGTAACAGAATAATGATTTTAAGAATGTTGGAGAGTAAGTTTAACGAAAAAAGAAATATGACAACCATTTCCCACTTTTTAAAAAGAATTTGAACATGTTAGTAATGAACTATATTGTTTATTTTGAAATTTTACAATTCAATTATCGTATTTGAAATATTGTTTGCCATTTGTTTATTAACATAATTTATTTATCTATTTATATTATTAAAAAAATTGTAGTTATAAGAATTAACATATAAGTAATTGTATATTATTTATGAAAATATTGCTTATTAATAAGAGATTTCAATTGTTATTTTTAGTTTAATATTATCATTTCTCATGGTGTGCTCAGTTTTGACCAAAATTTTTTGAATTCATATTTTTGGACAAATTACACTCTCATTGCAGTCTGTTATCTTCGAATTGGCTTTGCTGCACTGTATGAAGAATTTTTCTACTTTATTGACCATTCTGTTTCAGTTTAATTCTTTTAATATTTTCCCATTTCTATTAGTGATATTTTAATATTGTGAAATCTTCAGATTTTTCAATTGCATTAAAAATATAAAATTTGTTTATTTTATCTTTACTTCCTTCTTAATTTTGTTAATTCATAACGATATTTATTAAGAATGCTTTAAGGGAAACAATAACAGTATTCGTAGACAAACTTGTCATTAATGTTTTATTTCTTTGCTTGCGATAATTAATTTTTGGGTTTAAGTCTAAATACCTGCTATGAATTTTTGGGATTATAATTTATTATTTGAATTATTTTTAACACATTCACATCTGATGAGACACTAGGATGTAGTGCGATATGTCAAGATGTTATGCAGTACAAGCACAATGTTGTGCGAAATGATAAACTGATACCATAATACATATTTAAAGATTAAACAAATTTTAAGTCAACTTCTGATAAATGAGTTGGTGACATATTCTAGTAGATAATACATGCTTAAACAGAAATTTATAAATTATTGGAATTTGGATATTTTTACCTGTTTTAGTAAAAGATATGAAGTAAATTAAGGTGATTTTGGTAAACCCTATTAGCACAAAATATTGTATAATATCTCCACAATTTGGTTTAATATTTTAAATGTGTTACTGCATCGTAAGAAAAAAATCCTGAAAAGTTGCTTAAAAATTCAAATTTTTAAAGAAAGTACCTTTGTCAGAAATAATATTTTCAATTATGATTTTTGTTTCAATAATAAAAATATTTGTTATTTTAGATGAAAAGTTTTCGATTTATGAATACGAGTTCTGATTAATTGGGGAGAGCTTCAAAATATATGGCATGGAATTTATACCTGCTATTTTACATCGAAAATTCTTTCAGATTATCGTTATATAGTTCACAAAATTTGTAATTTGTTTAACAAATAATTCTTGGAGTACACCTTGTGTTAAAATAATATATCCAATTGAAAAGAAATAAGTACATAATTGAAATAATCATAAAGATGACAATAATTAAATATTTTTACATTTTAAAAAATGTAAACAAATAATCTACCTTATAATTTTTAGCTATCAAATAGTTGGTTAGAGTTTGTTTCATTAACACTAAAAATTTTTCTTGAGAATACCTCTGTGCTCTATGTTAATATATTAATATGGTGTTATTTCTTTGATGACTTCTTTTCACTTATTTCCTAGCTCAATTTGATGAATTTTACATTATCTCTTCATTTATTTTTCAATAGTCTTGTTTACTTTTTTGGCACGAAATATCAATAAATGAAGTAATATTACTTGTGTTCAATTTTTTCTGATAAATTAAATTTACGATTTTCATGTTTCATTACTGTGAAACAGTTTCATTTAGAATTAGTTAATTTCTAATCAGTTTTATACTTTGGAAAAGGATGGATATTTAAGTTTTATGTTATTTATCCCATTGCAACTGATTTTGCCTTATGTAAAGCTTGATGTTCAAACTTTCTTTGAAAACTATATAAAAGAAATAATTAATTGGAATTGTATATTTTGAATTCAGTGTAAAATATAAAAACTCAAAATGTGTACAGTATTTCTAGATAGTGGCAAGAAATAATGCTTGATTTTGAAGTTTCAAAATTTAATACTTGTATACAAAATGAATGTGGAAAGTTGAATTTGATGCCATTTATTATTTTTTTAATATAAAGATGTTTTATTTTATACTATTTTTGTTTGCAGTACAAATTTGATTATATGCATATACTATACAGATGCTATAAATGGGAATAATATTTTTGTATTTCCATTACTTAAAGAGGGAGGAGGAAAATATCGGCAAATGTTCTCTTATTTATTGCTTTTCAAATTTTTGTTCAAGAATTCATTTGTCACTCATTTCTTTTATTATTTAATCCATAAGGTACTGTCATTTCTGACTGATTCTTTAATGTTTTTTAGTAATTATTGGGTAAGTTGTTAATTGTTTCAAATAAATTAAATGAATCACTCACTTTTGAATTTGTAGGTTTCCTGAATATGTTCAAACTTGAATCATATATTACACCCCTACTTTTGAGCTATGTGGACAAATACATTAAGAATCTTAAACCTGAAGACTCTCAGGTGAGTTCTGTTATCATTAATTATGAAACTGCCAATAAATACAATATGAGAATCTTAATTAATCAAATTTTGTCTCTTTTTGTAATGATGTTTTCTAAAATTTGAATGTTCTCGTTTAATATGTTTTTGTTTGCTTTGCACTATTTTTTTTAAATTGAATTTTTTTCTTTTAATTTTTCTTACTATTTATCAAAATATAATCTGTATCATTTGACATACAGTGCTGTCACTCAGTTGCATTTGAAATCTATTTTTGCTTATTAAAACATCAATATACCTAAAAAATGTAAGCTGAACTTAAACAGGCATTATTCTGAATAAAAGAAATTTGTATGTTAATTCATTATCAATAAGCATCCTTGTCTTAGGTCTAAAAGACAACTTTTAAATGGATTTTTTTTAATGACTCTGTGATGGCTAATATATATGTGCTGTGAAATTACAGCAGTTCTCTCAATTTTTTTCATTATATAAATTTTATTTCCTTTTTTTTTATTTGGTTTTGTTTGTAATATCCAAATCTATTAACTATCTGACACAGTTTTCTTTTGAATCTTCAGGCAATGAGCATGAAGATTTGGGTTATTTGTTTGCAAAAGGTTTTCCTGATTTGTAAAAGGATTTCGAGTATTGTATTTTCTCTTTGTCCCAATTTCCTTCTCTTGAGCTTGTGTATTTACAATGTACTCTTGTTTGTCAGTAGGCAATTAACTAACAAAAGTTTCTTTAACAGCTACACAGCTCCCACATTGTTAGGAACTATGTTTGAACTATTTTTCTGTTATGGAAACATTTTAAATAAACTTAGCATTAAACAATAAAAGGAAAAGAAAAGAAATTAATCATAAATAAAAAAAAGTTAATTAAAAAATTATAGATAGATATGTAGAATTTTAAAATTAATTTTCTTTTAGATATTTTTAAATGTTGAAAAGTTTTGAAGGAGTACTTTTAAAATTTCTGCAACTGCATTATTGTTTTGTGCAATCATATTAAAAATTTTTTAAGGGATTCTGACTTGAGGAGGATACAGTTAGTTTCAAGGAACTTAACCCTTTAATTGGCAAGTAGTGAAAATTGTAATAAAAACTTTTTAATTTCACATACTGAGTAAAACTTTTTAATATATTTTCTTGTTCTTCGAAATTTTTTATTAATTAAATTTTAGAAATTTATGTTAATTAATTTATTTTAATTATTATACAGACAGTTGTGCACTGAGGCATGTTTACATTACCCATGTAAAACAACTGCAGTTTTTGATCTCCCATAACAAACAATATTGATTCTCATCAACCATACCAAATAAAGTTTTACTTCCTAAAAAGTATCAAATATGGCAGTTTTGGTGCCACATCTTAGTGTTAATCTACTTTGAATAAAATGTCAGAAGTTTGAATGATTACATGTTCATAAAATGCAATTACTTTGGAAGGCACCATAATACACTTATAAACTAACGTAAAATCCTAAATCTTTTCTCTCTCTCTCTCTCTCTCTCTGTCTCTCTCTCTCTTCTCGAATTCAGAGTATATCAAGAAAAAGTAATATAATTGCCAAATATGTCTGACATCAAAATCTTGAGGAATCTCCATGTTTTAAAGCTTTCCCTCCCCATACACACACACCGTCAGAAAATGTAATTGCTTATCCGTGTGTATATAAACATGATAGTTCATAAACAGAACTAGCTAGAAGCATGAAGTCATAAAATCAGAATAAGGGATTTGTATCAAAATTTTGATGAAATTCATCAAAAGAAATCATATATTCATTCAATTTGATAATCACACAAATATCAATGGTGTAAGAAATTAATTTTACTGTTGGAAATAAAATTTGCAAAGAAGTTTTCATTTCAGGTAACTTTTATAAATATCAATTTCAATAACATTGTCCCTACATATGTATTTTATTTATTACTATTTTAACTTTATGCTTCATAACCTTTTAAAAATATTTAACCACAATTTTCTAAATATTTATAAATAAGTGTAAGTAGTGCTGCCAAAACAATTACGAAAAAATTAATTCATTTCTTGATTGAATTAATTAAAAATTAGTATCATTGCGTTAAACCTTCCTTTGTCAGATCAGAAATCTAATAAAATTTTTTTAGTAATTAATTATGAAAATTCTATTGAAAATTCATTAGAAAGAATGTGTTATATTAAAATTATAAATTAGATTAGAATTCATAAATAAATTATTTTTACTAAGTATAACTCTCTATATTATCATATCTTTATTTTAAAAAAATAAGCATGAGTCAACAGTGATATGATTAATTATTTAATGAGAATTGATATTTGGATGTGAATTTTTTCCCTTGTAGAATATAAAAAGGGATTTGCATCTCTGAAAATTATACCAAAACCTAAAATACAAGCAACTTTTTTTCATCAGTGAAGTTCAAAAGTTGATTGTTTTTTGCTTTTGATGTTCTGATGATTTTTTTTGGATGTTACATAAGTACAGTATTTCTTAAATTTAAAATTAATTACCAGGCTGATTTATTTGTAATTTCTTTCTACATTTTTAACTCTGTGAATTGGATTTTTGTAAATTTTTATATAATGAAAGATACTTGCAAAAAAGCTTTAAAAAAATCTCATTTTTGTGAAATGGAAGTTCATTTAATGCAACTTGTTTTTAAATTATAATCAAGAAATTGAATTGCTAAATTATAATCATTGAATGTTTGATAGTCAAAAATATGGTTTTCTAGAAAAAAAGAAATCTTTGATGTCAATATAAAGTTTCTTTCCAAGAGTGATGAAAAATTAACAATAAAAGGTTGATTTTATGTAATAAGCTTTTACCCCAAGGTAAGTAAATGGAATTGGCACTCTGAAAGAAGGAACTGTAGACTCCTACAGAGTATTGGAACAGTAAAAAATTTGGAAGTCAGGGTGGGCTCATTTGCTTTCTTACTGTGTGCTCATGTTAAGAATTTTTTTGTAAGGTTATTGAGAATTTTGAAATATATCTTCAAATAACATGAATATTTATATTGTGCATTAATAGTTGAGCTGTTATAGTAAAAAATAAAATAAAATAAAAAGATCCCCATAGCATTATATGAAATGTTTTGTAGTTGAATTAAAAAACACAAAAATGATTCAATGCTAAAATTTGAAATTATTACTGAAATTGAATCGAGTAATTTCATTTTACAAACTCAGTAATTCTTTTGTTTATAACTATTAAAACCTGCTTTAAGTTCAGTTACTAATTTATGCAACCAAATATAGGCATTTTTAATTGAAATCATAATTTGCAACTTGAAAAAATTAGAGTACCTGAATTTTTAAGTAAAATAATGTATGGAAGGTATTCAAAATAAGTTTTAGATTTCTTCCATATTATGTTTGTGTTTCTGCCAACACATCATCTTTCCATACCTGATGAAAATATTCTTTGCTTCACTTTAGTTTTTCTGCACTACTTATACAACTAAAAAGCCATTGACAATTATTCCTTTGTACCTTGAATTGTAAATTATTTAGTACATCTATTATTAGTGAAAATTCAACATTAATTTTGACTAATTAGCAGTATTTTTCCTTTATTTTGTATAAATTGTGCATAATCCAATTATGATTAAATTAATTGTAGAACTGCTGTGTAAGGTTTTCTTTCTTATTGTCACTTTTGTTAACCATGAAAAAATTGAAAATGTTGACATTCCAAATATCTAATACAATTATATGGGTATTTACTGTATTTATATTTAAATCCATGGCTTAATAGATTACGTTAAATTAATATATAATTTTACTATAAGCTATTATCTTTTAATCGAATATTTTCACTCATATTAATGAGTTAAACAAAAGTTTGATAATATGTTAACATTGTTTTTAGTTGTGATGCAAAATAGAATTGTTTAACATTTATTTTCTTATTACATTCCTTGCTTTTGCATTTTGAAATTCTGATTGACTTTTATATGTTCAAAATTGATGAAAAATCTATATGTTTTTCTCTCTCTCTGTTTTCTTAGTTAAACACCTGTAATGCATTACATCAGATTACAGATTATTACATTAAACTCTATAATATGCATTATTGTTTTTGAAATGATTATTTATGATTGTATTTCCCTTTTTTTTTTTTTTTTTTCTTCTTCTTTTAGTTCTCACTCTGGGGCGGAGATGCTTTATTTTCAAATTTAGATCTGAGATTAGATGTCTTAGAACAAGAACTACAATTACCATTTACATTTGTAAATGGGCACATTCATGAACTTCGTATACATGTTCCATGGACTAAACTAGGATCTGAACCGGTTGTTATCACCATTAATACAATTGAATGCATTTTGAAACTCAGCACAGATAGTACTGATTCAGATTCTCGTCCGAAAAAACATCTATCTACCAGGGGATTGAAAAAACCAGATATTGGTGAAGCTCCACCTGGATATGTTCAAAGTTTAATAAATCGTGTAGTTAGCAATATTTGTATAATATGCAACAATGTTGTTCTGAAATATGTTGAAGATGACATTGTTTTGTCTTTGAATATCAAGTCAGTAGAACTTTTCAATGCTAATGAAAAATGGGAGAAAGCGTTTGTTGATACAAATATGGCTGATACTATATCTAGGAAAGTGATTTACATGCAAGATTTAACTGTTTGCTTAGATAAAGTAAGTTTTGTTTTCTTATACCAGAAGTTTTTAGTAGTTTATTTCCGTTACAAAAGTTTTTTGAGTATTTCAACTATAATTTTAAAATTCATTAAGATATTTAGAATTCTGGATTGCTATAATATCATTGAATTCCTATCTGTGTATATTTAGTCTGAAGTGTTTAAATACTAGATTAAATAATTTTCCAAGTTACAATTATGTTGGAGAAACTAAGTTACGCATAGTTGCATTATAGCTCTATTATCTATACTTATAAATAAAGTTCAATGTGTGTGTGTGTGTGTGTGTGTGTTGGCGCTCTACAGGCCAGGTCATTTGACATACAGCTACCAAATTTGGTACATGTATACCTTAGAGGTCGGGAATGTGCACCTGGGGTCCCTTTTTTTGAAATTTTAATTATTAATTAAAAACTAACTTTCCCGCCAAAAAAAAAATCTTCCATTTTCCCCACCGCCAAATGAGTAAGGCTTCAGTTTTTTTTTCTCCCAACAGTAATGAGGCTAGGTTTAACATTTTTCGGCGGATTATTTCAAACGATTCTGTTTATTTTCTTAATGTTTTCGCCTTTAAAATTAAACATTGTTAATTAAGCCATGTTTCAGATTCATTCTGAAGTACTTTTGAATTAAAATAACACAGAATAAAGGAAATTAAAAATGTATAATCTGCATAGCGTTACCCCAACTGGCGTAGAAAAATTCACGCATTTGCGTTACTGTAACTGGCGAAGAAATTTCACGCATGTGCATTGTGTTCTGACTATTGACATGACAACCATTATCAACGGATGATTTAAATTATTTTTAGGTTAGTTGCATGCTTTTGTAAGTAAATTGTATTTATGTTAGTTATATATTTTTTGTATATCTTATAGTTTTAAGTACATCGTTTTTTAAGTAGTTTTTTTAAACCTGTTTTCGACCGATTATTTTAAACGATTCATTTTATTTTCTTAGTGTTTGAAGCATTTAAAATTAAGCATTGTTAATTAATAGATCTGTTCATGATGAATCTGAGAAAATTTTGTTGACAAATTCTTGAAATATTACATAAATTACGAAAGATATTCTTTAGAGCCCATAAAGTTTAAACACTCAGTGACTCTGTTATTATAAAAAAATGCTTTGCTTCAGTAAAAAATATAATTATATTAATTACAGATTAATCCTTTTCACTTCAATTTAAAGCATAAATTCTACTGGAGCTAACAGAAAATTATAGAGATACATTTTACGTTATGACTGAAGGCCTTTATAATATTATGAGTGAATTATATGACTATCAAAATTTGAAGTTTTAAAATATTTTGATGAAGAAGCTATTAAAGTAGGAATTGCATAAAATATTTAATTATTAAAATTTTAACGAACATTAAGATTGTCGAACCGGCTGGTCGCCAAAGGTGGCTAATATGTTTATAAGATTATAGTATGCATTTTAACTTAATTAAAAATATTTTTTAAAAGATCACTTCTTTCAAATATTTTTTTAATATTGATTTTAAACAATTCATATTTAAGTAATGTTCGTATCTGAGCTGTCACTTTTGATCGTATGTGCTAATAATAAATCGTGTCTATTTGTGATATCCAAGTGAAAACATCAATGATCTCAAATTCACTCATTTCAAAGTATCATTTTGCACCTATCATATCACTATATAAAGCTGTTCTTTTTCCATATTGTTTCTAAATAAAGACCTCTAAGCTTTCAAAATTCTGCTGCTGCTCAATAAATAAATCAGTTTATTTTCGTCCTCCTGAATTATTTGAGCTCAGTTTTCTTAATTTTTTAAAAATAATGAATGAGTTCTCATGGTGTGTGTTATTGTGTATCTACTAAGATAAATAACTAATAATTCATTAATTTTCTAAGATATCAAAATATATCTTCCTGTATTTTTTAGATATTATATTTTGCATTGTTAAAATGTTTTCAGTCTAGAAAACTTATTTATTGTTTATTCAATATTTTTATTTTTGTAAAATGTTAGTTTTGTTGATTTTTTTTTTATTTCAGAGAGATGCTAGTGGTAAAATTGAAACATACCAAGATCCTCTTTTGTATCGGTGTTCATCCACATGGCGTATGTACAGTGTCTATAAAGCGCCTCATTCTAAACATCCCTCTTTAACAAGAATTCACATGTATTGTGAGAGTTTAGACTTTTCTTTGACAGATCAACAGTTGCCGATGTTTTTGAGACTTTTAAATCTTGTGATAGCTCTTCATAATGGAAGTAATCTGACTAGTCAAGAAAATATGAAAGTCCATGAAGATGTCTCTGAACTGAAACTTGTTTTACCTGAAGATGAATTAGGTTTGAATTTCGTATTTTATACATAAAATCGCTAATTAATTATTGATTTAAGGATTATTGCTTTCTCATTTTACCAATGCATCTTTTGTCTTTGTGTTACAGTGTTTTAAATTATACAAATTTAAAAGTGGTTAAATAATAGAAATAGTCAATGTGGAATCATGCTTCTTTGTGATGTTGTTTATTACATTATTTAAAATATATAGATGATGTATCAAAATTTTCACCATTGTTGGTATCCATCTACAAATGACAAATTAATATGATGAAGTATGTGTTTTAAAAAGTATTTTACATTAGAAGTTCAAAATGAAGTATTGACGATTTTAAGTTTAACTTTTATTACAATAATGTATAAATTATCATCAGATGAAATATAATTAAAACCGCATGAAATAACTTTGATCCATGAATCATTGCATTCCTGCATTTTCCCCTTTAATCAAGAAACTGATTTATTTCATAATTTCATATGTATGTTCATTAAATTCTTTTACTCTGACATTACATTTTGGATGTTGTTCATATATTTATTTTTGATTTTTTTAAAACAAAATATTTATCTTGGTTTGGGTTAATTAACTTCTTTTGGTTACAGAATATTTTATTTCTCATAATTTTATTGACATTATTCACAACTCACATAAAATCCCATGTTTTTAAATAAATTTACTTTTTATCCTATAAATTATTGTTATCATGTTATCATCATCATCTTGAAATTAAGTTCCCAAGTAGTAAAAAAATGCATTAGTAGATTATTATAATTAAATTCTTTCGAAATCTATAAATTTGTATTATTAAGTGGCAAAAAAATGCATTAGTAGATTATTATAATTAAATTATGTCGAAATCTATATATTTGTATTATTTTTAATTAAAATATTTTAGGTTTTAAATGTTTAAGTTTTTAGGTAAAATATTTTAGCAAGGTTTTGAATACTGTCAGTTTGTTTATTCTTATATTACAATTTCTCTCCTTATCTTATTGTTAAACCTTACCTTTTCTTCGCTAGTTTGTGATATACATTAAACGATTCGAAAAATATTGATAAATTAAAATGCTTGATAAATATGAATATAATAAATCATGATCTAAACAAAATGAGGTTAACTATTTGTTTAATATATAATCGCCATTGGAAAATGCTTGATAAAGACTTTAAAATATGAATGTAATAAATCATGATCAAAACAAAATGAGGTTAACTATTTGTTTAATATATAATCTCTATTAGAAAATTCATTTTTTATCACTCCATGACACATTTTGATAAGTTATTTTCCCTTTCATAGATGAAGCAGAAGATACACCTCAGGATGACAGCTGGGGTTCCTGGGCTTGGTCATTTGTTCCTGATGTTGGAGGTTTATGGAGCTCTTCAAACACTGAAGAAGATCAAGAAGAAGCAAATATCTTAAAATCTAAAAAGATATTTCAATTTGGAATATATATTGGCAAGAGTTCATGTGTTTTAAAGGTAAGAATTGTTACAATATTAGCTGAATACTTCATCTATATGACGGACATTTCCTTTTCGTGTATATTGAAATCTGGTATGCTGTCATTAACTGTTATAATTCCTTATTAAATATGAGTTTTCTGAATCATGTATAATAAAGCAGAGACATAAGGACAATCTTATAGTTAGTTCTTTAAAAAAAAATGGATTTTATTTCGGCATCAGAAGAAAATGGTCCGAAGCGAAAATTAAGCCAGCACAACCTACAATGATACATATGTTGATATGCTTGACAAATTTATATGTTTCTGAATTGAAAAGGGGTTGATTCACTTCTTTAATTTAGAAAAATGGATTAATTCATTTTTGACAGAGGATTGAAAATAGTATTTTGTGAGTAAAGAAGACGATCAGACATCAGTTTTGTGAGTAATCAATAGATTTAACACAAAAATTATTTATCATTTACAGTGTGTCCCAAAAAAAGGAAAGCTCATTTCCCTACATATTGCACTTAAGCTTATTATGAAGTTTCATTAAATAAGATGGAAAATTGTATGAAAATACTTTGTGGATATTGATAGTAAAATGTTCAAAAAATTCAATTTTTATACATCATATATAATGTGAAAGTATCCATTTGTAAAATTTTTCTCTCACATTCATCTATTCCCGCATTAAGTTTGACATATCTGTCTACAAGAAATTTCCGAGTTATGCTTATTTCTAAATGAAAAGAAATAACAATTTAGACTTGGCACAATTTAGATAGAAATACTTATTTCAGAAATGCAAATTTATTCAATACAGATAAATTTTAATTTCTACTAATAATAAAGTTAATCTGTTCGTGTTTTGGCATTCTACAGGCCAGACCATTTTATTTAGAGTTACTACACTTTGCATACATGTGTGTGTGTTTTTATACTTTGGTGAAAAGAGGGGAATATGTGCACCTCGTACGGATTTTTTTTGGAAATTTTAATTAGAAATCTAATTAACTAAAAAAAGCGAAATTTTTGACGTTTTCCCGCCATAATTTCCGAAAATATTACAGCACAAAAGTTATTTTACATCATTTTAAAATTCAGAAAAAGGTTTTTATTATTATTATCAATACGAATTAGATATTCGAGCGAATTTTACTATGAGCTAAATTAAGATAAAACCTTGGAAAGTGATTATATTGAAATTAAAGACAGACAGACAGACAGACACACACACACACACACACACACACACACAGAGAGAGAGAGAGAGAGAGAGAGAGAAATCCAATTCATGATGATGTTACGAGAGATCTATTTATATTTAATATCTATTTAATTTTTGCCGCATGCACTACACACTATAAGAGTAATTCTTCTAGTGTTTTAAGAAAACAGTAGAATTTCTTTTTTGTTTGTTTGAAAGCATATAACACTGAACTATTTTCATGGCTTTTAAGCTGATTAAAATAAGCTTGTTCACGTTTTTTATTATATGAAACCTTGAAAACTGTTTTCTTGTCTGATGTTCTATTGAATTTAGTTATATTATAGTTATAATTATTTTTTAATGTTCAAATATGATGTCTTGGTTAGTATTGTGAATTCTGTGGTTCTATTTGAAATACATGTGGTAACTTTTGTTTTGTATGCAAAGAAGTGTTAAGTTAAATTTTATAGCCTGATGTAGATGCTGAATCTACAGATCTATATTATTTGAACATCTTGAATTTTGTTTGGAATTGGAAATTTTTTCAATATTTCGATTTTGATTTAATGGGTGGTTAAAAAAGCGGTTTAGTTATCTTGAATATTAAATTTTGTATTGACTGCAAGATAATTATATTCCTATGTGCAATAAAAATATCAGACTTCACTGAAAGAAGAAAAAATACTTTGGATTCTCTTATAACGCTCTCCTGTATAATATAGATTTTTGTAACACGCCGAAAAAATTGCAATTAGTTCTCATTCAGCGCGTTAAAAACATATTTCTTGTTAGATTTTTCGTTCAGTTGTTCTCAAACAAACAGTAAAGCCGTTTGTTTTTTTTAAAAAGTAATATCTCACTATGGACATTTCCGAAACATATTTGAATTTTCATGAAACCATCCGATTATTCTTGTTCCTTATAACGTGATTTCTTATTATGCGGGACATTGTACAAATGCTCATTGTGTAAGCTTTTTCAAAATATATCTATTTTGATACAATAGTGATACTTTATGAAAACCCAGAGAGCTTTTATATATAATAGATTTTTAAAAAAATAATTAAAAATAATGCTCATTTTATTCTTTACTCAATATAAATCGTAACTGTAATACAGAAATGTGCTTTTGCTTTTTGTTCCTTTCTCGATTTGAGGTCATCACAAAGATTTTGGCTTCGTATCTGGCTAAGGTCCCGAGTTAGAGACCCAATTCCACTGGAGATTTGTCTTTTATATACACGTGGTAGGCACTAAATCTGTTGAAAAAGAAACATCCTCTGTTAGTGGCGATATGAATGCTTGGAGACGGAATGTTGGCTCAGATTTCGTCTTAGGTAACTGATCAAAAGTCAGAATTACAAGGTTTTTTTCGAAATATCTTTGGCGTTGTAATGTTAATCTAACTAAATTAAACTAAATTCCTCTACTTATTTTTCAATCAAAAGTTTTATCTTTAAAAATATTCAAGAAATTTTAAGGTAAGTTTTGATGTAAGGTTTTTTTCCTTATAAATTTATTTTCAAAAAATCAGTTCGTCCAAATTCTTAAGAATATCAAATTAAGTTTTTCCGATAATTATCTAGAAGGAATTTTAAACTAAGGATAAATATTTCATCTGCACGGAATTCTATAGAACTTAAATCTATGTGAATTGTTCCGAAATCTGGTCAGCTTTCGTTGACTACTCAGTGATTATGAAGATTGACAACAGAACAGTGGTGTAATACTAAGCGTTTCTACATTTTGGTTGGTTATATTTAATAAAACAAATTTCCTTTAAATTAAATTCATTTCGCAGAATATTAATAACTTATTTAAAAACAGATTTTATCAAAATCTATCAATTACATTTAAATCATATTTAGGTCTATTTCTCTGGGCTGATTGATATGGATATGTACCTTAGCTTTTGCACTACTGTCGACTTGAGTTGCCGTTGATTGGAAATCTATGGAGCATTTTCTTTTGCGGTTTCAAGTGTAGGAACACTTAAAGAAACTATCAAATGAAGGGGTGGGGGTGGGGAAAGTATAGTATTATGTATTTTTTGGGAAATTAAATGTTTAATCAAATCATTACTTTAATTATTTTTAATCACTAATTTTTAAAATTTTGATAGCATTGTATGTTGTTAAAATTGAAATGCTATCAAAATTTTTAAAATTAGAGTATACTGTATTTTTTTGGGGGGGGGGAATTAAATATATTTTGATCAAGACATTATTTTCTGAATTGTTTTTAATCACTTATTTTTTAAATTTTGATAGTATTATATGCTGTTAAAATTTTTGTTACTGCAATATTTGTGTAGACCACCCGGTTTGTCTCGCGACATAAACATCTTCATTAAAGCTTTTCTGGAGCTGAAAGTATCAGTATTGCCAAGGAGAATATCGTGCTGATAAACCGCGGGATTCGGATTCTTACTGGGAGTTAGATTACACCGTGACCCCCTCCCCCCCTTCCTTAAGATAAAATAATTTCTTTTGGAAATATATTCTGTTTAATTTTTAAAAAAATGAATTCTATTTTTTAAAAATTTTTGATTTTGTAATATATAAAATTTTCACCGTATGAAAATTAAACTGTGCAACGACAACTATCTACCAGTTAACAATTGCTGGTTGTTGTTTGTCTGATTCTAATGACTTTTTTAGCATCTTCATTTCGTATGCTCTAAGTATCGATATAAGGAATCTTAGAATCAATTTTTTACTATATTAATATTGATGTTACTTATAGTGTTAATATTGCACATATATTTTTAATGCGAAACGTGGTTCTTGAAGAGAGATCGGATTGTGATAAGAAACCAATTTTACTTCATTTTTAGCACTTCCTGTTTTCGTTTATCAGATTAAACTATTCTTCGTTCTTTTTAATTTTCATTTTCTAAGTGTCTCATCAATATCTGTAGTTAAAATATAATCATCCCATACCAGGGTTGGCTGTCCCCCCATAGAAAGCTATTTTTAGTATCATATTGACAAAGCCGCAAGTAATCAACTTTAATCAGGAAGTATAGGTTTTAAAAAATGGAACCTAAATTTTCCTTTTTTTTTTTTTTTTGTGTGTGTGTGTGTGTGTGTGTGTATGAAAATGTGGTTATAGTACTTTAAGAAAAGCAAAAATAACAAAATACGTTGCAATTCAATAATTAATTATAATTGTTAGAATAAGCGCAATTATAAGATGCTATTATGAAAATTTAAAAAAAAAGTGATTTTAAACTTTTTAACATGCAAATTATCATTTTTCTTTCTCAAAATTTAGTTTATTATGTCCTTTTTTTCCATATTTAATTAAAACTAAAATACGTACTTCATAAAAAATAATATATAATTGCCAATAAGATTTCTCATTTTCCCGAGAAGATATATCAAAATTTGTTAAATAGACATTACTTTCACTTTCAAACAAAATGGTGTTTAACTGTATTATAACATTCATTTTCAAAAACTCTTATTCGTAAAAATATATCTGTAGGAAATTTAACAGAAACTCAAAATATAAGTCATTATAAGTGAATATAAATATCAAAAACAACTTGATCTTGCCGTTTTAATTTTTTTTTAAATCTTTGCGCAACTAAAATAGATTTTTGTCACATTAAAAGGGAGGCCTTAGAATGAAACAGTATGGCGTACGCTCAATTTTTATAAAATATTGTCAGGAATTTTTCTTTTACTTCAATTCAATATATTTTTTTATACGCTATCTTATTTTCCTGCTTGAAAAGAAACGTCAGTATTATATTAAAAGACCCGGATGCAGCTCTGGAATATTAGGTTGCTGACCTCCGTACCAAGCCATTCATGCCTTTTGTTTCAAATTTATAGCAATTATAAAACGGTGAAAGCGATGGCGATGACGTAAACAATTGGATCTTATTGATGTTTTTTAATACTCTATTTAAGAAAACTTGACTGGCTCTGAAGTTTTAGTCTTGAATTGTGATTTATCCATAAAATTGCATCAATTACAGATAAGGTTGTAGAAAACAGATATATTATTAAAAACTGCTGCCTTGAAATGTTACAAATATTAATATTAAATTGATGTAATAAATAAGTGCACTTCAAAAAAGATAATTTCCGCGCTTTTGTATTAATGATATATACAGAGAAACATGCCTTTTCCCGTGATTTTCCTATTTTTTTCCCTGCTACCCCTCTCCTCAAAATTGCGGTGGACATATCTTAATTTCTGAAATCCCTGTTTGAATCTTAATTTGGATCTCTTCCTTTGTGGCAATTTGATCGTTTTTGCGGCTGCATCGCCTGTGAAAGAAGGGAGGGGATGAGAGTCAAAAAACATTTTACTTCTCGGAAGTTTTCTTGACTGCAGAAAAAATGAAAACCGAAAAAAATCTCGATATTTTAAATTTTTGCTATTTTTATATTGGAACGCATGTAATAAACGAAGCATCTAGGGTTCAAAATTCGGATCTGTCTAAGATTGTATCACGAAGTCGTTGCATGTTAGAGAGTCTATGTGACTGACTGTTCAGGATGATGTCGTTAATTGATGACGATGATATTGGCTAAATTACTGCTTCAAAATCCTAAAACTTAGAAATGCCCCCCCCCCCTTTTTTTTTTTCTGTATCTTACAATTCCGCAGAAGATGGTGTCATTAGAATAATATCCCTTACAACTATCATTTTAACGGTTCGTTTCTTTTTTTTTTTTTTTTTTTTTCTCACTGTTATTCGTTGCGTAGATTAGGAGGGAAAGGAACATGCGTTGTTGAAATTTTACGATAATTCATTTGTTCAATAAATTAGTAATTCCACACTTTAATTACTTATTCTATGGAATAACCAATTTATGAAATGACTAATAATAGATAATTAAAGTCTGAAATAAATAGATTAATTGAATTATATAATATGCGAAATGTAACACACACACACATATATATAAGCATTATTTTCTTTAAAGCAGAATGCAGTTTCGAAGACAGAAAGACTAATTAAAGTTTTAAAGTTCGCTTTATTTATCTCTAATCCATCCTGGGAAGGCATATTTATTTACAAAAAGGAGAAACAAAGTTTTCCTGTTTTATATACTGTGATGTTTTAATAGGGATTTTCGTGGCATGTCAATCAAAAAGTAAGGGAAACGCAGGGATCTTTTAGAAGAATGTGTAAAGTCAGCGGTATTTTGTCCCTTCACGCAGTGAAGTGTCGGCGTTTAGCCGATTCAGCAATTTTATAAAGCTTCTCTTGAATTAATTAAGTAGAGAAAGTGGAATGGGGTCAATTCACGGTCACGTGTCAGGTACCAAACAAACTGCTTCTGTTCAATATTCAACCATTCTGCGCATGTCGTGATGTCTGCCGATAACGTTAACGAAACCATTGTTTAGTAAATATTACGCTAGCCTATCAATTATTAAAAACTTCTGATTTTTTTAAAGATATTATTTTGAATTATTTTCTCCAAATTTTCTTAGTTATATAATTTTATTTCTTGTATTAAAATTTTAATTAATATTTTCAATGGAATTATTGTTTTTGCATAATTAATTAACATCGCTTTTTAATTCGTTTGGTGCCGCTTTATTCTTTCCTTTCCCATATTATCCCCCCCCCCTTTTTTTTTCTTATCTGAAGGATACATTTTGACAAATGACTATGGCAGTGTTTTTGAAAAATTACATATGTTCTTTTTTTATATACTATTTAAATATTATTGAATGTTGAATCCTATGAATATAGTTCCCCCAGTTAGTTCTTTTTAAAAATAATTATTTCTCCTAGATAAGTTAATATTTTAAAGCTTACTAATAAAATTATTATATTTTTTTTCTTATGTAATTACTGTTATAAATATTGATACTTTGATGTTTTCAATTTGCTCAGAGGAAAGAACATGAAACTCAAATTAGTATATATTCAATAAATTATGTTTACAATTTCAAATTATGAAATATAAAAGGTATGGATACCTTTTTTTAAACCTATGCAACTTATGAATAAATAATTTCATTTTAATTTGTAGCAATCATTAAGGGAAAACAAACAAAATCACGCTTTCATAATTTTTATTAACACACACACACACACACACACACACACACACACAACACACACAACACACACACACACACACACACACACACACACACACACACACACACACAGAGAGAGAGAGAGAGAGAGAGAGATAAAATATATGTGATAATTATTTGAAAAAATATGATCAAATGTATGTTTCAATGTACTAACTAATTCAGAATACTAAAAAAAACTATTTACTATTTATCAACATTTATTTTTCTAAACACTTAGAAATAATATAACACAGTATGACAAGGAATGTCAATGCAAATGATGAAATCAATTTTATTCAACTGAAACATCCTAGATACTAAAGAACATTTTTTTATCACTAATAAAAACACAATGTTGAACAATATACTTTTAAAGCAGAACATTTATGAAATTTTTTTAAATGCTAAAGTTACATTGATAAAAATTACATTGAATGGATATCATAAAATAAAACAAAAACATGTAATACAGTAAATTTAATAAACAAGAATAAGGTCATGATTATATATATATATATATATATATATATTATATATATATATATATATATATATATATATATATATATATACAGAGAGAGAGAAATTAAATAGGATATAAAGAGGAGTTGAAAGAAACACTTTTATGCTTTCACAGAATTTTATAATTCAAAATTGGTATGTTAAAGAAATAGAAGAAAAAAAAATGAAACATGCATGTAGCAATGAAGTTGGGAATAAAAAATATATAATAAATGCTGATATGGAAATTGATTTCCAATGAAAAGACCTTTATTTATTAAAACAGAAATCACTGAGGTGCGCAGTGTTATAACAGGATATTATGGTAACAGCCAATTTCAGTTTCAATACAATAAACTATTGACATTTCATTTTTAACAATAAAAAAGTTATTTGATATAAATTCACTGGCATTTTTAGAAATTTGTTGGTTAATCCCATTTTATAACACTATACGGAATAGTTACCAATATATTCAGTTAGTTTTGATTGGCTTTTTATCTGAACTAAAGGATGAATTGCTTTTGACAATACATACTCTGCAATTGGAAGTATATGTCTGTCTAATTTCCATAGTTCAGAAAACAAAATCTTGTTCCACTTTTTTAGGATACCCTGTAAGTGTAATAGATATAGATGAATAGATAGATGAATTTGGGATTTATAAAGTGTTTTCATTTCTGTTGACTTCTAATCAATTCGAAGCCTATCAATAATATCTAGGAAAGAGATACAGATTTATGAGTCCTGAATACAAAGGATGTAAACTGCTCAAGAAAGGAAGAAATATGACGAATCGTTTGAAAAGCGTGTGGGCAGAAATAGCAGTTTTGAAGAGAAAAAGGCATTTTTGCAAAACATGAATAAAGGTTAAGCTAATTCAAGTGAAATGTTTTCTTTTCCTGCTGAGGATAATAGAATTTTAACAAGCAGTAATTTCTTGACAAAACGAAAGCAATTACAAACATCAGTCGCTCCAATTTTTTTAAAAATGTCAGAACAATTTTTTACTTTTAAGTCAATGCTTAAATGAATGGTTTTAGGAAACAAAATAAAAATTGAATATTTCAAAGTTTTAAGCTGTTAGAGGAAAATCTCTTATTTTTGAGATCATTAAAAATTATTTAGATTTTCTATTCCTTTCTTTATTACTTAGAAAGAGGGTGGGAGGGGGCATCTATCACAACATCATCTTTGCTTATTGACAGTCATTTACCTTTTTATTTTGTTACTATTTTCAAATTTTTAATTTTTGCTGCTACATTTATCATAATATTATTTAAATTTGATTAAATCATTTCCTGGAAAAATTTTAGATACATGAAAAATAATGAAGTTACTCTTGATATTGTTATCAGTTAAATTCAAAATTATGATTTTTTTTTTTTTTTTTTTTTTTTTTACAATACAGTAAAAATTTTTAGGCACAAAGGAATTGTAAAAATAATTTGAAAACACCGTTTACTTGTACTTATTTGAGAAAAATATAAAAGAATATTTACATACAAATATTATTTTTAAAATTTACCATTTAAAAGCATTTTAAGTGTGAAGTTATTAAAAGAAATTTAAGGATTATTGTGCTATAAAAACAAAACAAAAAATATACAAGACATATAAAAGATTTAAATTGTAATTATTATTTATTGATTTATTGTAAAAAGTTACTAAATTTGAAACAAAATTTATTTGCAACCTTTTTCTAAGCAATCTAATACTTAAATGCGATCACGCGTACGGACTAAGGAGCGGGGCATCTGTTTTCTGAGAGGGAAAAAAATAATTAATAAGGAAATATCCGAAATTCCTTCCAAATGACCATGTTACTTTAAAACTAGAGTTTTCCCATTGAAAAACTGATTTTCCGTGGTATATTTTTAAAACTGTCGGTCTCGGACCAGCGAGATCCCGATGCGCGGGTTAAACAAAGAAAAATGGCTTTTAAAATATTATTAATATGCTTTAACTTTTTTGTTTTATAAACCTTGGAGATATTTATTATCTAGTTCATGGACATTAAAAAAAAAAAACATTTTTATTGAGGGTCCCCTCCCCTCGTTTCGAAATGCAAAAGGTTTTGCTAATTGATTTCATTGTAACGGTCTTTTACATGATAATTCATATGCATTACAAAAATGAAAAATATGATTAAATTTTTTAAGCGTTAATTTTATTTTTGTGCATTGAATGTGGTAGTTATTTTTAATTATCAAAGCGATAATATTTAATTTAGTGACAACCCAGGGTAAGAAGAGTAAAACTCCAATTCATAGGGGGATATTAGGGTGAAAATAAACTCATGTTGTAGGAGAAAACTAAATTATCAAATAAAAAAAGTAAATGAAAGGAACTGACTTAATTTTTTAATGTTGAAATAAATAATGACACATTATTATATTTTTTTATTAATACTTATTATGTATCAACAGTAATTTAATAAAAGGGATTCCCTTCGTTACATTTACTTAAATGTTCTGAAAAATTGCTTCTACATTTCTAAGTTGTTTTTGCACTTTTTACAGCATACTGTAGTTTCCCAGGATTCGTCTTTTTGCAGTACTCCCAAATGTATATTTTCACCTTTAATGGTTATCAAAATGTATGGATGTTCCATGGAATTCACATCAAAAGGGAAAGATTTCATTAATGTTCAGAGTGGTATTTGTGGAGTAACTGTAACTGGACTGGAAGACTGTGCTTGTGGTTTTCAGGATTTTTCATTGAGCTCAAATGAAAAGGTATCTATTCATCTTATATATATATATATATATATATATATATATATATATATATATATATATATATATATATATATATATATATATATATATATATATATATATATATATACTTTCTTTTAAATGCAAATTCTGTCAGCCAATTGAAATCTTTTAAAAATTTGTTTTTTCTATTGTTTTAGCGCAGCATATTTCTAAAATCAGGGGTGCCACCTGGTAGTGGTCATGCCTATAGCTTTTTGTCATCATCATTATTTGATCCATTAGCACCTGAAAATTGTAATCAAGAAAGAAAATATTGTTTTATCTTTCAAGAGCATTTATCTACACTCACTGAGGAAGTTATGGTTAAAAGATTTCCAGCTTTTGCCTTTGACTATCTGTATGAATTGGAAGTTCCAGAGGATTGGATAGGTATTTTGGTTGCCAACTCTTTGCATGAATATATATCTTTTAAAATCGCACTTTTCTGTTCGAACAGCAAAGGTTTTATATTATAGATAATCATATTTCTTTTTTGTAGCTAAGAGATATTTTATAATGTACTATTATATTCAAAAAGCCCATAACTTTTAAAGTATTTTTCAAATATAAATGAATTATGTCATTTACTGTAGAGGAAGTGAAGAATATCATGTGATCAGCTAGTCAGAACAAGTTTTTTTTTTTTTTTTGGCTTAAATTTATACAACGTATACATACAACTTATGATTACAAAAACATTTAAAATATCCCACTGCAGGAAAGAACAAGTCGCAAGTGTTCCATCATGTGAAAAGCTGGCTCACAGTCCCTCCTGATATCAAATTATTTGTCAAAATATCACATTCTGGTATTTTTGCGACTATTATCGTCCTATTTGATTTCTTTCCTTAGATGAAGAATTTGCTTTAGGAGCAATGATTCTCCAATTTCAAAGTATAGTGACGAAGGCTCTGAAGGAAATAGCAAAAATTGACTTGTAATCTACGCTTACATTTTTGTATTAACGTTAGAAAACTGCATAGTTGCACAAAGTATTACTTTGAAGGAACCATCAAACAAGCAGATTCTTTCTGTGCAGGTTTTTTTCTCAATAAAATATGTGCCAGAACTTTTTGAATGTTGTAGTATCTTTCACTGTTAGTTTTAAATTTTTAATTGCATGCGAAACACCCTCTTGATATTCTTTTTTTGATATTATTTCAGATAAAATTTCTACAATTACCTCATCATTTTTGGAAGACAGTAATTGGCATGAATCTTCAACATGTCGCTTAGTTTTTGGTCCTTTCTGTGTGGACATAACTAGCAGTTTAGTGCACAGAGTCCAGAAATTAATCGATTCTGCAAAGGATTATGATTACCCCTATTATTCCCAGGCCAGTAAGTGAAATATAATATCCAACTTAACTCACCTGCAATATGCAGATCAATTATTTCACCAGTGAATGAACAGAATATTAGAAATTACTTATAATGAACTGAATACATTTTTTTTTAAATTTTAGAAAATAACTGTTCTATGCTCGTTTAGATTTATACAATTTCATTGCTTAGATTTATCCATGCTTTATGCATTTCTTAAACTAAATGCTTACGATATATTTAAATGCCATATTACTGCAATAAATTTCAATTACCATGATAACATTTGATCTATTAGTTGAAAGTTACACTTATTTTACCTTAGAATCTTTACCTTCGGAATCCAGTGGAAATATTTTTGTTTGTGTGTTTCTTTTAATTAGCATTTTTTAGGATTAGTGATGGTAACATTGCATATAAGGAAATCTTAATTTTAAGCGTTGATTTTAAATCAAAATAAATTCTGTTTGTTATAAGAGTTTCAATGACCCTAAGCAAATTTTCTAATGCAGAATACTGTAGACCTTTGTCACTGTTTTGCTCTGGAACTTTCTGGTACAATTAGTATATTTTATGAAGTAAAAGTTACAGTTTTATGTTATTTATTATTTTTCTCCTTTTCTTTACACAACCATGATCCTTTAGAAACAGAGATTGATTGAAATCAAATCAAGTGCCCCAAAATGAGAAAAAAAGGAAGGAAACGTTTTGAATATAAAATTTTTAATTTAAACTGAAATATACAAATGATAATTATTAAGAACAGTAATTAAGCAGTATGATTTTAAAATGCAATTATTATTATTAAAAATATGCAGCATTATCTTTTAAAATACAAAGTTGATAAATCATAATTTACTGATATAAATACATGGTATTTTCTTCAAGAATTTCAGTGTTAGAGACCCTGAACTAACTTAGAGCCCTCCTGATGTAAAATGAAGTTCAGTGTACACTTTTGTTAAATAAATCAATGTATGCTAATTAAAATAAATCTAAATAATGTTTAAAATAATTTTTTTAAATTCATAATTTTGTTCATTAAATTGTCCAACTCTTACCTAGTTGAAACTAATTAATAAATAAGGAATAATTATATAGCATTTATTACAGGTATTTATACCTATTAGTGTGAATTTAATAATATGTAGTTGAATATTTCTGTAATTTTATATTTTAGTAACATATATTGAAACATGCTCTATTCCTTGTTTTAGAATTTTGTAATTACTTAATACTACAGATGTTAATGTACAGTTTGTCAAAATACATATTAATATACAATATGTATAGATTCGTTTCCATCTTGAGTTAGGTTAGCATGACCCCTTCCGTAATTATTGGCTATAGACTTACTGTGTAATTAGAACTTTAAATGTTATCTTTAATTCTATGATTGTTTTTATATTATCAGTTATCTCTTAATTAACAATAAAGATGATAATTATTACATTACTTGACAATTTCTATATTCAAAACAATGCCTCTGAATAATACAATAGTAGTATTGTTGAAATATTCTTTAGTGAAAACTTATTTTTCTATGGCTTTGTTTTGTAAATATGAAAACTTTCTTTTACAAGAGCACCAAAATCAGGACGAATTATACAGCTTCTAAGATTTTCTCTGTAAATAATCATTAATTTTAAATCTGGTCCTTGTAAAAGAAGCCTTTCCGTTTTGTCTGAATATTTGTTTTGAATTTTAGAAATTGAACATTTTCTATCCGTTTAGAATACAGAATATAAATGCTTTTAATTCATCACACATTCATGTCCAAAATTAAAGTCATAAACATGTTTTTCAAAATAATTCTAAATTACTATCAGTAAAATTTATAAATCTGTATTTTATATTTTTGAAGAACAAATGATATAATTTCAACCTTTAGTTTAGAAAAAGAAATTATTTAGTGTTAGTTTTTGCAGAACTACTGGAATTAAACCACGTAAACATCTGGGAGTTTTGCCTGCAGTTTTGTGAATGTTACATTAAAACAAACAAAACATCTCTGAAGTGAGAATAAGTTCTCATAATCGTTTAGGTGATTCATTTAGATAGAGAGCTTGAAGTTAACTAATCTCAAGCGGAAATGGTTAAATGGTTGCAAGTGATATCGAAAGTGGTATCCAGATTTTGGAATCAATGACAAAAAAGTGTTACTGTCATCAGGAAGGTCGGTCTAGTCCGCCACTCAGCAATGACACCTGCACATGATAATTACTTGGCATTAAGCGCAAGACGACATAGGCTGCCAACGACTCTTCAGTTTGCACGTGACCTTGCTGCTGAGTCTAGAATGAGAATTTCCAGGCAAACAGTATATAGATATCTAGCAGAGAGAGCACTTTACGCCCGGAATAAAGTCGCTCGTGTCCCTTAGACTGCATCCAATAGGAAAGACCGGTTGTTGTTTAACCGAATACATCAGTTTCGGACACAACAAGAATAGGAGCGTGTTCTTTTCAGTGATGAGTCGAGATTCACAACACAAAGTGATTCTCGTCGAATCTCATCTGGGGAGGACGAAGAGCTCCCTCTCATGGGAAATGGGAAATCGTTTTATTTATTTTCTGCAAAATATGTATATATTACTCTGTTGAGATTTTAAAGTTGTTTATTAATCAAACTTTTTTCAAGTAACCTAAAACGGCTTTGTCTTCAATAGCTGATGAATTAGAGCATGTATAAGTTTACTTAACCCTCTGATAGTATGGTAATCAAGTCTTTAAAACTATTCTATTGTCACCAGTCAATGGCACCAAAATATCTAAAAGGCTAATGGACTCTGGAATTAGTCAAGTGAATAATTATGCTGTTTGCTGTTTTATCAAGAACTATTCATTAATTTATAAAACATCCAGCTTCATTTTTTTAGAACTCAATAAATTATTTGCATCATCTCAAGCAATTTCTTTATAATTAAATGCATCTTGTTTGTTTATCAGTTTATTTATGTTATTAATTTATTTAATTAAATTACGGATTGTAGTTCTAATATTAATTTTATCGTAGAGTATTGCTGTTGACCAAATATTAATATACAGCCAAATAATAATATTGGTAAAATATTCATTTACAGTTTAATGATATTATATGATATTATAAATATTATATGCTTTTCATGCTATTGTTAGGAAAATCGTCTGCTGATGTTGCTAATATTGATGAGGATGTTTTGGCTCAGATGGAAGAGTTTGTTCCACTTCGGCAATATCATTTGACATTATTCAAACCAGTGTTGCGTTTATCTGTTGCTGATCACTCTCCTTATCATGGCTCCAAGACAGAAGCAAAAAAAGTGAAAAAAGTATTACTTTATTTGAAGTTTCTTTTTCGTTCTTCTGTCTTTACCTTCTTTTTATAATTTTTACATAGTTAGTTTTAAGGTTATACTTAATATTAATAATTACTTGTTGTCAAACCATACATTTTATTAAAAATGAAACATTTAACAGAATATTATACTGATGTTGAAAGTAGTGAAAATCATAATGTACACCAAAAGATTTAAATGTGAGGGAAATAAATTAGTATAAGTATCATTATTACTTATTTATTAATCACTATATAAGGTAGCTATCCCAATCGTGATCCAGTGTATAATTTTCAAAAAATTTAAGATAAGCATATATTGCCAGGGAGAAAGATGCTTATTTTAATTGTTGGATGCAATTCGAAAGATTTTTGTTTTAATTGTTGTTGTTGTATTCAATAAATATACTGTTGATAAACTTAGTAAATCTAAATTTTTTCTCTGCCTTTTAGTCTTATTAATCATATTTAATAAAATGTTCTTAACCAAATAACTTTTTAGCAACAACAATAAATCCACTTTTCTGAGACTAAAACTGGCCCAGTTATGGAATTTTGAATTTCATTATTTTAAACCAGTTAGTGGCCACCGCTTTCTCAAACTGCTCATTGACTAATGGTTTTAGATTTTTTTTTTGTTTAAAATTGTATAAAATAGTTGCATTAAAAGTTTCAGAACTTGATCTGTCTCAGTTGTAGAAGAGTGGAACCTTTTTTATTTAAAATGTTGTTGTACTAAAAATATTTTACTAAAATAGGATAGTTGTATTAGAGCAATGAATAAAAGTTTAGGCATCCATTTTTTTTTTTTTTCAGAAATGCGTTTATTGATTCACATAACATAAAATATATTGCTTTGTCATTTAGAGCGTTTTTATTTTCTCGTATATGTAGTGTAGAGAAAGTATAGTAAGCGTCAAAAAATTCGAACTCAAGATTTTAACGAATTTTCACATTTTAGAATTTCCTGATTTCGAAAAACATATTTTTAGAAACTGTCCTTCTGCCTGTCTGTGACAAAGATAACTCAAAAACGCTTTGAGCTAGACAATTGCAATTTGGTATACGGTCTTTGCACCAAATTTGCAGATTTCTATCAAATTTTGAGTAAATGCTGTTCAGAGGAAATCCGTCTGTCTGTCTGCTCAATTAAAAGTAAACACGATAATTACAAAATGAAGATTTTTAGATAGATGAAATTCGGTACACAGATTTAACATCTATAGTGTAGATACCTGTCAAATTTTGAGCCAAAACCAACTAAGGCGTGGTTGTTAGTCAATTAAGCCTTAGTTGGTTTTGGTTTCGGCTCTCGGTCTTTACTTTCAGAAATATGTAAATGCGATCATTAAAAAACGCAGTGACTTGAATACATCAAATTTGGTGTGGGATTTTGTGACTAGAAGTGCAATTTTGTGTCAAATTCTGGCTTGTGTATGAAAACGTGTCTATATAATGAAAAACGTGTCTAAAATACAAAATTTTTAATGCTCTTAACGAATGCCAGGGATTAATCTCCAAATAACTCGCCAAGACATACTCGACACGATAGATTGATTAAAAATGCTAAATTTATCCCAAAAGTTAATATTTCGTAAATGTTTTACGCCCATGCGCATGTAAAACGTTCTCGGGCATGAGAAGTTTGGTAGAGAATATGTGAGAAAGTTTTGGGGAGCCCACTCTCGCTGGTTCTAACTAGAAGATTTGTTGTCTGTCGTGTATTTAATGGTTTACAAATTAGGCTATTAGGCTTAACTACAATGCACCAGTAATGTATACAAATGCAATTTCTTACAAATAATGTAAAAGTAGGGCCGGCTAATTGGGGGGGGGGTACAGCGAATAAAAGGTTTTCTTTTCTTTTTTTTTTTTTTCACTTTCTTAAAAACAAAATAAAAATTATAATTGCCTTATGTAGTGGCGTTTGCGAAACTTCCCTTTTGAGCCTATAACATAAATTCAGTACGGTAAAGGAATATAAACAGTAGCAGTTCGTCGGCACAGAAATTAGTACTACAAAAATTTCTTATCTGGAGAGTGGAGTTTTTAAAAACAGATACTTATCTCGTAAGTTGCCTAAAAGTTTTAATTCTCAAAAGTCAATATGAAGATTGTTGCATTTCAGATATAATGATATAAATTTCTTCTAATTTTGTCAAAAGAAAATTATGTGAATGTTCATGTGATAATTCAGTAGTTAAAACTTTCAGAACCTCCCTTCCCCAAAACACTTCCAACTTCACCCAGCTAGTTAGTAATACTCAATCAAAAATGAATATCAAATAAGATGCAAAATTTCCTTTGCAACGTTCATCGTTTTTACATATAATAGTTGATAATAAATGATCCCTCATAAAATTTTTCATCTGAGTAACATTTTAAACCCACATACCTATTTCGAAGAATAAGCGCAACAGAAAAAAAATGAATATTCAATAAACTAGACATATTTCTGTCGGGGAAACGAGTATTGAATTTGGAGCTTATAAACAGCCAATGGAAAGAGAGAGAGAGAACGAAGACGAACTTTGGAAGAGAGAGAAAATGAAAATCATTTGGCCGGAGTCCAAACCTGGTTCATTCCTTTCTGCAGCTCTTGTTTTTCTAAATTCATTAGAAAAGAGGATTGCTTCGATCTTCAAATAATTAATCAATCATTTGTGTGCGCGGTAGGTTCTCATGGGCTAAGAATAAAGAATGTTAAATCTGCTCTCTGAATTTTTATTTTTAATGTTTTGTACTTGGAACTTTCAGGTTTCACTACAAAACTGCTTTGCCTAATGCTAATATACAGGTTTAATTTTTCATATTCTTATATATTTTGCAGAGAAATATCAAATCATCAAAAAATGCTAAAAATATAAAACCTTTTGAGACGTTGTTCAACCTTGAGATCTATGCAGATTGTTTGGACTTGCAGGCAACTACTCCAATGTATCCCAACAAGCTTGTGAAGGTTGTTGGAAGCATATCTTATTCAAATCAGTTCTTACTACATCATTGTTACAATACAAAATCAGCGAAGGTAATTATTTTTGCGAAAAAAATTTTCTTGCTGTAATTATGGTTATTAAAATTTAATTTTGTGCATGTCATTTTTATAAAGGAAAATATTGTGTGTAAAGATTATAACTTTAACTCCGATGAATAATAATTTTTTTATTATTATTTTCATTCAAACTAAAGAAATATATTTTAAACTTAAGTTCCTTTATATTCTGAATTTTCATAATCATTAACTAAAAAAGTTAAGGAAAAATATAGAATCATATGATTAAACATGATTAGTATGTTAATGTGATTCTGCATCTTTTATTTCAAAAATTGATTTTTTAAAATTTAATTTTTTATGGTAATAATCATATTATGATAATCACAAATGTTCATAACATATTTTGCCGATATAGTACCGTACATTGCTAATAAATAGACGGAATTAGAAGGGTAAAATTTTGGATAGATTAAAATATTTGTATTTATGAAGGACCAATTTATCTTGCATACAGGAATTTTTAATGTTATTATTCTTTAATTTTACATGAAAACAATAATATTTTCTTCACTTTTAGAACAATTATATAATATAGTTAAATTGCCATGTTGCTTGGTTATTTGTATCATTCTATATAGTTATTAAGTCAGATATTTTGTAAATAGTAATTTTTTTTAATTCGCTAAATATCATATGTTAATTTTAGAATAGGTGATTTTTTTTTTTTTTTTTTTTTTTTTTACTATTAAACATTTGTATGCTTGTATGCAAAGTTGTTAAAGTGATTTAAAATTATAATTTTATAAAAAATATTTATGTGTGAAACTAATGCTCATAGTTAAACTTTTTATTTCAGAAGAATTTAGAACTTTTTATTTAAATTCATTTTAGATTATTTCTATGTATGCTTAAAGCATATTATTAATATAGTGTTATAAATATTCTAAATATATGCAATGATAACTAAAGAAAAAAAAAAATTTTTATTTCAAAATGAACAATCCAAAAATTAATTTTGTGCATTTTTAGGTATTTGGGTTAGAAATAACACTGCATAAAGAAAGTTTAAATAAACTCCCTGATTGCGCGATTATTCATCCGACTTGTCTGACTTTTTTCATGAAATCTCTTGTCCTTCCTGAAAGCTGGAATTCATCTGAAGATTTTATATTAAAAGAGTACACATTTGAATGGAGCTCTGTGCATTTGAATTTTACTGAAGTAGAGTTTTTGGCGTTAATATGCATGTATCAATCATGGATTGCTAAGAACTTTAATCCAAGTGGACTTGAAAAATTAAAAGTTGCTTTAGAAGAATCCGCAAATTGTAAGTGCATTTAACTTTTTTGTTCAAAATTTCTGATTGTGTATATGATTGCTGAGATGTTGTCCCCAAAAGGTAGAACAAGATTTTTTTTTTTTTCTAGATATTGCATCTTGACACATACATATAAAATTTCATTAAATAAGGTGGTCAAATATTAGACTTTTTGTTTTTTCTTTCTGTATGGGATGATAGTAAATTTTCTTTAATGATATTTTTATACGTTCTCTAAAAGGTAAAAGTACCAATTTGTAAAATGTTTCTTTTACATTTCTCAATACACTCACAAAGTTTCATGATTCTATCTATGAAATTTTCAGATATATGGCTATTTTTAAACATAAAGTGATTTGCCAAAAAATAAGATAACATTTATTTCGAAAATGCAAATTTATTCAACGCGGATAAAAATATCATATGCACATATTTTCCTAGTGGACATCATCCAATCATCATGACTTCAAATTAATCTTCTAATCATGTTCAATGTTGTTCACTTTGATTAGTTGACTGTTGCAACCTCGTATTTATGAGAAAGAGAAGAGAAACGTTAGAAACTGATTTCTTAAGGTATCCCAGAGAAGACTAGAATGCCGAACAAGAAAATAAAGTTCTTTGCTCGCAATTTGTGCTTTCTAAAAGAATGATATATTTCAATAATAAGGAACACGTAGAAATTGGTGACCATCCATGCTATTTGTATTCATAATGCTGGCCTTTTTGCAGTATATGAACGACATTTTCAGAATTCTTGGCATGCTTGTAGGAAGTGTATATACAGAATGGTTTAGCAATGACAAATTACAGGATCTACTTTCTCAAGGAGGCCTAGGGAAAATGAGGCATTTACAAATAATACAAATATTTACAGTTTGACTTCCTTTGCAAGCCAGTCTCATGCTAAAGTTTGAATAGTCAGTTGCAAAAATTTAATTTTTGTAATTTTTTATTATTAGCTCCTACAAAAACCGAAGTATTTTCTTACTTTTGGGTGTCTTATTTGATAAAACTTTGTACTTAGAAGTATATGTCTAATTGCAATAGTTGAGAAAATAAATACTTATTCCATTTTTTTGGAACACTGTATAATGTCTCAAATGCTTTTAATCTAATTTTCAGTCATAATATTATTAAAGGATTACATACGATATTTTCTTGTTGAAAGTATGTTAAATACAGTGAATATTTTTTATTATCAATGCGTATGTGCTGTCCTTGCTGATATAGATGTCAATATTAAATAAAAACTGAGAAAAATCATCTGATCAATTAGAAAATATTACAAATAAAGAATATGAAGGAGAAAAACAAAACTGATAGTTACTTTTAAATGCATAATAATTGCACTTTGAGGTTAAATATGCAGTATATAGGCTTCATTTTCAAATATTTTTAAGTAGACATTTTATGTGGTGTCCTTTAAAATTTCTCTTGAGGTTGTAAGTTAAATTCAGTATACTTTTTGTGTATATCAACATATATCTAATAAAGACTGAAGAACTTAATCTTCAAATGACATAATGCTATAAAATGCACACTATGAATTATCTTTTCATAATATCATATTTAAAAAAAAAAACATGATGCAGAAATCATTCATTAAAAACAAATCAAAAACATGCTTCATAAATCATTGGAAAAAGAATTATGAGAATTAGATGGTATTTTGTGTTCTATAAAAGAAGTATTGTTTTACTAGAAATATTCATGTTTTACAATTATTTAGTTTCCAAATTCAGCATACATATTATAATTTTAAGAATTCATTGACCATTTAAACATTTTAATTTTCTGAAGTTTAATTAAATTTATGCAACAACACATTGAATTATTTACTGTTATCATTGTGTTGCTTCCTCTGTAAATTTATCTTTAATTTTTCTTCCATTTTTGATTTGTGCATACCCATATAAAGATAAGGAGCATGCTTAACTGCTTTAGTTTTAGCATCACAAGTAGGAGTCGATATGCAACACTTATTAAAATTTCCACCCCAGAAATTAACATACTTTTAAACCTTAAAATAATATTGAAAGGAATTAATTATAAAAATTTGAATTAATAACAATAATAAAAAATAAGTTTATTATTTACTGCAACTATTGTTTTAATATACATAGTAAGGATGTATTAAATTTAATAAAGAAATAATAAATATATAAGTATTAAAAAAAGTCGAAGAAGTTGAAAAGTATTAGAATAAGCATTAGAAAAAAAATTGAAAATATCTTTTCTTTTGACATACTTTTTGATATATTTATAATGGATCCCCATAAAAATTAATAAAATTTCTAATTTAAAATTGGTTGCGCTCAGGACAGTGAAGGATGATAATTTATTCATTCATTACCTTATCAAATTGTCAAATACATTTTCTCATTCAAATTTTTCTTTGAATGTTTTTGCTTTAGAATAGTGATATTCATTATATATCTTCTGTATTCATTTTGATTTCAGTATTGCATGTATATTTCAGAATTTAAGTTTGTACTTTTCGTTTACTCTGTGCTGACAGGACATTATAAACTAGCTTTTCTGAAAATTTTCGAATTTTTACTATGGAATATTTGATTTTGCAGTTAGGTTAAATATGATTACATTTTATAATTCTTAAAACTGATTCATTTTGAAAAATGTGCTGCATGTGTATTATTTTCGAACCGGAATTTAGCATTTTCTGAAGACTGAGCAATTGTTCTTTTCCAGATTCGCCCAATATGTCTGCCGAGATTTCTGATGTTAACATTTTGCATCAGTTGAAGAAAGATATTGAAATGACGAAATTTTCTGTATCTTCAGTATGGTTGAAGTTTCAGAATGACGGTGAGAGTTATTACGAATATATTTCCTGAAATTGAATTTTTTAATACTGACAGATTTTATAAGAATATACATCTTTGTAGATCAATCTAGTGTCTTATTTAATGCTCCTGAATCCACTGAATGCCTTTATGAAGGAATTGATGGGAAAAAAATTGAGTTACAGGAAGAACACAAACAAGTATTTCTTCAACTTCTTCTGCAAGTACCAAAAGATATGAATAATGAAAGTCAGTCCAATTTTTTTTCATTTTCTTAATTTTAATAAACTTAATAAACGTATTATTTATTTTTACTGGAGACCTTATTACGTTATTTTTTGAAATATGATGGGGTTTTTTATTTTCCAGATCCTGCTTTACTTTTTCTCCATGTCAGTGGATCAACTACGTATCTTGAACTTGCGTTTTTTAACTGGCTATCTTCTGCTTTGTTCACGCACATTATTTTGGATGTAGTTGAGTTAGATCATTCTTGTTCAAGTCCTGCTGATTTTGAAGGTGTGTAAGTTTTTTGGATATATTTTTTTCATTACTCCTTACAATATAACTTAACATATAACTGATAGAAGCGCAGGAGTTATAGAATGGCTCCTGCGCTAATAAAACTTAAACCATTGTTTCAAATCTGTTTAAAATGATTTAAAACCTGTATTTTAACCCTTTGAAAGTGGAATTTTCATTTGTTTTAAGATTTTATCATGAATAAGATTTGGAAGGGAGATTCTTTTATAATATTTATTTGTAAAAAAAGAAACTCAGTGCTGTTTTTTGTAATTAAAAATTTTATTTTTTCCTAATTACATGGATAATCTAGAATATTTACACAAATTCATTTTTAAAACATGTTGGGGTGCATTTTCATTTTCCTTCCAATGAATGTGATGTTTTTCATAAGTTTTCTAACTCTGTGGATTTGTTATTGATTTCAAGGACAAAGCAGTAAAAGAAATCTAAGAAATCAAATATTCTGTTTGAGAGTATTTGCTGTGATGATTAAAGAAGTTTAGTTAACAAAGTTGATTTTTTTTTTCTTTTTTGGGAAAATTATCAAACACGTTTCAATAGAGCATCTAGAATTACTTAATACTGGCGACGCTGACTGCAAAAAAGTGATTTTGCTGTATTCTGTTGAATATCCATAAACTTTAGAACTGGAAGGAAAAGACAATTAGTTGGGGTGAGCCCTCAGACTAACATAATTTTCATAAGACGGGAGTACTTTAATGTAAGTCTGCATATACTTATAAAGGAGAATGTTGTGTATCAAATGAGGACAACATTTTTTTTGCTTTGGGTAAGTAGGATCACGTGTTCACAACACATATTCAATGAATTTTTGGAGTGTATGTAAGCTTATTACATTTTAAATCAGCCATCAAGAGTCAGATGTCTGCACATTAGCAAGGCAGGGAAGAAAAGGGCATGCTGGTTCAGGTATATCCTCTTCATCCTGTCATAATTCAAAATAATGAAGTATGATTCTCGATAGATAGATAAAAAGACAGTCTTGTACCAATTGAGAATAAATGCTAATCTAATTGATATATTTGTCGGTTCGTCGTTGCTGCTTTGACAATTAAACTTATTCCATCTTTATGCTGTTGCTGAGACTTACGGGTAGAAATAATTTTATTTTAGAAAAGAGTAATTACTATAATTTTTTATTCATATACAAAGTTTTGTGAAGTCATTTTCTTACACCTAGATTTAGAATTCTTCAAAAGTAATCTTCATAATGCGGTAGCCCTTATCTTTTTAAACTGATGTACTTACATCAAATTCACTGGCGGATAGAATATATGGAGTGCAAACCTGCACTTCCAAAAGTTTTATTGAGTATATAAGTATAATCATTTCTTGATTTTGTTTCGCACGCAGTGAATCCAGTGATATTAAACATAATTTTTGTTTAAAGCATCAGATAAAACGCAGGAACAAAACTAAAGCTACTGTAATGTTGAACTAGGAAAAGAGCTAGGTTATTTTGGAATTTTTATATCCTAGAGCTGTGTTCCTTCCTAGTTCCCTTCTATTTGCACAGGCGCGTTTAGGTTGGCAGTATTAGAAATTGTGTTTTAAACGTTTTTCTGCCGCAGGAATTTTTTGTGATATCAAATTTGAAATTAAATGAATTCGAAAAGAAATAATAAAGAAAAATGAAGAAATAATTATTGACAAATTAAAAAATTAGTGTAGATAAATTTGAATGAAAGATTTTTCGATTCAAAATAATTTTTGAAGCGTTTTACTTACACATGTTGAAGTTATAAAAGAGAGTACATACAAAATTTCGCGAACCAAGTATTATTCTGTATGATTGCACTTAAAGGCAGGGAAGTAAAGCGCTGTTAGCTTCAAAGAGCCCAGTTTCCTTTAAAAGTATCAAATGCGGCAATTCTAGTACAATACACTATTTTATCCACTGAGAATAAAATGTATGGAATTTGAATGAATGCAGAGTTTTAAAGAAATTCAGTAAGTACATTCACATCGTATAGCTCCACAGTATGCTTAAAGATATAAATATTTGATTTTCCCTTATGAATTCAAAATACACAAAGAGAAAGTGTTACAATTGCCAAAATGTTCGACCATAAGATTGCGACGCACCTTTACGATTTCGAGATTCTAGAGTCCTCCTTCCCTCCAAAAACAAAAGAAGGGAATTATGACTGTCTGTCCATGTGAGTATAAACTTAATAATAATTTTTTTTAAACGAAATAGCTAGACACATCGAAATTGCCAAACAAACTTTATACCAGAATTTCCAAGACATCAAACTTTATACCAAATTATTGAATCCGTCCAAAGAAATTATATCTGTTCATCTGTCTGAAACTCCGTGTGATTTGACTGCCATATTGTTACGGAAAATTCCCTACAAAGTTCTAAAAAATCAACGAGTTCGCTGCAGTGGGTGTATGGTGGGACAATCAACAGACCTCAATAACAAATAACGATGTTCATTAACTCGAAACACAAAAGCAGTACTAACCATAAAATAAGCACACTTCTAGCTAATTGGTAGTAAACAACTGCAACAGCACGCAAAGCGTCGTCACAGAACTGAACAGTTAGAGAGAACTTCTTTCAACTTTTCATGTTTGTCCGTCAAACATTTGCTATTGTCCACTGTCTTGTTTTAGCTGTATTCAGCTACCGACTTAATATTATACGTCTGGGTTCTTAGCACCCGACTCGATGCTATTTCAATACTTGGCTCTAAGACTTGGCGCAATTTTCAATTTTTAGTTCACTAATTCGTTTGAGCTCCACTTAACGCTTACGCTTCGCTGGAATTATCCAACTGATTTAACTCTTATACTGTTGACTTCGGCTTGGTCTTCCAACTTTTTATAGCTTCCGAAGCAGGGTACCGAAAGTTTTCGAAGGATCGGCATGATTCACCTTCTATTGGTCCTATCGACAAAACACCCAGAGATTCTAGAATCATCCGTTTTGTCAGCAAATTCGTCTCCAAGCTGAGGTGGTCCTTTTGCTCGAGATCCATGCAGCATCCAACAGTCCATAAAACACTCTTAATTACGATGGATAAAATTGTGTAGGAATGCAACTTTACAGATTCTTCCAATATGTACCTTTATATATATCAGAGAAGAGTTATTGCACTTTTAGCTGAAACCAGAATAGTTTTAATTTTTAAATAGTTTTATTACTATCTATAAATCTCGTTATTTTCATCTCTACATTCTTATTTATTTTAACTGCATAATTTTTTTTAAAAAATCAGCTGCAGTTATTTGAATTTTTATGACCGAGAGTAAGAAATACAGTAAAAATAGCAGAGAAAATTTAAATTATTAATTGGAATTAATTTAAAATGTATGATATATTAAAAGTTCTATATTAATATTATGCTTCATCGATTTAAAATTGTAATTTTTATTAACATTATTAAACTATTAAAATGAAACGAACAGGGTGTAATTTAAGTTATGTAGAAAACATCATCATACAGTAGGAGACAGTACCTCCCCATACACACAAAGTGATAATGCATTAGCTATCAATGATCATATTTATAGCTGAATAGTTGTACAATTTGTCACTGCATTATAGATTTAAATAATTTTCATGTAATTAAAAGATTTAATATGAAAAACAGATCTCTTTAAACTAAGGAAAACTGTTGTCTCAAAAAAAAAAAATTATATGAAATATTATCTTTGAAAATTTTAGATGCCTCTACATGTAGCAGTTTTACACAAGAAGCATCTACTAGTTACTCTTTGAGCAAATCACAATCAACAATTTTAATTAGCAGCAAAAAAGTTTCCTTGCAAGAAAACGTAGAAAATTTCTTGTTGAAACACTGCCATTTCTTATCATATCTTGTATTAGAGGTAAGCAGTTTTTTTTTTTTTTTTTTTAGAGATTTCCTTTGTGTCTTATTTTTCATCAATAAAGCAAAATTTATGAAATTTTCACGTGGAAAGTTTTTTAGATTTAAAAAGATGAATAGAAAAAGTTGTTTCCCCCCCCCCCAATTAAGTCTTTATTTTCGTTGTATTTCTATGCCTCTTTCTGTTGAATAAATGTGTGTGGTCCCGCTTCCTCCCAGCTGAAGATTCTACAATGCTTAATGATCTTTATAATATGTAACAATTATTTAAAATATTTATAATGGGCATTAAAAGAACTTTTATTTTAGAATTCAAAATATTTAGCAACTCATTTTCTTTGAATTTTCTTTGATAAAAACTATGTATTACTATGTAATTTTCAAAAGATTTTAGATTTTTTTTTCCTTTTATCTCTAATCTGTTTCCCATTTCATTTTTGTATATACATTTCTGACATAATTTACATAAGTTTATTACTGTTGAAAGCATGTCATTTTTTTACAGTACTGTTTACTGGACATTTAATGCATTATTTCATATGCCGGATTTCTGATAACATAAAATAGGCATTTAAATGCATTGTGAGAGAAGTTTTGTATACTTTCTCTTTGTCAAATATATATATATATATATATATATATATATATAATGATATTTTAAATTCTAATTTCAATTTAATTAATTTCCCAGATTTTATCTTAATTTAGCCCATAGTAACTTCATTCTAAAATATTCTCTTATTTCTTGATCCAATTCCACTGTCGCTACTTAATTAATTCAAGAGTAGCTTTGTAAATTGCTGAATCGGCTAAAAGCCTAACTTTCCCAAACTCCCCGTGAAGGAACAAATGTCGCTGACGAGACACATTCTTTTTTAAAAGATCCCCGTGTTTCCCCTACCTCTTCGAATCGTGTAACGAAAATCCCTATCGAAATCTTAATAATATATTAGCACTGTAAAGAAATATTTTCCCTATCAAAATCTCAGGTTATATAAGACCAGAGATAAAATGTTCAAGAGCTTTTTCCTCATTCCTTTTCTGTGTCGTTCTGTGTGCTCATCGCTTGTACATATGCCTGCTTCTTCAAAATGGAATAAAACGACATCACGAAATCAAAAGTATCTTCACTGTCTTCATATATATATATATATATATATATATATATATATATATATATATATATATATATATATATATATATATATATATATATATATATATATTGGATTTCAAAATAGAGAATAATCGTTTCTCTGAGAAGGAAACTCGTTTCAATCTATGTCTTATCATATTTAATAGCAGTAAAATTTTCCTGCTTCGATGATTTAATAGAACATAGTTTAGAATTTTGAACTAGACCTACTGACATGAAATGCTGCTATGGAATTCATTAATAGTCCCTCTGATATTTAAAATAAATCTTTGATCTAAATTGTATCCTTATGCATTTATTGTTATAAAAATGCTATCATTTGTGTATAAAAATGTAAATTCTAGAAAATAATCAAATGTTTATTTTTGAATTATGCATAATTAAATTGTTTAATGGAAGAACTATGTTTAATTGCTTTTAAAGCTGATAGATATGATTGCTTGAAATTTTCTACAATATATTTGCTTTACAAAGGTTGACATTGGAAACTTATGTGGTATTGTGCCTCAGTCTACTTGGAGTGTTAAATATGATGAAGGGCTATCTGTTCTGTATTCATGGCAACAAGCGGAGATTTCCGGATGTTTAAATGGAGCATGTGTGTTTTGTATGCCAGCTGTTAAAATAAATAATAACAGTTCAGTCAGTAGTTTACTTCAGAAAATTGATTTTGCTGAAATTTCTATGCCAATCAAAACTTTGCAGTGTGACAAAAGAAGTAAGTTTAGTTTTTCCTTTATAGTTTTTACATTTATTTAATGTGAAAAACAAACAATTTTTGCATTTTGTAGGACTGCGAACATTTTGATGATATAAATGGAATAAATTATTTTTTATTGCATGTCTAATAAAATGTTTCTGCATATTATTTGTTATACAGATTCGTACTTGCGACGAAGACAATTAAAAAAAAAGAAAACTGTTTTATTGTTTATCCTCTAATCTTGAATGATGCAGTAGTTCACATTTACTGTTTTTATCTTAAATTAAGATTTAGCTCTATATTTGTGAATCTTTATATAAAAAAATAACTTTAACTATTTATTAATTCCTTTAATGAGTAACAATTACGTGTATTCAATAATGGTATTGAATACACGTAAATACATAAAATTGTCAGAAATGATTTGCTTAGTGGAAAATTGATGATTTTTTTTCTCTATGTGCCTTCATCATTTGAAGATTGAAAAAATCTAAAAGGTACTAGCATAAGAAGAGAAACAGAGCTTTTAAGAATGACCATTAAACATCTTTCTATCCTTTTACAGTAATTTTTTTAAAAAAAAAGGATTGACTCATCGACTATCACTTTTTTTAAAAAGAAAACCATTATATTTATTATATTTGCCATCTTAGAACACTTTTGCCATTATTACTCTGAAATCGCTTCTTCTATTAAACATGAATAATTAGACACATTTTGCCAGGAAATATCTGTGTAAAATATATTTCTTAAAAAACATTACTTCCCTAAATATATCATTAAATGTTACTACTTTATTTTTTAAGAGAAATTTGCAGGATTAGGAAGAAATAAATAAAATATTCCTATTCTTGCTTTGTGCATCAGTTGCGTCAACAGAAAAAAGTAAAATATTTCCTAAAACAACATAATAATGAAAGAAAATAATAATGCAAAAAAAAAGCTAATAAATATGGAAGGAATACCATGACATATTATTAATCTAGGGGGATACCTCATGACATTTCAACATTTTTTTTTTTTTTTTTTTTTTCCGTTTCTGCTTCAAGTTTAAACTTGGTATCTACCCTCTCAGTGGTAGCGGATTAACTACTAGGCAGTTGTCTAGAGCGGATGCAAGCAGGTCGTCTGAAAATTATTAATAGTATAGTTGCAAAATAAGTAAATTTGTGGAAAATACATATTCTATGAATTATATAATATTAGCTCTGCAATGGGAATTTGTATTCAATTATTAAAATCATAATTTAATTAATTAGTGCATTATTAATGAATTGTAATATATTGGAGTATTATTTTTCATCACTTGAATGATTCTGTAAAATAAAAATGTTTGATGTTAAATCTGTTTGACATTCAATATTCTTTTATAATCTGTCATAATAATTAAGTGCATTTATTTGTATGTGCAGAAATCATTTGCCAATAACTATGAATAATTTTTCAAGAAACTAAAATAAATAATTACATGTTATTAGAGTTACATATGTGCTGAAATATAAAACTAAATTGGTTAGTGATTTTTAAAAAATGCCTTTTGTTCCTAAAAGAATGCCTTTTGTGCATATCATGCAACTGCAAAAAGTCCTAAATTAGTCACTGCTCTCAGAAATACAATTAAAATTAAATTTTAAACATTCTTATTCAGAATTAAGGAAGAAAAAATAAGGAAAATATTTATATACAATTGAATATGCAAATTAAATTATCTCTGAAAGCTGAAGAAACTATATCTAATTTCTCAGTATACACATGGAGAGTGTAGAATTTAAAAGTATAAGTGAATGTGTAGGATGTATGGAGAGAGAAATATGTATACTGGCATTTAGTTCAAGACATTTTAAAGACTGATATTACAAGCAATCCACGTTTTCCTGTACAATATTCAAACAAGTTGCGTAGCGTCATAAAATTTGTCCAAAAAGTAGGAAAACCATTTTTAAACACCTAAAGTACTTATTTTTGAAAAAAGGTCGTTATAAAGTACACAATTTTCTCGAGAGTTACAAAGGAGTCTCTTTTTTATTGTTTCCCCAAATGCTGAATACGGTAATTCGAAATCATGATCCTAAAAGTTTGTGTACCGAATGCATCAAGGAAGAAAACCAATAAAAGGAAACAATTCGTGGAAGGAATCTAGGATGAAATAAATCCAGAGGTGCTCATATATATTAAGAGAGCGCTTAGTGTCTTTAAGCCTAACTCCTTCTTCAACAAAAAAATTGAAATTCAATTATTGAAATGCTGGAATGATTATTCCGAAGGGACAGTTCGAAATACGTTCCATGTCTTACTTGTGACTCGAAAATAAATCTAATTTCAATTTTTAGTGTTTTAGATATTCAAATTTTTTTAAAAAAAGGGTCTTGATAAATGTATACCCTTTTATATGTTGTTAAGGAAGAATACGTAGATTGATCCTATCAACGAAAGAATACGGCAGGATGAATTTGGTACGCTAAAGAGATATATCGAACATGAGAGAGGCCATTCTAAAAACGCTCACAGTAAAGCCTCTTTAGTACTTTACACATTCGATCATCATTCTCATCAATATGTCATTTTCAAGCAATCCCTTGAATGTCCTATTAAAGGGATTTTACTGTACTATATTGAATTGTAGTTCATTGCAGTGTGTAATTAATTACATTAGTCGATTTCATAAAATCCAGTATCGTGATTTCTTTCCCAGTGTTTTTTTAAAATGTTCTCATACATTTGAGAATTATTATTTGTTGGACCAACCTCCCAAAATTTTAGTTTTTATTTTCAAAAAATCTGCTAGTTCTGTTACTTAAAATTTTCAAAAAAACAAACAAAAAAAAGTTATGTTTTTTATTCTCAAAGATTTAGATTCTCTGTTTTTTTTTTTGCAATTTTTGCTTTTGATCTTTTTGTTCTAATAGAATTTATTTCCAAATGAAATCTTTCTATACAGGTTTGAGTAAAAGTTTGTCTTGTTTGAAAGAGCAACGCGCAGCATAAGCCATTGAAGTTAGGAGCCGGAAATTAGTCAAGCATTTGCGTTTTTGGTAGTAGAGAGCCACCCAGAGCGGTTTTTCAAAATTTTAATTAGGAGTTTAATTAATAAATAAAAACAGCTTTAGTGTATTTCCGCCATAACGTCAAGCATCTTATCGCACAAAAGTTATTTTTATGCCATCTGAAAATTTAAAAAATAACTTTTCAAATATACCATTTTTCCTTGAATGAATGCATCTTTTTCTTAAATTTAAGTAATTTTTGAAAAATTAATTTTAGACACAATTTATGATTTTTATTGTAATGAAATTCAAAGTAATATCATTTTTTTATCAAATCGTTGAGTCATGTGATTTTACCGCTGTTAAGGATCCTGATAAAAAAAAAAGTGCTTATTAAACATAATAACTTTACAACAATTCATTGAATAAGATTATTCGCTTGCTGAGTGTTGTTAAATTTAGAAGCATGTGATATACTGTCTCAAGCTGGCTTCAAAAAAAAAAAAAAAAAAAAAAAAAAAAAAAAATTAAATGCAGGTGTTGGAATTTTTTATTTTCATTTTGCTTCTAACTACAGAGCTGCCTTCTTTTGAAAAATTGAGATTTTTCCGTTTTCGAGATAATTTCGAGAATTTGTTTCCGTTATTTATGAAAACTAGGAATAATTCAATTATATTCATTTCTTCATAAAATATATAATCACGTATTTGTGTAATTTTGTTAAAGATAAAGTAAGAAAATTGTACTTCTTTTTGCGTATACGATAAAAAGCAGGTTTTTTATTAAATTCTCGAAATGCGAAACGTTTAAAAAATTCCTTTATTGAACTTCAGAAGTAAGAAGCGAGAAGATTTTTTATAATCTAATCACTTCTAAACACTGCTGTACTTTTCTATAAAAAAGAATTTTAATCTAAAAAACTCCCATGGGATTGTGGCAGTTTTGCCAATCTTATGATGATAACCATAGTGGAATGTGATTGTTAAAAATGGTGAGTTAATGCAGGAGGAAATTTATACTTTTTGTTCCAGCGAAGTCGAATATTATTAGTTTCTGCATACACAAAAATCTAATACAAAAATTTACTACGCTTCTAAATCAATGTCTTTGTTTTCAAAAACTATGTATCCATCCAAATTAATTAGTAATTTGCTAATTCTAAGAAATGTTGGAAAAGTTAGATTTTTATTGTTAATCTTATAAAAACTTAATTTTTGAAAATGATAGTTTTAATTTTATGATATTTTTTTATTTCAAAACCAAAAAGGTATAAATTGTTTTACAATACAAGACGTTATGGAAATACAGAAATAAATATTAATTTAAAAACATACAGGTTTAAAATTAATTATAGCATTTTTTCAATATAATACTTTCTGTATAATAAAACAGACAGCTTCCTGTGCTTAGAAAATACGCAAGTTTATATATGCATGTTTATACAAAGTTTTTTTTTCTTTCTTTTTGCTAAGGTGCTTAAAAAGTGTGTAATTTTTGCAGCAATTTCTCACTATGCATCCTGTCTAATTCACTTAATAATGCCTATCAAAATTTAAACATCGTGGTTTCTTTAGTGTACCAATATAATTTATAAATGCTCAATATGAAGCACATTTTTTCTTTATTTATATTATATTTCAATTAATGCTATGTTGGCGCAGCGAATCAGGTGCCTCTTGTTCCAAAATGTAGTAAATGAGTGCTGAGTTTTTATTAATGCAACAAGTAAGTAGCTATAGAAAACACAATTTATGTAATCCTGTCAACTGTTCTATATTCATGTCCGAACTTATTGCAATCTATAAGGTACTTCAACATATCGACACGTTCTCTGATATTGTCTTCGGGGACATTTGGATTTTAACGGACAATCGTGCCTCTATGCAGCACCTTTCTCATTGGTCGAAAGTGGGAGGGACAAGATTAGCATGAATATCTTAGACCTTATTGCTAGGCTCTCCGCTGAACATTCTATACACTTTCAGTGGGTTTCTTCACATGTTGGTTTATTTGGTAATGAGATAGGTAATGGTAAGAAGGTTTAGATGGTAATGAGACTTAGCTAAGACTGCCTCAGCTGACATATTTCATAGTGATGTTTCACTAACTTATTTTGATATCTCTATCAAAAAGATGGAGTCGAGTGCACTTTGGAGAGACCCATCTGCTCACCCTTGGTACTTTGGTAAGAGTCCCGGTTGGTGTCACCGTCTGAATATCTCTAGAAAACAGCAAACGGCTCTCTCTCGTTTTATAAGTGGACACACCAAATCCCTCACCTTCCAACACGGACGGATTATCTTTGCTGAATGTCCTTGGTGCAAGACAGATCAAGCTTCCCCCAATCATATTCTAAAATGTTTAAGCTTTACGATTTTTCAGGTTTTAAGGGATCCGCTATTGTTTTTGGACTTTTCAGAGGTCTTTGGTTTCATGGAAGTGGTATAGCGCAGCTATATCACCTGGGATCAGAAACAACAACACAATTTATATGAACTCAAATCACTTCCTCATTAAAAGAAAAGAATATTGTTGAATGACAAGCATATTTAGTTTATTGTGTAAATGTCAAAAAAAAAAAAATCTTGCATGTTAAAAACATTAAGTATAAAATGATCAGAATTTGTGTATATATGTAAAGGTTGCTATAAGTTACTTTGGTGTATTTTGTCTTTAATTAGTATAGTGACTGAACAGGTATTTAATTGGTGATAAATTTATGATGAAAATATTTTCGACTTAAATGCAATAATGTGAATATTAGCCAAAAATTGCTGATATGGATTATTTGATAATACCTTAGAAATGCATTCTTTCCTGTATATATGTATTCTGTATCATTGGATTAGACTTTTTTACTTGGAAATCAGTATTTAAAAGATTGCTTAACATGAAAAGTACCATAAATCCTAGTTTTGCATTATAAATATTTTGTCATTAAAATGGCTAATTATTTTTTAGAATTAAATCAAATTGCTCTTCTTATTGATATGTTTTGCTAGTCAAAAATTTAATAATTATTTTTTGTTCAGTTAAAAAAATAAACTTTTAAGAACTTTAAAATCAGTGTAAAATAAAGTTTTAATGAATTACACAACTAAGTTAGATTATTTATTGCCAAATGTATTAATATTTATTTGGAAACTGTCAAATCACAATATATTTGGGACCATATGAAAGTGCAATTTAATAAATTTATTTAAAAAATGCAAAATAAGAACAAACCTTTTACTCAATCAACATTATTCAAGGCAAAATAAATAAATAAATAAAAGAATAATGAATTTCATTGAAATAAAAAAAAAAGTCTCCTATAGCGGCCAAGGAACAAATTTTGTTTGGTATTTCCTCGAATATATCAATTAAATTTTGTAAGATTAGTTGTGTAACTAATTTTGCTGAGAATTAATTTTATTAATATATAGTGGATATTCTATTAATGGGCATAAGTCATTCAAAAGAATATTTTTAACTGGTCATCGGTTTTCTTTTTGGGGGGTGTTAATTCTTTCTGGTACCTTCCTTTACCAAAAAATAATTAATATAGTCTCTGCTACCTTAATATAAAGATAATAACAGTAATATATACCTATATATTCTTTCATTTTTTGTGCTGGTTACTTAGCAAATAAAAAAAATGCAAATTCTAAATTTCAAATCACATTACTTTGAAACTTGTTGCAGAATGGAAAAATCATCAAATTAAAGTTTAGGAAATTTGAATTTTTAAAATGTTGTTAACAAATTAGCATGAAAAAAAAATTAAATTAAATATGCAAGTAATAATAATAAATATTTACAAAAAGAGCTAAATATTGCATATGTTGTCATTCAGCCACTATGCCATAAGTTTCTCGTCCCTTTTTCCTATTCTTGACTTAAAGAATTTTTCGAATGTTGATATTTTTTCACTCTTTTTCAGATCTTTTTGAACGTGACTAATAATATTGTCATTGTAATTATCCCCAAGCTTACGAATATCAGCCTAATATAAATGCCAATATGAAGCCAACAAGAACACTTTTCATATACTATCCCAATGCTTTGAAAGATCTTTGACTGCAATTACTTACATTTGCCCTCTTATCATTTGCATTTTTCTCGTAAGAAAACATAGCTCTCTGTGTTTCTGTGTGTATGAGTATGAGCGAGAATAAGTGAGCCATTCGTTTGTCCGTCCATCTATCCATCCCATCCCTCCATTCATTCATTTAAATATCCTTGTTGTTCTTCAGTTATCTGATTTTTTTCATGATCAATTTTAATACCTTCTCCATTTATCCATTTTTGTTTCATATCCTTTTAAGTACTGTTATTACTTTTTTAAATGTTTATAAAAATATTAATAGAACATATATTTTAATAATTCAAGAAGATGTACAGTAATGTACATTATATTCGCAGTATTGTAGAGAATTCAAAATAGCGAACTAAGTCATGGAAATACTTTATGTTGATAGAATAATACTAAAAGAAATTATGAATGCTGTCAAAGTCTTTGTTCAGAAGTCTTATCTGGAGAATATAAATTCACAATTTTTAGAAATCAGAATAGGATGGCATTATAATGTCTTCATTATCCGAGCATTCGTTCGTTGTACGGAATGAAAAACTACTGCGAAAGTATTCGTTACCTGATTTGTTCTTCATACTATTAACTGTTCATTAACTGATACCTTCTGTATTACTCTTTATGTAATATATTTTGTTATTAAATATACTTTTGAATAAAAATTTTTAATGCTTAGCTTTTTGAATGATGCACTAGTACTCCTTATGAAAATAATTTATATTTTATTTTAGTAAGATTTCCCTTTATAGTAATAAGTTATCTTGTCATTTCTTTTACACATTTTCATAATATTTTTTCGGTTCATTTTGCAGGTTTTTCTTTTTAATATTTTACTTTTATCTTTATTCTCAGTTTTCATGTATAGAAAAGAAAATCAGTTTTATTTTGAAAATGTCTAGATTCTTGATGTTTTTGCTGAATTTGCCATAAAACAATACTTTTTTTTTACTTTTATTCTGAATGTAAAATTTTTTCCTAGGAATTAAACGTCATTTCTTATCTGTATATTTCTTATTTTTTTGTCATATTTGTTCTGCTAGGATGTCTCACTGAATTTAACTTTAATTACAATTTGCACTAAACTTTATTCAATAAAGAATTTACAAATCTGTTTTACTTTTTCTGGCTAATTTATGAGATAGTTTTATAATTCGATCTTTTGAACTAACATGTAAAATTCATGAGAGTGTTAAACTTTTAAACATGCATTTCTTTTTACTTGCATTCATTTTTTTTTTTTTAATCTTGTAGGTGAAGATTGCTTTCGTTGGACTTTGCAAATAGACTCATGTGCTATATATTCTGTAGAAAAGAATAAGGATGTTAAGTACACCTATTTGGTATATCCTACTACGCTGTCACCTACTGTTGGGTTGTCTTTCAAGAATTATGAAAATCAGATAGCATTGTGTATACATATGGATAGTAAATACGTACACTTAAACTTTTCGGCACTTCAGGTAAAGTTTTGGAATTTCAAGTTGGTTTTTTTTTTTTTTTTTTTAATTTCATCTGCCTAAACCTTCATTTGTACAATGAAATAATTTTTTAATTTAATTAAAACTCTTAACATAAATATGCTTTAGTGATAATCCTTTGGTAAAATTATTGATTAAATTGCTTTATTTAAAACGCTAATTATATTTATTCTGTTTTTGTAAACCGGTGGATGATGATAATAGTATAATGTATGCAACAGCTGTTAACAAAGAGTATATCCGTAACGGAATAAATTAAACACATTACAATGTAACTATATGTTTTTGTGCACAAGATGCGGGGGATACAGTGTTGTGAATCTAACAAAGCGTGTACCCTGGCTGTCATTACAAGGGGGGCACAAAATTGAGGAATAAATTAGTTAAACTTTTTAATTCATTTTCTCTAGAATTTAAAATAAAACTTCTGAAAAACGGAAATGAGTGTTTTTCTTTCATTCTAATATTGCTATATATTCACTTATATCAATTGATTCAGAGATTAAAATAACTATTTCAGTTCCATGCGCTCATAGACAAGTGAGGTATGAACGTTTGAAAATAATGTTATGATTCATAAGCAAAGGCAAACATATCTCTATAGTATAAGAAAGTCATGCGAGTAATATTTGATAAACTATATTCATTGTGAAATCAGACTTACAAGGGGAGGGCACGGGGGTGAAATCTGAGATCGGGATAAGATTTAGTATAATGATATATTTAGATTGTTCATTCATGAAAATATTAAAACGCCAATCAATTTCGAGAAAAAGGTCCTCAAACTTTTGGTAAAGCTTATATACTGATGACTTGACTCCCGTCCCGATAATCCCGATGGCATGGTTGTCTAGGTAACCATCTCGTATGCGGAAGGTCAGGGTTCGAACCTGGCTAGGATTTTTTTTTTCTTTTTCAATAACTTTTATTCAATTAAAGATTTACAAATACTCTTGATTAATATGTTTTTAATTTTTTTCATCCAAAATAAATATTTATTATTGGAATACATAAAATTAAAATTTTAAAAGAAAAAAATTATAAATCCAAATGCATTTTTTAAACAAAATAAAATTATTTAAATTTAATTAACTATTTACACATAATTTTACTTAATATGCTACTAAATTTTATGCAAAGATAAATGTTTATTCTTTTAATACTTAAATTATAATTTAATGTTTAAAGGAAAGATAATTAAAAACGTAACATTAATGGCTACAGATAATTTAACTTGCTTGCATCATTTTCAAATTCTTGGATTTTAATAATAATAAATTATCAATTTTAACTCAACGAAGCTGTATTTATATCAAAAATTGAAGGGAGCAGCTGATATTTGTTAAATATGTAAGCAAACATCCCCAACTGCAGTGATCAAACGAAATACTAGAGAGCAAGTGTTAATTTATTGAATCCGTAGGCAGATGGTTCAAAGCGTATACAAAATTCTTATTTAATCGAACTTGATCAAGAAATAAATTCTTGCGAAGATAGCGTAAAAATTCAAGCAATTGTACACCATCATTTGTCATCACCAATTTTTTATAAGATGATAAGATATGCATGGTATGCTGCCCAACTTTTTGATCAAAGAGAGATATTTTTAAATGTAAGTGAAGTTTGTTTTCCCCTAGATCTCTTAAAGAAACCTTGCGCTTGTGGACAATCATCATTTATCAGTTGTGCAAGATGTCGAAATATGTTTTGTTTCCAATGTTTTTACTATAGTTACCATTCTGGTTCTTGTATATAATCGAAAGTAAATGTATATAGGATAATTTTTTAGAAATATTAAATAATTTTTTTTTACGATGTGAGTATTTATAATTAATAATTATCACCATTTATGTTATATTTATTACTATTTTTTAAATATTAAATTACAATTTAAGTATTAAAATAATAAACATTTATCCTTGCATAAAAATAAGTAGCATATTAATTATAACTTAATGTAAATAGTTAATTAAATTTAAACAATTTTATTTTATTTAAAAAATGCATCTGGTATTTATAATTTATTCTTTTAAAATTTTAATTTTATTATTATGTATTTTGATAATAAATATTTATTCTGGATGAAAAAAAATTAAAAACATATTAATTTTGAGTATTTGTATATTTTTAATTGAATAAAAGTTATTAAAAAAGAAAATCCTAGCCATCGGGATCATCGGGACGGGAGTCAGGTTATCAGTATATAAGTTTTATCCAAAAGTTTGAGGTCCATTTTCTCGAAATTGATTGGCCATTGCGTTTTAATATTTTCATGAATGAACATTCTAAATGTGTAACATCATTATACTAAATCTCATCCCGATCTCAGATTTCAACTCCGTGCCCTCCCCTTGTTAGTACTAATATCCTCATAATGTCTTATTTCTGTTCCCAAAACTTTCTTATCAATCAGCAAAAAGCCAAAGTGTTTTAAAATACCTAATAGATTATTTAGATTTTTTTATAAACTAAACTGAATGAAAAGAATTTGGAATAAACATCCTTTGTAATAAAAGAGTTAACTGGAGAAATTGTAAGCAAAGAAAACTTTTATGTTATGGAAGAGGCATAAACAGCATGAATAACATGCTATTAATTGGACATTTTTGCTACTTTTTGTTGCTCGGATGAATTTATTTCGTTTTAAATTCAAATTATAAGAGCAAATAAAAAAAAAAGCACTGACTATTTTTTTGCTCGTAATATTAGCTTTGTTAGTGAGTACGAATCCTTCTCTGGGGTGGAGCTCTACTTTACGAAATTATTCTATTTGAGAAATTCTTTCAGCCAATAATCATTTAATGGCTGCACATTATTTGACATTGAATGATTAATCAAACAACTTCTCTGTATTTACATAATCTCTTATTTTCATTTATTAAAGTCTGATTAACTTTTATTGCCGTCAGTTAATTTTAGAGCAATGTTTTTGATTTTTTTAAGTTCAATTAATTTCTTTTAAGAATCGATCTTAATTAGCATTCTGTTCTACTTTTTTTATATATTCAACAATTGTGGCACCGATTACTGAATTATTTTCTTAAATTAATTACATAGGAAACAAGTTTTCGACTATTTCAAGTATATTTTATTTAAAGTAAAAAATTGTGTTGATTATTTAAAAAAAAAAAAAAAACTCTTGAATTGGATTTCTACATTTTGGAATTCCGTATATAGCCTTTTTTAAAAATTAAAATCAGAGGATTTTTTCCTCTTGTTAAAAAAAACGATTTTCTCAGTTTCGGTTTCGGGCAAATATCTTTTTTTTTTTTTTTTCAGCTTCTGGTCTTAAATTCATATATTTCTACTTATAAAACTCTTTAAAAATGTGTCAGGTCGTTAAAATTTTGTAAAGAATGGATCTTTGAATCTATCAGGTGTTTATGTTATAAAATGGATCTTCTTATATTGAATAAATAAATAAATTAATTTCTGCATATTTTTTAAGTCTCAAAATAAGGAAAATTTCCATTTGCATTTGAAAATAGCTATAGCTTTAGAAGTTATGAAAATCTTATTATCACTTAGAAGTTATAAAAATCTTATTATCACTTATTATCTTTTCATTGCTTAAGAGTACAGTAAAATTTTAGATTTGAAAAAGTTTCTGAGATACAATAATTTTTTTCAACAGAAGAAGAAGGAACGATTTAAAGGTTTGATGAAGCAAGGAAATAGGTCTGATATAAATTTCAACAAATGAAACTACTGTTGCAAATCATGCATAGATAAATAAATAAATTTCTTGAAATTTGGTGAAATTGGGAAGATAATTATTTGAATTATAACTTACTCTAAGATTTTTGAATTTTAAGGTGATATAGTTGGTAAGTGTTTTTATGTGAAAGTTAACCCTTAAATCATCAAAATTTAGCGTCGTTTTTGATTAATTGAAACTACTTCATGAGTCAAAAAATTGCTTTTTGTCGTATATTCCCATCCTCTAAAATATATTTGTGTCGAGTTTAATAAGATTAATTCTTGTAGTTTGACTTGTAATGCGCCTATGGGCAGACAGACAACAGGGTTGCCGTGTCACTTAGAGAATTGAGAAAATACATGGAATTTGAAGTTACTTTTTTTTCATTTAAAATAGGTCAATCTCTGAACATTGCAAGAATAAAAGATGCGCACCAAGCACGAAAAACTGTAAATTCTCGAAACTAACTAACTTTTCTACTCGTTTCCCCCCCTTTTTTTTCCTGTATAGATTAGTTTAATTTCGATGTCTGAGACAGTTTTCTTTCCATGAGATTCCTCGATTGTAGCTAATGACACTACCTGAGACTGCTATAACTGCGTGAAAAAATAGAATAAATTTTTCTGGTGTGAGTAACAACAATCAATTTGCGGTAGCATCGCGGTTGTGTTTGCAACTCACACGTGCGTTTATTGAATTATTATTATTTATAATTCGACAAATTGTGAGCTTATTCAGAGTAGATTAGAGACTTTTTTAAAGCAATGTGTTGTTCAAAATTCTTATACAGATTGAACGGATAAAAATATGAATCCTGACTTTGCTGAACGGGTTAGAGAAGTTCCGCAAAATCCGCTTGCTGCGCACTGATCGATTTGTAAGAAAATGATAAGCTTAGGTAATATGGGAAAATAGGCACATATTAGTCATGACAAAAGAAGTAAAACATAAAATTGCGTGCCAGTTCACAAAAGTCATAATTGATATTATATTTTGTATCTGAAAGAAATACAGGAGAAAACGATATACCAAGTCCGGAAACATCAAATTTGATGTCCAAAAATAAGCTGATTTTTTAATTTTTAATTCAAGAACAATAATTCAAAGCTGAACTTTCATGAGTGTTAAAACATGTTCCAACACATTTGTCTTTTAATGCATTCAGCGGTATATCCGAAATATTTTCACATTTATTCACTAATAGTGAAATAACAGGAAAAAAAAATGTACTTTTCGTACAAAAATGTACTTTATTTCTTAAGAATTAGCTCGATTTTTTCAATAATCTCCTGAGAAGTCTTTAAACAATAAAAAAAATTTGTAATATGCTTTGTTTAAACTTTGAACTGCATTTCACAAAAATACCAAATGGATCTTATTGTAAGGTATTGGTGTGAATCAACCAGTAGTCTCCACAAGATATTGGAAATCAATATTTTTAAATATTTCAATATAATATCAGTAATTTTAATATTTCATTATATATACTGCTCAAGAATTGTTCGAAATTTTTAAAGAACTTATATCAAGTTTTTTATTTACAGTTTCTTTTACAAATTAGTATGGATGTACCAAATGTAAATTTAAAAATTTAAAAACATATCAAAGAAGAACTTCCGTGCGAAACCGACTGTAAAATTTTTGATCTCTGTACTTGTGATCTATGCATAATCCGTTGAGCCTTTCACTATGAACATAAATCTACTGAATGAAAAGTAGATGTTATTCTAAGAGCAATGTATAGAATATTTAAAGTTAGTCCATTAGACGTGCCGATTACTGGTTCTTCTGAATTTTCTTTGAAGTTTTTTCTTTCAACGTAGTAGAAAAGATCAGTGTGTGGGAAAATACTATAAAATTTTTGATGTTTGAAAATTTAAATGTATACATTTCAATAAAAACAAAAACAAAACAAAAAACACTTTTCCTGGATCTGCCTCGACTGATAACATTATAAAGCTTGTCATGATACATTGTTTCTGATTAAAATTAGCTTCTTTTTTATTGCTAATATTCTTCAGCCTTTTTTTTTTTAAATTTAGACATCTGAACCAATGGTGCTTCTCTTACATGAAAACATTTTCATTTTTTTAAAAGCAGGTAAGGAAAAGCATTGTCAAAGGAAGCATAACCGAAGAAGCAAAAATATTAGACACTTATTTTTGATAAAGCTTAATGATCCTGAAAATCTAAGGCTGGTATTGGAATAATAACTACAGTTACTTGATTACTAGGTCGAGCTAATAAAACTGGGGGGGGGGGAAGGCTTTTAAGAAGAATGTTTAATATCTGTGAAGAATACTGTAAAAAATTGTGAACACATGTCCAAAAATTTTGCTGTTTTAAAAATTACATCTTGTTTAAATTCACATTTATTGAAAAATCTTACTTCTTCCATTATTGAAACTATGGAGTATTGTTATTCCATTATAATTACCACATGAGTGCTGTTCGCGCATTTCCTCTTATATTGCATATACATAGGGGGGAAATACAGGGATTTTCCCCCCACATTTTAATGGCAACCCTGTACAAGATATACTTTTCCGTTTTTAATATTAATAAATGTACCTGTGTAATGAACTTGAATTACTGATCATCTTTCATCTAAAATATATCATGTTTTTAAAATTAAAAAAATTTAAAATCGTTTCGAAAGTTTTTAGTGAGATTTTGCTACCCTTTTTCAGGATATCTTTGTTATATTAATGGGTTTAAGCCGCTAGAAACAATTTAAATAGGACATTCGAACAATTATTTGTGTGAAAATTATAATATATTAAAAATATATATAATCAGCATGCATTCCATTGGTCTTGTTAGAGCTGTAAAAAGCTTCTTGTAGGTTCCTGCTGCTGATATATTTGGGGAACCCCTTTGAAATAATCGCATGCAATGCATACTGTTTTAAATTTAGATCCATTACAGCATTCATATAAAGATTTCGAAATTGTATAATTGTTGTAATTAATTTATAGTTTTGAATAGAAATCGATAGATGTTTCCATTCATTCATCTCATGATAATGCAAGCTATTCGATTCATTTTTAAGGTATTAAGAATATGTCGCCGTAATTTTTGTGTGCTGATTTCATTAAATTAAATTTTATCTATGCAGTTTCTTTATTTGTAAATTTTTTTATTATATTTCTTGGTGATTAAATGTATTGTGCAGTAATTGCTCTTTTCATTCTTTAGGCAGAACTGTTGGTTCACTGCTTCGACACTGTGTCTAATGTTGTTAAGTTTGTGGAAAGAGTAGAATCATGGATAAATTATTTTAAATTTAAAACGCCTGATGTATCGGAACATGGTGTGACGAATCTTGAAATAAAGCCATCTGAAACAAATTTCAATTACAAGAAGGCAGGGGATGCTAGTCACTGTAAAAAAACTTCTGCCAGTGAAGTAAAATCACAGAATATGGATGAAAGCAAGCCACCCCAGAGAATGACGATATGGATTCAGCTTGCTTTATCCAAGCTGTGTGTCACTGTGTTTGGTAAACTTTCCCCAGAGTCCAGCAGTAATAGTAAGTAAAATTTGAATAATATAAGTAGATAAATGATATTAATACTGAATTAAAAACTATTTAGACAAAAACATCTGCTAAAATGAAATATATATATATATATATATATATATATTGTTGCTGTAGTTAGTCGTTTCATTAAAAGTATAACAGCAAATCAGGAAGACCATTCAAAAAATATTGTTTAGTTGCAATTTAATGAAATACTGGCAAAATAAAATCGATAAATTAGTTGTTCAGCTCTAGAAATCAATTAAGTTTGTTATTTTAAGATTTAATCGTGTTTTGATTTTTTAAAAATTAATATAAATTTTTGATTAAGAAAAAATTTTCTAATTTGTTCTATGTCATCACACTGTATTATTATCATGCATCATTGTTGTTTTGAAAATAATTTCTGCTATGGAACATATCTTTCTTAAAAAATAAAAACGAGCTCAATAGTTCACAGCATAAATTAGAATAAAATCAGTTGTGTTATTGAATATACATATGGTTCATAAATTCATTTCGTCGAAAACTTATGTGAATTTCCACATTTGTTTAATCTAGTTTCATATAATGTCATCATTTTGCCCAATAAACAAAGACTGAATGATATGCAGCGTTTTATAGTTGCAATTGTTTAAATAATTAAATTTAAAAACTTGGTTCACCTCTCACCCTTTGTAAAATGAAAATATATCTTTTCTTTTATGTTTTCGAAAATTAAAGGAAGGCCACACATTATCTAAAACAAAGTGTTTTTAAATGTATAGAACAAAAATTTAAACTTTGGGTTAAAATGTACGTATGGAACTTGACTTTCAAAGTTTTTAATTTCGATTTTATTATTTAAGACAAAGGAAGATCAATCATAGGTATAATCTTTTTAAAGCCATTCAAATTCCTCGTCTTAATCGTCTGTTTAATCTATAGTAAAACCTGTAGTATTGATCAGTTCAGTGCTGCAAAAGAAAAAAAAATATTTGAAATGCATTTCTTAAAAATAATTAACCCTTTACCTTAGAGGCTGATTTTATGCGAAAAACCCAGCTACTCGAGACATTTCGTAGCGCTTTGAATTTCTTACTTCTAACTTAAAATGAGTGCATATAAAATTTAGCATAATAACCCTTTATATTCACACACTTTATTAATCTTTAAACTTACACGCGATGTTTCAAATGTATGCTGAGTTTTTTAAAAGAAAAACAATATTTATCGCTGCTAATCGAATTTCCGCACCAAGCAAATTGGAGAGTTAGTGTCACCTCTCGAGTTGCGGCATTAAATCATTTGCTGTGTGAGAGTCTTTGGAAGGCATTTAATCCCTAAATAGCCAAAAACTTTTTAATTATATTTTTAAAAAATATCGCATTATCTAATTTCGATGAGTTAATTTTATCTAATACAAGAAAATGAATGTATATTAAAGCAGATGGTTTCCCATGGATTCAACGTAAAAGCCAAATAAAGGATGGAAAATGGACCTTGGAGAGGAAAGAGCCAAAAATAGAGGTACCACATAGTTAACTGCACACCAAACTTGGTTTGTATCCAGAGTGGTCCAGCCACCTCTATACCCGATAGGGGGGATCTTTCATTTTCACTCATAGCTATTATTTAGAGAGTGAATTTTGATGCCTTCTGAGACTGGCCTCTGCGACAGGCCTGATTTTCATTCTCCTTCTTATTGATTTTATGTTTTCATTCGTTTTTCTTTACTTTTATTATTTTTTATTTTTGTAATTCATTGAATCTTGAGAAAAAAATTTTAAAACAAAATAAATGTTTTAAAAATTTTAGGAGATGCTGTAATTTTGCAGCTTTAATCGATGACTGATTGTGTGTGAAAAAAAAAAATGTATGTGTTAAATAGAACCTGTAAATTTCATAATTCTTTTACGGCTGAATATTTTTTTAAAAAAATTAAAGGGATATTTAAAGAATCTTTTAGATATTTAAGGTTGGTAGAAAGAATTTAGATTTTATGTTGCAAAAGAAATTAGCTGATCATCTAAGAACTGGTAAGTCCCTTATAAATGGCATTAAATAAGAATCTAGAGACTAGAAATATTCTTATAATTTTAGAGCTTTAAATGTAGAAACTATTTCCATTTATTTTCTAATAGCTTTGTTCTCAAATTATAATCAATTCTAATATATTCCAAAATGAATCCCGTGTTCTTCAAATAAAGTTTTTAAGATAAAAAGTTTTTAGATGGTTGAAGCCAGATTCTGGGGAAATAAATGAATTAATTGAAAAATGTTCGAAGCCTCTATCTTATATTGATTCTTTGAAATAGTAAACTTTTAATTGCATTTATTCGAAATTGTGCAAAAATTTAGCAAATACTGATGAACTATTGGGGAGGGGCACACACACACAAAAAAAGTAGCACAGCTCACCTATTAACAGATTATCGAAATGTGTCATTTGTTGATGTTACTCTTCAAACACATTTTGTTTCTTTTTTAACTTTATCATCAATGACTGATGGATTAATAACAAATGTTGGGGATGCATTTCAGCAAAATGTGAACGAAGTAAACTAATAAAATTTCAAATAAAAGACAGTACATATGAAGAGAAACTTTTTGCCATCTACTAAGGAATTAAGCTGTTTAAATTTTTCCTAGAAGGGTGTATCAGTAATTTTCGCGAATCACACAATTCCTAGAAGGGTGTATCTGCAATTTTCGTGAATCACACAATAATACAAATTTAAGTGAATGTTATTCTTTTTTTCTGTTGTTCTATCTACAGGAAGAATTATAATTTTTTTTCTATAAGCAGCAGTTGAATCTTGTCAACTGGTTTCACATTCAGGTATTAAGACAACTACAAAACTTATAACAAATTGGTTTCACTGGCCTAACATCAAAATAATGCACAAAATATGCACTTAAACGTGCCTTTCTTTCATATCAACCGTCGAAAGTTCAGTGACATGTATTTTTGTCTCGAAATTATGTTCTCCTTATGTGTAGATAACAAAATATTTTTTTAAAAGATTTAACTTTCTGAACTTTGACATTATATGGCTGATATTACCTTCTCAACGACGCCAGTTCTTATAAACATTAATTGGTAGATTTGCATATTGTACTTACGATGCTCCTATGCAATGTTAGATAACTTAAATCGTAGCAAAAGCTCTTATTTCAGTGTGAATTTCCATGTTTAGATTCTTTTACGAATTGAAACAGATCAAGAAAGAGTTTTAAAATTTATTTTTCCCAGTTTTATCAAAACACTTTGGATTTTAAAAATATACAAGTGCTGCATATTGCCCACTATCTACTTGCTTTCTTGAACGTTAAAATTAAAAGCATATTTTCGTTTTTTGCAACTCCCCCCCCCTCCCCGCCTGGAACCTCTATAATCTCTCTTCATTTCATGCCGTTAAAACTGTTGAATCGCTTATGATATGACAAGATGTAGGATGAGCCTTAGGAAGTGCGGGATTTAATTAAAAACAATTTTTGATAATACCTAGCTCACTTTCATCCAGAATATAAAATAAATTTAATAAAAAAACATGCTTATTAGTAAACAAGGAAATAATTGTTTTTTACTTTTTAGTCATTAATTATTATTGTTTTAATTATGGAATCTTAAAATGATTTTTTTTCCTTATTTTCACTATCAAGTGGTACCACTAACATGTATTTAAGTAAATTGATAGATCAATTCATAAGTAAATTCTGAAAAAGTAAAATTGTGTCTAGTCATAGAGTATGCAAACACATATACAGATTCAAAACAAAACTACATCAGGAAGTGAGTGAAAATTCCATTACAAAGAAAGATATTCCGTTAATTGCGCTTATTGAGAATTCCATCATAACATATACTAGTAGGAGAAATAAGTCATGGATATCAAATGCATGATTTATAAAAATAAATATTTTCCCGAATTAAATCAAAGTGTTAATTATTATTTAAATAACTTTGTAGGAAATATTGAGGAAAATTTATTGAATGGTTTGTTTATAATTTGAGAAATCATGCATTCAGAGTAGATTAGAGAATTTTTTTAAACAATAAGCTGCTTAAAATCCGTATTTAATACGAATGGGACGGATAAAAAAATCAATGCTGATTTTGCTGAAACGGTTTGAGAATTCCTTCCATTTGTTGCGTACGTACTGCTCGCTTTGTAAGAAAATAATAAGTCTAAGTAATATGGGAAAACAGTCATTTATTAGTCATGCCAAAAAAAGGGGGGGGGGGAGATTGTGTGTCAGTTTAAAAAAGTCTTAATTAATATTTATGTATCTAAAGGAATGAAGGAGAAAGTGATATGTCAAGTCCGAAAACGTCAAATTTAATGTCCTAAAATAAAATGATTTCGAACTTTTTAGTTCCAGAATTTTTATGGGCATTAAAACTTGTTGCATCACATTCGTCCTTTAATGCATTCAATGATATATCGGAAATATTTTCACCTTTGTTTACTGAAAGTTAAATAACTAAAATACACCAGAGGGCCGTACAAAAATTCCGTACCTTATTTATTAAGGATTAGCTCCATGAAATTGATAGCTGAAAAATCTACAGAAATTGATGCCCAAATACATGATGAAAAATTGTTGATGAGAAATTGATGCCCAAATACATTGGCAAAAATGAATAAATAAAAAAAAGTAATTTAAAGTAGTAAAAAGTATTAAAAGTAGTAAAAAGTATTTTTGCTTTGTAATGTTTTTTTGCTAAGTAATCATTAAATGATTTGTATCATAACAAAAATGTTTTGTGTTTTATAATTTTGATAATTAAAGAAATACCTCCGTCCTTATATATAAATTTTGTCTTTGCTAAATTCTAGATAATAAATAAAGAGAATTTTTTTTTTAATGTCAATGTAAAAATTCTTTTAATATGCTGTTATTTCAAATAATGTTAAATTGTTGCTTCCTTACCTCGCTTTTCCACTCCCTAAAATCATACTGTATTATAACTATTTTTGCATTTCCAGGAAAAAACAGGGAGAACACAGGGATTTTTTGTCTTTTCAGATTTGAGTGGCAACCAACGGTTAAGTCAGTGAAATGTCTCACTCAGTTGTAATTCATTCAGTGTGTAGTTTGCACTATCTTGGTAGAAAAATTAGAATGACGACAAGTGAAACCGGTGTTATATTTTGCCTATTATTTTTAGTAGCCCGGCCAATAAATGATGAGATGGATACAGTTGTCAAAATATCGAACATTTGATTCAGTTATCCTTCTTTCAACCACTAAATTGTACTACTTTTGTTGAATTTATGAAATAGAGATTCGTGTGTTAGATGTTGCATTTTTGCCGACTTTTTTTAACCAGTCCTAAAATTCAATATGAAAGGATATCGATAATGTATTAGATATCTAATTTAATTGTTGTTCATTCAGACTGTAATCAGGTACTGCATTTCGCTGAATAACGGATTTAGTATTAAATGAATCAGGTGTCACAGTTACTGACCATTTTTGGTTAGGCGGCTAAGAAATTAACATGAAAGATGAAAATTTGTAAGGATTGTTACTTTCATCGACTGTTTTGATCACTTGTCGGTGAAACTTCTAGGCGAAATTAGAGTATTATTATTATTATTCAAGACTTAAGTGTTAGGAAAATATAGCGAATATATGCGCGTCTTTCGATTAGTTTACACGGTTTAAATTTTTACTGAACCCAAAGAAAAAAATTTTACTTTTTGATGCACGTCAAATTTATGAAATTTTTTTTATAAACATTTGGAATGCAAAGGTTTGGTTTGGTTTGTATTTTTCTGGCACAAGAGCCATCCTTGGCTAAACTGCGCCATTCATGTGGTAAAGAAGAGGTTAAAAATTTTTTTTAATTTAAATATATGAATGGTTATACAAAAACAATAAAATAGTTAAAATATACTGGAAACAGTAGCAAATTATATGTATTTACAATGAAAAGAATTAAATGGTTCAAACACTTGAAAGATTTAAATGTATGGTAAAAATTTAATAGCATATAAAAATTTAAAAATGCTTGGATGGTGGTTCTCTCCCAATAAATCAGTGAGAGTTAACGATGATGAGTGAAAAAACTGGTTACGATGAATATTAAAAGTAGGGCATTCGATTAAAATGTGATAAACTGTAATATCTGTGCGACATGTGGAACACATAGGTACTCTGTCACCGAATAGTAGGTGCTTGTGGGTGAACCGAGTATGCCCTATACGAAGGCGTGTTAATATAACATCATTCCTACGCACAGGTAAGACTGGCCACAAGCTTATAAAAGGTTTAACTGAATGCAATTTATTGTTCCTGCGTAAATCCCATGTTTCTTGCCATAGAGAAAATACACGACTTGCAACGGATTTCTTTGCATCACAATATGGTATTCTGCGATTCGAGAAACAAGTGGCAGTTTTTGCAGCTTGGTCTGCCTGCTCGTTGCCAAGAATTCCTACATGACCTGGAATGCAAAGATATCTGCAGATATGAATATTTCACTATAATTCTCACTTTTAAATAACTTGTAGCTGTTTGAGAAATTAAGAAATACAAACTGTCAGTTAAAAGAAAATATTTTTCAAATGAAATATTCGGATAGATAGATTATTTTAATTAAAAAAAATTTCGTACTAATACTCAAATTTTTTTGAGTAATAACTTTATTTTAAATTCAAAAATGTTATTATGTTAAAATTATTATGTTATTATGTTAAAATTATTATGTTATTATGTTAAAATGTTATTATATTGTAGTTATGAGTAATAACTACAATTGAGTTATCATACTTTGGTAAACAATCCAACTTTTTCTTGAAAAATTCTTTAAAATAGATTTGATAGATTTCATTTTATATAGTGATCATTTATTTAGCATAAGTTTAATTTATCTAGCTTAAAATATCATTCAGTTGTCAAGTTTAATAATAAATTAATAATTATTATCACTTGTTTTCGCTGTCATTTTATTTTGCTATAAGATTTAAATAATAATATGAGAATTTGTATTCAATATTAGGTCGGCACATTTCATTTGATATTATGCTATTATGTATTAAAATGCTATTATATGTTTTAAAAATAATAAGGAAAGCCTGTGAACCAGCCACAGCCACTGGGCCGTTTTCATCAATTTTTGTTTCATATGATATGTCCTCCAAATATGGCATCAATAGTCGCTTCCCTCCTTCACCCTCCATTTTCGACAGAAAATAAAAAAGCACTATCTCACAGTACATTGTCTATTAGGGAAACCCAGAACAGAGTTCCCAGCCACAACCACTGTGCTGATTTCGAATATTTTTTGTTTCATGTGCTTATGATCCCTGGATACGCCATCAGTGGCCATCTACTCTCTTCCTCTCCTTTTTCGAAAGATATCGTACACTGTCCCCAGCCTTCATGGATCTCCACAACTTTCAGCGCCAACTTGGCAGTTTCGCCCTTTTGAAGTATAAATAACCAAACAGATTGCTCTATTATTATTGTGTAATTTTTATTTATGCTATTGTAACTATACTTTTATTAAACCTTTCTTGTGATAAGATGTAAATCCTCAAAGTTGGTTTGGCATGACCAAATTATCTTATTAATTCTAGTCTTCATCAATGACCTCATTTAAGGTATTGAAATAATCGTATCGACCAGTTTTTGATGAAATGCATGGTATCAAAATGTGAAGGAAAGTCTATTTTAAATTATAATTGCATAGTAATAATAGATCTTTTTTATTGCTTAGCTTTGCTTCAAAGTGGTGAAATTAATTGCCAAAATTTGTTAAGTTGTTGGGGTTGAGGTCTTTAAGTTTTATATTGTGATATATCCCGAAATCGGGGATATATGGCAAAGATATATAGAAATTGAGGATATATTTCAATTTGGGGATCCATTTAAAGGCAATTCTTGATGATGTATTTAAGAATCATGAGTTTCCATTTGAAATAAAAATTAGTGAAATTGGTGTACAAAATATTATATCTAGTGTCTGTGACTGGATAATTCTGTCATTGTTTTTCTGCACAGAGAATGCACGGTGAACTAGATTTTCAGACATTTCTCACGAAAATGGGAATAGGGGACTATTTATGATGCATCTAGGTGTCATTAACTTTCACAAGAAATAAAAATTTCCAAAATCAGTTCGAGTAGTTATGCCTGGGAGCATGATTATTTAATTTTGCAATTTTTTAAAATAAATCTTTGATAAATAGCTGATCTCCGAAGGTGACTAGTAGATTTTTGTGTTTTCTATCATTAATCGTTTGATCTTACGATTCTTACTACCCCAACACCTGAAAAAAAGTTAATTAACAGATAATTAGTTTATCTGTTAATTTCGTAATTAACTTTATTTAAACACGAATTTAATTATTGTTTCTTATTTTGATGATAAAATTAAAGAAATGTCGTTTGCCTCTCATCGGAAAAATTCTGCCGCCTCCACAGCCTCTGACACAAATACACCAAATGGTTTGTTTTTTCCTTATATAAAAAATGAAATTGTCTCCATCTTTGTACTTACAAATGTTTTTTTTCTCAATAAAATGTTCAATGATCATCTTTTATCCGAACTTTGTAAAGATAAAATAGTAATTTATGGTACTTGGTTTTAACACAGGTAATAGCAAGATCTCATTAGAAGAATTGTCATTACTGGAATGATTAAATTCTGAAAATCAGATCACAAATCTTTATTCTTAAATTCATGGAATCTGTTTTTATTTTCAAGCCCTCCACTTTTTCTTTATTATTATTATTGGTTTTTTTAAGAGGCTATTCAAAACTTTCTTACATATTTCTTGCTGTCTTTATGTTTGTAATTTCCCACATTTTTTTCTTTCAAACATTTTTTTCTATTCCTTTACGTTATATCATTCTTTCATCCTTTCTTTTCAGGGAGTGTCGGAATAAATTTTCGATTTTTCCTGCTCCCTTCTTTTCTTTTTCTTTAAACTCAAAATTTGTGACAAAGGTCTCGCAGATTCGAGAGTATTGAAATTATATATTTGGAAAACATGAAATGTCCTATATTACTCTGCTATATCTCCATAGAATAGGACAAGTCTTGTTACGGCATGAAGAAGGTGCTGCATCTGTCTTTCCTGCAGCTAAAGGGTTCTCAATAATTAAAACAGACAGTTTGTAAATATTGCAGGCCAAAAGAATCTTAACCTGTTAACTGTTTTTGATGAATATACTCGTCATTGAAAAAGTACTACATTTTGCGCTATGGCGAGTTTATTCAATGACGACAATTATATTATGATTGTTTTAATATTATATTTATGATTAATTATGTATTATATTTATATAATAAATATGCTTATGGCAATTTCGATTCATTTTCCGATGGGTCGAAACAGTTAACTGGTTAAAGCGAGAATGTTAATTTATTAAAAGGACATATTCTATACATATACGTAACCTAAGAGAAGAATTAAGAAATTATTGTGTTTATAGAAATAGGGTACTTTGATGCACTTAGAAGACACATTTCATTGTGGTCCGGATTTAATTGTATCAATCTGCCTCTTAAAATTATTTTTCTTAAAATAGGCGGTTATGCAAAACGAACTCAAGAGTATTTCAAAACTGAAAGCTATTCAGGAAAATAAAGGATTTTTTTTCTTTCTTTTCTTGCCTTTGAAATAAATTTCCAGGTCCGAGGACATAACTAATTGCAGAAACTAAAAAAAACAAACTTGTTACAAAATTTTTTTAGATAAGAAGTTTAGAGGTGTGCCTCGTTCGGAAAATCACCATTGATTAATCGCGACCGAAAGTTATGCACTGCACTAATGTTTACTACATCATATATGTGATGAAATGAAAACATCTTCAAAATCTAGGATCTGTATAAATGTTCCCGTATATCTATCTACCCAACTCCCCCTACATATATCATATCTTAAATATCTGAAGAAACTCAAAGTCTATATGACATATATTGCAGCGTAAAGCCGACCGCAATTTGACGTCTTTGGTTTGGACGAGTAGCTTCAAAACAATTTTGCATCTAAGGCCTTATGATGTGAAAATCTACCACTGTATACAAATAAGCTCTGTATGTAGGGAAATATGCGTCATCTAGATAGTGAAAACTTATTTTGTTTGTTATTATTATTATTTATTAAAAGATTTAGAAGTGTATATTCGCTTTAGCATTTTATTGATATATATTTTTTATTCGCAGATTTTAAATTACAGTTTGATGCTGAAGAAATTGTTTCATCAGTTGATATTCAAGAAATCTATTCAAAAATGAAATTCAAACTCTCATCATTAAATGTAACTTGTTTTGTTAAGCCGTGAGTATCATTTTTTATTATTCAGAGAGGTTTATTTTCTGTTCTTATGCGGATTCGTTTTTTTTAAAACATTTTATCTAGATAGCATTTAGCAGTTTATTTTATATTTTAGATAATTCAGGTCGAAATAAGTTTTTTGTGGGAATGCTTTTTTTCAAACTTTTTTTTTTTTTTTTTTTGTTATGGAAGAAATATGAGTAAAGTTTAGTACATATTTGCAGGTAGTTTTTTGTTTCTATGTTATAAATGATATTTATCTGAATGTCAGTGATTATATCATTCTATTTATGAATGTATATTTTTTTAACTATCATTTTAGCACAAATGTAGATTTTTAAACTTATTGTTAATTTTTTTTATTTCCTAAAGCTTTTAACTTAGGAAAAAATACTGTTGTAATTTTAAAAAAGAATTATAAAATGCTAGATCAGGGTGATTGTAACTTTCATTATTTTGTTCAAAATAAGTAATGTCACTTTAAAAACATTAAATATCAGTTTAAAACCAAAATAATCAAATCTATAAGAATATTTAATATAATCTCATTATCTTTTGTGCACAAATTTTTGTAGAGAATCGTATTTCACATACTAATCATCAATACCTCTATCAACATTTTTTTGTAAGAGGTTTAAAACTAAATAAATGTGTGTCAAAATTGTAGTTCCTTTTATTATATTACAATCTTGTATATTTATTGCCTCACAAAATTTTGCTGTTTCTTAGTTTGTCACATTTTAATCATAATAAATTTCATAATGATACTAAGTAATTTTTCATTTTTTATAATTTAAACAATTTTTTCATAAACTTTTAATCTTAAATTAAAGTAACAGTTCAAGGATTAAATTAATTGCTCTCTTTCTAATTGTTTTCTTTCTATGTATTCATTCATTGACAGCAAAGCTCAGGTAAAAAAAAATTGAATATTTTTGAAATTTTGTTCTAATTGAACTTAAGGTTAGATAAAGATTTATGCTGTAATATAAAACCAGTGCTTTAAATTGCTTGAATTAACATTATGACATAATTATTGGCTCGTATAAGGGCAGAAAACTATTATAATTCTAAATTAAAACGAATTTTAGGCTTGTATCTGTTTTATAGAAACATTAAATCTATAAAAAAGCGATTTTTAAATTGTTTTGATACTTATATTTTAAATTACAATGAAAATAGTCTTTTATATGCTTAATATTTTATTATGTAAGGCACACATTAACGCCGGTTTTTACTTCACATTCAGGTCTGGAACAGATTCTTGGATACATGGACCATATGACGGAAAAGTAGTATTTTGCAGTAACATGGTATCTAAAAATATAAAATCTAAAACAATAACGAACGGTAACAATTTAGGACAGCACTCTCATGTAAAACCTGACAATCAGCCTTTCTTAGTTGCAAATTACACTCAAGCTTTACATTCAAATGTTAAGGAAAAGTTGTCTTCTAGTGACAAACAAACTAAAATTGCAGTTGAAGAAATGAAGTACATTAGTGAAATTGATTTGAAAGTAAAATCATTTGGTGTTATTTTGTGGATGTCATTAGTTGACATATTAAATCAAATTAGTATACCTTTTGGAAAAGTTTTTACTTCAGATACAAAAACTTACCATTCTTTTCCTTCAAGAGAAGATACATTCGCTATGAAATTCTGTGGAAGGAACTTGCCTTTATTCTATGTTGAAACTAACATCATTCAGATGTATTTACCAGAAAACTGTACTTTAACTAAATCAGTATTAAAAGAAAATTATCGAATTGATCAAAGTGTAACTGATGTACTGTTGTTGCAACTTGATTGTGTGACTTTGACATCACAAGTTGAAAATCCTTTGCCACGTATTATTTTGGAATCAGAAATATATATCGCAGCTGTAAATTCTAAAACTATTGCACTTCCTGGAGCTTCTGTAGAAGATAGACAGTACCAGATGGATATATATGGGTTGACCCTTGGCACCAGTAAGTATTTCTATTTTTTAATCATTAGATAATCCAATTTTAGTTTGATGGATAGTTTGAAACGTTTATATATTTCTTTATCGGCTTATAGAAATTTGCACAAGTCTCAAAGAAATGTATGAACTAAAAATTAGCAGAAGAAGCAATTGAATTATTATATAATTAAACAAAGCATTAGGTATTTTTGATCGCATAGATGAATGATTTTTTGCGCACTAATAAAAGCGCTTCATTATGTACTTAACCACAGCTGAAATGTGATTTATACATTTCATTACATGCCATTGTCAAAGTCTGGGTATGTTTTCCCGATAGATGATAAAACAGCCCTTAACTGGGGAGGTGCTCTCTACGAGACTGCATTTCATTTACACTCGGATTAAATTTTCTAATGAATATATTATTATGAAAAACTGCCAATATATTTTGCATGTGTGTGTGTATGTGTGTGTGTTTTAGAAATGTTTCAAAATATAGTATCATTGAAAAAAATAAATACGTTAGAACATGCATTCTCTTCTCTAATTACATGTTACAATAAATAATATTCTTGAAAAAACATATTGCTTTTTACTTTTTAAATCATATTTATTTTTACAGTATATGAAGGTATATAGAAGACAATATAATGTAAAGTTAAACAATTATATGAAAAATAAAAAAAATCACAATGGGTAAAATTGACCCTTTTTTTATCGGCTTATGTGACATTCATAGCACGGTTTTCTACTGCATTTTAAACATACAGGTTAAAAACTAGTATAAAAATCAACCTATAAATTCTGTATATATATATATATATATATATATATATATAATAAATTTTTCAAAATGCATTATCACTAGAAAAATTAATTATGTTTGAACATACAAATCAGAATCAGCTGAATGTGAACTTTCATCGAAAAATTCTTCTGTACAATTATCCTTATCACTAAAATCACTTTCTGCTTCATTTAAAAGTGTCTGGAGCACTGCTTCTTAACAGGATCAGTAAATCGGATGATATTTCGGGCCCAAGTTTTAGCGCCATCTGCTAAGCCTTGTTCATCCCTGGGACATTAATAGGGAGTGCGGTCTTAGAGATCGCGCTTGAAGAAATAACTGAATTATTTTAAAAAGCATCCACTGAAATCGGTTGAAAAAGTGCACGTGTATTGAAGGTCACAAAGCAGGAAGCTATTGGGTCAATCCAGTCAATTGAACAAAAAATAGAATAGCTATCCATCGCTAGCGGTCTCACAGACCGCAAGTCCCCAGTTAAGGATTAAATTAAAAAATTGTCTTTAAATAGCTGTATTGTTTTTTCCCCTATTATTAATTGTGATTTTATGACAGTTTCTGGTGCTAGCATAGTATGTCAGAATGATCCCAAGAAGGAATTTATTTCTCATTATCCTTTGACAATGGGGGAGAATCCAGCTCTAGAATGGAATATTGGTGTTATTCCTGAAAACAGAAATTTTTCGGATGATTCAGCGATGGTAACTCCAATTATATCTCCTCTGAATCTCCGATTTGCTTTTGCTCCATCTATTGTTTGTGATAGTTCTGAATCAACAGAAGTAAGCATGTTTATTTTATTTAAACACATTTTGTGTATAATTATAAGAGAAATATATGTAGCCAAACTAAATTAATTTTGTACGTTAGTTTAAGGGCGAATATTTGTGCTATATAATGTGAACATCTTAATGAATAATTAATGCGTGTACCTTCAAAATGAGATGTAATGAAGTTTTAATGAAAATATCTGCATCATTGTTTCATAATTGTAGAATGTGCTTTGAATTTTTCTGTAATAAAAGCATTATAGAATATAAAGTGTCAAAAAATTATTTCCTTTCAGATTTATATTTGTTTGGTGATGTGTAGATTTATTTATCCGATGTATGATAAAAGAAATTAAGAAATGTTTTAATAAACGCTTCTGTTTCTAAAAATATAAACTTAAATTTATATTGTAAAGTATTTTTTTAAGTAAAGTTTTTTAATAGATTAAAACTTATAATATAAAATAATGAAAGAGATGTTATTAAAACTACTAATTGGCAAAGAACGATGATTACATCAAAGAATAATAATTTTTGATTCCATCCTTTGCAAAATACTGAGAGTTGTTTGAAATTATTTTAGAGACTTTCTTCCATATATCATTCTGTTTTGAATGAATCAAGATAAAAACAAATGACGATTAGATTATTTAAACTTTTTGTTGAGAAACTAAAAAAAAGTGAAGTTTTCAGGCAAATTTTGTATCGGTTTCTGATCTCATAAAACAAATGCTGTTTGCCATATTCTTGTGAAGTTCTTAATTGAATAAGACAGAGTTAAAATCATTCAAAAGTATATGATGAAAAAATATTATGAGAATGCTGATATTTAACCCAACACTGAGCATTATTGTATAATCCACAGTTTTGTCCTAAAATTTAAAATTTTTTGGCTCGAAAATGAGTATAAAATTATAATTAATAAATAAAGCTGTTGTTTTAAGGCAAAAAGTTATTATTAAATGATATTGCATTTTGTACTCATATATCTTATATCGTGCTTCTATATAGTAAGCATTGTTTTATCTGTGAATTAATTACAGAAAATGAACAAAATTTGTGCATGTTTATTTCAGTATTTCTTAAAAGTGAATTTTTTTTTTTTTTTTTTGGTTTTGGGGAAGCAATTTTAATATCCTTATGATTATTAGTTATTTGAATTAATCACAGTCCCAAATTTTAAGGAAATATCCATATGGTTTTCAGTGGTTTATTAAAATATGATTTTTATACATTTCATGTATGTTCATTAATACAGAATTTTTAATAGATATGTGAAAATAAAATATCGTGCATTGCAAGAGTTAAAAAAAGAAGAGTCATTTTCAGGTGATTTTAAGCCAAGTATTAATAAGTAATCTCTTGAACCTTACCAAACAAAGATTATAATCAAAATGAATAAGAAGTTATGGTATTCTTTTCTTGTGATAAACAATGCATTATTTATTAATGTTCCATATTTAATCGTATTTTTTCTATGTGTTCAATAGAAGAAAATTATTCCTTTAGACATTCGCAGGCATAATTTTTAATTTTATGTGTTTCGAAATGTAGAAGAGGGACCAATTAAATGCACAAATATTTTACCGAAGATTGACTCCGCAAAAATGTATGTTATTGGGATTCTGCTGACTGGTTTTTGTGTTTAAAAGTTCTTAATGTATTTAAAACGTATCCTTTTGGTTTGAAATGCAGAAATAATATTAATGTAAAAAAAAAAAATTATGGAATTTGCGCATTTTAAAAAGGTATTGAAGTAATTATAAAATGATAATTTTTCCTCTAAATATAAAACATTTGAGCAAAATTCCTTTGGCATTTTATCTAGTTGGTTACAAGATTTATTCAATAAAGCAAAGAATAGGTTGTTTATTTTTTTGTTTAAAGAAACTTTTTGTGATTTGAGTGCATTTGTTGAGTGTATTTCTGAATTTATTTTCTGTTTTACTTATTTTTTAGAAAATACCGGTTGCTGGTGTATCTTCGGAAATCAGCATTTCGAGTGAAGTGTTTTTATATTTAAGTATTCATCAGGCATGTTTTCTGTACTCCCTTTTAAGAGACAATTTGGATTTTGTGCACGCTGTGTTTGATAATGCTTCTAAACAATCTGATGTTCATATTGATGGATCGTCTTCGCCCATAAATTATAGCAAAAATTCTAGAAGCTCAAGTGTGTTTTCGCCTCGAGTGTTTACTCCTGATTCAGCAAATTTACAAGGAAGGCCAAGGAACCTTGTTAGACTTAGCAAACTTAATTTTGTGCCCTATGAGTTCTTAGTCACTGCGGGAACTGTGTCTGTTATGCTTTTTTATTATGATAGTGATTTCAAAAATAAATCACAGCATTTTCAAGACTATACTGCCATGAATTATATGTTTTCCAACGCTGAAATAGGTCGGTCTAGCAGTATATGCTCAACATTAGATGACAGTAGAAATGTCATCCCATCTTCCATTCAGGATGCATCATCTTTAATAACCTTACATCCATTTTTATGTCTCACTATAACACAACCACATAGCTATCTATCGTGTCATCCAACAAACCAAAAATTTGAATCATCCTGTTTTGATTTGCAGTTGCATGGATCATCAGCTGATTTTGTTGTTAAAAGTAAGCAGTTTATTGAACTTATTTTTTATATTTGCTGTGTTAAAAAAAAGGTAATAATTTAAAGTATAATGTACTGTGATTTTAAATTATTTTTAATACTGTAGGTTGCTAACATTAAATGTAATTATTTAAATCAATATGTTAACATTTTTTCTATAATATTTCTCAAACTAAAATATATTTTAGAGCCTTATAAATCTTCTATGCCCATTCATGATGACTTCAACCATTCATATCTGGAAACTAAGCCTGGTGAACCGCATCAGAAAACGGGCATACCACCGGCGTTTCTTACTATAACATGTACCGATATTTTCACTGATGCTGGTATGTATTTTTCAATGCAAGCTATCCTTTTGATTCTTACAGCTGTGTTTTTAAAATATTCATTTAAATTGTAGCTTTTTTACACTGAATTTTTGATCAATACTTCAGACAATATTCAATTTGGATTAAAAATTTAGTTTGAAGTTTCTTACATCCCTTCCATATTGTTTTCTTATTTTATATGTAAGGACATTAGCGGTTGCATGGCCGAGAAAAAGAAAATTTCGAAATTTTGATTTCGATTTATTTTACTACAGGGGCATAATTAGGAAAGGAGGCGATGACAAAACTGACGTCGGTTCACTCGATCTTAGAGTAAAGTGACAAAAATGTTTCCTTTCAGTAATTTTACTATGAGATTCTGATAGAGATTCCTTTGACGCATTTAGACTTAGGAAAGGGAATCTTAGGTATCTTTAAAAGAATGTTGTAAGCATTAAGGATTTTTATCCCTTCGCTCGGAGTGAGAGAAAATGAAAAATCATTAGAATTCTAGAGTGCATGTTATAAGTAATTAAATAAAAAGTGGGATTTGGATCAGAAAATAAGAGAATATTTTAGAATGAAGTTAAAAGGGACTAATTGAAGCTAATTAATTAGAACCTAAATGAAGAGTTATCGTTGCAGTTTTTCCCTCCACCGCAAGGCGTGAAAGTGCGCCAGAGCCCTTTGACACCCAATCCTACATTACAGTTGTATCAAAATAAGAAGTTAAAATTTAAATGTATCTTAAAAGTGATATCTAAGCTTCCGTTACCTTGACATTAATATAGAAATCATTTTCAATAAAGATATTATAAATGTAAAAAGATAAAAAGTTATATTTGTAAAATTATTATGTAAATCTAAATAATCAAAAATAACAAAACGTTATTGAATTAGATCATGTAGTGCATAGATGTATTTTGATCATTTCTCTGTTGAAAATCAGCTTATAAATTAAATTTGGTGAGGGTAGTATATGGTATGCTTGCCTACATTATACTTAAGCATCAGGAAGTTTGACTCAACAAAATTATTAAATTAGTAATAAAATATTAATATTGTTATGATTTCATTTAAATGAAATATCACGATTTCATATAAAACACTTGCAAATGACAATAACAAAAACAGATTCAACATATTCTTATAATAAATATTAGTTGTGAAATAAATAGTATAAAAAATGTTTGTAAAGGATGAGAAAAAAGTATTTTTAAATTGCAAAACAAAATATTTGTGTTTGGAAGCCTGAGAGTGTTCTGACATTAGAAATAACAGAGGATAGCTTAATTACAATCAGAGGTGTGAAAAAATTTCCTCTAAGGTATTTACTACTTTTTCTGATGATCATGTATCATTAATTTTATTTATTTATTTTTAATTTAACCTTGGGATTCGATACATCTAATTTAGCTGAGTCAGTCATCTTTTTTTAAACTTAATAGCACTCTAGCGAATTTCAAGTGAAGCACTTTTTAATATTGTGCATAAATTTAAATAATAGATTTAATAAAAGATTTAAAAACTCACAATATTTTAAATATTATGAGTATAATATTTAAAATAGTATTTGTAACTTTACTTTAAATAGTATTTGTAAAATTCTTGAGCATTTCAATCACTTTTTGATGAACCAAAATCACATGCACTAAATTTAGAGCACTATAATGGAGAGCAACACACTTAAACTTGAACACGGTGAGGAAGATGCGTAATTATTGTGGTGAGAATGGAACACATAAATGACATCAATATCTAAGTAGGTCATTAGGCACAGGCTATGAGCTTGGCAGTGAATGAAACTTTCCTACGAGACGATGAGAAGGAACACACACAACAAATGAATGCATTAAAGGAATCCGAAGGAATGCGGCGCAGGACATGCAATTGAGTTACTAATGGATAGGGTTATGTGGTTTTGACAAGGGCAGCCGAAAGGTTGCGAAGACTTGAAGCCTCGGGGAAAAAAGCATAGTCGATCAAACGGGAAGAAATCAGCGGCGGTGCTGGAGCTGCTGCATCGCATTCATCTCGCTTGCTTCTTCCACAGATTTGCGGATTAATTTTAATTCTTTAGTAGTTTTTAACACAGATAACTATCCTGTCGACTTTAATTTGTGAACAATTTTTAGTAGATGCGTTTCAGTTTCCAGATGAGAAGAGAGTGTTGAAATTTTTAAGTTAGATTTTTTTTTTCAATACGGGGACATAATAAGAAATTTTCCCTTTAGTTATTTTACTATGAGATTTTGATGGGGATTTCTTTGGCATATGTAGATTTAGGAAAAGGAATCTTGGGTATCTTTGAAAGAATGTTCTAATCATTAGGGATATTTATCCCTTCGTCCAGAGCTTGAGAAAATGCAAAATCATCGGTTTTCTAGAGCACCTGTTAAAATTAATTAAATAAAAAGTGGTAAACGGGTTAAGAACTAAGAGACCATTTTATAATATACTAGTTTTAGATAAAAAGGAAATTAATTAGTACCGAAATTACGAGATATCATTACACACACATTCACATATATGTGGAAAACATTATGATAAATATTGGAGGTTACATAATATTTTTAAAAATCAACTCATATCTTTTTACGCTTATTGCTTTTTGTATTTTTACAGAGCATACGATATATATGTCATTCTGTATAAGAAAACGCAGAGTTTCTCATGCGATTTGCTCCTTTTCTTTTATTATTTAAATGGGCAGAAAAACGCACGAGTACATAAGTTACTGCTTGTAAACTAGAACTTAAAATTCTGTTCTAGGTGAGGTATCTGTTTCCTTAATAAGATATATATTTGCATCCTTTTGTATATTGATGCTGAATACTGTTGCAGAAACGCTAGTAGTTGCCGTAGTAATAATTTATCTGGATTACAGTTCTGAACGCGTTTGTCTGCTCTTTTCTGTAATTGATTTGACCAAATTCGAAATATATGGGAAAAGAAAAGCTTAGTCTAAATTAATTAGTCATTTAATGGCATATGTTATGTCTTAACTTTTGATTGCATTTTGTAATTACGTAATAGCAAAGCAGAATTTTGCTAGTACAAAACTGTACAAAATGACTTCTTGTTTCTCGATTTTAAGAGTTGTAAGTACCGGCTAGACTGCACTTTGTAGCTTGGAACTATGAAAACACCCTAGTGAGGAGGCAAAAAGAAAAAAAAATGTATCCATTCTTTTCGATTGGAGATTTTATTTTTTTAAAAAAAATTATACTTTTCTAACGATATTTTAATTAAAGTCGATAAATTTTATATCTAATTAAAAATAAAGTTTATTTCTAATAAACTAAAAGTATGCGTAAGAAATGAAGCATCGATGACTAATAATATTAGAAAATATCAAATAGTTTCTGATTTAATATTCTTTTTTGATTTCAGGAATCAAAAATAATGTAAAATTGTATATATAGATGAGATTTTTATCAAAAATCGTTTCATTCTGTTAAGGTGTATAGAGCTACTTTACTTATTAAGAAATTAATCAACCATAACTTAAACAAGTGGTTAAGATTCGGAGAAAAAAATTCAGATGGGTTCAGATTTGTCATTTATTGCCTTGGGGACTTCAAGTCTGTATTTACGGCCTTGTGGAAATTTGATTTATATTTGATTTTTTACATTAGATTTTTATTTTATGTTCTTGTGGAAAGACTTAGAAAGTTGTCTGATATGATTGCAAATAACGCTGTATACTTTTAAATAAGTTAACTTGTTTTGTTTGAAGAATTTCCAGAAAGGATTTTAAAAAACTGGATGAATAGTCTGGAGAAATAAATAGATTCGATACAGTAAAAAAGAAAAATTAAAATCATCTCTTCTCATCAAAAAAAATTTCTCTGAAAGGCCTAAATTTTACTATCCATTGTAAAACTCACTAGCGTACGTTAATACATCTGAATCATTTTACTTTAGACAGAAGTAGCATCTCTGAAAAAGATAATTTATAATAATAATAAATAAATACTTAGAGATTTATACTTCATGCTTAAAGAAAGAATTTTTCTGCGCTTAAAGAGAATAAAGAAATTCTCATTGAAAAATGTCAGTGTTGGTGGCCGTTTCCCCCCATCCCCCTTTGCAGCTATGTGTTATATAAGAAATGCCTCAAAGATTTTATTTATCAGAGGCCAGTTTATGAATTTCACATTAGATGGCACAAAGTTCTGAAAGTGAGCATAAAAAAGTTCTTAATGAAAAAAAATTATCTGCTGTTATTTCGAATTCGAGCAAATTTGATGTTAAGTAGCATATTCTCTTAATAGACGAAGCTGATAGATTATCTACCACTTAAATGACGGAGAAGCGGATATATGATCAATGGTGTTCGGACATTGTTTCCTCCTCTCTTCATTACAATTATCGTTAAAAAAGTTAAAAAGCACTAAATTGTTTTTGTTATTTGAGTGTCACGGACCATTCCAATTCTGATTGCCCATTTTGCCGGTCCACATAGATTGCGGTTCTGATCATAGATTACGGTTTAAATTTATGAGATCAATTCCATAATACTTCTTATTAAATTTCAAATCCAGATTATATCGTAACTTCAGAACTAACGCAAGGTTACTATTTCTGATCTTGGTCTTTGTGATTGCTTGATATAAGTATGTACTACAAAATAAACCATGTCTTGTATCTCTCTAAAGTAAAATGGTCACTGTTATTCATTGATTTTGGAATATTCCGCATTTCTTCACGGTATGAATTGCAGATTATAAAAATTGAAAATCATTACCTATTCTGCTTTGGTTCTTCTTTAATTCAAGCACAGCATCTTAGATTGTGGTTGAAAAATCCAAGTGAAATTATGTATTTTGAAGATTTTTTAAAGCTTCTTTTTTTCAGATCTTTTTACTTTTGTAACCAAAATTAGTTTAGAAAATCATCAGCATTTCATTAAAATTTACTGAATAACTAATTTAAATTACATTTGCTTTTCTTTATGGTTAATTGTTGTTCTATTTTCTTATTTATTTTTCGGTTTTTAGGTTAAAAAAAACTTTTTTAAAACTTGAGTACTCAGTTGAACGGCTTTGAGAAATTCTGGATTAAAGGAATATTTTCTTGAATTAATAAATTCGTTAAGGTCATATAAGTATGTTGTATATGTGCTTTTTTTTTCTTTGTTGAATGTTAATTCACTTTACATATTACCATTGAAGCGAACTAATCAATTTAGGCATTCTGATACTTTTTTCATTTTTGAGGTTTTCTTATGAGTATAATTACAGATTAATTACTTATTTTTAAATTGTAAGTTGATGGAAGATGACATAAGAATGCATTATGAAATGAAAGGCATTTTCCTCATATCTATCTTTTTAATATATGAAGTTATAAACAATTTGATACTTAAAACAATATCAATTTATTTTAGCAAAAGTCAGAATTTCTGTTGAAAGGCCAATGAAGCTGAATTTTAGGACTTCAATGGGAGAAGCTTTTTTAACCTTCCTGAAACGCTTCCAAGAAGAATTTAGGGAAGTTAGTACATGTAAAGAAGAGCAGTTACTTTCAGAATCTATTACCAGCTCAGAAGAAAATCTTACTGTAAAAAATAAGCTTTTGACTTTTTTTGTACATATGACTTTCTATACTTCTCAGATAGTATTGGAATTCACTCCGTTATTGGATGCAAGTTGTGAAAAACTTGTTATTTCTGCTGGCAGCCTAAGGATTGGAATTGATCTGGAAACTTGTGAAAGTATGTTGAATTTTAAATGAATTATTATGATTTTTTTCTTTTTTATAGAAAGAATTCAATTAAAATATTGTTAATCCCTTATACAGTCGCATTTACTTTTCAAATAATCAAATAGCAATGTTAGGCTAACAGTATTCCACTTGACTGAACTATTTCTCAACTTTTAAATTACATGAATTTCACATATAGAGTTTGAAATAAACTTAATTGTACAGACTTCACACATCGCAACTTGAAAAATTCAAGTGTCTTTTTCTAACAGTTCCTTCATGCACATGTATAAAATATTTTTGTTTTTATAAAAAAATAAAAGTTTTTAATTAATGTATAATATCTATATGACGAAATTTTTTAAAGATTTTTTAATTCATAATTATTTTTGGTGTCGTTATTCTTATTTATTTGAAAGCAAAAAAAAAAAAAAAAAAAAAAAAATGGAGGTTTAAAATACTGATCTAATATAACATTATTTAGAACTTTCTTGAACATTTTCAAAAATCATGAAAAGAATTACAAGTACAGTTAATTATTAGGAACCAGTCATTTTATGATGGAATATTTATTATTGTTTTGTTAAATTTTTTTCTGTATGTTTGGTGTACATATATTATTTCACATTTTTACTTGACATGCACATATTCGATGTACTTGGGTGCTTACCTCTTGCTATTATAGAGGGATTCATTTATACATTATAGTGTTGTAAGTAAATAACAATTTATTCTCAAAAGTATTTGATCCTATTTGCAAATGTTGCATTTAAATAGCGTTTTTAAAATTTAGTTTGGAGTCTTAAGGAAATGTGAGTTAATTCTCTTGTAGAGCACTCTAATTCCTGAAGTATGAGCGTAAACGGAATGCGTAGATCAAGGCTGAACTCTGTATGTCCCCAAAAGTACCTAATGATTGTAAAACTAGGAACTACGAAATTTAGGAGAAATGCTCTTTTATATCTTCAACCTCTTTGAACAATGTATGATCATGCATAGCTGGGGAATGCCCCTTAAAGTTTCAAAAAAGATCTGCCGCATTTGAAAATCCTATGCAAATTTAACTAGTGGGTCAATATCGCATCATGATAATGTAGCCACACAAAGTTGAAACAAATCTCTATCTCTATGGTGAGCTAGAGGTAATCAAAAATAAAAGCTTTTATGCGGGGACGGACAGGATGTGAAAATATTAGTTGTCAGGTGATGGACAATTGGGGGTCTACTCATATCTACAATGCTAACGTACACTTTTTATAATGAAATAGAGAGAATTTTCAAAAATCATATAAACTGAAGCCAGAAGATGAAAATATAATTTTTGAAACATTAAATTGGTATTATTTTACATATCAATATTTTTCACATAAAAATATTATGTATTTTTTTAAAAAAAAAAAAGGATACGTTTATTTGCTTGTACGTTGGTATTCTGTCAAGTTCTATATTTTTATTTACTTTCAAACGATGTGCATATCACATATCGAACAACAGTGATAATTCTAATATGATAATTGTAGCTTTTGTGAAGTTATAAATTCTTAACATTTGGCTTAGTAATACGGAGGAAAAAGGAAAGTTTAAGTGAATGCTTTGTGACCATTACATACTTAATATTTTGTTAATAAAAGTCGTAAAAATAGCTTCATCTTGATTAACTTCGGACGTATCAGCTGGTAAGTAAATATAAACAGCGGGAGTGATCTGCTCAAAACTTTCTCACAAATTCTTATGAAGATATGTCCCCCTCCCTCTCCACATAAAATTATAGATTTCGACCAGGATCGTAAACCCCACGAGTACTTAGATTTTTATTTTTTAAGCCCTATACATGAAAGATCTGTGCTGTATAGGAAAATAACGGAAATCGCATATGCCTTGTGGACATTTTTTTTCCACCGATAGACGAAAAATTTGATATTGATCTACAATAAGTACAACTAAATCACATAAAAAATTCCATTTATTCAAATCATTGCTTTTTTGAGTTATCACGTTTACATTTATGTGAAAGTACAGATTAACAGATTATCAGCTCTTTGACAAATTTAGCTCAAACTTTGTTAAAAGTCTATACTTTAGATGCTGAAATAGTATGCCAAATTTCATTAATCTATATCGTTGCTTTTTTGAGTTATCGTGTTTACATGCATGTGAAAGTACAAATAGACAGGCGGTTAGACTCTTGTTGGATTTGGTAAAAATTTTGATAGTGTTACACTGTAAATGCTAAATCTGTGTAAGGTGTTGTATTATAATATAAAATATAAACCATAAAGAAATGCTGAATTGCAAATAATAAATGCAAAATAAAAGATTTTGGAGAGAAAAAATTAAAAATTCAACAACTAATAGCGCATTATGATTTTTCTGAAGTTTATTCATGCAATTGAATTCTGAATGATAGAATAAAAACAAGCATTAAGCAAACAAGAAATTATCTCAAACATTATGAACTTTTATCTAAATGAAATTAAATTAGTATTCAGAGGTCATTTATCTGGATATTTAAATGTTTTATTTATGTGTTGATTATAATCATTGGGCATATAATCCCCCAATGATACCCTGTTAACACAAATATATATCGCTACAATGTTTTTCGGTATTCTGAATATTGCCGATATAGTGAAGATATCTTAACAATGTTGTTGAGCATTTTATGCTAATAGGGATAAGGAAGAATACTTTTAAAATGCATTTCATTTCTGATGAATACGTTAATTAAAAGTTTTAAATTTAAGAATAAGGAGTTGAAATTTGTAATATTTGTCCACATTTGGGAGTAGTCTCATTAAAATAATCTGTAAACTCATCCTGAAGTTTTCAAAATGTGCTCCGACAAAAACTTGAATGAAAATCTTATACATGACATCTATATCAAAAATAAGTATGGATTTGATTGCTGCACTTTTTGATATTCATATAGAATACAAATTTTCTGTGAAGATTTTTATTTTTTGCCCCAATTACCAAGCATCAAAATTAATTTCTAATATTTCGATTTGGGCAACTTTTGAGCCAACATACACATCCTTGGGGGCCCATATTTCCTTAAATGCACAGGGCGCACTTGCCACTGGGTAAGCAGATAACCTGATGAATGTTCCCAGTACATAAACATGCCCTATAGTCGAAATAGAATGCAAATGATTTATGGATCCTTATGTTAAGTTCAGCCTTGGTGAACTCTGTACTTTTAGCATTTCTTGACAGCATTAAAATGTATCAGTAATATTAAATGCAGGGTGCAGAATTCCACCCTGCCATGAAGCCTATCTGCTGCCAATTTGCTGAATCATGAAGAAGATTCATTATTCACAACTTTAGTTCAAACAGCGTCCTAGAGATAACTGTTCACATCCGGTGTTATCTGAAATAGTGTTTGCATGTGTTTCCTGAGTTTTTAAGTATCGGCCCTCGTCTGTCCTCTCAGTGAGTTTGACTTTCTTCCACTGTTTAATTTTTAAGACACCAACTTATCGTCTTCCGTGTATCCTGCATTAACAGCTGATTCTGTGCTCCTTGCACTCCCTAAAATGTTTGTTGCTTCCGTCTATAAGTTTGTATATCCATTATATGTTTCGCCCAACAAGTCCAGATTTGGCTTTTGTGCCAGTAAACACCAACTTCCTATCCTATCTGTCAATAAGTTAAGTTAAACGTATTACAACAATCTTGCTTTTCTACAAGTTTGTCTCACCTGGCGTTCGAGCGCTTCTCTTGGAGCATATGCATATGCACATGCAAGACCTGTGACAGTTGTTGAGAGTTTGACGCCTTTCTTTTTACGGTCTCTAGGTAGGAGAGTTCTGTGCTTAGTGGTGCGGGTGTGAAATGTAGCATATTTTTTCATTGGTTTATGTTTTATTTCTTTACCATATCTGTATATTAGAGACCTGAAGCGTTTAACCTAAAAGTAATCTGTTGGTTTTAAAATATTTTGATTTTTTTTATTTCATTACTTATTTATATTAATTAATTTAGTTGTATATTATTTATGAATTTTTAAAATCTGATCTTTTTAATTCAAAATAAAGATTTTTTTTTAAAGTTTTGAATTAAATGTTTTCAGTAACTCCATAATAGCTTTTTTTTTTTTTTTTTTTTTTTTTTTTCAGATGGTGTGAAAGGTTTTGATTTAAATTTAAATCTTTTCCGCTTCGTTGTCCAAACATCAAGTAACGATCAAATTTGGAGTTTTCTGCAACCACTATCATTTTTAACCATGTTAAAATGCCATTTGAAGCCTTGCTTACAAATTGAATTATTCGTCTCTGGTGAAAGTTTGCTTTTGAATGCTAGCCTTCACCATGGCATGAAGTTGAGAAAGTTAGTAGAAGCCATATTGGAACACTTACAAGTGCGTATTAATGATTTAAGTGGATTTAATTTTTTCACTTTTACAACATGCATTTAATTATTATAATAAATAAGTTTAATGATTATTTTTCAGATATAATAAAAATACCTAGTGGCGTAAAGGCATATTTGTAAATAAATGGTATCTAACTTAAATGGTTACTCACAGTAATTTTTTGTTAGGCGTGTACTTAAAATGTCTTCTAAGATGGCAATTGTTATTTCTCCACTAGAGTGTAAAATTTAGATAAAATTATACAAATTGTCATTTTTCTTGTCATGCTTTCTGTTTTTCTGTAAGGTTAATTTATTATTTGTTAAAAGTGGAATTTAGATCTAATTTAATAATAAAAAGTTATATTTCATTAAGTATATTGCCGTAGAATGATTATTTAAAGCAAGGCTGAACATAGAAACAACATCACAGGGTATGCTTAATTTAGCTGTAATATTTGTTTAAAATGGGATTCATACATCTTAATTCATTTATTTACATGTCCTGTATTTTCAAATTTTCCTTTAAACAAAGTGTAACTGGACAAACCCTTGTTATTATTTAGTTTATAAATTGGCCGAATTTTGATACGGGCATTACGGTAGTATAAAAATATTAAGAGCAAGATACCCTGATATACAGAACATGACGGTTGATACCCGAAATTTGCAAGTAATTGATTAGTACAGTGAAAGATAGACATTTTAACCCTATTTTATTTTTTTCATACTGAATACATTATACTTGTGAATTAAATATATTAAATATTCTTAAAATTTAAGGTTTGTTGGGTTTTTATATGGATATTGTTCTTAATATTGTATTTTCATGAGCAACTCTCATTTGTGTTTCACTAGTAGGACTTACTGCATTAAAAATTTTTTTACACTGCCGTATTTTTCTTTTGCAGTATTTTTCTTAAAAGTTCTGTTAGTTCTCCAAAAAGGTTATTTTCTGATCATTCGTAATTTTGGTACAAGAAATTCGGCATGTGTTAAGCGAAATTTTTTTTAATCGGCCAATGTATTGAGTTTGCTTATACAATGCAATTTAGAAATATGAGAGAAATTTTGAAAAGTCTTTCTCGAACTAAAGTCGTTATTAAAATTGGAAGCTCGCTGGCAAGATTGGACTTGTCAATTTCTGCATTTTAGTATATCTAGTAAATTCTGTCATACAAGAGATTTCTGCATCTCTAATAAATATATATCTTCAGATTGTCAAGGGAATAGATATTTTGAATATTTAATGAAAAAAAATTTCATCAACAACTACAAACTATTTTGTCAATGAATTTCATTTCGGTGAAAATATGTGATATTTAACTGTGTAAATGAAAATGATACAGTTGTCATGATTGGAATTGGCTGCTTGAAATTCTTCATCAACTCTTTTCTTTGTTCCTAATTTTTTTTTTTTTTTTTTTTTTTTTAGCCGATACAAAGGTTAGGAAATGGAAACAGGTCCCAAATACTCAAAATCTTTTCTAGTTTAATGATTTTAAAGCATGTTGTGAAAAAAAATTCTGTAATTACTAAAAACTGTGCTCAACTTTGTAGTTTGAAATGCGATTTTCTGAAAAAAAAATATTTTAACTTTTCAAAACTTGCAATAAGAAGTGAATCTGTATGATTATTTAAAAACTGAATTATCTGTATTTATTAAAGCTACAAAAAATTGCTGTATGTTGAAGTTTTTAAATTTATCTGTTTTTCCTCTGGTAGAAAAATCTTGAAAATCTAAAGAACATCTTCAACTCAGAGCAGGAATTGAGTACCGTAAGCTCTAGTTGTGTTGAAAAAGATAATAAAAAGCGAACATACTGGAATGATGATCTCAGGAAAGGTGCATTTCAATTCATACAAATTGGTGGTACGTTCTTTTCCCTTTGATTACAAAAATCTGTAAAGATATTTCTTTTACTTTTATATTTGTTGAAGGAAAGATAATGCATATGTTTTAAGTTTTTATAGTTGAGTAGTAATTTTTTTTTTTGGAAATCATTCTAATTTAAACCTTATTTCCTTATATTTCGTTCAATATATAATTAAATTATATTATTTTGTTAATTTTATATGGGAAATTCTTGTGAGCATTTAGCTTGCAAAATATAGTGTTTGAAATATGTGCAGATCAGTCTTTTGAAAATTTTTCTTATGGAACAAACGGTATAAGTATAATGTAATAATATATTGAATTATATTTTATTGAAAAGTGTAATTCTCTAATTTTAAATCTTATACTTCGTTTTTGGAGAAAATTTATATATTACATATTTTAAATCTTTCTTCGTTTTTTTAACTTTCTTTTCAGGGAAGTAAGTTTAGTTTATATTGATTAACAGAAACATTAATTTCGGTTCTTTCTTTTTGCAATATTGTGTATTCTTTTGTTTTGAATTTTCTTTTTTATATCATTGCAGAATCCAATGAATATCAGCCTAAACCTCACGAAATTGTGTTCAATCGTTCATCTGCAAATGAGCCTGCGTCAATGACTTGGTGTTACCCAGAACCTAGAGCTCTGACAAAAATTGAAGTTTCTCCAGTACCTTTCAAATCTGGAGAAGAAGAGCGAAGCAAAAAGGTTAGTTATTCATTTTTTCCATAAATTTTTAAGCACTGAAATGAATCGTTTATGAATACTTATGTTAATTAGATAAGTAAGTCTTCTAGTTTTGATTTACCTAGTTTCCTTATTTCACTGTGATATTTTCATTCTGAGTAATTGTAAATGTTAGAATGATATCAACAACATACATTTAGTTATTGATAAAATGGATGAGAAAATTATAACATCGGTTTTTTTAAAACCAGCATGAATTTGAGAAATTATATAAATAAGAGTGTTCAAACATTGTATACACAATTATTTAATATTTAAGAATTATTTCCCCTATTTTCAAATGAATAATCTAAATTTATATTAGGAAGACTGAAAAGCAAGGATTTTATTAGAAAAATATAAATTTGAATAATATATTTGCTAATAAAAATGCAATAAAGTTATTTCGAATAAGAAATAAATTCTCATAGAAATGTGGTGAGATTATTATTCATTATTCTATCACAACATATATATCTTAAAGTCTGACCAGTGGTAGATTCTTTGCTTTTATTCGTTATGTGATATAAATATAAAATTTATGCGAATGCGTTGTAATTTTTGGAGGTTATACAAAATATTTTCCATACAAATGTGAGTATGTATGCATATTTTTTTCTGTAATTTAAACCAGCAGGAATTGTCTCTCCTTTCAAAATTTTGGACTTTGAGTGAAGCCATAAACACCGTGAGTGCTCAGATTTTTACTTTCAGAGTTCCGCATATTAGCGTGTAGTGCTTCATAATATAATGAAAGCAGCCGAATATACTGAATTATGTTGTTTTGTGATATTTCATGTTGATAGGAATATTGGATAAAATTAAATTATTTTGCCTTTTATAGGTTATAACATGCTATCTGCAGTATTGGAATTCTACCCATCAGGAATATGTTAATATCTTTGATTTTGTTCTAAGTGAGACTGAACATTTTAGTTTGGATTTGCCCGATTTGAATTCGGATTCTGTTGCTGTGTCTAATAAATGGAGAGTTCTTCTAGATTGTGAAAGTTATATGTAAGAAATTACTTTTTTTTTTCTTCCTGCCTGTGATTTTGTGTTGTTTTTGTTTATCATTAGGTAATACGCCAGGTGTTACTTGCATTGAAAATAATTTCATATCTGATTTGTAATGTTAAAAATGCTTTCGTATAAAATATAATAATCATAAAATCCTCTTATCGGCGTTAATTTTATTTTTAATTAGAATGAAACTACAACTTTAATAAAACAATTTTTTTTTTTTTAAAAAGGATCCTAAACTTTTTATAATTTATTAATAATATTTTTAAAGGATCCTACGCGTTTTATCATTTATTGATAATTTGTAAATGTTGAAATCAAATTTAATGAGGCATTGCAAGTCGTAACTCGGAAGCAAATGTATGAAATGGTTTAAAATATCTATAATATTTTTATTAAATAGGCATAACAACACTAAACATAAAATACGTTTTCTGTACATGATAACATATTTTTTAATTATTAAAAATTTAATTTCCATTAAACTTTCATTCAAATTTTCTTTATACTTCATAGTGAGCGAAATTTGTTGAAAATTTATTTTACATATTTCTGCAGCCTAGAAACTATTTAGAAATAATATAATATTTATGTAGTATTTTTATAAAAATGGCGTTGAAGTTTAATTTTCAATAATTCGCAAAACTGTTTGCTTTCTTTAATCTTTGTTTAATCTTGTTTGAAATGGTCAACATATTGCAATAATTTTTATAAAAATGTCCTGTGGGTTGTTAACTAATTTGCAATAATTAGAATTCTACATAACTCTTTTTTTAATCTTTAAAATTTTGTTTATTACAATCAAATATTGGTGCTGTGTTATCGAAAAATATCAGTTGATGAAAAGCATCAATATAATAATTCTTATTTCATATATAAATGTATGAAAAACTATTAAATTATGTATATGTATATTTTACTATTATTGCATGATTAATATTTTTTATTAGCATTAGGAAAGAATTTATGTTGCATAATCTTTTCTTTTTGTTATTCTAATATACTGCTTTAGCTGAGTTATTTTATTAGAAAATGATACATTTCAATAGTGGTTTTGAAGGACTAATTATATTATTGTCTATACTTTATGAGAGGAGTTAATATTACATTTATTTCTATTAGTATATTTAAGGTATAATTGTAAAATTCTCCAATTGTAGCTGGATGTGTGTGTTTAATTCAAGGAAAGATGTTTTCTTATTTATTTTCGCACACACACATATATAACAACACACATGGACGATTATCACACATATAACAGGTAACATATAATATATATATATATATATATATATATATATATATATATATATATATATATATATATATATATATATATTTAAATGTAGAAATTGCCGCTTACAAAGAGCGAACTATTTATTCCTTTTGCCGCTAACAGAGAGCGAGCTGTTCCTACTTGCACCAGTTTCACATCAACACTCTAGTTGAAGTGTTTACAATTTAAACGGTGCTTAAGCTCTCTTTCACCTACATTCCAAATATGCATATGGTTTAGAGCATACTGCGCTATCTTTGTTCAGTATTTATTAATATTAACTATGTGAATAGCTATACAAAGAATGAAAAATACAAATAAAGTAATTAAATGAAAACAAAAATTATAAATAATAAAATCACATAAACATACTCCCACCCATCAAGAAGTCATTCTTGATGCACAGATTATTTACAAAGCTTAACTATAGGCCTTTTAAAAAGTCTTTCCAAAGTTTTTAATTGAACTACTCTTATGGCCCCATCCTTACCATGATGTGTAGCTATAACCATTCAAAGAGGCCATGCTGCTGGGGGAATATTGTCTTCTTTAATAATTGCAGCATCACCGATTTTAATGTTTGGATAACAATTTTTCAATTTTCTTCTATTTTGTAACGAGCTAAAACAATCTATATGCCATCTTCTCCAAAAATTTAATTTCATTTTTTGGACAATATCCCAACGTTTCCTCAATGAAAGTGTAGACACTTCCAGTGTCTCACTAGGACTAGTAATTACATCTCCAATTATACAATGAGATGGTGTTAGAACATTTATGTTGTCTACGTCATCATTATCTAAACTAACTAGAGGTCTTGACTTTAATATCGCCTCTATTTGATTTAATAATGTATAAAGTTCTTCAAATGTTAAGTTTGAATTTCCTAAAACTCTCTTTAAGTGACATTTTACTGATTTTTCACCAGTTTCCTACAGTCCACCAAAATGCGGACTCAAAAGAGGGATAGAATGCCATTCAATTTCCTGTTGAGAAAGAAAATACGAAACCTTTTGATCTAGATTAATTTTTGATAAATATTTGTATAAATCTTTGAACTTCCTTTTAGCTCCTAAAAAATTAGTTCCATTGTCCGAAAGAATATGTTTAGGTGTGCTGTTTTTTGAGTAAAAACGTTTCAATGCAGCGATAAAGGTCCCGGATGTGTAATCAGTTACTAATTCTAAATGTAAAGCCTTCGTTGCAAAGCATACAAATACAAAAATATTTGGCTCCTCTGCCTCGGTGCTTCAATATAGAAATTGGACCTGCATAATCAATACCACAGACAAAAAATGGTGTATTGATAGTCGCTCGTCCCTCAGGAAGATCTCTCATTTTTTTTTTTGACATATTACTTCTAAATATCTACATTTCATCGCCACCATAGGCGACAAGAAGGCAGATCCTAACGTCTGGATTCCACATTTGCTGGATTTTCCTTAGACGGCACATACCTCCATCTATTTTGAGGAATAAGGTCCATGATCTCTGAAGTCCTGTTGGTAACAAAGGGCTTCCAATTTCGAGGAGGTGAAGACAATCAGGAAAGAACAACTTGGGAATCTGTCCAAGCATATAAATTAATAACATGATCATAAAAAGTATTAATTAAAACTGATAATAATTGGACTAACAGGAAACTCCATTTAAATCTAGCCGTGGAATGGATTCAGGCTTTAGCGGAGCTACTTTGTTTTTAGCTGCTAAAATAGTGACTTTAGTAACACCATTATCAGTTCATTGAGCCGCATAAATTACACAAGCATATGCAGATTCCGGTGCATCTGAAAAACCATGAAGATTAATTTTCCTTTTCTGTAATTAGAAGCCATCTCGGAATAGAAATGTGACACATTTGGTGAAATTCCTTTTTGAATTTACGCCACTAAGGTGAAAGAAAACCCAAAGGATCAAATAGCCTTGTTGATTGCGATAGAAAAGGTCCTTTGATGATTTAATTCTCAAAGTTAAAAGTCAATTTTAAAAACAAAGCAATTAGTAGAATAGTCCCAAATAAGTCCAAGAGTTTTAGAACAGTTTTCGGGATGAATTTTCACATTGGATTCATTACCACTTAGACTTGCAGCTAAATTATTTAAGACATAAGGATAATTGGAATGCCACTTTCTTAAGTGAAATCCTCGGGCATCTAAAATTTCCGACAATTTTTGGATTAATATGATTACATCTTTCTTAGATTTTGCTCCAGTCATCAAATCTTCTATATAAAAGGAATTTTGAATTATTTTAGATATTTCAGATTTTATAATTTGATAATTTAAGCCTATTTGATATAAATATCTAGTAGCTAAAAATGGAGCGGATGAAGTTCCATAAGTTACAGTAGAAAGTCTGTATTCCTTAATAGTGGAATCAGGTGAATTTTTCCATACTATTTTTCGCAAATTTTGATCTTCTGGATCAATTAAAATTTGTTTATACATTTACTTTATATCGGAAGTGAGAGCAATTTTATTTAGTCCGAATCTGACAAGAATAGTAAAAATATTTGGTTGCGATATTTTTCCTATCCTTAAAAACTGAATTCAACGAATTAGAGTTAGGCAGTTTGCAGGATCCCTCAAACACAACTCGAAGTTTGGTTGTAATACTTTCTTTCTTTTGCACAGCATGATGGGGAGAAAGTATTCCGGTTTAGAAGAATCAAATTCTTTATTAGGTTACATATGTCCCAATTCTTGATATTCACACATAAAACCCTTGCATTCCATTTCAAATTCTGAGTCAAATTTAAATTTCTTTTCTATTGGTAGAAGCCTAGAAACAGCTATTCCCTTTGTATCTCCTAACTGATTAATGTCCTAAATAAATAGGTAATCTTACCACAAATCGACTGTCATCATTTATTCTGTAAGTCGATTTAAAATGATTTTCACAAAATTCTTCTTCTTCTAACAAAATAAGCTTTTTATCCGGCAATTCTTCCATTTGCAAAACAGAATCAATGTTGCAATCATTTTCCACGGAAATCAGATGCGATTGCGTGTACGATGATGAAATATAATCCCTTCTACTCTGAGCTGCGACAATCCAACTAAATATTGTGCTTTGCGCAATTGGTTGTCCTTCAGAGCCACTAATTTTTCCATTTCGAAGGATTGAGAAAAAGCAATCAGAGCCTAAAATGATATCACCTTCTGATGGCCTTGAAAAATCTTCATCTGGCAGAGGGATCCTCTTCAAATAGTCTAATTCTTTGATGATAATATTCTCAACTGGAGTTCGAGAAGTAACCTTATTTAAAATAAAAGCATTAACTGTCAAACATCCTTCGCGAAATCTTGACCCAATTTTTAAATTAACTAAGTCACGTGTAGTTCCTGCTTGAACCCCACTTATACCACTTAGAGACTCTCTAGCATTCTTTCTTTTTAATCCTAAAGTGCTTATTACATTCTCACTTACAAAACTGGATTCCGAACCGTTATCTAGCAAAGCTCTGAATAAAAAAGAATCACCCTCACTATTATACAGTAAAACCTTTACCGTGAGAAGGAATGATAAATTTGGAGTTGTTCATAGACGTACTAGAACTAACGGGCCTTTGAGGTGCCGCTGATTTAGTGCATTGCATTTCTCCCCCTTGACAAGTATTGCCTTCAGAGGGGTGGTTTGCGGTTTGTTTATCATTAGGTTTGGGATTTGAAACACGTGCACTATTATTTTTAACATCTTCATGCAACAGTGAATGATGTTTTCCTCCACATATGGTACATTTTAAATGATTATTTGGGCATTATTTATATTTATGCGAATTCAAACATAAAAGACAAAGATAGTTCGTTTTGCAAAATTCTTCCGAGTATTCGAATCCATATTTCTAAATTTAATACACATAAACAATTTAAGCATTCACGAACATTTCAAACAATTTTTATCAGTCTTATTTCTTTGGTTATTTTCACATGCGACAAAATTAGACTAAGTAGGAATTTTAGCATCAGATTCATTATAAACCATTGATTCAAGAGATGAACATTTGGTAATTAAAAACTCCAAGAATTCTTCCTACGTAGGAAATTCTATTTCTGAAGTTTTCACGGACTAAAGTCTTCTTGTTTCAGGATCTAATTTTTGCAGTAACAAATGAATCAGCCATGGATCTCTACTAGATGCCTCTTCTCCTAAAGATTTTAACTCTCTCAAAACCTCATCACTCGTATCAACTATATTTCTCAAATTCGTTGAATTGGCTTGAGAGATGCCTTTTTGTTCCAAAAATGTTTTAATTAATGCATGAATAATTTTCCTCTTTTTATCATACTTGTCCATTAATTTCCCCCATGCTTCTTCATAGGCATCGTTGGACAACGGTATGTGCTTAATCAAAGAAGCGGGTTCATCAGACAGCAAACCTTTAAATATTGAAATTTTTGACTATTGCTTAGTGAAATTTGCGAATGAACTGTGTATGCAAATAAATCCTTAAAGTTCACCCGATCTTCAAATTTACCAGAAAACCGAAACCGAAGAAAAATTAAGTTCGCTGGCAATTCGAAAATACTAAGTTTTGTTAAGCGAAAATTCGAATTAGATTGCACACTAACTGATTCTGTGTTTCAGTAGAAGTAGATTGAGATGTATTAAAAATATCAATTTTATATTAAAACTTTAATTTCAAGGAAAAATATCTATTTTCGAATTCCTCGATTTCAGAATCCTCAAGAGTTAATTCTGAATCCAATCTTTCGAATTCTTTCAGAAGTTCTTCTAATCTCTGCAAACGAATCACTATTTCATTCTTTGATTCTAATTTGTCTGCAGTATTTTCCAATCTACTCAAAGAGGCCTTAACCTTTCCTCTTGCGACTCTAATTTACGTTATGTGTTAATTATATTTTTTCGGATCGTCCATGTTGAAATGAAATCAAAGAACAAATCGTTTGCGAAACAAAACCGAAACTACAGAAAAATTAAGTTCACTCGAAATTCGAGATAAATTCTTATTAATCTCATTCATCAGATGTTTTTCTCTTTAAAACATCAAAAACGAATAATCAATAATAAGGAAAAAATGAAAGAAACATCCGTTTCTCATGTTGACATCTCGGTGCCTCCAATATGTAGCTGGTTGTGTGTGTTTAATCCAAGGAAAGATGCTTTCTTGTCGTTTTATTTTTTATTTTCTTATTTTCGCGCACACACATATATAATAACACACATATAACAGGTAACACATAATATATATATTTAAATGTAGAAATTGTCGCTAACAAAGAGCGAACTATTTATTCCTTTTGCCGCTAACAAAGAGCGAGCTGTGCCTACTTGCACCAGTTTCACTTCAATGCTCTAGTTGAAGTGTTTACAATAAAGAGTGCTTAAGCGCTCTTCATCCACATTCCAAATATACATATGGTTTAGAGCATACTGCGCCATCTGTGTTCAGTATTAATTAATATTAATTTTATGAATAACTATACAAAGAATAAAAAATACAAATAAAATAATTAAATGAAAACAATAATTACAAATAATAAAATTACATAAACACAAGGATATTATTTGATCTATCAATATAATTTACATTTATGTTCAAATCCAGTACTAAAAATGCATCATTATTTTAATTAATTTTTGCTTTTTATTTCAGTGTGTATCTTTTTTCTGTAATGTTTGTATTTATTTATTTAAGTGACGATGATGGTATTTTGGAAAAGGAAAACCCTTATTTGTCACCTCTTGCCTTGGCAGCTTGTATGTCCATAGATTCTTGTTTTGACCCAGTTCTTGTACCAGTGTTTCAAGCTACAGTTTCTTTTGAAGTTGCGAAAATAATTTTTTATAATTATTTTGGGAAATCAGGTACGATATTACCCAAAATATTATTACTCTTTCACTTTTATTTGTTCCTTGTATATACATACAAATCAGATGATAAAAGGCAGTGATGAAATATTATCACACCAATTAATGAAAACAAATGTAAATAGAGGGTCCATGTAATTAATTTTTAACTGAAATAAATTTTCCCTAAATAATTCAATATTAAATGCATATAATAATTGGTTAATTATTTACTGCTAATTGTATTTTACTTTACATAAGTCTATTTAGAAACATGCAAAAAATTTTATATGTTGCAACTTTTATACCTGTTTATTGAAAACTGCTGAAATTATCAGCGAAGTGTATGGCACCTGATTTGAGAGAGGTGAATCTAGATATTAGATTATTTTTAGATGAAAAATTTGTCATAAATGAACTCGGAACGGTTCTACCATTTTGCATTTATCTAATTATATCATAACAATGAGCATTGTTTTGATTTGGCTGTAAGGACAACAGACTGCTTTTCGTTCTCCGGAATTTAGGCATTCAGAATCTGGGACTTGAAAGAAAACCAAAGGTTTCTAATTTACACATTTGTCATTTGATTGTGTTGTCTAGACAAAGCAGGGTACTTTATAAATGAGTAATTCAGAAAACAGTTTTTCAAAACTATATCTATACTTATATAAAGTTCAATGTGTGTGTGTTGGCGCTCTACAGTCCAGACCGTTTGACCTACAGCTACCAAATTCGGTACATGTATACCTTGGAGGTCAGGAATGTGCACCTGGGGTCCCGTTTTTTGAATTTTTAATTAGAATTTTAATTATTAATTAAAAACTTTCCCGCCAAAAAAATCTTTTCATCTCCCCACCGCCAAATGAGTAAGGCTTCATATTTTCCCTCACACTAATGAGGCTAAGGTTAACATTTTTCGACCGATTATTTCAAATGCTTCTGTTTATTTTCTTAATGTTTGATGCATTTAAAATTAAACATTATTAATTAATCGATCTTTCAGATTCATTCTGAAGTACTTTTGAATTAAAATAAAACAGAATAAAGGAAATTAAAAATTTCTAATCTGTATAGCGTTATCCCAACTACCGTAGAAAAATTCACGCATTTGCGTTATCATATCTGGCGTTAAAAATTCACGCATGCGCATTGTGTTCTGATTGTTGACAAAGGATACGGACTTGGTTTTGAAGGCCTAATATGTTTTCGACAGATTATTTCAAACAATTCTGTTTATTTTTTTACTGTTTGATGCATTTAAAATTAAACATTGTTAATTAATCGATCTGTTCATGATGAATCTGAGAAAACTTGTTGAAAACTTCTTGAGATATTATATAATTTAAGAAAAATATTCTTTAGTGTCCATAAGGTTTAAATACTCAGCGACTCTGTTTTCAGTACTCATATTTTTAAAAAAATGCTTCGTTTCAGTAAAAAAAAAAAAAATTATTTTATTTATTGCAGTTTAATCATTTCCACTTTAATTTAAAGCATAAATTCTACGGGAGCTAATAGAAAATTAGAGAGATACCTATTACGTTATGGCTGAAGGCCTTTATAATATTATGAGTTAATTATATGACTATTAAAATTTAAAATATTTTAATGAAGAAGCAATTAAAATGGGAGTTCAATAAAATATTTAATTATTAAAATTTTCACGTTCTTATATATATATATATATATATATATATATATATATATATATATATGATGATATTTTAAACCCTAATTTCAATTTAATTAATTTCCAAGGTTTTATCTTAATTTAGCCCATAGTAACTTCATTCTAAAATATTCTCTTATTTCGTGATCCAATTCCACTTTCTCTACTTAATTAATTCAAGAGAAGCGTTATAAAATTGCTGAATCGACTAAACGCCCACACATTCTCACGCTGCGCTTGAAGGGGTAAAAAATGTCCAATAAGCACATTCTTTTAAAAAGATCCCTCTGTTTCCATTTCATGTGATTGACATGCGTCAGAAATCCCTATCAGAATCTTAATAATATATTAGCACTGTAAAAAAGTATTTTCCCTATCCATATCTCATGTTAAGACGAGGGATAATTTATTTCCCTCTTCTTCCCCACTTCTGCTTTTGCAATGCGCTGTGCCGGACGTGCCGTGTCCGCGTGTCTGCTTGTAAATAATTATGCTTTCCCGATGGATTCAAAAGAATTCAAAAATGTAAAAAGTCTTTTCGCTGTCTTCTATATATATATATATATATATATATATATATATATATAATATTGCACAAAAATGAAGATTTCCTTTAATTTTGATACCGGTACATGGATTCAAGCATTCTCAAGAAGAGCGAAAATTAATTTCTCATAATAAATATTAAAAAAGGATACGTATTTGATTTATGCCGTAAATTTATTATTCAATATTTTAATTAATTTTTGGAAATCATGAAAATTATTTTTTAACAAAAACTTTTTTTTGTGCGCCTTTAAATATGATTTTGGTTGCTAAAAATTATTCTTCATGTGAAGTTCGCATATATTTGGCTAAATATGTGAATAATATAATACATTTGGATTATGAATTTTTGTTTGCTTTGAGACGCTTGTTTTCCTTGCACCTGCACAAAATGAACAAAAAAGTAGTTGTAAAACTCTGGACAACTTCTGAAGTGAAATCGGGCGTTGAATTTTTTTGAATAAAAACCAGAGCTATGAATTCTTTTAGAAATCTGTAACCAAGATCCTAACAGATTTCTGAAATTACTGGTATTAGTAGGAAGTTTGTTGGAAGGTTTGCGACTAGAATATCATGCGACAATAATCTAAAGTCACTATGTCTGTAAGAAAAAAGGTGACGCGTTGCTTCAAATCAGGATGTTAATATGGATAAACTAAACTAAGGTAATCTAAAATGTTATATCTTTTCTGTGTAAGCATTATATCTGGAGGGGAAAAAAATCGAGGAATGTCTTCATAATAAATACTATAGATGCCAAAACATCTTGAATATGCGATTCCTTCATATTACATCTATTGTTTTTGCTAATTAAGCTTGGATGTATTTTATCAAAAATATTTGTAATTGTTAGAAAATTATAAATAAAATAGCAAGAGTTCTTCCAAAAATTGAAGAAAGCATATTCGAAAAACCGGAATAATTCCTATCTTAATTCAGCAACTATTTTAGGAAGCTTTTGATAAATTCATGTCTGTGGCCGCAGTGAATGACTTGCCAATATGTTTGTAATTATGCTAATTTTGTATTGACAAATGAAAGCATATTAGAGATAAATTTCAATAATATTTTAAAATCAATTTTAGTCTTCAAGTGTTTCACAAATTTGATTGTAGATACTTTAAAATAATTATTTTAAAGAATTTTTATATCTTGTAATAAAATAGGTCTGGTACTAATATGTTCTTATTAAATAGTTCATTTGTTTTCTGTCATCATTGAAAAAAACATTGATGCGATTTTTAAAATAATATCTGATATTAAAATAATTTATGTAGTTTTTTTCTTTTGTTTCACACATTTCATTATTTTGGAATAGTTATAAAAGAATTTTATATTAGTTAAATCATACATGAACCAATGATTTTATTTAGCTTGACTTTTTGAGGACTACTAACTTTTTTTAAACCTATCAATTTATGAGTCCTCTATTTTAGATGAAGAAAATATTTCTATAAAATTTTATGTTTCTCTTTTTTACTCATAATTTTTTAAATTTTTTTCAAGGCTGCTCTCCAAAATTCTTTCATTTTGAATTTGATGATGAAGCGCCATTGATTCAAGAGTTTTCAGTACTCTCTTTCATTAATCCTTCATGCTCATATATTAAGTGGATTTCAAAGGTAAAAGCCGAAGTAAGTTTACTATTTACTCACCACTTCTCTATTGTTGACATAAAGTATGACAGCGATTTTCATCACTGTCTCCTTCTGGCCTTGTCTGAACAAAAATATCAAATATTTCAGCAGTAGTGCTGCTTTCATATACAATGATATTTCTTGTTTGAATGATATTTCTTGTTTGTCTATTCCATTTTACCAACATTTGAGCTAATTATTTTTAGCATCTAAAATGTTATTAAAATATAAAAGTATTTCTGATTTTTCATGTCATTTAACATCCTTAATTCTGTTTGCATATTTCAATAACATGTTTTCTGAACTCAGACATGTTTTCGCTGAGTTAAAATAAAAATGTACTTGTGCAAAGATTTTAAAAATATTGTACTAAATAAAAATTTTGTGCTTGTACCAAATAAGATTTTCTTCCATCTCCTACATATTTTGTTGCCTATTTTTATTAATAATTTTGCCAATTATATATCCATCTATTTAGTATGTTTTTACAGTTAATAAATGATGCAACTTTAGTATAATTTCACTACAGAATTATCTTCAAGTAATACAAATTATAAAAAATTAAAAAGTTTCATTGTTTTTTTTTTATTCACAGTTTCGTGAAATTATGACAGGCGCTGAGATTATACTCTGTCTTATATGTATATGGTTTTCCATTGTTTTATTTAGTAGATGAATCTGGTTTAATTTCTTTTAATGTCCGTATTTAGCTTGCTTACTGTCTTCTATGTGACTGCAGCAAAGCTGTTTGTGATTACAAGGAAATGCTCACATTTTTGGAATCTGTTATTTGTGAGGAATTATGATGATAATTTATGCAGATAATTATAAATACGTGATTCAAGGTGTGAAACCGTTTTGAAAAGTGCTTAAATGTGAAAATCTCTTTTAAGTGTGAAAACCCTTTTTAACGATTCTTACTTTTCTTAAGAATATCCAAGAAAACTGTATCCACCCCCAGATGTTAAACACTATAAATCGAAAGCATGATTGAAAGCTTTATTTATGGGATATATCAAGAAAAATAACCAATAAAATGGAAGAATTCGAAGAAGGAATCCAAAGTGAAATAGATCCAGGAGTAGCAAAATATATTGCCAGTATATAAATATAAAATAAACAGTAACAAAATATAGTGCCTCATATCTGCCAATAAAAGAGAGCACTTAATGAACTTCATTTCTCACTCCTTTCTTCGACAATTTGCAGCGCCGTTTATTGAAATACTGGAATAGTTATTCCGAAGGGGCAGTACGAAATATGTACTGTGTCATACTTGTTGCGATTCAATAAACGTTCGAACTTCGATTTTTAATGTTTTAGATATTGACAAATTTATTTATATATTGTTTCATAAGTGTATATTTAACCTTTTACTCGTTGTTAAAGAAGAATGCGCAGATTGATCCTATCTACAAAAAATAAGAATACAGCAGGATCTCTTTGGTGTGCCAAAGAGATATATATTAAACATGAGAGAAGCTGCTCTAAAAACACTCTTAATGAAGATTCTTTAGATGTTACACATTGTCACCATTCTCGTTAATATATTGTTTTAGAGTAATCCCTTGAATAAACTATTTAAGGCATTCTTTTTGTACTATATTGAATTTTATTTCATTACGGTATGTAGTTACGTTAGTCGATTGCGCAAAATCCAGTATTTGGAAATTTTAACTTGAAGCCATAAATGTTCAGTGATTGAGATTTCTTTCACAGTATTTTTATTGCCCCATTCCATTCGAAAATTATTATTTATTAGATCAATCTCGTCAAATTTCAATTTATATATAAATATAAGATTCTAGATCTTGTATTTGAGATTTTTTAAAGAAATAAAAGAAACGTTTTTCAAAACTATTATTCTTCTGTATTCAGATTCTATCATTTTTAACAATTTTCTTCTTTTCTCTTTCTTAACTCTTAGAATTTAAAATAATAATAATAATAATATTTTATAGTGAAATCTCTCAATGCATGAAAAGATTTGCTCTGATTGGCTGAGCAATGTGCAGCATAAATCATTGACATTAGGAGCATGAAATTTGGTGGGAAGTTGCTTCTTAAGTATTAGAGACTACCAAGAACAGATTTCTAAAAATCTTAATTAGAAGTTTATTTAAAAAATAAAAATAATTTTAATGTGTTTCTGCCATAACATCAAAGTATGTTATTACACAAAAATTATTTTTACGGCGTTTTGAGCGTTTTAAAACTATCTTTTTAGTGAAACCAATTACGATTTAATGAAGGCATTTTTTTCTTTAAATTTAGTAATTTTTGAAAAATTAGTTTTTTATGTACGATAAAAGTCGTTTTTATTGTAATGAAATTCTAATCAATATCATTGTTTCGACGAATTGTTGAGTTATGTGATTTTACAACTGTTAGCGTCCTGATAAAAAAAATGCATTATTTGCTTTAAATTACTTTAAAACTTTAAAGTAATTCATTAAATAAGATTCTTTACCTGATGAATGTTGTTAAATTTTAAAGCAATGTGATATGCTGGAATTTTTAATTTTCATTTTGCTTCTTCCTACAGAACTAGCGTCTTTTCAACTTCGTGAATTTGTTTTCATTATTTTTGAAAACTAGGAATCGTTTAATTATTTTCATTTCTTCGTTTAGTATAAAATCACGTTTTTGTGTAATTTTCTTTAAGATAAAGTACGAAGATTTTATTTATTTTTGCGTATACGATAAAAGCAAGTTTTTATTAAATTTTCGAAATGCGAAACGTTTAAAACAGAGGCGGTGTTAGCGGGGGGGGGGCAATTGCCCCAATGTCGGCAATCCCTTCACTTACCCACCCGTCGGCGAGAGATTGAGAGTTTCGTCGGCAAAAGTTTTCAGCACTTCAAGACGGTTTTGAAGAGTTGGGAATTAGCGAATATGATAATTTAAAAGCCATCTTAAAGTTAGTATCCTGTAAACAATCGAAGTATCCGAATAATGGTTTAAGCTGTTTGACTACATTTGGCAAAATAATCGATAAGGTGGCAAGTCTATAAGAAGTCACATTTTGCGAATATTTTTTGTCGGGTTTCGACGACGTTAAGTCCGCAAATTTTCATACATCTGATTCAAATGTCATTCATTCAGCGTATAATTTGCGCTACTTTTGGCAGTATAACCGACAAGATGGCTGGTGAATAAGATATCGTATTTTGCCCACAATTATTGGTCAGCCGTCTAAGAACTCAACGCGATGGATGTTGCGAAGTCCGTGGATTTTCAGACATCTGATTCAAATGACGTCCATTCAGCATATAATTCCCACTATATTAAGCAGAATAATCAACAAACTGGTAAGTGAATAAGATGTAACATTTTTGTCGCCTGTTCTTTATTTTTCGGCTTAGATGGATCATGGTTTATGGGGAAATTATTTGATAGTATCAATTATTTCGATCACTTGTCAATGGAATTGTTAGGAAAATAGAAGCTTTTTTTATTATACATGAATAGGGCGATTAATAGTTCGGAAAAGAATCGTTATTTCATTCATCCAATTGTTATTTCCTCGTAATGAATTTGTAAGTTCATTTCACTCATTCCATTATGAGAATGTTCTGACTAAAATCTGGTTAATGGTTAAATTATATTTTAAAAACACTCTTTTATCTTGACACTCTAAGAAGAGTTACTTAGATATAACCAAATTATGCGAATTTACTATAAATCAGCTAAGTAAATTTCATAATTATAAACTAAGTTTATTTAACAATAAAATATCTTTTTTTTTGCATTGTAATTTATTAGGCTACAATAATTCCACTTATTAAATATTACTAATTGCAATTGACGACAAATATAAATATTTGTGATATCGTATCTTTTCAACAATACTAAAAGAGTTTACCAAATATACACTAAATCTTTTAAATAAATTAGCACCAAAAGTTTTCAAATTCTGCCTTCAGTATTATAACTATACAATCAAAAAATATATTTTTTCTATTCTTCTTTATTTTTTTAATTCTAATTATTCACTGCAGAAACTATATAATTTCACTTCTAAATTTTTTTTAATGATCTTTTGATAAAATGATGATCAAGAATCATTTATAAAATGATTATTCAAGAACCTTCATACATAACATTAACCCCCTTAACACGAATTTACTTAACTTCCTGCACTGACAGATGACACTATTTAGGGCAATTATTATTATTTTAATTTTTAGAATAATATATAGGTATTAGAGTTATTGAGACGTTTTTAAGTAATGTTTGTATTTTCACTTACTCAATATTTTCGCTTTATTGTATGTTTAAAATTAAGAATTTAGTAATTCAATGTGCGAGTCGGACTCGCCATTACTTGCGAAGGGGTTAAGAAAAAATTTGTGCATGCCACTGAGGGGAAAACACTTATACTTTGGGGAGGAATGTTAGCTTGCAATAAATTCGAGAGGAAAAAGCACTTAACAATAAGAACTCGTGCCAAAGAGTCAAGGTAGGGGATTCAAATTCAAGATTATTTTTTTTTGAATAAAATGCATTGGTTTTTAAATCTAAATGTACACATACAGGATGGTTATAATTAAACTTCCCCTATAAGCAGCATCCTACAACGCAAACGGATGAACGGATTACAACGAAATTTGATATATAGACTATATACGAGATGCGCTCACGGAATTTTGAAAAAAAAGTTAGTTCCAAAATGTCCGCCAAAGGGCGCCTTTCTAGGAAAAAAAAACATTAAATTTAACACAACGAACGATCAAAACGGAATACAGAAACAATATTAACATTTATTGACTATTTTCTGATCACCTTGTCATCGAACCACATAAGAAAAAATAACAATACGTTGTTTGAGGGAGGGAAAAAAAACTGTTTAGTTTGCAGAAACAAGAACAGATTAGGACGAAATTGCACAAGAAAAGCAGTTGTTAATCGTGTCCAGAACGATGCAGGGAAAGGTGCTTCATATGATCACTCTCATTCACCAGAAAAATTTCAAGTCGGTGGACAGTGTATTCAACAGCAGATCGTAACTGATCAGTTGTGATGCTTCGCACATTAAGCGTTATGGAGTTCTTTAACTCATTCAGCGTCGCAACATCTCTACAATACACCAGACGTTTTAAGTGGCCCCATAACCAGAAAGCGCACGAATTTAGATCCGGCGAACGTGGTGGCTATGTATTACGAAAGAAGAGACTAATAACATGTTAGGCCCTTAACGGAACATGTGACGTGCAGTTATTTCCTCAAAGAAGAATGGTCCAAGGATAAACGTTGCCATGAATCTACACCAGACAGTCACCTTTGGAGAATGTAGGAGAAATTTCAGTGTGCATCCGCGGATTTTCCTTAGCCAAAATGCGGCAATTATGTGCGTTGACTGTCCCATTGAGGTAGGAATGAGCCTCGGGGCTTCATAGAATATTCCAAAGCCATGACAGATCAGCAGTCATTCTATTGAGAAAACTGACTACGAATGAACTGAAGTTTCAGTTTTCTGTTAAGAAAACTGAAGCCATGTTGTGGTTTGCCCCTATCAAGCAGCTCTTGGGTATGGCGGATCTTGTATGGGACATAGTGCATTATGTTTCTGAGCACATTTCGGTCGATGCTGTAAGAATTGCCTGTCTATCGAGAAAATGCACGCGCTCTACTGCCTCCAAATTCAGATGTCTGTGTTCGTGCAGCAATAGCTGTCTTGAAGGTATCTACAAGTACCGGTGTGACAGATATGCGGCTTCTTCCAGGTCGAATTACTAATGTCTCCGTCGCTTCAAATCTCTTAATCATGGCTCGGATATTTTTAGTAAATCTATTGGTCCAGCCGTACGTTCTTTACACGACGAAATTCACGTACTGCAGCAGAAGCATTCCCCTTTATTTTGTAAAGCAGCTTCACCAATAACAGACGTTGAACTAAAGATACCGTCATCATTACAGCCGGAAACATTGACATAAAACATGACAACGTCTGCAAACGTTTCATACACTAACCTGTTTTGCATAGTTTCCTCTTCTTCGCAAGCATGCAAATCTCGACATTTTTTTAATAGAACTGACAACTTTTCCCGGTTTTACATTTTATTACTCTTAATTTTTGTTCTGGATTGTTAATATTTTTTCCGTATTACGTTTTGGTCTTTATTGTGTTAAATTTAATTTTTTTTTTCCGGAAAAGGCGTCATCTAGTAGACATTTTGGAACTAATTTTTTCCCCACCGAAATTTCGTGAGTGCATCTCATATATAGTCTATATACAAAATTTCTTTGCAATCCATTCAGCCGTTTGCGTTGTAGGATGCAGTTTACAGGGGAAGTTTAATCATAACCACCCTGTATATGTATACATTTAGACTTGACATGGAGAATTCAATGTTTAATTTGTATATTTTCCATACTTTTATAAGCATTACATAAAAAAAATATGTTTAGATATAAATTTACAAAATATTTTCTACAGCCTTCTTAAGAAACAATAGCATCATCATATCTACTCTGCATTTTATATTGTTTGTGTTTGAATTATAGTAAATTTTAGTTTGTACGCGCGAGCTTATTCGCTTCCGATAAGATTCTCGTTACTGCAACTCGTATTTGAAAATTATTTTTGGTAGATGACTCCGCTAAAAAAAATCGATTTTTGGTTAAAACAGTTAATATTTTTTTTTAATTAATTATTCTAGTTTTCTGAAAAGTTCCTTTTGTAAAACCTTTTGGATATAGTTTCTACATTTATTTTATATAGCCTCCATAAGAAGAGCATATATTTGTCCATTTAGCATGCCATGTCATTCTGGTACAATTGATACAAAGTTGAATATATGCTTTTTCAAGAATGCTTTGACACTTATTACGCTAAAAGACAAACGTGTATGAAGCATCCTGAATTAGTACAACAAAATCAGGTGTCTCCGGTCTTAAAAGAGGGAGTGGTAAAAAGGAAGAATCCATGGGAAATTATTTTATCTAAAGTTCCTAGCTTAAAAAGACGGGAGCTCTAATATTCTTCAGAGTACCGCTGTCAAAGATAAATTTTTTTTTTCTTTATTTCAGAATTGAAAATATAGGGTGCGGCAAAAAAAAAAAAAAAAAAAAAAAAAAAAAAAAACGGACAAACAAATTTTAATATAATTTGATTAAAAATTAATAAATTAACAAAATATAACAAATAATAATAACAGTAGACTTTTACCTATAAATAAATTTAATTGGTTACATAGTGGCTGGCTTTTGCAGTGATGCAGCGGTGCAAACGCTTATTGGAACGTTCCGTAATGGGCCGCAAGTCTTATCTATTCCATTCCCGCCAAAGTCATTGTTCTAGAGAGGCCAAACTTTTATGTCGTTTAGTGCAAGCTTTAGACTCCAAAATGGACCATACATTTTAATCATGAGATTGAGATTCGGCAAGTATCCAGATGATATCACGTCCAGAAAATACTCCTTCCACCACTCTTCTGTCTTTTTAGCCTTGTGAGCTGATGCAGAGTCTTGTTGAAACTCCCACTTTACATTGCCGAAGTGCGTTTCCGCCCACAGAAATATAACAGCTTCTAGAATGTCCCACTGGTACACTTTTTGAATTATTTTAGCTCCCTCATTCACAAAAATCAGAGATGTTTTGCAGCTTTCTCAAACTCCGCCTCAGACCATGACCAATTTTGGATTTTTGTGATGTTCAACAACTGCTGAAATGCTTGGTGCGTCTACAGATTAGATCTATAGTTTTAGGAGTTACGAACTTTTGGAAGGTAAAGAGCTTCTCATTAGTGAAAAAGAATTTCTCTCAATGCTGACATGTGGCCCGTTTCAAAAGTTTTCCACGTCTTTCGAGCCGCACGAGTTTGCTTTCTTCACTGAGAAGCTGAACTTTCTGGACTTTATATGGCTTCAGTCCAAGCTCTGATTTTGCCATTCATTGCTCTAATCGTTCCCTTATTTCTAGCTCACGAGTGATCTTTCTCATGGAAACCTTCGAATTTCATTGAACTTCCCTTTTTGATAACCTACAGCTACCGAAATTGTTGGCCATACGTTTTAGTTCATTTCCTGCACTTTGACCATCATTGCCAAGCTCTTTGAAACGGTAGATTGCATCAGATATTGTTTGCCTGGACACATTAAGCAAACGATCGATTTCATACTACTGTTTTCCTTGTTTAAACAACACTAAAATGGCAGATCTTTTGCTTGGCATTGTAAAAAGGCCAAAAACCAGTTCATAAACTGAAAGATACATTATAAAATGTGTTATATTTGAAGTGGTAGATAAAAAGAAATGAACAAAAATTAAAAAGAAATTAATTAACTTCTATTCTATATTGTAATAACTTTGTCCGAATTTTTTTACCGCACTCTGTAGTTTATAAGAATAAGTTTACAATTAATTAATTATTTTTTTCGTGTTTTCTCTCTCGTCGATAGTATCTTATGTATTAATACTTTTCTTATAATTATATATAATGGAAGCATTGTTCACGAAAAGTAACTCACCAAGAAAACGTTTTATGGACTTTTAGATTTGACCATTTCATTTTAACGAAATATTATTTTGCTTATGTTATCATTATCCAATATTAGGTATTTATAAATTATTATAGATCTGTTCGATTAATTTATTTTTGTTGTAACCGACACGTTTTATAAGTATTAAAAAAAAAGATACAGAAGATTAAGAACTCTGTCAAATTCGAACCAAATTCAAAATAATTAAAAACCAATTCCTCATTAAACTTCGATTAAACATTTCCATGATCATGCTACAACAAATTTAGGTAATTTAGTGTTGCAAGCTGTGTTTTCAATCTGTATACTAGATTCCAAAATGAAATATAACCGTATTTTTTCTAGAATTAGATATAAATGCAATTAAATCTCAGAAATCTCATTAAAAAATTCACTCAAACATTGACAATCTTTTATGGCCAAAACAAAGAAACTCGGAGATTTTTTTTTTTTTTTTGTTCAAATATATTTGCAAATTTTCCACAATGAGAGAAAAGGTCTGTATCTGAACAATAAAGGCTAAATAATACTTAATTTTCTTTAATTAAATATAAAATTAACTATTATGAGTTATTTTGAAACAAAATTAAAGAATTGTGTTAGCCCCCCACCCCTATCGGATTTATCTTGTCTCCCCGTCGGCGAACTTCTGCCGCCGCCGCTGGTTTAAAAAAGTCCTTTATTAAACTTCAGAAGTAAGAAACTATAAGATTTTTTATAATCTGATCACTTCTAAACGCTGCTATTCTTTTCTATGAAAAAGAATTGTGATCTAAAAAACTCGATCGGAGCATGCATTTGTTGTTTTGTGAATTTCGTAGCAATTTCGCCAATCATATGCTGGTAACTATCATGGAATACTTTACCTTTTAGCTTTATTAGTCTGCAAATAAAGTTCTCTAGATTGCTAAATGTGGTGAGTTAATACAGGAGGAAGTTTATATTTTCCGTCCCAACCATGGCGAATCTTATTTGTTGCCGCATGTATAAAAATCAGATACAAAATGTTTGGTCATAGTATTCAATTGGTTCTCAGATTTTTATTGTTAATCTTATAAAGGTTGGCTTAATTTTTTTTGTAATGATAGTTTTTTTTTGTAAATTTTTGTGTTAATTTTTATGTTTTTGTCAAAACAAGTAAGATATCATTGATTTGACTATAGAAAATGTTTTACAAATATAGAAATAAATATTACATTTTTTTAATGCAGATTTAAAATTGATTAAATATTTTTAAATAAAAACTGCATTATCATAAAATAGAAAAATCCTACGCTTAGAAAATACGCGGGTTTAGGTATGCATGCATGTACAAAGGTATGTAATTGCTTTTTAGTTAAGGTGTTTAAAAAGTGTGTAATTTTTGCTGCAGTTTCTCACTATGCACCCTGTAATTGTTCCTGTTACCTTACAGTTATTTATATTTTAAATTATTGCATATTAATATCTATTGAGGGGATAGCATAAAGTATAAAATCAACTATACTCTATAAAATTATAAATAGATTCATAAGCCTTTATATGTATAATATTTCTTCAACATTTACTTTAAAAGCTGTCAAGTTGTTCGTTTCTAATCTAAAAATCTTTAAATAGTTTTTTGTACGTTAAAATTATTATGCATTATTCCTATTTGATCAAAATGACTGCGATAACATAATGAATAAAAGTGAAAAATACATTGAATTAAGATATATTTAAACGAAAAATTCAGAAATGTAACTTGATCTATAATTTTTCATAGTTTGAAGTTTGAAAAAATACAAATATGTTGAGACATAGACATGTATAGCTAGTTATGCAGGCACGCTTTGAATTTTGCTGAGTTGAATATATCAGTATCAAGTTTTACATCTAACATCTCTTTCTTATATAAGTACTTATTTTTAGCTTCCTAATGGTCACTTGTCTAACATGCTGTTTCGCAATTGCTTTAAATGTTTTTTAATGCAAATGTTTATAGGCTTAAAAGGGAGACCAAAAATGTTTTTCTTTACTAATTAGCTTTTTTTTTTTTTGCAAACTTTGGAAAAGTATATGCTAATAGCAGTTTAAAATTTCTATGCAACAATATCCATCTAATAAAAAAATACAGTGTATAAACTAGAATAGTACATGATGCAATTTTATAATTTATTCTTGTGCCGTATGTACATCTAAAATATGAACTAAAATGTTGTGTTCTATTAGGTAAATTTTTTTTAAAGATATTTCTTAATGTGTAATTACTAAATTAAATTGCATTTTAATACTTTACTTTTTTGCAGAAAACATTTATATATTTATCCTAATAGAATATATATCTGTTTTTTTAGATATCGTCTGGTGTTAAATGTGAGGTACTGGAATACCGAAATTTAACAATGCTTCCTGTTATAAGCCCTGTTGATATCCTTGCAAATGTAGCAATACATCACGATAAAGAAAATGTAAGGATATTTTATTTGTGATTTTTATTACCAGTGTTTAAATTTAAACAATTAATACTTTTAAAGTTTTGATTTTAGTATTTCAAAAAATGAAATTTTGGAAGTACTTTATGTACTATTTTCCTGTTACCATAACGTTTTATTATTTTTATATATTTGTTGTGTTGTGACTTATGGCATTTTACAAGCCCCCTGACAGTCATCATTTTTATGCAGGGTCGGCACAAAAACTCGGACAAAGTTATTACATCATAGAAAAGTTAATTATTATTTTTTTTAAATTTTTGTTCATTTCTTTTTGTTTACCACTTCAGTTGTAACAAATTTTATAATGTATCTTTTAGTTTATGTACTGATTTTTGGCTTTTTTGCAATGCCAAGCAAAAAATATGCTATTTTAAAGTTGGAAAACGAACAATATGAAGTCATTCGTTTGCTTAATGTGTGCCTCGGCAAACAGTGTCTGATGCAATCTATCATTTCAAAGAGCTTGGCAATGATGGTCAAAGTCCAGGAAGTGAACTAAAACGTATGGTCAACACTTTCAGTAGCCGCTGGTCATCAAAACGCGAGTTCAATAAAATTCGAAGGTTTCCACGAGAAAGATCGCTCGTGAACTAGAAATAAGGGACCGATTAGAGCAATGAATGGCAAAATCAGAGCTTGGACTGAAGCCTTACAAGTTCCAGAAATTTCAGCTTCTCACTGAAAAAAACAAACTCGTGTGGCTCGAAAGACGCTGAATACTTTTGAAACTGGCCACATATCAGAACTGAGAGAGATTAATTTCACTAATGAGAAGCTCTTTACCGTCCAAAATTCCGTAACTCCCAGAACTATAGGATCTGTTCTGTAGACGCACCAAGCACTTCAGCAGTTGTTGAACATCTCAAAAATCCAAAGTTGGTCATGGTCTGAGGCAGAATTTGCGAAAGCTACAAAACATATCGTAATTTTTTGTGAATGAGGGAGCTAAAATAATTCAAAAAGTGTACCAGTGGGGCATTCTAGAAGCTGCTATATTTCCGTGAGCCAAAACGCACTTCGGAAATGTAAAATGGGAGTTTCAACAAGACTCTGCATCAGCTTACAAGGCTAAAAAAACATAAGAGTGGCGGAAGGAACATTTTCTGGACTTCTGGAGAATGGGCACAATATTCGCCGAATCTCAATGCCATGATTAAAGTGTATGATTCATTTTGAAGTCTAAGGCTTGCACTAAACGACGTTAAAGCAGTGGTTCCCAAAGGACTCTAAGCAGTGGAACCCCAAAATTCTCCCAGTGTTCCACGAAAAAATTTAGGGGGTCCGCGTGGCAAATTTTATTTAATTAAAAAGAAATAAGGATGGTGTTTAATATATTCATATTTTCCTCGGAAAGTTTACAATCGACCCCCAAAATTTATGCAATTTTTTTATGTAATATACCGGTGTATGGAGCTTTAACCTGGATCAAACTTCCGATTCTACCAATAGATGGCCATAGTGGCATATTCCAAACTTCTTTTCCGGGTTACTGCTTTGGCGATTGTCTATGTCGCTTGGCTTCTTATAACCGCATCAGTTGATCCATGCAAAGTACGTTTTTATTTGTTTTCATCATATTTCTCATATTCATCTTCTCATTCTTCATCATATTATTTGTTTTCATCACTTGTTTGCATTGCATATTCTTAAATGACATCGATTAAATGGAAAAAAAAATGATAAAAGTAATTTATAAAAAAAAAATAAAAAAAACTGTGGATTATTGAAAAAACCTAAACAAAGACGGGGCCTTTTCACACCATTTCCGGTAGAAATACATGAGGGGAAAGATATACCGGAAGACTGGTAGGAGGGCTAGTTTATTTGTAAACAAAGTCGGTTAACCATCCATTTGCGCCAATGCTATTGTGCCCTTGTATTATTAACGGTAACTGTAATTCAGATCGTAAACAAAGTTTCAATATCAAAAGAAAGACCGTAATATCTAAAACATAAAAATTGCCCTTAAAATGGATCGTTAGTTAGAAAATGGGTCGTTAAAGAAAACTGATGTTGTTAGTAGTAATGCAGAAATCGCGGAATCTACAGATACAGGCATTCTTTAACCCGCAATGCCATCAACTTCCAATTCCGTACAGCTACAGCCTCATCTTCCAACTCTACCATCGTCCAATTTTGGACAGGTGGCATCAACGAAAAGACGTAAATATGATACTAATTACCTGTCGTTTGGATTTACTAGTACTGGTGACGAGGAGGCTCCAGATACGGTTTGTTCGTTTTGCAACAAAATATTGGTAAAGAGCTCCTTAGCACCAGCAAAATTACTGAGGTATTTGGAAAAAAAATCACCCAACAGATAAAGGCAATAATATTTCTGTTTTTAAAAGAAAATTTGAAAGCCATAATGAAAGCAAGAGTTTTATGGTAAAAAAATTCAAAACAGATAATTAAAAGATAACTCAAGTGTCATATAAAGTATCTTACCGTATTGCTCTAGCAGCGAAGCACATGTTATTGGTGAATCACTTATTAAACCTTGTGTTCAAGATATCGTTTCGTGTGTATTGGGCGAAAGGTATAGTAAACAAGTTGAAAGTGTGTCTCTTTCTAACAATATTGTAAAAAGGCGTATTAACGATACTGCCGATGACATTGAAATAGAACTTCTTTCACGGTTGCAGGCGTATAACGCTTATGTATCACAATTAGATTAGTCCACAGATGTTGCTGGATTACCAATTTTGCTTGTTTTCGTTCGATGTGATTGTTACAGCTTCACGCCGATAGATGGCGTATCTGTCGAGTACAAAGTTCTGTTAATTCTTTTTGTATAAGAACGTAGTGTGTATAAGAACGATTCTGTGAAGGAGACGTGGCACCCGATTGTGAGAGGTGTCCTAATCTGTAACAGTCTACATGAAGTGGCACAAAAAATGTGTCCGAAAATAAAACGGTGTTTACCAGAAAGAAATGAGTATTATTTAAAAAGAATTACATTAAGCGGTCCGTCGACTACGCAGTATTGAACCATCGAGAGTTTTGAGAAGTCGGCAAGTGTTTCTGTTTTGCCGCGTGTGTTTACTTGATATTGTTCTCAGTGATTTCTGAATCCTTAGAGTGATCTCCAATGGATATAAAGTGCAAATTCCTATGTTTGAAGTATCCGATAATTGGATTATTATGTCCGTTTAGGTTTCAGGGTAACTGTGAGTATACTTTTGTTTTCCAAATTTGTGTATTAGTTTCGTTTTTATGAGTTGCATATATTCAGAGTTCTCTTTTCAAAATGCTTTCAAAACTTAAAAAGAGTGAATTAATTGAAGTTGCCGAGGAATTAGAAATTGACATTCCTTCGGGTGCCAAAGTAGTTACTCTTAAAGATTTAATTGAAAAGAGCGAGATCTATAAAGATAATTATGAATTCGTCAAAACTGTGGTTGAGTCAATAATTGAAAAGAAAAAAGATTACGAGAAAAATGAAGCACAGAAAGTAGAATTGGAAAAACTTAATCTCGCGCAATTAGAAAAATGAAGCACAGAAAGTAGAATTGGAAAAACTTAAACTCGAGCAATTAGAAAAACAACTTGAGCTTGTGAATTTACAAAAAGATGTAACACAAAAGGTTAATGTGACAAATAGCGATTCTGATTCAAATTTTAGTTTAGAAAGTTTGATAAAAAGTGTCAAAACTTTAACTATTCCAGTTCCTACACGAGCAGAGTCGTATAATTGATTTTTCCAATCGCTTGAAAGAACTTTCAAAACCAAAAATGTCCCAGAACAATTCAAGTCAGAGATCCTATTAAATATTTTAGGCGAAAAAGTTACCAATTTAATGATATATTTAAATGAGGATGAATTGTGTATGTATGACAAATTAAAGGAATTAGTGTTAAAAGAATCCACCCCACAAGAAGTTTTAAATAATTTCCGTAAAGCGAAAAAACGCCCAAACTAGTTATATCCAGTTTGCATCGCGACTTATCGCAGCATTTGATTATTATTGTCAGTTAAGAAAGGTAAATGATTTCAAAGGAGTTTGTGAACTCATGGTTTCCGAAAAAATATTTGATTCATTAGATCGTGAACTACAAATTCATATTGGCGTGAAACAAGGAGAATCTTGGTATGTGCCACCAGATTTGGCCAGGCATTGCGATATTTATGTATCGTCAAAATTCAAAAACGATAGTAATGTGTTTTCACGACCGCAAGTTGTAAACAATTCTCAAAAATATCGTAAAGAATACAGTCCACAAAAAGCATTTGTATCGGAAGTTAAAACTCCAAAAGGTGTAATTTGTAAATCTAATGAAAATCATTCCCTGAATGTATGCCCTGTTTTCAAAAATATGCTTGTTAATGAGAGAATAGAAGTCGTTAAAAATAAGCAATTATGTTTTAATTGTTTAAATCACCATAAAATTGCTAACTGTTATTCGAAATCCAATTGTTCCATTTGCAAAAAACGACATAACACTCTTTTGCACTTGGGAAATACTCAAAGCGAAACTGAAACTCGTTCGCAAAATGCTAATGCGAGATTAAATCCAAGGTCAAATGTATTCGTTCCGAGAATTGAAAATCCTAGTCATAATTCTTCGCAACTGACGAATGAGTCACCTGCGAACAGTACGCATTCATTCACTGCTACCAACTTAAATCTAAACAAAATGGTTTTATTAAGTACTGCAAATGTGATGATTCAAAATAATGTAGGAATGTTTATGAGTGCTCGTGCGTTACTGGATGTCGGTAGTATGAGTCATTTCATTTCAAAACGGTTAGCCGATAAACTGAATTTGAAAAAAGAAAGACGAAACATTTTGGTTTCTGGACTAAATCAATCTTCTTCTGTTATTAACTCGATCGTAAAAACGAAAATTTCGAACATGAGCAAAAGCTTTGAAAAGGGAATTGAGCTATTGGTAGTACCGCATATAACAGATTGTATCCCCTCCAAACAATTTGACATTGATACGCTAGAATTAGATAGTTTCAGTTTAGCGGATGTGAGTTTCAATGAACCTGGAGAGGTGGATATTTTATTAGGTGCCCAAATATTCTATGAACTTTTAAGATCAGGTCAAATTAGGTTTCCGGGAACAGACATTGTTTTTCAAAATACTGTGTTTGGGTTTGTTGCTACCGGAAGTGTTCCAATAGAAAACGAAACTACTGTTCATTGTGGGTTGGTAATAAAAGATTTGGATGCAGATTTAAGGAAATTTTGGGAAATTGAAGATGTTGAGGGGGATAAATTACAAAATGATGAGAGTTTAATATGTGAAGATCATTTCATGAATGACGATGGAAGCTATGTTGTTAAAATGCCGTTTAAAATAGACCCCCCCCCCGTTTAGGCGAATCAAAACACATTGCTATTAAAAGATTTAATTCACTTTGGCAACGTTTGAAGAGAGAACCAGAGTATAAGCAACTATGCAGCGAATTTTAACTGAGTATGAGAATTTGGGGCATATGCAGTCAACTTGCGAAACTCCAAGGTACATTATGCCTCATCATGGCGTTTTTAGGCCAGAAAGTAGTACTACAAAATTACGCGTTGTTTTTAACGCATCAGAGGCAACGTCATCTGGACAATCGCTTAATGATAATTTGTATTCAGGATCTGTTGTCCAAGATGATTTGTTTGCTATTTTGTTGAGGTTTCGAAAACATTCTATAGTTTTCACCGCTGATATAAAAAAGATGTATTGTCAAATTTGGATACATCCAGATCAGTGTGATTTACAATGTATTTTATGGAAGGATTTAGAGGAAGAGAACTTACGTGTATTTAAGTTGCTCACTGTTACCTACGGAACCAAATGCGCTCCTTATTTGGCGACCAGAGTACTAAAACAAATATGCTGTGATGAGCAGAACAACTATCCTTTAGCCGCTGCGGCTGGCAAGGATTTTTACGTCGACGATATACTCAGTGGTACCGAGGATTTATCTTCTGCCATTGAACTACAAGATCAGTTAATACATTTGTTAAAATCAGCTGGTATGGAGCTTCACAAATGGAGCTCAAATAATCCTGTTTTGTTACAAAATGTTCCAACGTCGGACCGAGAATACAATTTCGATAACCCCAACTCAGCAACTTTAAAAACTTTGGGATTACAATTCAATCCTGAAAAGGATACATTTAGTTTTAGTGTTCAAAAAATTGTGAGTCCTGCAACAAAAAGAACAATGCTATCGGACATATCCAGATTGTTTGATCCTTTAGGCCTCTTAGGACCTTTGATAATCACAGCGAAGATGTTCTTGTAGAAGTTGTGGATTTTGAGAATTGATTGGGACGATGAAGTTCCCTTACACTTAAATAGAGCAGGGGTGTTTGTGCTCCGGGGAAACCCCGGAATTCCGGGGATTTTGAACTTCGATCCCCGGAATTTCCGGGGATCGTCGTTCAAAAGGAAGTAGGAATAATAATGAATTATTTATTTTGATCTGGGTAATTTTGTTTGCTTTTAGAGTAGAAAACGCAAGGTCAGTGTGTGTGATGAAAACTTTTCCTTTCTTTCTCCAAAGGCAGTGATAATGCGTGAAAAGGGGGGGAAAACTTCTTTTTTGTTCTTTCCTTATTGCGAGTTATGACTCATTCCCCCGGTTCTCGGACATTCTCTTCTGGATTCTTTTCGGCAAGTAGGCGCGGCAGAAAAAAAAGGGGGAGATTTCGTTCGACCAGATGTGCGATAACGTGACTCTGGGTTCAAAGGTCTTATCTCTACTGGCGTGGCGCCAATAAGTAGAGAAGGGGGATTTTTCGCCGTATTAGCTATTTGTCATTGATCGCTTCGGAACTTTTTTTTCTTCGCTGTGTAAAATTTTCGTTTCATTTATTGATGCACGTGTAAATTTTTCGTTTCGCTTATTGAAATATTTTTTTATTTATGTACGCAAGAGAATTTCATTTAGAAATTTCAGCATATGAAACAGAAATTACCCCTTAAAAATTCATATCTAATTAGTTTTACAGCATTAGATCCAGAGCTAAGAGGTAAAACCAGTACAATATTAGCTTTTGAAAAATTATCATCTTTTATCTCCCATATTTTTAGTGATAATGAAAAGTCAAAAGTAGAAGCTGAAATAAGGTTATACCAGAGTGATATTGATATCAAAAAAGAAATGCTCTACACATCTGATGAAAGTGGAAATCAAGTCAAGTGTACAATTGATAAATATTGGTCTAAAGTTTTTAATTTAAAAGATGATTTCACAAATGATTATAAGTATCCTACATTGGCTAAATTGGTCAAAGCCTGCCTTAGCTGCTTCCATGGCCCATTAGTGGAAAGTGCATTCAACTTAATGGATACACTTGTCACTGACTATAGAACCTCTCTTAAGATTGATTCCCTAGATGCAGTGCAGACTATTAAATATGATTTAATGGCTTCTAAAGAAACCTCATGTGAAAAATATGGCTCAAAAAATCCAATGACTGATCCAATTCACAAAGATCTCTTACTGAATATGAACAGAAGTTGGAAAACATATCAAGAGGACTTAAAAACATGTATTTCAGATGAGTCACCTATAAAAGTCTCTGAAAAACCTTCTACATTAGCAGAAAAGCAAACTGCTTCTACCTCTGCATGTGCAGTTCTCGAGGAAATTTCTTCAACTGTAAATGAGGAAAATAAAAGTCAACCTTCCTGCAATTATGAAGTTCACCACAAAAGAAAGAGAAGCCCACAAACATCAGAAAATAAAAAAAAAAAAGCAGCAGAAATTAGATAATTTTTTTTAAAAGAATTAATTCAGGTAATTTAAAAGATTTGCATAAAATGTAGTAGTTTATATGTTTGAAAATTTATGGTTATTAATTTTGCAAAAAAAGTAATTCATTGAACTTTTATAATTAGGTCATTCAATACTTCATAATTGTAATTTTTCATTTCTCCCCCCCCCCCTTCTCGAAACTCCAAAATGCCGGTAGTAAGTCCGTAAAAGTTTCCGGGGATTTTTTGGGGTCCCACAAACACCCCTGATAGAGAGTGGGAAAAATTTAGTTCTGAACTGAGTCAATTGAAAAATTTAAACATAGATCGTCATGTGTTATGTTCTGAAGTTCTGAAAGTAGACCTGATAGGCTTCGGAGATGCTTCGAAAAATGCATACGGTTGTGCTGTCTACACCAGGTCTTTGTCAAGGTCTGGTGAGATAAAGGTGTCACTCTTATGCAGCAAATCTCGAGTGGCTCCCATCAAAGAAATTAATATCCCACGTTTGGAGCTGTGTGCAGCGGATCTGCTTTCCAAGCATATCGTTAAGGTTCTGTCATCCTTGCAACTAGACATTGATGGAGTACATTTGTACTCGGACTCCACTGTGGTGCTTGCTTGGATCAAAACTCCACCTACATCGTTGAAAACTTTTGTTGCTAATCGAGTCACTAGGATTCAAGAGAAGAACTTCCAATGGCATTATGTAAATACTGCTGAGAATCCTGCGGACTTGATATCACGAGGAGTTTTCCCTTCAAAGATCCAACAGTTGGACATTTGGTGGAATGGACCGTCTTTTCTTTCATCTAGTAGCTGGCCAAACTTCAATGACGATCCTGGTGTCGCAGATGGTGAATATCTTCTTGAGGTGAAAAGAACTGCAAAGAACTCTGAACTGAATGATGATCCTATGATTAATCTTTCCATTTGTAATAATCCTAGTTTTTTACAGTGTATATTAGATATAAGTAATAATTATAGTAAAATTGTTCGTATTTTAAGTTATGTTTTCAGGTTTGTCAAGAACCTAAAAGAAGCAGTGAAGATAACAGGTCCACTAAATGCTGATGAGTTGAACTACGCAGAGACATTTTTAATTAAAAATGTCCAAATACAAGAGTTTTCTAAAGACGTCAGTAGTCTCCAAAAACACCACTGTGTGCCATCTGGTAGTAAATTAAAAACTTTGAACCCTTTCTTGGATTCTAAAGGATTGTTAAGAGTCGGAGGACGGTTGGGTAATAGTAATTTTAATAAAAAGCATCAAATAATTTTGCCAAAAGGCTAGAGAATAACTCTAATTATAATAGAACATTTTCATAATAAATATTTACATGTTGGTGCTTCTTTGCTATATCTTGTTAGAGAAAAATTTTGGCCTCTAAATGGACGTAATAGCTGCAGAAAAATCGTTCATCAATGTATCATTTGTTTCAGAGCCCAACCAATTGCACCTACTCAAATCATGGGCAATTTGCCCAAGGAAAGAGTGTCTCCAGATTTTGCTTTTAATTGTGCTGGTGCCGATTTCTGTGGGCCGTTTTATATTAAAAATAAGGCTCAGCGTAAAGGTGCTTTACAAAAAATTTCTATTTGTATTTTTGTATGTTTTTGTTTTAAAGCTGTTCATATAGAAATTGTTTCAGATTTGACTTCTGATTCCTTTATAGCGACTTTAAAACGATTCATGGCTCGAAGAGATAAATGTGCGAAACTGTTTTCAGATAATGCTAAGAATTTTGTAGGAGCTAATAGAGAAATTAAAAAACTTCATGAAATGGTTAGAAAACCAGATGAAAAGCTGGCAGGTTATTTAGCTGCAGAAGGCATTGAGTGGAAATTTATTCCACCAAGATCCCCACACTTTGGCGGTCTTTGGGAGGTAGCTATATAAAGTCATTTAAATACCATTTAAAAAGAGTTGTTAAGGGAATAAACTTAACTTACGAAGAGTTCTTAACGGTAATTGTGCAAATTGAGGGAATTTTGAATTCTCGACCACTTTGTCCCTTATCAGCTAACGAGGACGATTTTGAGGTTCTGCACATTTCTTAGTAAATAGGTCTTTAACCTCTTTAAATGAGCCTGATTTGACAAATTTAAAAGAAAGTCATCTCAAGAAATGGCAAAAGGTAACTAGACTTGTACAATATATGTGGAAATTTTGGCATCGTAATTATTTAAATCAATTACAACAGAGATCTAAATGGATGTTTGACAAAAATAATGTAAAATTAGGAGATTTAGTGTTATTAATCGAAGATAATTTGCCTTGTTATAAATGGGCTATGGGTAGGATAATTAAAATTTATTATGGTGATGATAAGAAAATTCGTGTAGTTAAGATTAAAACGCAGTCTAGTACTTGTAAAAGAGCCATTTCTAAAATTTGTTTATTGCCTATTGAACATAATTAATTTGTTATATTTAATTTTTTTTGTAAGTTTTGATTTGTTATTTCTTAGAGATATTTATTATTATGTATATTGTGTGTTTTTACTAGATTTGTGTAAAAGTTGTAATATTATTTATGTTATTGAGCATTGTAATCTCTTGAAACCCTGGGGTTTCAAGGTGGGGAGTATGTTACGGCTTCACGCCAATAGATGGCGTATCTGTCGAGTACAAAGTTCTGTTAATTCTTTTTGTATAAGAACGTAGTGTGTGTAAGAACGATTCTGTGAAGGAGACGTGGCACCCGATTGTGAGAGGTGTCCTAATCTGTAACAGTCTACATGAAGTGGCACAAAAAATGTGTCCGAAAATAAAATGGTGTTTACCAGAAAGAAATGAGTATTATTTAAAGAGAATTACAATGATTTTAATAAAAAAATTGAAGAAGATTTGCTTTTATGTGAAAATGCGAACATTAACACCTCGGGGGAGAATATATTTAACTGCATTGATAATCTTATGCATGAAATTAACTGAGGAATCAACGCATGAAATTATCTGGGGAAAATGTATTGAAGTATGCAGCGATGGAATAAAAGCAATGACAGGAAAAGTGAAAGGTGCTGTAGCACGGATTAAAAATGTTGCAAAAAACTGTAACAGTACTCATTGCATTTTTCACGGATATGTATTAGTAACAAAAAGGATTTCGGTGACATTTAAATCAGTTCTAGACGAAGCAGTGAAGATTATTAATTTTTATTAAAAGTAAACATTGCAATCACGTATTTTCAAAGCCATGTGCGGAGATATGGGCAGTCTTCACACCACTTTACTTCTTCATACGGAAGTTAGATGGTTATCGCATGGTAAAATGCTTGTGTGAATATTTGAATTGCGAAAGGAACTGATGGCTTATTTTATTGGTCATAAATTTGAATTATCAGACAGATTAAATAATATGTCTTGGCTATCTGCACTTGCATACCTTGCTGATATATTTGGAAAATTGAACGAATTATGTTTGGATCTGCAAGGAAAACAAGTCAACATATTGCAAACAAAAGATAAATTGGTTGCCTTTTCGAGGAAAATATAATATTGGATTTCAGCTGTGGAGCAAAATAACTTCGAGTGTTTCCAGACGCTTAGGATTTTTCTCGAAGAATCTGAAATGGATTTAGATATGGAAATCTGTGATGGTATAAAAACATGTCTGTCCAGTTTACAACAATCACTCAGTGATTATTTTCCAAACCTAGAGAATCAAGATAATTACTGGGTACAAAATCCTTTTAAAATAAAAGAAAAACCAAAAGGATTTCATTCCATGGATTATGAAAATTTGATTGAATTGAGTTCAGATACAAAATTAGAAGCCAAATTTAGAAAAGTTTCATTAACAATATTCTGGTCAGATGCATTCGATGAATATCCAAATTTAGCAAAACAGGCTATTCGAATTCTATTGCCGTTTGCAACCACTTATTTGTGTGAAGCTGGGTTTTCAAAATCTGTTGCGACAAAAACCAAATATCGTAACAAACTTGATGCTGCACCAGATATGCGAGTTCAGTTATCAAACCTAATGCCCAATTTTAAGAGAATCTTGGAATCAAAGAAGCAGGTGCATTCTTCACATTAAAGATTTTCCGTTTATTTTAGTTTATGTTTTGTATTTTTATTAATTATTTCTAAGATGAATTGTTTTTTGAGTTTTGCTTAATTTAATAAAATCTGAAATACCAAAATAATACTTGTTTCATTTAATATCAGACAGTAAATTTTGAAAAGTCGTTGATTTAAAAATATTCAGGGTTCCGAGATCATTGGCAACAAATTTTGGGGTTCCACGACCAAAATAGTTTGGGAATCACTGCTCTAAAGAAATGTCTTCTGTGGGAATGGAATAGATTAAAGGTAGAAGACTTGGGGCCCATTGCTGAAAATTTTAATAAGCGTTTGCGCCTCTGCATCATTGCAAAGGCCGGCCACTTTGAAACCAATTAAATTTATTTATCAGTAAAAGTCTACTCTTATTGTTACTTGTTATATTTTGTTAATTTATTAATTTTTAATCAAGTTATATTAAAATTTGTTTGTCTGGCGCACCCTGTATAGTAACAAGCAGAACATCAAATTTTATTCAAATTTTGTAGCCTATTCGAGATCTATTTATTTTCGCGATCTGCTCATCGCTCACTAAAACAAAAATATTTATTGCTGTCTATGCAAATAAATTTTTTCATATCGAAATTCGCAGTGATAAAATTTATGAAATAACAACACCTAATTTAGATTACAAGCGTAAATATACTCGAAAACAAATAAATGTCATTTCGTAAAAACTGTTAACGAATTATGAGAAAGTAGAAATTGAACTTCTTAATATTAAACATGAGTTTCCTTTTTTCGATGTATCTCAAAGCAACATCAATTAATATCAGAAATTCTTTCTTTACAGTAAACCACAACATAACAAAGGCGAAAGGCGCGTTTCTCTCTTTCAACTGAAATACTGCTATTACAAAAGGTACAGAAAAGGCAAATAGGCGATTCAGTAAACAAATTATCCTTAGGCGTCATTTGAATTAATATACTTTTATATAAAGCATATATTATATATTTTTTATTTGCGATGCTGTTTAGTAAAACGCCCAGAAAGATAAGTTTTTATTTTAAAGGAAAGTTCTTCCATTTATTTTCATAGTGAATGTTTTTAATAAAATGCTTAAAAAATATATTTCCATTTTAATACTGCCCTTAAATGATGAAATTTTTTTTTAAAAATGAAGAAAATGAAAACTATTTCAATTTATGATATGTAAAATAAATATGTCTGGTTTTTATAATTTTCGGCTATTTTTTTCATCTTGTATCTTAATTGTTTGATTCATATTACAGGTTCCTATTTTTGACATGGAATTAATATTAAACCCATGTTTCATTAGATTAAGCCAATCTATCATTCACACATTTAATTACACATTGCACTCTATTTCACAGGTAAAGTATTCATTTCAATATTTTTATAATTTTTTTTCTCCTGTATCTATTTAAAGTTTTATTCATTAAATAAAATTTACTAATGAACATTAAATTTTGTGTTGCTTATTTAATTCTTAATGCATCTGATTTTTTTTCTTTACATATTATATTGATTTCTTGAAATTTACTATGTTCTAAATATGGTCATTTGGAAACAAATGAATCATCTAGTGCTCATATTATCATCTGGTGCATTAATAATAATTTTCACTATTGTGAATGAAAAATAAATTTTTATTCAATAAGTTTCTTAGTTCATCTATATCATTTTTTTAGTTAATATTCTATTGACAAAAAGAAAAATATGCAAAAAATCATTCTTTAAAAATATATTTCATTTTCTGTCACATGACTTAAAAAAATATTTCAAGGAAAAAAACAAGCCGCATTTCTTGTGGTTTTTATTATGTTTAATTTTAAACCTTTGTATAGATTGTGACGAAGTAAAAAAAAGTTTATTCTTTTGAATTGTGGTCATGAATGTTTAAATTAAAAAAAAAAATGAATATATATTATCTAATAAAATATATAAATTTTTCAGCTAGGAAAAAAAGTTATATTTACTTTTTTATATTAGTTATTGCATAGCTCATTACATTATATTTGTACTGAAAGATTCACACTTGATCAGTTATTCATGTTTAACTACTTCAATCTATGTTTTAACATGACTTGTTTTGTATATTTTATATTATTATTTGAATCTGTTTAAAAACATTTTGTCTGCAAAAAGGTTGAATTATTTCATTAAAGAATTTTCCTCTTTCTTACTCATACATTTCGGTCAGTTTAAAAACAACCTGAAAAAAATACTTTCCATTAATGCTTTCTTTTATCTTTTCCTACCCATTCAAGTTTATTTTTTATGATTCAGTTTTTCATATATATATATATTCCTGCCCAAACCAACTGTATATATATTCCTGCCCAAACATTTATGGAAAATCGTCGCTGATATGCATGTTTAGAAGATGCATGTGGATTTACATCAGCCCATTGGTGGGAATTGTGGGTGTTAAATGTACCCTCACGTGTAAATGTACATTCATCTGTAAAAAGCACAGTTGCACCAAAATCGGGATTTAGGGTGTTCTTCTGCAGATACCAGCAAGCAAAATCCATTCGACGAGGAAAATCCTTTTGAGTCAGTTCCTGGACTCGTTGGACATGAAAAGGATGCGTACTTTCATCCTTTAGTACTCGCCCTGTCGTGGAGGGTGGTGATACTTCAATTTGACTAGCCACTACTCGCGTGCTTGTATTTGGATGATCAGTCACCATATCCAGAATTTTTTCTTCCACAGCAACCGTTCTGTCAGACTTCGCACAGCCTGCATTTGAACGTGCACCAAAAAAGGATCCTGTCTCACACAACTGTCTGTGCAAGCGCACAAATGTTTTATCATTGGGCAACCACCTGTTGGGAAACTTTTCTCCGTACAATCGTTGCGCCTCTGCACTATCGTAGATGAAGTGCATATCAGCCTTTTCTTGATTAGTAAAGGGCAACATCTTTTGTTACGTTTCTACCGTGATTTACACTTGCACACTCGGGTCAGTGGCTTTTATCTTAATAACAATTTGCATATGCGTTCTTCTTCTTCCCCATATCACAATTTCATGTTCTTCTTCCAGAAACTTGCAGCTATAACGCTTGCATGGATAAAATTTGAAGATGTTCTAACACGTTTGCGTTTGAATTCAAATCATGCATTTTCTAATGAAAGGTGATTGTTTTGGTGTTTTACTATCACCTATTAAAGTTTGCTTCATCATTTATTATTTTGCTCTTTAGATACAAGCGATTAAAATTTAACCCCCTGAACGCGGTTAAATTTGCGCCACTTAACCGCTCCCGATGGTTTCAATTTTGCGTTCAAAATTTAAGTTAAAGTCTAAGCTTTAGTAAACATTTAACAAAATGAAAAAAATACTGGTAAAAAGTAGTTGTTCGGTACTCCAAAGTCTAGAGCGCCCTCTATCGGCATTTTTTAAACTTTGTCTTTAAAAAAATTTATTAAGAAAATACTAATTTAAAGAATGATTTTAGTGAAAACCGCAAATGAATCGATCCATTTTTCCGTTTTTTATCATCATTTGAAATTTAGGGCCCTAAACTTTGATGGCGCCTATCTCCTTCGGAAGACGTTTGGGACACTTGGTTTCCTATTTACTATTACTCGTCTTGATGTGTACTATCACCCCTTAAACTTACTCCCATCATTTATGAAACACCCTGTATATATATAATCTTTGTGTGTGTGAACTATCTACCAGTAATTATTTGTTTGGACATCCGTGCAAATGAGGATATCTGCAGACCTATCTAGATCACGCCTTCTGTACACTTAAATATCGTGTAATAAACAGCATTGGCATTAGTCGCATGCAAGATGTCACGAAATTCAGAGCTGCCTTACTTCGAGAAAGGCGTAATTGACGGATATTATAGAAATGATTGATCCTTAAGAGACATATCTAGTGAGTTAAATATTCCAAAATTGATAATAGCTTTTATAATTAAGAAGTGGAAAGTGAGTGATTTTTGGAATGTGCTTCGACACGGCAAACCCACGAAACTAAGAGATAGAAACCGACGAGTGCTCTCAAAAGAAATTTGGAAAAACCGCACCAAACCGATGACTACATACTTCAGAAGTTCCAACAAGAATCCGGGACTGTTGTTTCAATAAATACCAGTAGCAAGGAAACACACTTCCTTGGTTTCCATGGCTGTTCTGCCGCTCATAAGCCTTTGATTACAGAATTCAACCGCGCTGCTCGGTTGAGGTGATGCCAGGCACGTGGAAATTGGACCGTAGAGTCAGTGGAAACAGGTTCTCTGGAGTGATGAATCAAGGTTCAATATCTACCAGTCGGATAGCAGAGTCTGAGTTTGGAGTATGCATGGAGAACGCCTATAGTAAAGTTTGACGGGGGTGGAATTATAGTCTGGGGATATTTCTCGTGGTACGGGCGAGGATCCTTGATCCCAATTCATGGTAAGCTCAACACCGACTCCTACTCCACTATTCTAGACAACAATGAGCTTTTTACGCTGTGGCAATTTTACAGGTTGGACCATTGTTATTTCCAGAATGACAATGCCACTTGTCATGTTGCGAGATCCACATGGATTGTTATGATGAGAATGGGGTGGCCTGCTCAGAGTCCAGACTTGAATGTTATAGAAAACCTCTGGAACAAGTTGCATCGATGAATTAAGAGGTGCAGCAACCGTCTAAAATCGGTGAAAGAACTTACATTTCTTCTCCTACCCAAGAGAATTAAAATACCACTATCCATCATCGAAACACTTGTGGAAAGCTTGCCTCGAAGGGTAAAGACTATAATTGCCTCAGGTGGAGGCTCTTCCAACTATTGAATATGAATAAATTAAATTTATCTCTCTTATCACAGATGTCCAATTACTTATTGGTAGATAGTATATATATATATATATATATAAACAATTTCTTCTTCAGGAGATGTCTGTATCTCCATTGAAAGGAGTTTGTTCTGAATTTGTGCTGCCAAATTATTACATAATATGCAATAATCTTGAGGAAAGAATACGTTTTGGCCAGGTATGTATTAACAATATTCTTATTTTAAAAAGTTTAAAAGCATATTATTAAGATTCTGGGGAAAAAACTAAATTGCAAAATCTGTAGAATATACATTGAATCACATAAATTCATTTGAATAGATAATTTGTTCTTGTAAAAAAAAAAAATGTTATTTTCAAGAATTTTCTAACTGAACTTCTCCTAGTTTTATCTTTTGTCATAAATATAGTGTCTTCTAGTATCTTCTCAAAGCAACATAGTATGTCAGTTTCTTGTACTTTTTCAATCTTATATACTTTTATTCTTTCTGTTTTAATTGATTTTAAATGTTCCATACATGTTTTCTTGGGTTTTATCTGTGTTCTGTTGCTTACAATTTTTATTTTAAAAACAATTAATTTTCAATTCCATTGTTAGCATTTCAAAACCTCATGTTGTCGTGGAGAGAAGTTTTGAAGTAGTTTTATAAGAATTCTTTGTTTAATTTAACGTATATTATTGTATATTACTTTGGTTGTCAGTAAGGTTTTTCTGCATTGATATTTAAGATGATTTATTGATCGGAATGTGAAACCGCGTGATTATTTTGAGAAGATAGCTGGATATTGAAAGATATTTTAGTGCTGTTGATTTATTTGCTGTCAGATTCTTAAATTTTGTTATCTGACTAAAAATTTCATTGAACTTTAAACATCCCTTTGTATTTTGTTTAAGACGAAATTTAAGTCAGATGTAATTTCATTACCGGCTTTAAATACAATCATGTTCATAAATTAAGGGTAATGCAAGTTCAGCAAAAGAAAGAATCAGAAGCAAAACAAATGTGACTTATTTGTAAAGCCTATTTATTAAACAAAAGGTAAAGAGCAAAAAAGATACTGTATGTTTGATATCATTAATAAAAATTGCGATTTTTTGCTCCCTAGAGCAAATTAAAAAAAAAAAAAGAAAACACTTATTTACAAAAACCAATATTACATGGTTGGTATGATGGTTAATACATAGTATGTTTCCCAGACGATGCAATACAGTCCGTACAACGTCTAGGCATGCTGAGTATCAAATTATCGATCTGATCGTGGGGAAAATTACACTGCTCATCAATCATTGCTCTCCGAAGTTCCGGTAGACATGTAGGAGGTGGTTGACGGGCTGCAACTCGTCAACCAAGCATGTCCTACATATGCTCTACTGGATTCAAGTCCGGTGAGAATGTTGGTCAGTCGATACGGGTGATATTCTCCGATCGAAGGCCTTCGTTTACAGTGTTTGCACGGTGAGGACGGGCATTGCCATCCTTAAACACGAATTCTGCCCCCATAGCGCCCCGAAACAAACATACATTTTGTTCCAAAATGACGTCCCGATAGATTTGGCCTGTCATGGTTCCAATTTGAACATGCAGGTCAGTTCTGGAACCCAGAATAATTCTTCCCCAAACGAGCTACCTTGCACCACCGTAACGGTGTCGTTCAATTATGTTCTCTTGGTGGTAACAAGTACCTGGCGCTCTTCATATGAAAGTCCGGCAAGAATCAGACTGCAAGCTAAACCTGGACTCGTCGGAAAACATCACACAAGCCCACTGCTGCGTTGTCCACAATGCAGGCTTTCTACTGCAGGCTAACCGCAGGCGACAATGATTTGCAATAAGTGGAACATATCTGACTGTCTTATTAGTATATAGACCAATCTGCCCTAAGCGTCTGTGCACGGTCTGTCTTGAAACTGTCGTACCAGTGGCTGAAGAGAGCTGATGATACAGGTTTGATGCTGTGCACCGTCTGTTTCTTTTGTCAGTAACTGTCAAATACCTATCCTCATTCGGCGTTGTAACTCGGGGATGACCTGTGCTGTAATGTCTACTCATATTACCATCACCTTGGAATCGTTGCCAAAGCCTGGAGATGACACGCTGGGTGATTCCAAGTTTCTCGTTTACTTCCAGCTGGGTACGCCCACATTCCAGACGGCCGATAATTCTACCACGTAAAAAATCATCCAAATGCGTGCATTGTGTCATAACTATGAGATTATTGAAAAATTACATATGTACTTTTTTACATATTATTTAAATAGTATTGAATGTTGAATCTTATGAATATAGTTCCCCCTGTTAGTTCTTTTTAAAAATAGTTATTATTCTCAGATAAGTTAATATTTTAAAGCTTACTAATAAAATTATTATTTTTTTTCTTATGTAATTACTTTTATAAATATTGAGACTTTGATGTTTTCAGTTTGCTCAGAGGAAAGAACATGAAACCCAAATTAGTATATATTAAATAAATAATGTTTACAATTTCACATTATGAAATATAAAAGGTATGGGTAACTTTTTTTTAAATCTATGCAACTTATGAATAAATAATTTCATTTTAATTTGTAGAAATCATTAAAGGAAAACAAACAAAATCATGCTTTCATAATTTTTATTTACACATTACAAATATATATAGAGAGAGTGAGAGAGATAAAATATATGTGATAATTATTTGAAAAAATATGATCAAATGTATGTTTCAATGTATTCACTAATTCAAAAAACTAAAAAAAACTATTTACTAGTTATCAACATTTATTTTTCTAGACACTTAGAAATAATATAAACACAGTATGACAAGAATATCAATGTAAATGATGAAATCAATTTTATTCAACAGAAACATCCTAGATACTAAAGAACGGTTTTTTTTTTATCACTAATAGAAAAATAATGTTGAACAATACACTTTTAAAGCAGAACATTTATAAATTTTTTAAAAATTCTAAAGTTACATTGATAAAAATTACATTGAATGCATATCATAAAATAAAACAAAAACATACAATAGAGTAAATTTAATAAACAACAATAAGCTCATGATATATATGTAATGATATTTTAAACTTTATTTTCAACTTAATTAATTTCCAAGATTTTATCTTAATTTAGCCCATAGTAACTTCATTCTAAAATATTCTCTTATTTCGTGATCCAATTCCACTTTCTCTACTTAATTAATTCAAGAGAAGCTTCATAAAATTGCTTAGTCAGCTAAGCGCCAATACTTTCACACGCTCGGCGTGAAGCGGTAAAAATGTCCAGTAAGCACATTCTTTCTTAAAAGATCCCTGTGTTTCCCTTACATGTGATTGACATGTGTCAGAAATCCCTATCAGAATCTTATTAATATATTAGCACTGTGGAGAAATATTTTCCTTATCAAAATCTAAGGTTATATAAGACGAGGGATAATTTATTTCGGCCCTTTTTTCCCCACTCCGGCTTTTGTACTGCGCTGTGGCGGACGTCTTCTCCGCGTCTCTGCTTGTAAATAATTATGCTTTCCCAATGGATATTAAAAAGAATTTAAAAATATAAAAAGTTTCTTCATTGTCTTCAAACCTGTACTCTGCATCAACCAAAATAATGTTACATAATAAAAAGCCGACAGGATTCGAAAAGTATTACATATACATATACATATATATATATATATATATATATATATATATATATATATATATATATATATATATATATATATATATATATATATATATATATATATATATATATATATATATATATATATATAAAGAGAGAGAGAGAAAGAGAGAGAGAAATTAAATAAGATATAAAGAGGAGTTGAAAGAAACACTTTTATGCTTTCACAGAATTTTGTAATTCAAAATTGATATGTTAAAAAAATAGAAAAAAAAAGTGAAACATGCATGTAGCAATGAAGTTGGGAATGAAAATTATATAATAAATGCTGATATGGAAATTGATTTTCAATGAAAAGACCTTTATTTATTAAAACAGAAATCACTGAGGTGCACAGCGTTATAACAGGATATAATGATAACAGTTAATTTCAGTTTAAATACAATAAATTATTGACATTTCGTTTTTAACAATAGAAAATTGTTTGATATAAATTCACTTTGAATCCATCACAAATCTGCAAATATAATTAGAAAACTAGTAATATTCACTTCCATTTGTTATTTTTGCAACAGGAGTTTGTTTACTTACATTAATTAAATTTAGATAAGATTTTGTAAAGAAATGCAATGTAATATTCATGTAAACATTTTAAAACCTTCTAAGCATATTCAAAATTATCAGAAATTTCATCAAATGTGAATAAAGTAGAAATGACTCATGATTTTGTTTGATTGTTTTTAAGGCAAATCGCGTACCGATTTATTTTTCTTCGAAGAGTTTTTCTAACAAATTACTGGAACAGCTATATTTAATAAATGGACACACACTGAAAGAATTCTTCAAAATGATCGGAGCATATCACCGACTTCGAAGGCTTGTAAAAATCTATACCAAAGCTATCAACCCAAGTCAGAATTGTTGAAAGGAAAATAAGAAAACATTTTATCATGACAGTCACTCTTGTGTTTCGCATTAAAGCATGCATCCATTAGCACACCAGTATTTCCTCTGTTAACACATAATAAGAGGAAAGAAAATGACTCAAAAATTATAACTTCAAATATAAACAAAAAAATCCGCTTCGTACTTGGCGGTGAACGTTAATGGCAGACTGATCGACGAAAGCGGTGCGAATGAAACTTGCCATGCGCAAGAAGTACATGACATGTGACTTTTACGTCACATGAATTAACCCCATTATCTTTAATTTATGGACATGAGTGTAATTCAAACAATTAATCATTCTATTTTTAATATATATTCCTTGTTTTTGTTCTGATATTCTACTAAATATATATGACGGACTAACAAACAAATAATGTTTTTATATTCAGGCTGGTACTGATGAAAACATCATTTTGTCACCTCTGAAAATGCATGCTTATAGTTGGTGGTGTCATAAGCGCAAACAGGTAATAAATATTGAGTTTTAACTTAAATTTTGCCTCTACATTTCGATTTAATGTCCAATTAACAAAATAAACATAAAATGATTAATTTAGTATAGCAAATATTAAGTAAAATGCTTAAAAAATTTATTTTGTATCATAATTTTTATTCGTATTGTCCAATTTTTTTTTATTGATTTTCTTAATTAGTATTATAAAAGTTCAGCTTTCCTTTTTTCACATTAAGTATTTATTTGCACTTTTAATATTGATTTTTCTGAAATGTTAATTTTATTTACTGTGAAAATAATCTGAAAAGCCTTAATAAGACAGATGGTGAATTATTTAATTTATTTTGCATTCAAAACTATGATATTGCATCCTTTTAAAATAGATTAGAAGACTTTCTAGATTACGCATGCTTTTTAATTTATTTAATAATACGGAAATTGTAGTACATCTGAATTTGTTTCAACACAGTTTGCTTTCCTGAATTAAATTTTTTATAAATTATTTATTAATGAGAAATGTGGAATATTTTTTTGCTTATTTTATAGCATCATCTCAATTTATTGAATTTCAGCTTCTATGATTCTAAATTTCTACTTTATCAGTTTGGGAAACTTAATCAAGTGAAGGATAAATCCAGTGCCAGCAAATTTTCACTCTATATGTGGGTCTAATGTCCATGAAATCTGTTGTTGTGAGTTATGCATTCTCATATTGAAGTTGTTGTGGGCAGAATTGGGTGGGATTTTTACTACTGTAATCATTATATGGGCCAAAACCAAAAACTTCGATAAATTTCTTAAACGGCTGTGCTGTATTAGAACATTAATTAACTATGTCAAGATTAATTTTTATGTTAGAATGACAAGATTATATTTATGTTACTGTTCATTGCAATCATTTTTGAAATATTCATCCTGAAATATTTATTAATCACTTGAATATCATTCTGAAATATTTATGTTTTTATTTCAGATTCTTTGGATAAGTGTCGGAAGTTTGTGTTGGAAGTGGAGTAAAGGGTTTAGCATTGACTCAGAAGGTACTACATCTGTCAAAATTGATAATAATGTTGCTGTTATTGTTAAGATAAAAAAGCTGTCGAATTTCCAAAAACAGGTAGAGTATAATTCTGCATTATTATTTTGATGACTCTAAATTATTAATTTGTACCTCAGTCAAATAATTAAAGCAGAATTAATTTCCATTTCATGAAATCTTGAATATTTTTTTAAGCATCAAATTTAACCATTGATTTAGCAAATCTCCTGGATCATTTCATTTATGCGTTTTTGCTTACTCATGTGTGCTTTGAAATAGATAGGAATCTATAGAAAAATTGTAAAATAAAATTAAAAAATGAATTTCTTCTAATTATTCATTTATTATTTGTGAAATTGCTCGTTTTATATTTTTAATATGAAATTGTGAGCAATCTTGTTTTAATTAATTCTGCATTTAATTACAAATTGTATTTTATTTCTCGGTTTGAAATATCATTTTTCAAAAACAATTATAATATTATAAAAATTTCCTTATTTTTCAATTTATAATTTGTATATTTTACTGTGTTGTTTGAACTATCTCCAGTAAAAATATATGAATTTCTTTCAGAATAACTAATATTTATAATACAAATGATAATTATTTTATAATTGAAATAATTGAATCATAGTAACATATTTCGTGATATTTTTAGAAAAACACTGCATACATATAAATTAAAAGTATTATTTTACTAAGTGTCCATTAGCTTGAATATATTAGCAATAATTTTCCCATTTATTTTGTTTGATGTAATAATCCTGCTTTCTAGGTGATTATTGATGGACAATTGAAAATTCATAGTGAACTTAACTATCCCATACAATTACGATGCGAATTCCCTGCTTCTGCATTACAAGAATCAAAAACTTCAAATTTGGTCTTTGTTAAATCTCTTTCACCTCAGTGCAGTTCTCCAACTTTTCTGTTATCTTCAGAACAGTATCAAAATATGCGTTTGTCAATAACTGGTATTTTGGATTCACAGTTATGGTCAGAGAACATTCATATTGGTGATAATATGCTTTTGCAAGTAAGTATTTGTATTTAATTACCTTTTGAAATCTTAATTTTTTATTTAGCATCCAACCATGTCTCAGAATTATGAGATAAAACCTCAGTATTTCATAGATATATCAAATTTTCATTATAGGCATCCATAGATGCATAATTTTTTTGTCTGTATGTGTGTAAATAACCAAACAAGTAGCATAATTTCTGTTAAAGAATATCGGCAACGTTCCGACTTTTTCCTGTTATCTAAAAAAAAGTACTATGTTTACTTATATAAGAACTGCATGGTAAATCATATTTCTTAAATGTTCGCTATTTCTTTAAATAATTTCTATTCTATACTTAATTTTTTTTAAATTTAATTTATAGAGTAATGTAATGAAATACATCATTCATATAGAAGACATACGCGATGAAAATAATAAATTAAATAAACAAAGTCTCAGATAGGTCAATTTGACAATACGGTAAAGGCCGTACAGACCGCCTTGTGTCAGAGTGATAAAGTCATGTTTCTACACGTCTTACTCTGATAGACTTCACTAACAAACAGGACAGTTTTTTTAATTGTGGGTTTACTAATTGAATTATCTGACGTTTCGCTTTCAAAACGGAAAGTTGCAGAGTGCATTTTTTTTTTTTTTTTTTTTTTTTCATTTCACATTACATTTTAAGTACATGCTTTTTTATTTTTTTTTATTTTTTATTTAATGTTTCAATTTTTAATGTAGAAAAAAATGCCTATTTAAACAGAAATGTTAACAATATCAAACAATGACACAATATTTAGATATTTAATGCATTACAATGCTTAAAAAAACACAGTTATTCGGAAATATTTTGAAATCAATTTAGAATGCACATTATACATTTCACATTTATATTATACGACATGTGTAGTATAAATTCAGATAGCAAGCTTCAAATATTACTTGAAATTTTTACCAAACCACAATTCATGAGTTCGGCAGGTAGACATTTCCTCAATTAATTGTTAAATCCGGAGAACGCCCTATTTTAATATATGTTTTCAGGAGTAAAAATGTGTTGCCGGTTCATGTTTCTGCAGTTATGCAGTATCGCCGAAGAAGCTGAGCAAGGAAATTCATACTTGGATTCAAAATTCCTCAAAAAACAGAGCTAGGAATAATTTAGCACAAATTAGGCTGAAATTCGAACGAAATGCTGAATTAACGTTGATGATTCTAAACAGTTCTAAAGACCTGCATTGTTTTTAATTTATTTATTGAGATTTCATTATTTCTTTGCGTCATATATTCATTGTGAAATACATTCTTTCTGCAATTCAATTCATTTTTTTTTCTAGATTTATTTTTTCTACTAATAAAAAAGAATTCCATCTTAAAAAAAAAGACATTATTTTAAAATTGTTTCAATTAAGAAATTCCACTTAATTTTCAAATGTATTAATTTAAAAAAGAAGAAATAGAAATATTTAACTGTTTATTGAAATATCAATTGCGGTAATAAATCTCAAATAAATTTTCAAAAGCAAAAACTTAATAAATGTGGAATGGAATATATTAAACATCTGAGACAGTGAATCAAATCGTTCATCCCCCCCCTTCAAAACGGAAAAGAAATCTCAGGCCTAAATGCAAATGAATCAGAAACTAAAAAATTCCTACATTTTGAAACCGATGAGTTGATACAATTTCTGTGCAAATGATGAATTTTAGTTTGTAAAAAAAATTTATTCGGTATTATATTTATATAGTAGCAAAAAAATTTAATTTGAAATATATAAGTAATACAATTTCCCCCTTTTTGATATTGTGCAATTTTTTCCTCATTCATATCTTACTTTTAATTTTATACTGAGGTAATATTAAAGATAAATTTTTATGTGTCTGTTGACGCTCTACAGATCAAATCGTGTATGCAGATCGCTACAAAACTTGGCACATTTCCTTCAGCTTCGATAGATTTTTGAAATTTTAATTAAAATTATACTTAACTAAAAATTTAGCGAAATTTTTTTACGATAACTTCCAAAAATATTATAGCACAAAAATAATTTTTGCATCATCTGAAAATTCAAAATATTTTTTATTCAATATAACATTTTTGTTGCATAATTTTTCTCTGCTTTTAATCAATATTTTAAAAAATATTTTATGCATATTTTACAATAATTTGTTTCATTGTGGAAGAGAACCTTAAATCGTTTTCATTGCTGCAACTAATATTTTATCCTAGCTTTTTTTTTCATTGTTGATAATGAAGGTATAAAGTTATAGCTTATTTTTCCTTAACGAGTAGGTTTGTATTAAAAGTATGTTTATAATATAATTTTTGAAATTTTTTTGTATTTAGAACTAAGATATAATTTTACAAGTATGCAATGATGACATTTTTACTTACGTCCATTTTTATACACTTCTAATTTTAAATGAAATATTATTGGATGTATAAAGATATATTCTTCTTATCACTTGAAAATTGCTTTCTTATTTTAATGCGACGAATTTTTTTGTTGAATTAAAGCAACATTTATTGAATAGTCCTCTGAGTTATTACGCAAATTATGGAAAATATTCTGTACCAGACATAAAAATTTCAATGTTGAATTATTCTACTTTCTGTTTTTCCATTTTAAATTAAAGTGTTCAATTTCATTAAGAAAGTTTAAGCACTTGAACACTACACAATATAAATGAAGGCTTGCATATTATCAAATTTGAAGTTTAAAAAATACTTTGCTGAGGAAGACATCAAGACAAAGATACATAAAATATTTAATTAAAAATATTAGCAACCATAAATTCCGGCGAATCAGTTGGCCGCCAAAGGCATATAATAAGTATATATTTTACTCCGTATTATATATTTAAGTATATATTTTACTCCGTATTATATATTTAAGTATATAATTTACTCCATCATTTTCATATCCGTACGAAAACAGAGAGAAAAAATAAGATAAATAAATAATTTAGAAAAGCAGTGGTATCTAATTATTTTACGGTATAAAAAAATGAAAAGAAAACGAGAAATCAAATCCGCATGTTTTGAATGAATTGGAATATTGATAAGCACCAAGAGAGATAATTTGCCAGAAGGGGAAAAAATATAAAATTAAACTTCTTTCTCTTTGAAAATAGATTTTTATTACAGAGAATATCAAGTACTGGTATTTAAAGCCTGTTAAAAATATAAATATAAATAGGTATAAAAAGCTTAAAGTTCTATCTAAAATCAACTTTTAACTAAAAAATAATTTTGTGTTAACTTGCCATATTAGACTGGAACTGAATATTAGATGCGATCAATCAGCTATTTACTGTCGTCCGTGATAAAGCAAAATTCTGTATACATTTTTCTAAAAATTGAGAATAACCATGTATATTTCTTGCTCGCTTTTTATTTTAAAGTTCCTTTAAAAGAACTTTTGTGTCTCGGGCCGGTTCCCTTTTTGAAGTAAACATGGACTATATTTGAAATAAAAAAACACCAGGTGTCGTGATAAAAGAACCTTTTTAAGCTCGAAAATGATGAGCTGTATTGAAATTGCTGTAATTGATATTTTGCATCACATACTAGCCGTAAATGTTGCTCTAAAATTCTGTTATTTCATCCAGTATGTAAATCAAAATTTTCTTAAGGTCATTCATTTTCAACGAATTAATGAGCATTATCAATTGATATCTAATTTTTAAAAATTTTTACTTTTGGATCAGAGCCATCATATACTGAGCTTTTTTTCTTTTGTCCAAAACAGTTGTTTAACGAACGTGATCAACTTTTCGACATCCTTATCAGTTTTATCTTAAATGCATCACTGTATCAGCGAATAAGTCTTGTTAGAAATCTTCTTTCCTTCACTTTACTGAGACGTGAAACATGTTATTTAACAAATTCTTACCCTATTAATGCTAAAAACATTAATGTCTTCATAGGTATTGCAAGGCAAAAGAAAAATTGCCATAAAACCAAATATTATTATTATCATTATTTTTTCATTTTCAGAGTTTCTTAATTTCATATAATTATGCATCACGGCGTTTTCTTCCGACGTCTGCGTCCAGGATTTGTCCCCGAGTAAATGCGAAATTTGTCCCGTTCCTATAACAAAGCAGTTGGTCGAATAATCTTATCTTTGCAGTAAACAATGTGTTTATCCACTTTTATCAAGTTCTCTGGGGAGAAAAATTCAAAAATTTTGGACTCATTTCCCTTTCAACTTTTCTTACAAAATTTAAAATAGAAGTCTCTGAATGGTTTATAGAAGTAAGATAATAATGGTGTAGTTGTGTTTTGAAAATTATATTTAATGGAAAATTTAATTTAAAATTGCAATAAAGAACAGTACTTTTATCTAATGGAGCATCTAATTTTTACGTTGACATGGCATTTTAGTATGAAAATTTGCTTCGGATACTTTTCCCCAAAATTTGACACACGGGGGGGGGGCACCTCGTAATTGAGGATAAGAAGCTTCCGCCATGGTGGTTGGTTCTTGCGTATACCCACATTTGTGGGTATACGCAAGGGTGGGGTTGGCTACCTTCCATTGATGACGGGACATACTTCCTAAGGGAAGAAATGTAACGTATCCGGTGATGGCCCTTAGGACTTTACCGCTGTTCCGGCCAGTGTTGTTGTCATGACGGTCCGGTCATTCAATTTTTTTTCCGTGTGCCTTCGGGCGGGTCAGATTAGTCAGTCTATGATTTCCCAAAAAGTTTAAAAAGCTTTCATTTTATATAGTTATGAATAGTTGAATGTGTTAAATCAGTTAGGGTAATTGGGAACGAGATTTGCAAAAGTAATTTTCTCCGATTTAAAATGTTCTTACGAAAAGGATGATATGTCTGTAATTTATGTGAGTACATAATCATGGGGAATTTTGAGGAACTCATTAAACAATGCCTTTGTGTCCAAATTAATTTATTAAATAACCAGTTCTTACTTACAGTGACATTCATAATTACTCCATTATGTTCCCAACTAACCCAGACAATATCTGGTGATTCAGAATACGTAATTTGACTTCTGATCACAGTAGTGAACTTATTTGAAGAGAACACATTAGTTTTGATAAGAAACTACTACTTATTACCTCAGAATTTATTTTACCGACATTTCCTAAGTATTCCAAAGTACTGTTTATCTATAAGAATATACTATATTTCATGGAATATCGCATGTAAATTATCATAACTATTTAATGCCTTCAATTTGGATCAATTTATAATTATCTTATTCATAATTATTTTAATTCTATCACCAATTTTGTGAAATAAACCTTTATAAAAACAGAAATTGCTAAACATTATGAAACAAGAGAAGGAAATATATAATGCTTAGAAACTCACTTTAAAATGAAAAGGGACTAGTAATTTCAACTTAGTAGTGGAAAATAGAATTCCCATTTCAAGTAGAACGTTCAGTATCTCCAATCCAACTAAATTTTCTCTGACACTTATGTTTCCTGCGAAAATCTACTCCATGATAGGATCTAGTTATATAATTTTTATATAGCATTAGGCAATCGTAAACTATCATTAATCACTAAAACAAATTTTGATTTAGTATAATTGATGTTCCTCAAACATGTCACATTCTGCTGAATACCGTCAACTCCATCAATTCATCTGGTGAAAGGATAACGGTAATTCATTCTGGTACCTACAACATAATCTATCAGAATATTCCTATTTTATTGAAAAATCAGAAATACATTATTCAGGATGTTCTTAATATCCACAACTTTCGTTTGAAAAGTGTCAAATCCTCTTGCGGCAATATTTTTTTCTTTCGTGGTGTCAGTTTGTGTGTTTCTTTTGTTTTCTTCTGTACTCGACGATAGTGAGTATCAAGTCATTATTTATAACCGATTTTCACTCATAAAAAGTATTTTGCATGTAGATAAGATGATAGATCTTTAAAGATATCAGTTAATTTGACATAAAATAATAAACATTATTGTCGGTACAGGACACTGCTGTGTACCTACACTTAATATCAGTTCTGATCATATAATAAATTATTCAAAATATATGAAAAATATGTGTTTTTATTATATTAAAAACTACTAAACATGTTCCTAATTACTCTACAATAAAACTAGTCAGAGGTAAGTGAGAATACTTTCCTTTTTTCTAAGGAGAATATCTAAAAATGAAAATGAACTATTACTTGTAACCATTATATCCTAAAGATCCCAGAAATATCTGACTTAGCAACTTACCTAGCAAATAATCCAATGTAGGGAATGAATAATGATACTAAGAAAATATTTGGATTCATTTTTTTTTTTTTTTTTTTTTTTTTTTACTATGATTGTAATTAAAGTTAACAAAGGTCGGAAAATTTTTTGAAAAAAGTGGAAAAGTATTTATCATCTTGCTCTAGAGTGCCTTAAAGAAGGCACATGCTTCCCGAATTGCTAAGGATCCGCATGTGTATACTGTAGTCACTGTACTCAATTACCTTCACTGACCCTATTTTTAAAAAGTGCATTATTTTCAATTTAGATTCCATGGGAAGCCAATGGTCGATATCAAACTGTATGGTGCCAAGTGATCCAACAAAAGAATGCTTCAGGGAACATTTCCATTGTTGTGAGTTTATTCAACATTTATTTTTAAACATTTATTTTTTTTACATGTATTATCATATAAGCTACATTCTTAAAACATTTTTCTTGGTACGAAGGTGTTTGTTAGCCCATTGTTTATTTTGCGAAGTAATCTGCCTTTTCCTATAAATGTTACAATTGCATCTGTGGATCAGAAAGAAACATACAGCACAGAACTTACAGGACAAGGACAGGAAACAAACATTCTTAAATTCTCAGATCCGAAGAGTGAGCTTCACCTCACTTTTCAAACATGTACAGGTATGAATTTTTATAAAATTAAAACTTTGTTATAAAATTGTTATAAAACTTTATATTCTAAAATTAAAGCTTTATATTTCTATGAGCCTTTTTATCTTTATGATGTTTATGGTTCCTAATATTAAAATTTATGCACAATTTGCCACTTTTAAATGTTTTAATTTTTCAACAAATTTTTGAGGAAAATGTCTCTGATGTGTGTTCTCTGAAAGTATTCTTTGTATACAAACATTCTGTGCAGAGGCGGCCTTCTCTATGAAGTGGCCCGGGTTCAAGAAACCATTTGGGGCCCCAATTTTTTGTGAAGTAAAAAAAAAATAAAAAATACAAACACTAACACATATTATCAATGCATTTTTATTTAATGCTTGATTTTGTTTTTGCTAATACATCTATTACTTCAGAAAAATTACAATTTTTTGCAATTTCTTTTTCGGTGCTTAATATAGCAAGTGCATTTAAGTGTTCTGAACATGCTTGACCGAAGATAATTCTTTACTGAATTTTAATTTACTGAAAGAGCGCTCAGCACTTGCTATAGTAACTGGCAACATAAAGAAAAGTTTTAAAACAGTTAATACATTTAGAAATAATTCATTATAATCATTATTTAGTATGTATTGCAATATGTCTTGTACGTTATTTACATCTCTTTCATTCAAAATCAAATCCCGTAGCAAACAAATTTCCTGGATTAGGTTTTCATCTACATCTTTGTTATAAAACTTTACGAAAAAATAAGTTTTTAGACTTTTCTTTAATTCATGTTTTTCTGAAAAAATTTTATCAGTGACTAATTTGAAATTAGAAATAATATTTGGTATACTTTTAAATTCTTTCTTTTATTTGTACAATAACAGTATCAATTACAGTGTTAAAAAAAATAACACCTAAATTCCTCTACCGGGTTTTTTATAACTTCGTCTTCTGCTAATGCGGAATATAATCTTTTTCTTTTCCGAATTTGTTTGACAGGAAAATGTTCCGAAATGTACAAATTATGTGCTAGCACTTTTGCTTCGTCTAAATTTGGTGTGTTTGGTGTGTCTAAAGTGTGTTAAATTTGGTTCTTAAATTTTGGATTTCAGTTTTAATTTTGACTAAATTGAAAGCAGAGTCAAGAACTATTGTTTTTGTTTGAAATAGTTTATTGATAGTATTAATTTTGGACAATATTGCAAACCACACTATTAAGCATAAAATAAATGGCATTTCTTGTATCGCATCTAATAAACTTTTAGCTTCGGATACCGCTGTATTATCGTTACTTACATCAATGAATTCTTCTAGGGCATTACAAATTTATTCAAACTGTGTATACACAGCTTTAACCGAATCTATCTTGGCTTCCCAACGATTGTCACATAGGGGTTTAAGAGTAATGTTTAAATGCTTTTGTAGAATTCCCTATCTTTTTGTAGATGCAGAAAATAAGCAATATAAACGTTGTAATATCATAAAAAAATTTTATAATATATACTGCTGGAAGCGGCATCAAAAATTAATAAATTAAAGGAGTGTGATAGGCAAGGCACATAAATTGCATGCGGGTTTAGAGAAAGTATTCTAGACTGTACACCTTTATATTTCCCTTTCATGTTGCTACCGTTGTTGTATGCTTGCCCTCTACAATTCATAATATCTAAATCAAGTTCACTTAATCTTTCCTATAGAGTTTTTGCTAGTCCTTCATCACTCAGATAAATTACTTCAATAAACCCTATAAATGACTCATTTATAGTTAACCTTTTCTTTTCAAAATTTACATATCTAATAATGATTGAAGTTTTTTCCTTATGGGAAATATCAGGAGTACAATCTATTTGGATACTATAGTACATGGCTGCTTTTATATCGTGTTTAATTTTGTAAAGGCCTTCATTTGTTCTTGTGACCCTATGTGCTAAATTATGCACAATTCTATTTTTAGTATTTATTATTTTGTTTATATGAGCCATTAGAACAGGATTGTATTTACTTAATAATTCGATTAAACTTTAAAAATTTCCATTATTAGACTTACCTATAATTTCGTGGGTTCTGCAGTTCTTTGAAATAGTAATTTGAGTCGTGCCGTTTCCTTACTTATATTACCTTATTTGTTTTATCAGTAGTCCAACATAAATTTAGTCTTTTTAATAATTCTTTCCAAGCAATAAACGAATTAATATGACAACTAGAGCGTTCATGATCTTGGATTACATTTGACAGCTTTCTCCAGTTATTATAGCCACCTATAAATCATGTAGTTTGGTCATTTCCTCTTCTTTTGGAAAACAGTAAATAACAAAAACAAAATACGGAGTCTTGCGTCTTTGATTAAATTAACCAGCTGCGAAGTTGCGTTTTTTAAAGTAGTATGTAATGAGAAATGATCTATCTTCAGCATTTTTAGCAAAAACTCCTTTATGTTGCACAGGTCCGATTTTAACACAAAACATTCTAAATTTATCAGTTATAATACTTGGCCATAAACCAGGGTCATTTATACTCTTTTGATCATATTTGTTATTGTCATTTTCGTCAGTATTTTCTGATTCGGTCACATTTGTATAAACACACAAATTGTTCTTCAACAAATTTCACCTTTTCAACATTTTCATTGCTAGACTGTGTACTTTGCGCTGAACTTTCTTCTCCAGTTGAAGTTTGAATTGTAATTTTTGAAGTTGAAACAATTTCTTTGCCAGAATTACTTCGTAGCCAAGAAAACAGATCTACTTGTGATTTCTTGAAGTTTAGCTTTCCTTCTTTTTTAAGTCTGATAATTTTCTTTTTTGACTCCCCAGAGGAATATTTCCTTGGCGTGGACTTGGTTATATCTAACAATATTAATCAGTTTATAGAATGAATTATCAAATTATTATATGCTATACTATAAACTATTACCTAGTAGGTGATGTAAATGATTGTAAATCTATTTACCTTATATTAACAATATTTTGTACACTTGTACACAAGATTATATACAAGATTTTGTACACAAGATTATAATATATACTATGAACTTCATATATATCCAAATCCGCCGACTGCTACATTTAAACTTTTTCCTTAGTTCTTTTCATTCCGGTCAAGGCCGGTGAAGCAGTAATGCAATGTGCATTGCTAGGAGTTGATCGTTTAATTTATCTTCGTTTTACTTTTTGTTTGAGTAACTTAATATAAACAAACATAATAGCACGCATAAAAAAATATTACATTAGATGCAGAAAAAAGTATATAGCTGATGATTTACAAGTCCGTTTAAACCTGGCCTCAGCCTCGATTTCTGGCCACCACTAGAGCCTAGAAGTAGCGTCTCTCTGTCTTAACATGTCTAAAAGGGGATTTCTTTATTCATAAATCACCCCCCCCCCTCTTTTATAGGTATCACTGCGATCATTGCCTAATAACGGCGTCAGTCGAATCTCAGCCAGCCACGTGGAAACACACTTGTATACTTTCAGTACGTGTAAACGCTATTATTGTTCAGAACACTATTTTAATTCTTAATCACGGTGGGGTCCCTCATAGCACCCGCCGACTCCCCCCCCCCCAGATGGCCGGCCCTGATTCTGTGATATGTATTCTTGTATACAAATATTCTGTTATGTATATTCATTTATGAATTTGTCTTTCCTTCTCAAATTTCATATAATAAAAGTGTAAGTTCCTAACTTTTGATCTATGACATTTAGAAGCAACTTTTTAGATTTTATTGATAATTAAATATTAAAAAATTGATTAAGATAGAATTCTGTTATAAATGAATTATTTCATTCTGTGGATGTGATTTCAATTTTTTTTTTTTTTAAATCTTCACTTTTATTTTTAATGCATATTTACATTCATATAAAGGCATTCATTTACTTTTAAAATTGTTGGTCCAAAATAGTTCAGCTCGGTTTCTAGTAAAATCACCATTTTAAGTTTTTATTTTAACATTAGCATTTGACAAAAGGTTTGAGCTACATGTATACCATTTGCTATTAATTTTGATTCTCTCAGTATTACCCATCTGTGAGAGTAATTTATCATTCTTTTACTTAAAGTTTTTATAAGAAGTGTTTTATTATGTTTGTTTAAAAATTTTAAAGTTTAATTACATTAAAAATCTGTAATATTCAAATCGTTATGATGGAAATACCTAATTTTTTTTTTTTTTTAATAACTGAGAATTGTTATTTTTCAAATTTCCCAAAGAGTTTTGTTGCGGCTTTATAAAAACTTAGTTATGATAGGTTATTTTTATGGAAATAGCGATTTATAATGGATTTATGAGTGATAAATAAAAAGGTTAAAAAAAGAAACCTTTCAGGCTCAAGATTGCTGTGGTAGAAAAATCCATTTGAGAAATTTTATTTTCTGCTGAAGAATCATGACTGAGATTTCATGTAAAGAGAAGAGGGAAACAAAGTTTGACTGATAAAAATATTCTATATTGAAAATTTTGGTTAAAATATTTTGACTAAGTATAAAAATTCTTGAAAAACTCATATCTTACACTGTTGAACTCAGAAAAAAAAATTTCTAAATAATGCTTTGAGCTTTTTGTAAATTATATAAAGATTGACAACAATTTTTGAGACTTTGAATAAAATAAAACGAACATGAATTAATGATATAATTAGAACCTTAGTGGCCCTGAGGAACAGATAATAATGAGACCCACATCTTTGCCGTTATTTCCGACTTTTATCGCTTTTAATAATTTTAAAAATAAATTATATATATATTTTAAATTTTAAATAATAAATTTTATTAATTTTTAAATTTAAAATAATTTTTTTTTAATTTTATTGAAAATTTAAAAAACATCCAGTTATGATAGATTATTTTCTTTATAATTATAATAGCTTTACGAGCTTAAATCTAATGAAAAAATTTTTTCAATAAATGTCTGGTATTATTTGTTAGGGTTAGTTCAGCCAATTTAGATTGACTTGTATTAAATGAGTTGCTTTTAATGTTTTATTTGAAAATGTAAGATTCTTTCCTCGCATCTATGCAAGAGAAAAAGAAATTTATTAATATGCTATGAACATTAAAATTACACATGTACCGATAACAGTTGACTATATTTAATTTTTTTTTCTTCTATGAATAATGATAAAATAACTAAATGAAAAAGGAAGAATATAAAGTCTGAACATGCGAAAACAAAACCTGAGCCCATGTTGGAATATAAGTCTAATGTAACTTCAGAATCAAAAGAATCTTTATTTGGAAATGCCTTTGTTACTAATACAACTAAAGCGAATGTTCACATTTTTAAGCATTTAAATTATGCGTTAGTTTATTAGTTTAGTTTCCGTTCATTGAGTTGGCTAAAACAAGCGGCCCCCAACAACTAATCGAATGTATAATTTCATGATGAATTTTGTCGCATGACCCACCATAGATAAAATTGTACATGATAAAAGAAAATTCCGGAGTTACTGTAAAATATCTGCCTAGGTTATTGCCTTTGTTATTTTTATCTAAATTGCGTATTTTTTACAGTCCATTATCTTGCATTTTTATTAGATATCAGATGAGTGTTTTAAAAAATGTTAGCTATTTAATAGATTGAACTGAAATAAATTCTAACAGGAATTATACAGTAAGCGGCCAAATTATTATAACCATCCCCTCAATAGAATGTTGAACCCCTTTTTGCCCCTAATACTGCATGAATCCATCTTGGCATGGATTCTAAGAGATGTTGCTAGATTGTAGGAGGAATTTGAGACCATATCCGATGGACTGCACTTTCTAATTCCGTAAGATTTTATGGTACTGGATCCAGTTGCCTGATATCCCATTCAATTTCATCCCATAAATTCTCAATTGGATTGAATCTGATATTTGTACAGGGCAAAAAAGCAGAGCAAATGCTCCGCCATAGCTTGTGAACCATCTAACTATAATGCCAACTTCATGTCAAGGAACATTGTCATGCTGGAAGTAACCATCCCGTCAAGGTAAACCATTAACATAACAGGATGTACTTGATCTGCGATAACACTTAAATGCCGTTGGACATTTAGACGTTGTTTCACAGGGATCAATGCCAAGAAAATATCCCCAAAACCATAAGATGTCCTCCATTAGCATGAAGTGTTGTGGCAGTGCAGTTGGGATCCATACTTTCATGCTGTTTTTTCCATATTCGCACCCTGCCACCTTCATGGTGTAACTGAAAAAGTGATTCATTGGACCACATGACCCTTTTCCAGTCATCTACTGTCTAGTCCTTGTGCTCCTTTGCAAACTGGAGACATCTTCTCTCATTCAATGCAGGCAGTAGAGGCTTTTTCCAACAGGTCATCGGCTTTCATAACCTATACGGTATAATGTGCTGTGAAAAGTTCGTTCACGTTCGTTTGCAATTGCTCCTTGATGAAGATTCTCCGCTATTTGACATACTGCTGCTCTTCTATTGGACTGAACAACTCTGGCAAGTCGCCTTTCAGCTCGAGCATTCAGTAACTTGTGACGATCACAAGCCTGCTGTGAAGACCCGGTTTTCTGCTTGGTAGTCCTTTTCACTGTAAACATTAATAACTGCTGCTCTCAAACTCTTCACAAATGTAGTCGTTTTACTAATACTGGTTCCGACGATCCAGCACCTATAATCATCCCACACTCAAGTTCAGTTAAATCACGTTCTTTGACCATATCTTCGCAAGCAATACAATGCTATTTAGGGTTAACTTGCCCTGCATTCGCTTTTTATAGCTATCTCGCCTTCTAGCGGCAACACTGTGATGCAGTAACTCGTTTTCATGAAATCGTCAGGTGATCATAATGAAGTGGGCTGCTCGGTGCATGGCAAACTAGTATGGCAGAAGTGTAATAACAACGTCCCGTATAAAAGTATAAAGTTCTATTTGTAGGGATTTAGTTTTGTTTCCTTGTAGCATATATTGTTTACTAAAGGCAGACGTGTTATCTTTTTTACATTTCTCTTCATTTTTTTTTTTTTTTTTTTTTTTTTTTTTGTATTCTTTTATTTCAGATTTGAAGATGTTCATTCCTCCAATGCTAATTTCAGTATCGGATATAAATCAAATATCGCTGAATGCATTTGATGATACTAATAGTTTATTTGACTCATGTTGTAAAATGCAGCAACTGCATCACAGGCTTTGGCCCTACAGTTATCAAGAAAGGTTTGTATAGAAAATATTTGGTTTAAAACTCCCAATTTAACAATTTCTTCTGAATTTCTTAATACATTTCGAATATTTTATTAAATATTCTTGACTTAAATTTGCTTTTAATATCTTTCTATACTTAACACTTTTTATAAATTTCTGAATCTACATTTTGTGACACATAATTACTACGAATTAGAGTTCATGATTCACTATTTCATGATCTATAGTTTTAAACAAGTCTAGTTTAGCATGTCAAAGCATATTTAGTTTTATCAATAAATCTCAATTGAAAAATCTTATCTGTTTTGGCTTTTGAATTTAAAAAAAAGTCCTTCTTAAAAAAGTTCTTGCTAAAGCACAATTTAAAAAGACAGTATAAAATAAAATATTTTCATAGAAATTGGCTTCCCAGGAATGTTTAAATTTTTAACTCAAATTTTATAAGAATATTGCGATGACAGTCTTGAGGCTTTTTTGCGGTTGATACAGAATTTAAAATATCTTGAAACAATATAGACAATGTATCTCAAAGAAGTGGAAAGAACATTTATTTCCATAACTATTGCAATTAGGCATATATTTCCAGTTACAAAGTTTCATTAAATAAAGTAATGTTTGAAAATACTTTGGCTCTTGTAGAGAGTAATGATAAAAAGGCACAAAATTTTAATTTTTTTTTATGCTGCCTCTATAGCGACAAAATATTAATGAATAAAATGTTTTTTACACTGCTCTATAAGGACCCAAAATTTCGTGTTTTTCTCTGTAAAATTTTCTGAGATGAGATAATGCATTCTTTGACATCTATACGAAGTTGCATTCTTTTAACAATTCTTGTGTATATTCGACCCAGTTCATTTATCACCTGTGTCATAAAAATAGATTTTACGAATTTGTTGGCAAAAATCTGCATGTTCCATGTTGTGCCAAGGCAATTCATCCCATAGTTAGGATATAATGCCAAACAAAACTAACTAAATATATTGGTAAACATTCAGTGTATTGTGTTACAAAGTGAGACTAATTAACGAGTTTTTAGAAATGCCTCGAAATACATTTATTGAAAATTGCCTCTGTTGATGAACTTCTTGTTCGAATGACAAATTTTTACCGTTTCAAAATGGATCGTTTTGAAGATCAACGTTTCTTTCTGAATTAAAGCGACTTCCGTTTGCCGAAATTACATTTTTCCGAAAAGACGGATTTTATTTTACCGAAGTAGGGGGGTCCAGTTGTAAAATTCCAGATCTCGATCGCATAGTTGTCTATAAATTCCACGAATGCTACATGAATGCCAGTTATTAAGTTGAAATATGCTTTACACTGTCGTTTTTAAGATATTGAGTTCTGAACTGACTGTTCGCAAACTAATATTAGAATAGCTTGAGAAATAAGCCGGATTGTAAAATTCTGTATCATTTGTATAACGCCTCATCTCCCCTTTTCTCCTCGAGAAAGTAAAGGACTTGTAATTAGTTATCGCTAAACCATTCTGTAAACACGCTTCCTAGATGGATATCTGGAAATCAGAAAACGAACGTTTGTATTCTTCTGCAATTAGACCAGCATTACGGTTACATACAATATTTCCAAACATTCCTTGTTTCTGAAGTACGCTGTTCTTTTAAAAAGAATAATTTAAGTTTCTTATTCACCACTCCTGTACCTCTCTATATCTTAAGAAGTTATCTTAAATGTCCAATTTCTCAAGTAATCGAATTTGCAATTGTTGATCAATCAAAGTGAACAATGTTAAACAGAGACTGAACTGGTAAAAGCAGGCCTGAAACATTGCCTTATCTTGTCGCGTATTGTTAGCACTTTCACTTTTTTGAAAGTGGCATCATGTAAAAAAAATTAGAGTCAAAAATAAAAAAAAAAGGAAGTTGCTCTAAATTTCGATGTCTGATCATTTTACTTTTTAAAAGCTTTATTAAGAGAAAGGGAAATAGTTTGTTTCTGCAAATCTCAAAATTTGGGGACCTCGGTAAGTGATTTTATGAAAATAAGGAAGAAAAATACAGGTCAGACAATTTATTTATCTTTTAGTAACGGATGTTTTCAGCGTTGAAAATCAGATAATCTATTACATTTTTCTTTCATGTTTTGTCTGTTTATGGAAATGGAAGCACTAATTCAGAGACGAAAACCTATTAGAGCGCATTTACGAGAATATGTAATGGAATTAAACTTGAAATAGATAAAGGGATAAAGGAAATCCGGGCGAAGAATTTGTAAGATCAAAATTGACAACTTTAGAACGTTTGTCGGACGAACTTCGTTCTTATGATATTCACATTTTAGATTCGAAATATTCTTCTGAAGAGCAGTTTAACAGTGAGTGGGAAAGCGTCGAAAAATACAGAGAAAAATTAGATTTAATTAAAGTTAAAGTTGAAATGTTCTTTTTCAGCCAAATTGCGCAATCCGTCGCCAGTGTGTCTCCAAACTTAAACAAACGAAAACTCAAGCTGCCTGAAATAGTATAAAAACAATTCAGTGGGGAAATTAATGATTGGTTACCATTTTTGGGGGCAATTCCAACGAATTCCTGATGATAAATAAATTCAGAACGAAGATAAACTTCAGTACTTGATCCAAGTTACCATACCTGGTACTAGACCACGTGACATTGTAAACAGCTTCCCGGCAACCGCGGAAAATTATCACAAAGTAATAGAAAGCTTGAAAAATAGATTCGGACGGGAATTTTATATCCGAGAATTGTTAAGTCTAATTATTAAAAATGTAACTGAGCAAAGAAAAAAGTGCAGTGTGTCCGAGCTGTACAAATTAGAATACATTGAAATGACAAGCGACAGATATGATGCCATGTTATTCCACTCGTTGAATCGTGCATTCCCGAGGAGTTATTAGGAGTTTGGCTGAGAAATCATGCATCAATAATTACAGAAGAAAATACTTATTTCGAAAAATTAAAACAATTATTGTTATTTTTGAGAAATGAAGTGAGGGAGAGCAGAAAATTTCTCTGCAAAAGCTGGTTTTAAACTTGATTTTGGTGCACGAAACGAAGTTAGAAGGGATAGAACGAAGTTAGAAGGTTCCAAAATGAAGATCCCGTGCATACTGCGAATGAATTATTCTCAGCCCATAAGAAAACATTTTACTTTGAGGAAAAGAACTTTGGCATTTTTTGTGAGAAACAACATGAAAGCCAAAATTGTTTTGTGACTCAAAAAATGACTTTAACTCAAAAGAATGATGAAATTAAGAAAACGAATGGATGTTTCATCTGCTTAAAAATTGGACATAGGGCCAAGCAATATAGGTCAACTGTTCGATGATTGATATGCTTAAGAAGACATTGGACTGTAATGCGCCCAGACTTACAAACATGTAAAAAGAAAGATGATAAAATTGAGGAGGAGGATGCACAAAAGGTATCTTTAGCAAGCACCTGTTTTAATTATCCAGAAGAAGTGTATCTTCAAACTTTATTAGTGAATATCGAATCTAATAAAAGGCAGAAAACGGTAAGGGCACTCATTGACACTGGGTCACAGCGTATACATATTAAAAGGAACGACTGGAGATATTGGGAGCCATTTAAATGGAACAGAAACTTTGATTCATGCTCTTTTTGGAGGAGCCACAACAAAGAAAGAAACCCACAAACGTTAGGAAGTGTCTCTTAGTAGCCTATATGGCAATTATTTTAGCAGATTAAACCTTTCGGAACAGTTGAAGATGTATGGACCATTGACCAGTTTGCAGCCTGGACCATGGATAGAAAAAATAAAACAAAAAGGTATCACTGTCTCTGATGTAGGAAGAAAATATTTGAAAACAGAAATCCTTATTGGAGCAGACGTCGCAGGTGCATTGTTAACGGAAAAAGTTCACAAATTAGAAAACGGATTGGTTGCTGTGGAATCTTTGCTCGGATGGACAGTTATGGCGCGAATAAATTATTACACTTCAGAAAGTAATGTGTCTGTCCTCCGTGATAACCTCCATATTGGTTCGCAGTAGCGACATAGAAAACTTGTGGAAACTAGAGGCATTGGGAGTTACAGATTCCAAAGAAAATAGAAGTGATGTCGAATTATAAGAAGCAGTATGGGATCATTTTCACAAGACTCTGAAAAGGACAGAGGATAGATATGAAGTCTCTTTACCTTGTATCAGTGAGAAAGACAAATTACCCAGTAACAGAAAAGTAGCGAAAAAAAAGTCTAATTTCCACGACAAAGAAACTCATGTTGAAAGATAAAGCAGAAGCTTACAATGCAGTGTTCGAAGAATGGGTTAAATCCGGAATAATAGAAGTACCAGAAGAGGAGAAAACTGTGCATAGTCATTACCTTCCACACAGGCCGATATTCAAAGAGAACTCTACAACATCCATAAGACCAGTTTTTGACGCTTCGTGTAAGCAAAAGGAGTTTCTTTCCCTTAACGACTGTCTCACAAAAGGTGAAAAATAATCAAGGTAACAAGGTAAAGGTTCAATTTAATTAATACCAAGCTTGCTTCTTGATTTTAGACGAGAAAAAAAGAAATTATTTCAGATATCAAAAAGGCTTTTCTTCAGATATCTATTCATAAAAATGATCGTGATTATCTGAGATTTCTGTGGTGGAAAGACTCTGAACAAAAGGAAATAAGAGAATTTCGACACTGCAGAATAGTTTTCGGATTAAAATGCAGTCCATTTTTATTAGTTGCAGTGATCACTTCGCATTTGGATCAGTGTGATATTTCTCTAAAAGAAACAGATTCAAAATTGAAATCTTCATTTTATGGTGATACATGTGTCACTTCAGTCAATTCGAATGAAGAAGCAGAAGATTTTATTACAAAGTCAACTCGATTGATGGCAAGTGGTAATTTCGGCTTGAGAGGGTGGGAGCTGACAGAGACGAACAATGCGAAATCGACAATAAGTGAACCACTAAAGGTTCTTGGTCTTATGTGGGATACGTTTGAAGATTCACTGTTTTGTGACATACCTACGACTTAGATGACATCATAGTGACAAGACGAAACGTGTTATCCATTGCATAGAAAATCTTCGACCCAATCGGTTTTAGCTGTCCTTTAACGCTTCGACCAAAGGTATACTAGCAAAATAGTTGGGAAACTAAATTGAGCTGGGATACAGAGCTGCCTGAGGAAATCAAAAGAAAATTCATGAAATAGGTTAAGGAATTGCCCTTGTTAGCATCAGTAAATATTCCTGGGAAAGTTATTCAGACCGATGGACAGTCTTGTAACCTCCATACATTTTCCGATGCTTCACAGAGATCTTATGCGAGTGTAGTGTTTTTAAGAAGCCAAAAATCAGATGAAGTCAAAGTGACATTATTGCAAGCTAAAGCTAGAGTAGCTTCGTCGAAAAAAACAACTATATCAAGACGTGAATTGCTTGCTTGTCTTATTGGAACGAGATTGGCTTTATTCATTAAGAAGGACCTCAAGGTAGTAATTCCAAAAGAGTATTACTGGACCGACTCTTCGACAGCCCTCTTCTGGATAAAGAATGTAGAATCTCGGGAAACTTTTGTGAATCACAGAGTTTCAGCAATTAGGAAACTGGTGGACTTTAAAAATTGGCACCATATAGCTGGTACAGAAAATCCAGCTGACATGCCATCAAAAGGATGCTTAGTGAAGAAACTTATTGAATGCAGATGGTAGGAGGGGCCTCATTGGCTGGCATTGTCGGAAGAAGAATGGCCTCATTCTGCTCCAATCGATTACAAAGTGGAGGCTAACAAAGAAAAACGTAGAGAAGTAATGACGTCCTTAAGCTATGTCGATGATTTTTCTTCACGAGTCTTCAACTACTTTTTAAAGTACACGAAAATACTAACAATGATGGGTTGGTTACACAGATCTATAGGAAATTGCCAGAAGACAAAAAAAGAAAGGGAAGGCGGCGAGTTAACGGTCAGTGAGCTAAAAACGGCAGAGAAATCTGTCTTAAAGATTATTCAACAAGATTCATTTTCTTCAGAAGATATAAAGATGCTGAAGTCACTTAGTGTGTTCAAAGATGAGGAAGACATTTTACGTGTTAAGACCAGATTAACTGAAAGAAAGGACCATCAAAATTTTATTTTTCCCATGTTGCTTCCGAAGAAGCAGGCAGTTGTGGAGAAGTTGATACTTCATAAATATCTATCTTTGTGTTATGCCGGGATACATGTATTAATCTCCAAACTTCGAGAAACCTTTTGGATTATCAAAAGCAGATCAACTATCCGAGGAGCTTTATCTCGATGTGTTAAATGCAGAAGGCATGAAGCTAAAGGACTGCAGAAAGTGCCAGCTACTCTACCCGAAAATAGAGTTAGAGATGCTAAGATTTTCGAAATTGTGGGAGTGGATAGTTTTGAAGGACAAGAGTAAAGCCTGGATCATACTTTTCACCTGTGCTGTTTTCAGAGCGGTTCATTTGGAATTGATTTTGACCCTCTACTCAGGCATTTTTACTTGGATTTAGAAGATTTATTGCACGTAGAGGGCGGTCATCAATAATTTACAGCAACAATGGTAGTAATTTTGTCGGATCCAACAATCTCTTTGAGTCAATTGATTGAAATATCATTGGAAGGGAAGCTGCCATACTTAAGATAGACTAGAAGTTTAATCCACCAGCAACACCATGGTGGGACGGTTTTTGGGAACGACTTGTGCAAATGATTAAGAAACTTTTACGTCGTATCTTGAGCCAGGCGTCTTTAAACTACGAAGAGTTAATGAATGTGTTGTGCGACTGCGAATCAACTGTGAATTCCAGACCCCTTACATATATGACAGAGGGCTCTGACGATCTGATTCCTTTGACACCGTCATTGTTTTTAGGTGAAATTCCAGAGTTTGGTGTACCTGACTTCGATCACCTAAATCAAATTGATTTCAACCAGAGGCTTAGACATCTTCAAGGTGTGCGAGAACTTCTGAGAAGAAGGTTTAGATTGGAATATCTCGGCTTATTGGTTCAACGTCCATCAACAATGTTAATTTCCAGAATGATTGAAATTGGGGATATAGTTCTCATCGAGTGTGACAACAAGCGCAAAGTGCTATGGTCTCTAGCCAAAGTAACTGAGATATATCAAAGAAAAAACGGCAACATTCGTGTTGTTCATGTCAAAACCGCTTCTGGAAAATTAGTTCGACCAATAAAGAAAATATCCTCCTCGAAATATCTTCATCTATGGAGTCAGATTGGAAAAATGAATCTGAAACACTTGAAAAGGAAAATATAATTTCTGAATCACCGATGAACAATTCTGTTCCAGAGTTGTCCCAGAAGTTCAGAACTATCTTGACTAGATCTGGAAGACAAGTTAAACACCGATCCAGATTTATTACTTGAATTCTAATTAAGTAATTTTAAAGTTGAAATACTAAGAATTGAATTTTTAACTATTTGACTTTAATAACTTCATAATTGTTTCATTAGTGTTTTGATTAATTTATGTGTCATTAAACAAAAGGTGGGAAGATTGTTAAACAGAGACTGAAACATTGTCTTATCCTGTCGCGTATTGTAGTATTTTCACTTTTTTGAAAGTGGCAATATGTAAAAAAAAATCAGAGTCAAAAATAAAAGAAAAGAAGGAAGTTGCTCTCAGTTTAGATGTCTGATCATTTTACTTTTTAAAAGCTTTATTAAGAAAAAGGGAAACAGTTTGTTTCTGCAAATCTCAAAAAACAATATTATGCTTAAGTAGCAAATTTCTTACGAATCTTGATAATTTGAAATGAACTACTAAACATATATTTGCATATGACAATTATTCAGTATTATCAATTAAATTTGCATTTCTGAAATAGACATTTCTTATCTAAATTTGTGATTAGTCCTTCTAAATTTAAAAATGAGCATACCTTTGCAAGTTTTGTATATTGAAACGTGAAATTTTGTGTTTGCATTGGTGAATATAAAAGAAACATTTTTCTAACTGACACTTTCACACTATGTGGGACATATAAAAATGTAACTTTTTAAAACTTTTTATAGCAAACTCCATAAGTCAAAACATTTTCATATAATTTTCAACCTTATATAATGAAACTTTGTAATTGGAAGGATATGCGTAAGTGCAATATCTAGTCATAAAAGCTTGTTTTTGTTTGGTGGTGAGGGGCATCCTGTATATCTAATATATATATATATATATATATATATATATATATATATATATATATATATATATATATGAGATCCTTTCTACTAATTTAATACACGTAGTTGCATTCATTATCTTGTATTTTGTTGGATTGATACAAGAAGAGAAATTAACTATATTTCTTAGATCAAGTGAAAATACTGTATTTGCGTTTGCAGGTCAAACATAGTTCAGATATTTGCAGAAGATAACCATAATGAAAAGCATGATTTGACATTTAAATCATTATTAAAAAGCTAACATGTATCGATTGAAACCAATTTCTTATGTTGTTGCACAATAGACATTTTTTTCTTTGAAGAAGAATTTATGCTTTAAAAACTTCTGATTGAATTAATTATATATAGTGAAAAATATGTAAATTCCCTCAATGTTCACTCCCTTTTTTTTTTTTTTTTTTGTAAACTTTATAGGCCATCATATCTACAAGATGAATACATGAATGTCTTCTATCCTTGCTCAGATCGTGATTGTGCTATTTCACCTGCTGTGCCATCTAATAATGTGTCATGTAAATTAAAGGTAATGTGAATTTTCACTTAAAAAGTTAGTATTATATCCCCTTATAAAATGCGTTTACTTCAATATTTGGTTTTTCAAATGCAAATAGTATGTATTGTCTGATGACTAAAAAAATATATTTCCTTTGCAAAACGAATTTTTAAAGTATATGATGTATTCCCTTACGAATAATATGAATATGTATAGTGACTTCTCTACTGATCAAGTGAAAGTCGTACATTTTTTCGACTGAAAAAATTCGCAGCATTCTTGAAGAAACAACAGAAGAAGAAAAAAAAAAAAACTGTTAGATGTTTAAAAGAAACCGATTATGCTCTAAAAATGATAAGTTCTTATTTTAAAATTAGGGAGAAGAAACAGAAAGTGAGTCTTTTTACTTGAACGTTTATATTGGTTTGAAAACATTGAAAATATTTAATTTTGTTAAATGTAAGAAACGAAATCTTTGTTTTGTGGCTGTCTATAAAATACATACATTACCAGTCCCTTTATGGTTGTACAGTCCATCAAAGAAGTATTCGAGTATTACTCGTTATTCCGAAAATAATTATTGCACAATAAAATTGTAAACACCTGTCAGAGTAAAAATATGTTCTGTATAAATGTATTGAATATTTTTTTCAGGTTTGGTTGTTGGCTTCAGATTTAGATGTACACAAAGTCATTTCTTTTTTCAAACTAAGAACAGATTTCGAATTCATATCCATCCCCCAGATTAAAATCACTCGAATGCATATAACATTTTGTAATTTTCAGTAAAAGGTTTATGAATTATACACATTGGAAATTTTTGAATTCGTACTGTTACATAAGAATTCCAATTTTTTTTAATGTACTTCAAAATACAATGATTCTTTGGCAATAATTCTCAGTTTATATTAAAATACTCATTAAAAAAGGCAAAGGTTATGCCTTTTTTTAAATATAAAAGTTCATTTCATATTTTTATTAATTCTTTATATGTTAAAAACTTTTAAATAGAAAATCACAAAAATGTTGATGCCACTTACATTAACAACATTAAAACATTATGACAATGAGAAAGATTTAGAGAATCACTATCCAATGTTAATTATATATACGTTAATGAAGCATTAATGAATAAAGTACAGAAACATCTTGTGTGCGAATAATGCAGTGTCATTTGACTTTAACAAATTACTTTGTTTAAAAAAGGCTTGAAAATTACAAAAGCTTGAAAATTTTTCAGTAAATTATTTTTTCTTATTTTTTATTTTTTCTGACAAAAAGAGATAAAGTTTTTAAAAAATTCTTAAAAATGAAATTTAAGTGTTTTTGATGGAAAATTGAATGCATAAATCAATAGTATTATACTAATTATTTTTCAATTATAAAAAGAAACTTCATGAAATACAGGTGGTTATCAAAATAATGGAAACACCTTAGACTTATAAAGAATCCTTTATTAGTATGCTGTAGGACCGCCTTTGGCATGTAATACAGCTGGGATCCGCCTAGAAATCGAATCATACAAGTGTTGAATAGTGTTTAGTGGAATATTGTACAATTCTTCCTGGAGATATTGTGAACGTTCTGGGTGGAGGATATCGGTGGATATCGATTTTGTCCTCTGGGAGAGAGGATAAGGTGGAGCATATCGATTTTGTATTGAATGCTATAAAATAGACCATAACGGTTCAATTATATTGAGGTCGAGTGACTGTGACAGCCAAGGCAGTTTTAACTTCATCCTTGTGTTCATCATCAAACCATGATTGGACAAGTCTCGCTGCATGAATAGATGCATTATCATCCTTGAAAATTCCATCTCTTGTAGGAAACAAAGTTTGCATCATAGGATGGACTTGGTCAGCTAAAATTTCTGTATACCCCAGTGGCCCTTCCTTCCAGGATTACGATTGGTCCAGCAGAAAAGTCCGACATGGCTGTCCATATCATGACAGATCCACCTCCTCATACGCTTGTGCAGGTGTTCTCCAAACGTGCACCCGTTCTATTGTAGGGAAAAGTGTGAAACATGAATCGAAACTATATTACTTTCTTCCACTTATCAATCAACCAAGTTTTGTGAGTGTGACACCGCTGTAGACGACGTTGATCATTAACATCTGTGACAAGTGGCTTGGGAATTGCTGCTCTGCCATAAATGTTCTGTTTATGAAGGTGCCTTCTAACTGCAATCATTGACGCTGGAGAATCCAGATGGGTATTGAGCTCTGCTGTCACTTTTGCTGCAGTTGTTCGCTTTTTAATTATTACAATCCGCTTCAATACCCGTCGATCTCTTTCACTGAGCTTTTCTTTCCGCCTACTATTTTGCTTTGCCTAACCTGTCTTCCCGCTCTGTATGTATACTGTCATGACTTTAGACACCGTACCTCTAGAAACGCCTGAATGGTGGGATATTTTGATCACACTTCTTCCAGCTAGACGGGCTCCTACAATTTGGCCTCTGAAAATCAGAAAGGTCCGACATTTTACGCTTTTGAAAAAAAAAAATACAAGAATTACAGAACTTTAATAAAGCTAACACATACTACCAGAATATATTCAATGCTATTTATTAAAAAAAAAACTGGTGGCTATTACTATATTTTAATGCTTCCAAAGCGCATTCAAAAATGTCACTTTTATTCACATGTGTTTCCATTATTTTGATAATCACCTATAAGCACATGTCTTATTTTTAAGATTCTCCAAAAGCCTTTTGATTTAAGCTTATTTTATTTATATTAATTTCTAAACTTATCCAGAAATTTTGAATATTTTAAAAAAAGATATTTCAAGAATATTATTTAACTACTATTTTTTTGTAATTAAATATGCAAATAAAAGCATGCATTTAAAATTGTTATTTAGCCGTGTTTCAACCTCGTTAATGGTGAACTTAAACAGTAATGATTCTTAAAACACAGCTACCACATTAACGACTGAAGTGAAAACTTGAGTGAAAGAAAGTGTTAATAGAATGGCTTATTTGCTACGTTTACATGTATTGCGACAACCCCTAAACCCCTTTTTCTTGTAAATCTCCGGTTCTTTTGAACCGATTTGTCTAAAATTTTATGGCTGAGAATTTTTTACTGTTCAGAATCAGTGAAACATCCATTAAATGTAGGAGTTGCAGTTGGGGTGTTTGAAGATTATAAAAATATAAATGTCTAGGTGGTCCGTTAATTAAATGCATTTGGCATATTTTTAAGATAAATCCGATTTTAAGACGCATCCGATTTCTCCAATTTAGCCTCAAAATAACATGTAATAATTTATTTTGCTTTTAATTCAAGATAATATTAATTAGCTCTATAAAATTCTTTTTCCTCTTAGTTTCTATTTTATTCAGATACTGACACTATTTTTTTTTTTTTGTGTGTGTGTGTGTGTGTGTGTGTGTGTGTGTGTGTGTGTGTGTGTGTGTGTGATTGTTAAAAATTTAATTGCCCTGTGATATTTGTTAAAAATTTTGCAAAGTTGTTCTCAGTTTCTTTTAATGGGCATCAGAAAATTTTTATTATTTGAGTCTAATATTTACGAAATTTTTGAGATCAAATTGCATTGAAATTAGTTCGAGAAAAAATATAATTATATTTCATTCTGGATTTTAATAGTATATAGATTGAAATATAGGTTGTAGCAATAAATCATTTAAATTTGTTGCAACATATTCATGGAAATATTTAATCGGACTTTTATGAGGAATACAGTTTTTAATTTCTTACGATTAGGTTCGAATTTAACAAAATTCTTAATCTCCTGAATCTTTTTTATTACTTATAAAATATTTTAATTAAAGAAATACGAATCTTTAGAAAAAATAACCAAAAGAGTACCATTGAAAATCTTTTATTAAAAATATGGTAAGGAAAATGTAATTTATACGAAACAAAGTTTGTGCCTTTCGTATTAAAAAAAAACAAATTAAATATGAAGCTATATGTTGTGTCAAGAAAGGAAATATTGTTATTTTAAATTTCATTTAATTTTATTTCTTGTAAAAATAAATCTGTGATTGTATAGAATGCATAGGAAATGGGTGAAATATTAATTGTGTCATAGTTTGCCTAAAACTGCGTTGGCATTCTACAGAATGTCGAATTTCAAACTTCATTAGTGCACACATACATCACTACTTTACTAGTAAATTTCATTTATATCAGGCTTTTTGTCCACAAAAGGCGTACTGTTTGATGAAGTTCCATATTCGAGTTAGTTTCCGGATTATGTGACGTTTTGTTGTACTACTCTACAACGCTTGTCCTTTTCACAGTGGGTAGACAAGGAAACCGTTAGTTTTTTCTGAGAATACTCTGCTCTTTTTATGCATGTTACCATGTTTCGGAAACCAAGTGTAATTTATTGTGCGAGTGTTGTACATATATAAGTTTCAATTTTTAGACATATATATCTTTCTCAGAATTCCTTTTTAAAATTAAAATTACTAAATATAGCTTATTGATTTAAATTTCAATTAACATAAAAGTTTCAATAACTCACTAAAATATCTACACTAGTAGAAAAGAAGTGAAATGCAGTTATGGTTCTCTCATCCTCTACCCTTAGAATACGATTGATAGTCTAACCAACTTTAATTTATTTATGACTATATTTATTTGAAATGTATATGCTATATGGATTTTAAGATAAATTTATATGATATTTTCAAAGAAATTATTTTAATGAAAGAATTATAATATATGTTCATGATAATTTTCTGTTTTAGAACTTGCTTTAAATGTACTAGGAAGTTTTTCTCTTTAAAAATATTAGTTGCTTTATTATTACATAAATCTTTTTTTATTGCTGAATCTTATTAATATGCTTCTAAATCGAGTATTTTTGCAATTTAACTAAAATTATATTACTGATTATTTATAATAATATTTTGCTTTTATCCTTCTTATATGCAGATTGAACGTTCACAAAGATGGTCTGGTTTGAATACAGTTTTATATGACATAAAACCTGATGTAATTTTAATGAATCGATTACGTACTGATTTATTTTTATTTGACAAAAATGAGATGGAGTGGATGCTGCCACCGAACTCAGTTGCCATGCCATCTCGACCTTTTGTAAGTGTTTTGATCGTCATTTTATGTATTATATGTTATTTTAATGCAATGCTGAACTGAATAAAAATAAGCCCCTTAAAAACATCTAAAAAATTTTAAGCAAATAAATTTTATGCATATCTATTATGTGCACTTTCCTGGAAGGTTTTTTTTTGTAGCAGGATCCGACGAACACGTAAACGAAAGGGCAGAAAAATAATTGTTTACTTATTTCATAATTACACCTGTTAGAGTTCTTTAGTAAAAAATATAAAGAAAAAGAAATGAAATCTTTGGAATTGAGAGCATATGTTTTACTGTTTACCATTTTTCACAAAATTCTGTGCCTTTAGTAATTATCAAAATCTAGCGCTGAAAAAGCTAGTTTTCATATTTTTTTTGGACTGCTGAGAGCGAATGAGGCAATATTCGATACTTTTTGTATGCTCACAACTTAGTCTAAATGTGTGCCAAATTTATCAGCGCTGCAAAAACCAATCTCGGCGCTTTTATGCAAGCTTTGTTAAGTAAATTTTAGATCTTGGAGCTTTTACGCCAGAGGCTCTGCTCAGGATGGGGCAAGTGGGATATAGATGTCCCAGATGTCAATCTTAGGGGACACCATAGGGTCCAAACTGTAGCGCGTTTCTGCTACTTTTTAAGGAGAAACATTAAGAGAAGACAAAAAAAAAATGTCCTGTCCCGATCTTGCTAAACAACTGATGAAGATTAAGAGTAAAACAAAATCATATTATGCTTCGTGCGCCACTAATTTATGCTGTCTTGTGAAATTTATTGTGATGGTCCGTCTTAGGATTTATAATCTAACAGACGACTTTTTTTTTCTTCGACACATGCACAAATAAATATACTTGTTTTTATTATAATGAATTTTTCTTTCATATTTCTATATTTTAATTTTTGAAGCGATTAAAAGTAAATTTCAAATAAAATATATTGATTTTATGTTTTAGTTGTAGAATTTTCGTTAAATACGTAGGATGATGCTGATATAAATTATAAATAAGGTGACCATTCAGAAAGCGAGAACCTTTTATGCAGTGGAATAGAAATAATTTATCTCTTTAATTAGAGGTTCTGGTTCTTCAGTATTGACACTGTGCAAGTGACTTTTGTTACGTTGTCGACATAAATAAGTGGAAAAAACTAATTCTTTCCCCCTTGAAAAATTACAATACCGTCATAAAATGCTAGTTTAAACTTTTAAATGCATTGAAAATCGTTTATGTTTAAATAAGAAGAATTCCTAGTCAAAGCTAAAGAATTAATAAAGAAAAACTATTCGTATTTAAAAATTGCATATTTTTGATGTTTTACACTTTACAAAACAAATTTTTGTATTTTTTTTTTAATTTGTAAAATTTATAAAGTACTATTTCAAATTAATATCTATTGCATATATCATCTATTTATGCACATTTTTATGTAAAATTTGCTCTCCTGTCTGTTAGTTGCAATTATATTTCATAAGATATCTATCTATTATATGAAAAACATTTCATGTAAGCATTGCGTCATGTAAGCGTTTCAATCAACTGCTGATTGGTAGATAACGAATAACCTGACACATGACGTTTGAGGTTTGTTTTATTATTATTGTTTGAAATACAGTACGCGCCAAAATATACAATGCTGAAACTCGCGCATCTCGAACACGTGGTTGCATTTGTTGACAAGGCATAGCTCCAGCTACACGTGTTCGCAGTAGTAAAAAGGAAGTTGTGTTGTGCAGTTGTTGTTGGAAATGGGTCTTTCGATGGAGGAAATAGTATTTATAGTTGAGCATTATTTCCGCTCATACGGAAGCGGTCGTGAAGGTGGACCGAGTTTGAAAAAAGTGGCAGAACAATTCCAAGAGAAGTTTAATAAGACGGCATCAAGTAACACAGCTATGATGTCTATTGTTACGAAATTTTGTCGTTCTGGTAGTGTACTGTGTCAACGGAATGGGAGTGTTAAAGGAAAGTGTGTTCAAGCGTGATGATCAACCAAGAACTGTGCCAGCATTACTTGAGAAAATCATATCTTTTTACAGGAGTCTGCAGCAACCTTTGTTGGAGGATATGTTTGAGAATCTGATTAAACAATATGAGCACTTCTACAGCGAGGCGGTGCACATATTGAACACTTAAATTACGCACACCGTGGTAAATCAACACGCTAATAGTGTGTATGTATGTATGTAAATTTCTTTTGAAGAAAAATAAACTCACGTATGACAATAATGTAATTTTTTTCATCTTTTCATTTCAGTACTATATATTCTGTACTGTATTTAATGAAAATTATTATTTCGCCACAGTAAGTATTTATCTGGTACTTGGTGATAAAATGGTGACAAGGAAGTAAAAGTAAAGCTTTAATTAATACCAAATGAGTTTAAAACAATATCATTTGTTAATTATACTTTTAAACATACAGATTGTGGCAGTACCAATAATTTTCTGATTTGTTTACCTTTTTCGAATTACGGAAATTTTTCGTCTCTTGTCTAGCAGTCGTCTAAATAACTATGCAATACACGTGTCAATCCTGAATTGTTTTTAAAAAATTATAATGGCGTGTCCAGCGATATCAGACGAAGGAGAAAATGCGAAGAAAGACCGAGCGAGAATCTGGCAATTTGAAATGAAAAGATGATAGAGAGCTGCTAAATTAGCGGCAAAATGTAAAGAAAATTAATTCAGTATTTAGGTACTGGCGATATGAGCAAAAAGTATGTTCTCATCGTGGATCTTTGAATTTTGAATCGGAAGTAGGACGATCGGAAAATGCTTGTTCTCATCATGGAAAAATTAAGCTTTCAGCATTGAACGAATGGCCAGTGGAGTTTAAAAACTTGCTAACTGGAACTGACGGACATCGCGTTCAATATCGGACCGCATCGGGGCTGGCGAAGCCCCCTTGTGTTTAATAAAAAAATCATTTGCAAAAAAAAAAAAAAAAAAAAAAAAAAAAAAAAAAAAAACCAACTTTAAAATTGAAATTATTTTGTTCAATTAAAACAAATTCATTTTTTAAAAATTATATTCCGAAATGTTTAAGAAAAAGGAACCCTTTGAGTTTGCTTTAGATGGAATTTTTACGAAATTGTAATCCTAGATAACTCTAAAATTTGTAACAATTACTTAATTATTCGTGTTTTATTTTGTACTAGCCGCCTTTGGCGACCAGCCGGTTCGCCAATCTTAATGCACGTTAAAATTTTAATAATTAAATATTTTATGGAACTTCCATCTTAATTGCTTCTTCATTAAAATATTTAAAAACTTCAAATTTTAATAGTCATATAAATAACTCATAATATTATAAAGGCCTTCAGCCATAACGTAATAGGTATCTCTCTAATTTTCTGTTAGCTCCCGTAGAATTTATGCTCTAAATTAAAGTGGAAATGATTAAACTGCAATAAATATAATAATAATTTTTTTACTGAAACGAAGCATTTCTTTTAAATATGAGTACTGAAAACAGAGTCGCTGAGTATTTAAAACTTATGGGCACTAAAGAATATTTTTCTAAATTTATATAATATCTCAGGAAGTTTCCAACAAAATTTTCTCAGATTCATCATGAACAGATCGATTAATTAACATTGTTTAGTTTTAAATGCATCAAACACTAAAAAAATAAACAGAATCGTCAAAATTATCTGTCAAAAACATATTAAGTCTTCAAAACCAAGTCCGTATCCGTTGGCAACAATCAGAACACAATGCGCATGTGTGAATTTTCAACGCCAATTATGGTAACGCAAATGCGTTAATTTTCTACGCCAGTTAGGGTAACGCTATGCAGATTAGAAATTTTTAATTTCCTTTATTTTGTTTAATTTTCATTCAAAAGTACTTCAGAATGAATCTGAAAGATCGATTAATTAACAATGTTTAACTTTAAATGCATCAAACTTTAAGAAAATAAACAGAATCCTTTGAAATAATCTGCCAAAAATTTCTTAAGCCTATCCTCTTTAGCGTGGGGAGAAAAAAAAAACCCTGAAGCCTTACACATTTGGCGGTGGGGAAATGAAAAGATTTTTTGGCGGGAAAGTTAGTTTTTAATTAATAATTAAAATTCTAATTAAAAATTCAAAAAAAAAGGGACCCCAGGTGCACAATCCCGACCTCCAAGGTATGCATGTGCCAAATTTGGTAGCTGTAGGTCGAACGGTCTGGCCTGTAGAGCGCCAACACACACACACCCACATTGAGCTTTATATAAGTATAGATTAAGTCAAATGTTTTATTTAAGGCTTCCCTAATTCTAAGCTTTTTGTATCCAAACTTTTATTAAATACAGTGTATTCAGACATAATTTGTATATTTTTATTGGATATTTACAAAATAACATTATTGAATAATAAGTGCTTTGATTTTAGAGGAAAATAGTAGTTTGTAACATTTCTGAAACTTCTGTAAAATTTTAAAAATTGTTAGTTCTGTGAATAAATTTATTTAAATCCATAGCAGTTTTAATATATCAGTTTCCTGCATTCGATTAATAATATTCTGAGAAACATGCCTGTTATTTAAGTTGGTGCCTGATATAAAATTTTCGTGTTAAATATAATCTCAAAGTCCACAAAAGCTGTAAATGTTCATATACAATCATATAAAATATGAAATGATGATTGTTCTCCTTATTTCTGTCTATTGCCGATTATTTAAAAGACACAAATTTAAACACGGAATAACTTTCGTGATGTATTTCTTATTTTAATAATTTTTTTAAAAAAATAAAGAAACTCTATCTTATTTTACGATTATTAAATTTATAATTACTTAGAAATATCCTCTTATTTTATAATTAGTTAGGTGTGTTATTTTTACATGGCCGGTCCTTAAATAATCTTAAACTATATTCTAGCTTGTCGATGAAATCTCTTCTCCTCCCTTCCCAATGATTTTCAATAGCTAAAAAATTCAAATTATGCTTTGATCATTTATGCCATTATGTTTCAAGGTGTAATTTTTTATTATTGTTTTGTAGAATTCCTGATTTTTTGGTGTATCTTTTTGTAGGAACGTTTCCGTCTAGGTGTTCTAGAGAATGGAGAATTTTTCTACAGTTCTTTTTTGACAGTTGAAAGAAGCCAAAATGTCTATGCATCTAATTCTGATTCTTTTTTGTTTTGTGGTAATTCTGATCAAAGAATACCCCAGAATGGTTCAGTCAATGTATTTATAAAAATTCAAGTCGATAAGCAAAAGGTAAAAGCTTTAAAACATATTAATTTAGAATAGAAATCAGGTTTATTCTTTGTGTTTTTTCATGCATTATTTGATTAATTTCTTTGCAAATTTCATCTATCTGTGCAATTTCATATTGTTTATGAATTTTCTACATTTTAACTAATTTTTTAGTTATAAAAAAGTTTTATAACTAAAAACTGAAAAAAAATGTTGAAAATGTTCAAAAAATTAGTGTTTTATTTATTTATGCTAATCTTGAAAAAAATCAGTTTCAATAATCGTTCAAATAAAATAATCAGGTGTTGATTATTGTCTTGGTAAGACAAATTAATCTTGTACTAATTACATTAATTTGTCTCAAATCACCAGGAAATTCTAGCAATATATTGACTTAACATAGTCGAGTTCAGATTTATTTTCTCATTCATTTTTTTTATAAAAAATTTGTTAGAAAAAAACAATAATGTAAATAGTTGTAAAACGTGTGAATTTGAATATTACATATTAGTCAACAAGCAAATTACGAACTAATTGTAACACAATTGAAAAATTGGGGTGTAGCATTTTAATAATAATTTTTTCGCATATCAGCTATGAATTAGTCGGGCTTCTCTATTCTGCAGTTTAATGTTAACAGATTAAATATTTTAAGTAGCAATAATAACTTACTTTAAATATTCATATGTTCATTTGTATGACCAAAAACCTCTTGGGTTTCAAAAATGATTTTCAAAATAATTTTTTAATTAATGAATTTTGCAGTCACTGTCATTTATATGTAGCCGTGAAAAAAAATAGCTATGTTATTTAGTCGAATTCCAAAAAATAATATTGATATTACCAAATATCACAGTATTTTCAGTAGTTTTAATAAATTGTGTTTGATTTAGTGCGATTTTTTTTATTTCCCTGTTAGATTTAAATTTTAATGAAAATAATTTAATAATTAATAAATAATTAATTTGGACTGGATATTCAACATTGCTCGATAGTTTTATTGGTCTTTATTAAAATTATTGTCTCTTCAGCAGGAAAATAGAAATGATCATTTCATATTTAGAATTATTCCTTTGATTTCGAGCAGTTGACTTAGTATGAACTTTTAAGAATATTTTTGGAATGGCTAAGAATTGTGAATTCACCGGACGAATACTGAAATCTGTTTTTGTTTTTTTTAAATAAATGGTGAATCAAGTCAGCTGCTCTCATAAATATGATGTATAAGTATATTAAAATGGCTATACATTTCACAATAAACTGCAGCATTGTTTCCCCGTATGGAATATTCCTTAGATTGAGCTCGAATGTTTAAATCTATTATAGAACATAATTGCTATAGTAAGAAAAATGATTTTGTACGAAGGGATATGATAAAAAATCATTTGTAAAGCTCAAAATATTCGACACAGACCGATAATTTTGTTTACGCAAAGCGCGAATTTTTTCCGAAAGCAAATCGATAATTTTTTTAAGCACATGCAGATTGTAACATGTCAAATTAGAAGCACCTCTATGCCGTAAAAGCACTTCTATGCCGATCTTGAATGAAAATAATTTATTATTATTGTGTTCAAAATCAAGTTAATTATTAGTTCGAATATTTTTGATGAAGAAATAAGGCGATGTTTGAACTTTCTATCTTTTGTAGGTATTTTTGTTTAAACTGCATTCTGAGGTACAAGAGAATATTGTTATTATAACTGTATTTCCAATTGTTATTCTCGCCTCTGATGTTGATGTGGAATTGCATTTTTCGTTATTTTGCGCTTCAAACAAAGTTGAAGATGTAAGTTCATTTTACTTGTGCTTCTTTAGATAAGCATTCAGAAAGTTTGATTTAAATTTGGTTTTTTTATAGCTAAGCGTTATATATCTTAATAGTTTTTAATAGATATTAATGTTTTTCTTAAATGCATTTCAGATATCATTGCCTCAGAGTAATCCCGCTGCTGTTTCCAAAATTATTTCAAAAGATTGCCATCCATTACTTGTTTGGGAAGTAGACTCTGAGATTTATTCTTCAGAAGCGATTTCTCTTGATTATTACATTTCTGTGTCTGTTTCTTTTCCAATTTGGAGCAGTCCAGTGTATTTTGGTGCCCTTTTACAAGAAAATAACCGACACACAATCTCTGTCCCTGTTGAATCAACTGATAAAACTACCAACACCATACCACTTGTTATCACTAGTCATCTTCGAAATGGAATGTTGTTTTTAATTATAAATATTGATCCGTGTCCTTTATTACTGCTGCATAACAGAACAAATATGAATATATATTATGGCCAAAGCTTTTTTAACACAGATGGTAAGTATCCTATATTCTAATATTATTATAATCATCGATTTATTTTCATAAATTAGATTTTTAACTATTTACACGCAGAAATTTAAATGATACGCAGACATTTCATTTCATTAAAATAATTCCTTATTGATAGCTATGGCAGTAGCAGTCTCCCAGTGATGTGTGTATTGGTAATGTGCAAAAGCATAATGGATGTTATGTGCATGAATTTTGATTCCACAGTTTACTAATTATAATTTAAGTGTGTATTTTCCTGTCTTTTCACTGACCATGAATTTTCTATAACTTTTTTAAAAATCTATTGTTCATGTTTCGTTTTCTAAAATAGCATCCAAATGCATAAATTATCTAACCAGATGTTTAACTGTTCAATTCATGATTTCCGACTAGACAGACTGACACCACTGGGTTATGGGATGGTAGCTGGCAGGCTGATTAAAAAAAATATTTACTAGTCTAGATGTGAAAAAAAAATTTTTTTTAGTGCAAACTGTAGGAATTATAAAATGATAAATGATATTAGCACTTTGCTAAAGTATGATTGGGCGGGTTCTTTTTTGTGTTATTATTTTCTTTTGGTGATTATAGTATTTATACATATTGAGTGCCTGCTTAAATAACAGTGTGCACAAATATGGATGCCGAGGAGTTATAAATCATAATAAATAAATAAACGAATGCGCTTTTACAAAGTTACAAAAACTAACCTAAAATAAGTAAACACGATGTGAAATTAAAAATCTATTGAATTGCTGAGGTAAATTGGCCAAAATAATTAAAAGATGGCCTTCATAGTATTTACTGCCTAGGGCTCCAAATTGGCTAAATTCGCCCCTGAACCAATGGGTGATTTTTACTCTTTTGTGTACTTTCATATAGATGTAATTTCTGTTGATTCACTTTTGAGGCTTTAATAAACCTATGAAGAAATTATAACGAAAACATCAACAAAGCACCCAGATTTATTAGGTGGTTTGTTTTCCAATGTATGGTTCACTGAATATTTTGTAAAAGCTCATAGTTTGAAATGTTTTCTAGGAAAAATAATTTTATAATATGCTTAATGTGAGTATTTTTTCTCTATTTTTACTTTCCTTGTTCATTAGAATAATTGTAGTGAGGGATAGTGTTATGAATAAGTTCTTTGAATTATGTTTAATGATATAAAAAATTGATTTCAGGCATATTTTCTTCATTGATTCCAATTTTAAATAATTCCTTGAACTGTGGTAGAGGTAAGTTTTCTTCTAATTTATGAGTTGAAATTATTCATCACAATTAAGTTTCTGGGGAAAACTTTGTTTTTGCTAGTAAAATATTTACTCTCCAATTGGACAAGTTCAAACTGGCGATATTTTTAAAAATTTCATGCCAAAGAAAAGAAAAAAAAGTTAATCATCTTTCTGATTTATCTAAATTGCGCCTGCTGACATGATTCAAACATTAGACATATAAATTGGTTTAAGTATTTTAGTTGCGGTATACTGTTAATTGCTATTTATTTTGGACATTTAAAACATTATGAATATTATTTTAATTTTATTCATATTTAAATGGTTGGGATATTCAATTTTCAACTTCCATATAATTTTATAAAATTAAAACTTTCCCATTGCATTGCATTGCATGTTGTGATATGGTTAACTTCCGGTGTTTTTCTTATATACTCTGTGGATAACATGCATGATTTCCTCATAGCAAAAAGCTGTTAAGGCTTGAATTGAAGGTCTCTATAAAATATAAATTTGTTATTAACTGATGAACTGTTTTAATAATTGTATGCATGTGGTTGCTTCATATGGTGCAGTACTTTGGTTTGAAGGCTTTGTAAAATATAAAGGTGGAGGTTTCTAAATATATTTCTGATGCTTGCAAAGTTATTTTCCATCCTATTGGAAGTGCTAACTATGTTGCCATATAATTCCTATTAATAAAAGTTTTAGCTGAAGACAAACTAATAGAATAGAGTTAATTCCCTATGAGAATTTGATATATGCTTAATTAATATGATATATGCTTATTGTTTATTGGACTTTAAAATAAACAATAAAAAAAGACTACTTTGGGAATGGAAAAACAAATACTTTTTTTACATTTCGTCGCTTAAGAGGCACCACTTAAAAAATTAATTTTTCCTAGCCAATAACGAATATGCCGGCCTTTTTGTGTATCCAGGGCCGGCCATCTGGGGAGGGGGGTGGGGCGAATGTTATGCGCAGGGGCCCCGCCATATCGAATATGATCAAGCAGTAAAATAATGTTCTGAATAATAATATCGTGTTGGAAAGAAGAGAGAAAGAAATTTAACTGGTAAAATCGACAGGTTTGTAAATATATGAAGTTTACAGATATATTATAGTTTATTACAAGTGTTTAACATAAGGTATCTAGATGTACGGCCATTTACATCGCCGACTAAATTAGGTTGCATGTAGTATTTTGAAAATTCATACTATAAAATGTTTAATATTGTTAGATCTAATCATGTCCATACCAAAGAAATATCCCTATAGGTGTCAAGGAAGGAAAGGAAGAAAAACAAAATTTTAAGAAATGAGTAGTTTGTCTTCTTGTCTCTGAAGTAATTCTGACAATGAAGTTTCTTCGATTTCAGAAATTACTAGCTTCAAATGAACAAATTACTCAATTTTACAATAAAACTGTGAAAACTGAAATTCGTTGAATAGCTGTATGTTTATACAAATACGATAGAATCAGAAAATAACGACGGAAATGTCGATAATAGATATGATCAAGTGAATGTAAGTGATCTAGGTTTATGGCTAAATATTGTAACCGATAAATTTAGAATGTTTTGTGTTAAAGCCGGACCTGTACAACACAAAGGAGTTTTTGCTAAGAATGTTGAAGGTAGACCATTTTTCCACTACATACTGCTTTAAAAAAATGCCTAAATGGTGAAACCCAGCTTCGCAACTGGTTAATATATTCAAAAACACAAGACTTCATATTTTGTTTTTGTTGTATAATATTTTACCAAAAGAAGAGGAAATGAACAATCTAAAAGATTTATAGGCGGCCAGAATAACTGGAAAAAGTTGCTAACTGTAATTCAAGCTCATGGTAGTTCTATTTTGTTACTTTAATTCGTTTACTGCTTGGAAAGAATTATCAAAGCGACTAAATTTATGTTCGACTATTGATAAAACAAATCAAGTTACTATAAATAAGGAAATGGAAAGACTTAAATTACTGTTTCAAAATCTATAGGTGTAATTCTATTTTTAGCATGTGATAATCTTCCACTGCTAGGAACCCATGAAATAATAGAAATTATAAGTAAATACGACTCTGCGCTAATAGATCATATAAACAGAATAAAGAATTCAAAAAATAGAAATGTGCATCATTTAGCACATAGATCACTAGAACAAATCATTTCTGCATTAGGAATTGAAGTCATTAACGAAGTTAAAGACGACATGAAAGCACTATAGTACCCAGATATTTCCCATAAGGATCAAATTTCAGTCATTATTAAGTATGCAAATTCTGAAGGGAAAAGATGAACTGTAAATGAGTCATTTATGGGGTTTATTGAAATAACCAGTGTAGCTGGAGAAAGAGTAGCAAAGACTCTATTGAAAAGATTAAGAGAATTTGATTTAGATATTGTAGAAAAATGAATTGTAGAGGCACATGGTAGCAGCATGGAAGGGAAATTTAAAGGTGTACAATTTACAATAATTGCTCTAAACCCTTCAAGAATTTATGTGCCTTGCTTCTCACATTCTTGATTAATTTGTGATACCGCTTTCAGCAGATTTTTGATATTGCAACGTTCATATCGCTTATTTTCTGTATCGACAAAAATGTGAAAAATTTTACAAAAATATTTAAATATTTCTCTTAAATCATTATGGAACACTCGTTAGGAAGTCAAAGCAGAGGTCAGTAATTTTATTATGTTAATACTTAATGAATATTTTGTAAATTTTTATTTAATGTGCAATTTTTAAAATTGCTTTTCATAAAAGAATAAAAAAATGAAATTAATCTAAAGCACTAAACTCTGGATTTGATTAACTGTATTCAGTCTTAGAGTACTGAAAAACTTTATATTGTTTCAGAGGCTGTTAGAGTTTCAAGTTTAAATTCTTTATTTTTCAGAATATCAATATAAATGCTTTTGATAATTTCCCCTTCTTAACTGAGTGAAGTGAAGCTGATGGAGGCATTTTTTTTTTTTTTCAGAATGCATTTCACAAATTTGTAACTTCTTGCTTTTTCAAGTTTTATTTCGGTGCTTTTTAACTTTCCTTTTTAATCTTTTCACCTCTTATTATGATATAATGTACTCACATCATTTGTGTTTGCATTTTTGATAATCTTTTCTTTCTATGAGAAAAACTAAAATAAATTTACTAATAAAATAATACTAAGTTTACTAATAAATTTTATAAATTTACTGTTTGAAGAAATATAGATTGTAATTATATAGGGAGTTTGTATTTGAGCAAATCCTCTGATGATATTAGTTAACCAGTGCAAATTTCCATTGTTATGTCCTTAAATTAATATCTCTCATTATTATGAAATGAACTAACCATTTATCAGTAAAAATACTTGTGAAACTGAAACTGTTGAAGATTTACCAATAGTACTGTTGAAAATTTTCTAACAGTAAAAAAAGAAAGAATGGAAGGAAAAAAAAAAGGTATCTGAAACTTTTATGATTTATTCAGCCATTTGGGAAAAATTACCTAACTTCTTATTTTAATAACTACTATCCTACTATCTATTTCACTACTGTTAACGAAATGTGGATGATTTCTCACTTGCGGAATCATACTAGCAGTAACATATTTAGCACAGATGCATGTTATAGTTTGATTGCAGATACATGTTACATTTAAACCGAAAATAGCATGTAAAAGTTGAAAGCATTCTACGATTGAAAAAAATCTTGTTGGATCTGTCGAAGTTTTGAAATAACAGAATCATAACTACCACCTCGTAGTATCTTGGAACCTCAATCATAGGGAACATCTATGTGAGGAGAAATATATATATATATGTAATGATATTTTTAAATCTAATTTAAATTCTAATTAATTCCCTAATTTCTATCTTAATTTAATCCATATTAATTTCATTCTAAAAAGTTCTCTTATTTCTTGACCCAATTGTTACTTTTTTATTTAATTATCCTACACGCGCGTTGTAAAAATGCTTATTTCTGCATTTTCTCATTCTCCGAATGAAGAGATGAAAATACTTAATGTTTATCACATTCTTTTAAAGGTACTAAAATTTCCTTACGTAAGTCTACACATGTCAAAGAAATCTCTATAAAAATCTCTTTTTAAAATCACTGAAGGAAATAAAGTTTATTTCTAATTAAATTAGGAATAATATCTGCGAACACACCGATTACTAATCAGATTATGTCAATCCTGTTGCCAGATATTACCATTATGTAGGCCTGCTTCGATGAAAGACTTCTAGGCGAAACTGGGGATTACCTGAATGTGTGGCAGGAAATAAGATATTGACGAGCGTGTTCTAGTAGGATCCTGTAATTGGATGTTTTAGAACATTAGGCATAAAAAGACAAATAGAAGACCGAAGAAAACTTTCTTATAAAGAGAATTAGCAATTACTTAATGTGATTAGTTTTCATTGATTATTGGTAGCAATCTGCCTGCTTTGTGTGTTTCACTGTTTCATTTCTGAGATTAGCACTTTCTGACGATTAAACTCTACAAAGAGGTGATATTTAGTAAGATTTATGCATTTCTGGAATTCTATGTTAGGCCTCGACCTTCTATTCCATTCCTCTTATAATGTCATTTTTCTTTTTGCGAAATAAACACTTCCTGGCGTTTTCGCAAAGGCACGGAAGGTTTCCGTATATGAGAACCGACTGTACAAAAAAGGATTGTTGGACTGGTGCATTCTTCTTACAGCATATGAACTGAATTCTGTGGACTCATCAGGACAAGCCAAGCAGGTGTTATCAACTCTTCCATCCCTTTTCTCTTTAGCTGTGACATCATTTAAAGATGAGCTTGAAAGAATTTCAAATATCAAAAGATTATCAAAATGGTTGCTAGTTAATCGCACTTCACTTTCATCGAGCTTTCCTGATGTATAAATAGCATACATCGTGCCCTGAAGGGTCCCATTGTTTGTATCTAGGGCTGAATTATCATTCACAAAATAAGTTTTAAAAAAAACTATCTGTGAAACAGTATTGGACAGGAAAGGCTCCGACATTTAACTTTTCTAACCAAATCCCCAAACTTTAAAAAAATATTTAATGTTTTTGTTTCCATAACAGATGGAAAACAGAAAGTTTTGTAATCTTAAGTGTAAAAATTTTTTTAATAATTTTCTATTATATATTTTATATCTATTATATTCATATGCTTCATATTACACTCCAAATGATGACAAATTACTTCGGACGTCATGGGAATAACGTAAAAAAATTTGTTATGATGCCTAAATTGTTGCAATTTGAATTAGATTGAATTTAGAGGCATTTAATATATTTCTGTATACAATTCGATGTAACTGTTCGAAGAAACAAGTTTAAAAAATATCATTTTGTGGGAAATCTCACACTATTTAGATAAAATAGAAATTAAATTAAAATCATTGCAGTATCGATATATTTTTAAATCTTTACGATGTTCAACTGGAATTTTTATATAAGTTGCCATATATATCTGGCTTTGAAATTATAAAAGAGAAACATTTGCTATATTGTGCGCATGCGCAGTGAAAAGTATTTACTACAAATATATTTTTTAGAATATTCAAAGCATTTACTTTTAAATTTGATGCAATACCTTAATGGCACATCGCTGAGATTTCGTATGATTCGATTGAAAACTCTGCATAATATAAGCATTGAAAAGGATAGGATTTCAGGTTTTTTTTTAAATCTTTATATTTTTTCGTAAGCCAATAATGATTTGATGAAAGTTGCAAATCATTATGAGCTTTCTGTGAAATGGTCTGAGTCCAGCTTCTTCAACAATTTTTGGTTTATTTCCTAAATGTTTCGTGGTCGAATCTTCACTGTAAAATGTGAGTTCATACATGTTTTGTACATGGTTGTGATTCAAAAGCAGTTTCGAAGCCTTTTTAGAGAAATTTACAAAAATTTGAAAAACAAAATTGTCCGTATGTTTTTGATCAGATAGTATATGAAGAGTGAAAAAATGCAGACGTTTTTCAAAATTGTGTCAGGATTACCATTGCAGTAGGTAACATTGCTATAAGAAATTTGCACAAAAAACTGCCTTAATTTTATTTATTCCATCCATTTACGATATAGTAAATCAGGGCTTTATAAAAGTTTTATCTTTTAATAATTTTTTAGTCGGAAAAAATTTTATAGGTCCTATTTTCAATCAGAAGGTTTTGTCTTGCATTAATTATTGATAAATTCAAAATTTCGATTTGAATTGATTATTTAATACAATTTTATTGGAATGTTTGAAAATAGGATGTTTTCTTCAAATATTTTTTACTCAAATGTTAAATATTTTGAAAAAAGCAAAAATTGAGAAAATTTCCACAATGTTTCTTAGGAGTTCTATATGTGTGTAAAGAAGAAGCTATTTCGGCAAAGCGTAAACGAAAAATAAAGTGGGGTGGGGGATGAATCTCAGATGAATAAGAAAAATGTGTTTTTCTCTCGTCGTTCTACGGGACCTAGAGTGTCTCGATTTGGCATAAACATTTAGAGAGAAAATGGTCATATCAGAAATATTCCCCCCCCCCATAGTTTTAAATAAAAAATGAGGAAACTTCTGATTTTTCTCGCTAGTCACTTCGAAATTAATTTTACATCATATTAAAGTGGGTGGGGAGAGCCATCTTTACAAAGATTTTAATTCTCATTCTAAGAAATTTCGAATTCAAATTTTATTATTGTTTTAAACCTATCTATTAAAAATGAGGTCACAAGAATTAAGTAGTATAAATATGAAAGCATTCTTTTAGTCATATAAATGTTTCATTATTTTTTTTAAAAAATTATTAGTCATTAAACACTTTTAGATAGCAGATTGCTACGTTTAAAATATATTTCATTTTGAATTAATCTCGGAAGTCAGGAATTATCATCCTTTTTTTTTTTTTTCTTAATTGCTTATGAATAATGATAAAAATTATTTTTGTGCTGATTTTTCATGAAATTAAAGCTTACTCTTGTCTAGTTTTCGTATTGTGACAAGAATTTTAAAAGTAGTATTGGAAATTAATGGGTAGGGTATATGCAATAATATTATATTGGTCTAAATATATTTGAATCTTTTTATTTTATAAACGTTAGACTTTATTTAACAAGTAGGTTTTAAGTTGATTTATTTGATGCCGAAAATCTCAATTGTTTTTAGTGACTGAGTTTGGATATATATTTTCTGAACATTTTTCCAAATTTTTGTAGAATTTTCTTATGTAAAACCTCATAAATGAAAATCTAATGCATATTTTTTATTCATGTTTGATATAATAATTTCTCAATATGCTCTGCAGCTCTTAAACAAGAGAACGGATATTTTGTCAATTTACAAATATTTTGTAATTGTTTTCATGCTTTAAAATTTTTGCTTAAATGCTTAAAAATTTCAAAATAATTTATCAATCTAACCCCAATATTTAAAGAATGTATAGAAAAACAGCTTATTTTTTAAGCTGTCTGCAAAATTTAAACAAATCATTTGGTTTGGTAAAGCTCTAAATTAGAAGATATGCTTTATAATTCTTTTTAAATTTAAAAAAAAAAACCAAACCTTTTTTTCCAATTTTTTTTAAATTGTCATTCAATTGATTATTTTATTTTTTTAGATGTTTTATCAATTTTTTTAAAGCAAAAATTCAAAAATATAATTATTTTACTGCGTTTTTCAAAAACTCCAACCCGAACTTAGTGACATACCAAAAATCCCACCCCCCCAAAAAAACGAGAATTATTATGGTCAATATATATGACGATTTCTTATAATTCAATTATATTCTTCATATTTAGAATTATAGATTCTATTTATTTGTAATTAATTTTTATTTTCATTTCAGAAACTTTTTGATATTAATTTTTTTTATTAATTAATCATTTTACTTAAATAGTATTATTAGTTGAGGACTTTTATTGACGGATGTTTTAAGTCGATTTTTATTTTAATGATGCGATTAATGCCACAAATAAAGAAACAACTATTAAATTATGTGAAAAAATTTCCATTCATTTCAACAATATTTATTCCATGTCATTTTTAATGGGGTTTTTTGTTTGTTAGATTGTTTCTGTTTGGCGAAATTGCATTGCTGATAACAACTTAAATTGATAGCACATGGGAAGGTGGGCAATATAGTGCTCCATCTAGTTAAGTTACCTTGAATTTGATCCTCATATTTATCAAGATAACTTATATATTTTAATAAAATTTAGTTTTAAACATCTCTAATTGGTATTCCGCCTTATAAAAATCTACATTTGTGACAGAAATGAAGAATCTACTTTCAAGAAAATTTTACTGTTACCCTAAAACATGCTGAAACATGTTAGAGCGTGGATAATGCGGCCGCTTTTAGCTTTTTTACATTCTGAATTGTCATTAAAGGCAATGCAGTTATATGAACGGGTGGTGGATAGGAAGTGGTTTTGCAAACTAGTGTGAAACATCTGTCATCCACAGAGTAAATAAGAAAGACAGAGCTTATGCGCGTGAAGATTTCGGAGAAAGAAAACAATATAAATATATATATATATATATATATATATTCTTCCAATTTAAAAATATCGTATGGTCATATAGCATATTCTTTTTGTCACAAATAAAGTAACTATTATTTTTTGGAAAAAATAATAGATGTAGTTTCACGTAAATGTCTAAATTTTAAACCTCTGGTGCAAATAACATACATATTAAATAAAAGTAGTAGGCGACTAATTGTTTATCTTCTTAGAGAATAATGTACTTCATGTTATCTCATACTGCTAATTTTACTAATTTAATTCAGCTTTTCTGTTTATCAAAAGTAAACATTATTATTTGTTATATTACACCTATTGAGTAGATAAAAATTACATTTATCATTTAAGTATCCTTACAGATATTAGGTTATTATCTAGTGAATTAATTTCTTCATAAATAAAGAAAAATCATTTAAATATTTAATTAATCAAAAAAGAACATGATCTGCAAATTTATTTAAATATTCATTTTATTTAGTTCTATCATATTATCATCTTCATGCTTTTAAATTTGTTTGCATGTTTTTGACATCATTTCCATTCTTTTCATTTGTGTATTATATTATTTTCGTGTATGCTTTTTTAAATGTCTATTATTTTTCCTTAGTTTTTATTATCATTGTATGCTTTTCATGTTTTTTAACCTTTTTTTTGTTGTAGTTGTTTGTTTGTTTGCATCATTATCTTTTATGTCGTTATTTCTGCTTTTTCATGCTTTTTATTATCATTTTTGTGCTTTTTATGTCATTGCCATTTTTATGCTTTATTATTTCCTCAATATCTTTTGTTTTGTTTTTGTAGCATCATGCTTAATTTTCATATTTTCTTGCTTTTTGTTACCAATTTCATGTTTTCTTATTTTTTGGTATCATTTTAGTGTTTTCTTGCCTTTTATCTTCATATTTTTTACTATCATTTTTGTATTTTTCTTGCTCTTAGTTATCATTTTGTGATTTTATTATTTTTATCATGCTTTTTATTATCATTATCATACTTTTTATTGCCATTTTCATGCCTTTCCTATTTTAGTAATATCTTTTTCATCGTTTTTTGCAAATTTAAATTTTTATTCTTTTTTATATATGTAATTAAATTTTCTCTAAAGTATGGATAGAATGTATATAAAATCAGCATGTATTGATTATGCAAAGATAAGAACTTAGATTTTTCAAGCTCTTCTTTATATCTAAGTTGATTTACTTAATATTTTAGTTTAAGCAGCTAAATTAATTTAAATATTTGAGTAATTTTATTAGTAATTTTGCATGGATTATTTATCAGTTAAGAATATGCTCATATTTAGTATTTTATTTGAAAGTTGAGGTTACTTTAACAGCATTTATGATTTTGTTTCAGATTAGTTTTAAAATTATAAGTTTAAAGATAAAAAAATGTGAAATTTTAATTTCGGTTAGCTTTACTTTTTATCCTTAGGATAGATAATATGTAATTGATGTAAAAAGTAATATAGTAACTTAACACTATTAAATTTAATTATTTTTAATTTTTAAATTCTGCCTTAAATTCAAATTTGTCTAGTGGTTGATAAGAATTTTATTTAAAAAAAAACCGCAATCCGTAAACTTTTCAATGAACCAGTTTATCAAATTTGGCAAAGGAACTAATAAATTGAATGGGTAAGTAAAACATATTTAATTAATTACACGCACATGTACTTTTTTGTTTCGTTAGAAAATTGGATATGTAACGGAATAGTTTTGTGGTTTCTGGATGCATCAAAGTAAGTCTTTTCGGATTGTATTTTCTTAATAAAAGAGAGAGAGAGAGAGAGAACAAAGCATAGCATAATGGATCTGATTTAAACTTTTATGGACTTGATGATATTCCGAATGAGAATGGCTTTTCACTATTCCGTTTCTTGATAATCTGTTTTCCTTCAATAAAAAATTAAATAAGAATCTCTTTAAGTATATTTTTTATTGAAATTTTCAACTGACAAAATGTTATCCTTATCTTCATTCCTTTCATCATCTTTGCCTTCCTGTGTGACTTGTTGGAAAAAAGTTTTGGGCAGACAGAACTTGCATTATTATTAGGGGGCAAAATAAGAGTTTAATTAGTTGCCTTGGTTTATAATTTCTTTAAAGAAAAATATCCTAAGCAAATTAATTTAAACGATAAAGTAGCATTTTTGCAGCAGAATTTCTAAGGAATTTGACAAAATCATTTTGTGTTTATTGAAGAAATAAACAAAATATAACAAACATAATTGCGATAATGGTATCAAACTTAGTTCAACCCTGAATTCATTTTATTGTACTCAGTAAATATATGAAATAAAATGAGAAACAGGACAAGCAAAAATATAGTTCGATGTAAAGTAAACGCCAAACTTTCAGTTTAATGGACTATTTGGAGTGCAAAATTTAAATTTTGTCAAATTGTAAATAGTATTATGAAAAATATTTAATATATGATATACTCTTGAAACTTTTCAGATTATTCTATTGTTAATTGATTTTTGTACATTGGTGACAGAAAAAAAAAATCCGTCAAATTACTATTAGAAACATTAAAAAAGTGTTTCAACTCAAAAAAACGAATAAATGCTTATGAATATTAGTTTAATACTGCCCATTGAGGATTTACTTTAATATATTATGTTGAATTATAAGGTAGAACTTTTTATCGATTGTTTGAAATAGTTTAAAATATGATTTTAAAAAAGAATTTCGCAAATCACGCCAACTTACTGTTTCTGTTGCTGAGTTTTATGTGACTGAATGGTTTACAAATATATTAAGTCAGTGGTACTCAGTAGTAATTACAATTGGAAAGATTGAAAGGAGGAAATGCAGAAAGAGCGAGAATCAGAAAAATTGTAGTGGGTACTAATTATTATAATTACTTAAATATTGATTTAAACAAAAAACACATCTGCAGATAATTATGTTTAAGAACAGAGTTGAGTGCTTTTTGATGAAAAGCTCTTTAACTTTATATACGACTCCAGTATAAAATTATTTTAATTATGGTTATTAATTTTCAGATAATATTGAAAAATGCTCACTTTTGTTATTTAACCTGGTTGCCATTTCCTATAAGTACATTTCTACCATGCATAAAATCATTTTTACTTTCACCCATCGATACTTCGTTTGCCAGTGCTCATTAACTGAGAAATGTTTTATCTGAGTACATTAGGTTTCTGCAAATTATTTCAACAGTGGATCTGAAATGTTCATTAGTAATCATGATTTTAAATGTGGTTTGAAAAAGTGTATATTTTTGTCAAAATGCAATCAAAATAATCAACTTTTGTAGGTTTTGGGGTAGAGTAATATTAGAGGATATGGGGTAGAGGAATTTATAATAAGATTTAGATTTAATGTTTGGCTATATCTAACATAAAAATCAAATATAATCGTTAAATTTATGAAGTCAGACCTGCATTTGTGTTTCTCAGAATTTTTGTTTTTGCAATTCGTATAATAAAGTCGCTCGAATGCATTTTACTGATGCTCTATGGGTGAAATGATTCACGAAATTGTATTTCGTTCAATATATTATTTCTAAAACAAGAATGAAGCAAATACTTGAGAAAGAATATAATATTTATTAGGAGAGATCGTAGAATGGAGAGTTATTAAATATACATCTTCTGCTTTTGTTACTTATTTGTAGACCAATGTCTGAATTTTCAGAAGGGCAGTCATTTTAAATCTGATGTTCAAAAATAAAATTTTTTTAAAAATGTTGTAAAAATTTTACCACCATCCATCATTCTCAAAGCTGGTTAATATGTTGTTTCATTTTTGTATATTGTTCCTTAAACTAAAATTAAACAAATGTTAGATAAAATTTATGCCAAATTTTATCTTATGCTGATCATTTATAATGTATATGCTGATCAGTATAATGTAGTTGAGGAAATAATATTTTTGAGATATCCCACGTTGCAGTTGTTTAAATGTTGATTTTCTATTCAAATTAATGTAAAAGAATTTTAAAAGCTACTATTCAATGTTTAAATAAGCGCCTTAAATTTTGTGAAACATTGACAGATATAAAGCCTTATTAAGTGCTTTTTTACTTTTATGATCACTAATTTTATTCATATAAGTAATGGAAATGGTTATAAGGTTAAAAAAATTTAAAAATATTTAAATATATTATTAAAGAATGCTTAAATTTTACGATCAATATGCTGCTTTAGATTGTTTTACTTGCAGATTTAAAAAAAATTGTTTAAAAACAGAATTTCTGGACTAGTTTTTTTTTTTTTGTTTTTTTTTTTTTTATCTGTCTATTCTTTTGAAATTAGTAAATTTTTGTTTTATTTGAAAACAAGTCATAGTTAACTATCTTAAATTTTTATAAATAATATGTGGAGAAACTGTAGCTTTCATAAGTATAAATATTTTATTTTTAGTAAAATGTGTCCTGTTTTGATGGAAAAATTAATCACACTTTTTTAGTGTTTCGGGTGGAGTTTTTGTTTAATTTAAATATCTATTGTTCTAATTTATTTCTCTACTTGAATAGTGGTTGTCAATCGTGGGCAATTAAAATATCGAAATTTTAATTTTTATCCATGTTTACATCAAAGGAACATTCGATATACTTATACTCTAAATTTTAAAACGCTCAATGCCAATTTCATTAGTTTTTGTTTTGTTTTTCTGGTATGTGGTTTTCACAATTACGCTTCATGTATACCCCATAAAAAAAAGTATCTTCACGCTATCTTTTACTGATGACCGATTTAACGCACGATGAAGCCAACTACCAAATTTAAAAAAGTGGTATCTTTAAATGTACATAGTTTTAATCTAGAAGCCATCTTCGCATTAAAATTAGCATCAACTTTTATTGCTATTTTATTAATTTTAGCAGCATGCAACGGACGACGTAATAAAATGTCAAATTCTGTGTCGTTTTAAATTTGATTAAATATATCGGCAAAGAAGTAACGAACATTACGCTTATGTTACCTTATTTATGGTTTCAATGGCAAATGTAAAACAACCTTTTAAAATATAGTGAAGATATATCTGTATTAAATTCCAAATTGCTATTTTTAGCATTATTTTCATATGAAAAATAATACCACGGACAATGTAATATTTAATGTCATCTTAATATCAAAAAAAAGTTTTAAATGTGATATCTATGCGTTTTAAATTAAGAAAAGCTATTAACCTAAGATGCGTTGGTCATTACTGAAGTGAATTTTTCTTTAGAAACAGAAAACTTCAGTCGCGTTGCAATATTTCGACAGAAATGCAGCGGGTTCAGATCCCATGGACATTATTCGAACGTGAAAAGAAAAATAACAAGGAAGAAATGGGGGGAGGGAGGCGCTGTTGAAATATTCTGTATAACACCTGTATATATTCTGTATTCTATTATACAACTCTAAATTTCTATTCTGAAATATGCAATTTGAATAAAAGAGATCTGAATCTCATTTGTGCTTATGCAGTTTTAAGAAATCAGTGTCGCGAAATAAATTATTTGTAAAATCAACGATTATATATCCTGGTAAACTGGGAAATATGATTTTAGCTGTATTGTTCTTGCATATTATTAGTATTAGTTGATTATAGGATTTTTTTTATTTACCTTATAGAGAAAAGAAAATAATGATATGGGATTTTAGATGCATATTTGACAAATGTTTTGAATCACATCATGGTGCACATTTTAAAAAAATGAAGCGCCTAGCGCAGAATTTTCAAATAAACCATTGGAAAGTGACTTAAGACTAATCTACTTACTACATTCGATATATTGAAACAGTCCTTAATTTTTTTTTACTATGCATTTCCTCATATTTTGTGGCACTTTGCTTAGGGGAGAAAATGTGGATTACTATTAAAAATTCCAAAAATGATATGCAAATAAAATGCGAAAACTAACCCTATTGAAAATGTTATTCACATTCATTTAAAAAGAACCCTTTTCTACATAGAATGAAACATTGCTTGAATTATTGATTATAGATGGTGAATAATAAGAAGCCCTCTATACTTTTTTTAATTTTAGCTGACTATGCGCATCATCTTCTTATAATATTAGATGTCCAATTTTGCTTCCGCCGTTTTTTGTTTGTTTGTTTTTTTCCAAAATCTGAGGCTTTGTTTTTAAAAAGTGATTACCTATTCATGATTTAGAGTACTGTCCGTCACTAGTTGATACTTTCCCCCATCTTTTGGTCAATTGTCTGATTCCATCTAAAATATGCGTGCGTGCGTGTGCGTGTGTGTTTGAGGCGATCCACGAATTGATCCAAGGAAGGAATTTATAAAAAAATGTTCTCAGTTTCTTTCAATGACCATCAAAAAATTGTCGATATTTGAGTCCATTTCTTTATGAGACTGTTGGGATTTAATTTCTCTGAGATCTAAAATTAGAAAAAATATGTTATATTCCTTTCTAGATTGCTGAATATAGATAGAAACACAGATTGCACCAGAATGACGTGTCATGCTAAGTGAACAAATAAATGCATGCTCTTATTTTATATCAGAAGCTATATAAAAAAAAGTTCAAAGAAAAAGTTTTATAAAAGAAACGTTTTCAGAAATCTAAAATAATAAATAAAAAATATTCGATTTTTAACCAAAAATCGATTTTTCAGCGTAGTTCCCCCCACCTAAAATATTTCTTAAATCAGGATTGCAGCAACGAGCAGGAATTCAGAGGTGTTTCGAATCCGAGGATAATAAATGTGCAACAAAAATACAACAAATTACATTTAATACAACAAAACATTTACTATAGTTCTGACACGATCAATATAGAATGCGGAAAAGATACTATAATATCGTTTCTTAAGAATACTGGAAAAAATATTTTATAAATATATGTACAAACTTACTATTTTATGTAAAATATTCTTATGAAAAATGGACTGCTTAAACATTAGATACCCCATGTAATTTATTTTTCAATATATATTTAGGCTTAAAAAACCAGTCAATTTTATCAAGAAACAATTAGATCTTGAATATGAATTCCCTTATTTTCATTTTTAGGCATACGGTCTTATGGTTAAGTATTTTTTTAATTTAAAGTTATTGTAAGTTAATATTCCTCCCAAAAAGTGAGTTTTATCCCCTCAATTGCATGCATTGGTTTTTCTTAACCCCTTCGTATACAATGACGAATCTGATTCACTATGGAATTACTAAATTTTTAACTTTAAGTCTGCAATTAAGGGCTACTGTTTACAATATATTAGCTTCTAGGCAGTTTTTAAATAATCATATTCGATAATGCCCATCTCTCTACAATCATCCTGAAGTGGTAAACACTTTTACCGATGAAACTCTGAATCTCTCGCCGACGGGGGGGGGATTGCCCCCCTGCTACCGCAGCCTTGCTAGTCATCAAGGCTATGTGTCATCGATCAAAACAAATTGTTGTCGGAAGGAGCAACGTCTGGAGAGTTACGAAGGGGGGGGGATAAGACCTTCTATTTTAGCGTTTTAAAGTATGTCTTGCTCGGTCTTGAGACATGTGGCTGAGTGTCGTCACGCTGGAGAATATCTTTGTCATATCTCTCTTGGCACTGTCGCCGTTTCTGCGTCAATGTTTGACTGAAATGTATCATTTGCTTTCCCCTGCTTGGTTTCAACATATTATTTCACACCAAGCTAATTTCACTAAATGCAGACCATAACATTCAGTCTGAAACAATGAAACACACAAGACATGTTCTTTCACTAAAAACAGACTCACGGTAAGTACATTCGCGCCTCATGCTCAGTTTTCATTACACTGAAGCAGAAAATCAAGACTTCCAGCAAATGAGGAGATTTGGCTCAAAAACTGGCATCGATTGTTTATAAATTATGAAGCAAAGACAAATTTACTAATGTGGTATTGTCGTTTTGCTGACAGATATCCAAACTTACTGTGTGACATTTTTGATCTGCCTATTTCTACCAACACTATTGCTGCAACCACTATCGAAATACGACGGAAGCAAAGTTGTACACCCATTAGTAAATGAGGGATTAAGGTTTAGGTCTTTAAAAATCTGTTATTTTGAATTCAAATATTAATAGCTATTTGTTTTTGAAATTTGGCTGAATTACATTTTAATTTCCTCTAAAGAGCATTTACTTTTTTAAAAAAATTCAATGTTGAGTTAAAAAGATGTAATTCTGTTTTGTGAATGTGAAGATTTTCACGGCAGAATCCTTAATAAAATTTTATATAAATGTCATTCTTTCTTTATTTATTTCCAATTTAAAAGATCTTATGAAACCGTTTTTAAATTAAGTATAATATCATTAAGAAATCGTTTGTACTGCATAGCAAAGTTTTATTAAATATTTTTCGAATTTTTATAAATTAAAAGCACTGAGTTTGTGTTTCTAATTTATTGTACATTAATCAGCGAATGAATAAAAAGGTTAAATGTGTAATTTTTAAACATTGTATAAAAAAATTCATGATATTTAATGTTAATGATCAAAGTAAGAATAGCTTATTAGACAGTTTAATCATTTAAATTGCCCTATTAAGAAGTCCATTTTAATGGAATTACATTTATTCTTTGAGAATAAATGCTTTCTGCTAAATTCAAATTGATATTACATTAAATCGTTGTTTTTCCAATACGATTTGATGTAACATATTACCTACCGAATATTCAACGTGCTGTTCTTATGATGTTATAAATTCTCTATGTGTTGCGCTGAAATGAAGGGAAAATGGCAATTTATATATAATTTTTTGTTTTCTTCAGCGATATTTTTATAATTACTAAACTAAATTATTTCCTATATCTAGGCACTGAAAAATATGTATGAGATTTTCGCAATCTGTTTTCCTTTCCGACTACAACTAGAATAAAAACCGTCCTAGGATAATCCTTTTCACTTAAAATATTATATTTAAAAAAATATTAATATTTTGTTTGCGATTCGCAAATAAATATTAAGTTGTTCAACATACAACTCTTGGTAATTAAGGTGTTTTATGAAAGATTTTATTTTAGTTGTATATATATATATTAAAATATGTGTTTTTATTTTGTAAAGGAAAATTTGGTGACAAATCTGTGTATGAAGAACTCGAGAAACATGGATTGATTCCTGTTCTAAAACCTGGCAGCTCTGCTCATTATTCATATCCTTCAATGCAAAGATTGTTTCCTAAAGTTCCTGATAAATTTTCCATGTTATGTTTTGGTCTTATGGATGAAACTAGTCAAAAATATGTGTGGAGTATTCCATTTAAAGTTAACATCGAGAAACAGTTTGTTCATATACTGGGTGTATGCGATTTCATGGTTTGCAGTGAACGAGTAGGTCACACAGTCAATCTGTTCATTGATCCTGTAAATCGCATAGAAGTGAACGCCAATGAAGTTCGAAGTAGAATTGCTCTTGCTACTAATGCTGGCGTGAGTTCCGATAAAAAAGAATCTGTCAAGTCTAAAGAAAACATTAGTAAAAAAGGCTCTGAAATTAAACAGAAAAGTAAGATCCAGTCATCTTCATCAAAACAGACTAGAAAACATTCTAATATAACTGCTGTACCCTCAAACGTATATTTTGTTAATATGAGAGTTATACATGTCAGCTTAATTCTGTGCGACGAGTTTCAAGAGGTAAACAAAAGCATTGAAGTGTTAAGGTTAAATATTGACAATGTTGTGCTTCATTCAAGACCTCAAAATGATTATCTCAGTAGCCTTCAAGATATATCTCTGTGTTTTGAGCATATCCAATTAGATAATCAATTGAGTAAAGAAGGCAAAGTGGTGTATGATTTCCCAGTTGTTTTGCTCCGGCGCGTGAGTGACAAGAATCCAGCCGAATCATCTGATCATCAGAATATATTTCTGCCAAATAAAATTCGGGAAAATTCAATGTTTATCCTCAATACAGTCATAGAGTTGTGTGGCGAAGAAAGAAAGAGTATAGTTGTTCAGTCTGTTAAAATAGATTTCTCACCTATGTCAATTCAGATAGAAGATACTTTTTACTATAAAGTCAAGAATTTGCTTAAGACGTATATACCTGAAGAGTTTCACCAACATGAATCCCCATGGCGTGATATTTCTGTTCCAAAAGACACTAGAGGCATTTCAATCACACTTATGCATCCTGTTCATTTAGAACACTTCAGATTTAATGTTACAGAGGTCTCTGTCAGCCTGCATGCTAATGTTAGATTGTATTTGTCAATTGAACGTTCTGTACTTAATTTCCAACCATTTGAAAGAGAAGAATTGTTTACATCTCACTATGAAATTGGTGAACTGATGCAGTCGCATTATACGACAGGAGCAATGTTCAGAGCAGGTATGTATTCAATTAGTTAGAAGAGTTTTAAAATGACGGAAAAATACATTTGAAATGCTAAATTGTGAATTATATCCGGCTGATTATATTTAAAAAAAAATCTGCTATCCAAAGGATTATGTTTAAATATAATCTATAAATCTGCAGGAAAATAAAAGTTTTTAAATAAAATATTGAAGTTGTTTTATTTCAATTTTTATAAATTGAAATGAAGACAATAATAATTCTCTCAGCAGATTTGCACGTACTAAAAACATATTATTAAGCCTACCATATTGTTCTAAAAGTCACTACTGGAAGACAGGATATGAAATTAAATCTTTTACGTAGTGATAATGTTTTGGAATAAAAATTTTAATTAATTTTTTTTCAAAGAATAAAAAAATACTTTGGAAGATTGCTGGCCAACTCAAATTTTTTTTCTTATATTATATTTTTATATATTTATTAAAATATATTATACCAGGCTTTCTTCAGTATAAAAATATTTTCATATCTAATTTTAACTTGGCAATATGATAACGGGTATCTTAATAATCAAGGTAATAATAATCTTAAATAAATGTAGTTTTCAAAAATATTTTAATGTAGAAATTATTTTTATATAAAATAATATTACAATGCACAAATTCTCTTATAATCTGCAACTTTATTATTAAAATGAGATTATCAATTTTTCTAGACTATTTTTAAAACCCACACTTTTTCTATAAGTTATTTATACTTTTTGAAAAAATAATATAAAATTTTACGACTCTCAATTTGAAGGCAAGCTAAAATAAATATGATTTGGAATTTGATACCTTCAATTGGAATGACAATACTTAGTATAAAATAATTTTTTCTATACGGTTGTGAATAAAAAAGCTTTGATCACAGAACCTTCCTTATGCCTCACATTATTCAAGAGCAAAATTTGAAGAAAATCTATTGAATAGTTCACAATTCTATAGCATACCTGCGCTTTTATTTAAGCTTACCTTATTAAGCCGATGTGAGCTAATGGCTAAATGATATTCAATTCCAGTTGGTTATCGATTTTTGTTATGAAGTTCCAAATTTGTGGTATTATTCTTCCAAATGTATGAATTCATAATAAACTATCGTAGAGTCTTTAAAATTTTAATATCCCCCTAGGATAATTATTTTCATTTGAAGTATGGTTTAGTAAATATTAATTTGAAAATGCACAAAAGAAACAGACAAGAAAAAGCAGCCCGGAAAAACGTGGTTGTCTCGTCGTAACTTGTTTGATCCATTGCATAAAACTGTATTTATAAAGATATGCTATCCAGACAAGAAAGAAAATCTAGATGAACGTAATCTGTATTGAGACTAAGATGAGCTTGTTAACGATATTTTTTCTTATATATTGTACGATGCAATCAGTTTCCAAATGTTGAGATATAACTTAATAAAGCATGTAACTAATTAAATTATTGATACAAATCTGTAATATTGTTCTCCAACGCAGTTATAGTAAGGAACATAGATTTACAGATTTTTTTTAATGGATTCTAGGTCAGTGATCCTATCCTTGATTATCATTTGGTGGCAAAATGAAAATTCTGGTTAAAACAAAAATTTAGGCTTTATATCTTTTAAGAACTAAGATCCAGAGATTCTTCTGAAAAATCCTTACCCTGTTAGAAAGCCTGTATAAACGTGAGGGACTGAAAAGAGTTTATCAAATTAATTCTCTCTTTGGAACGTTGATCGCAGAACGAAGTCTCTATTTGCTAACGCTGAACATTGTTATTCTGTTATTGTTACTATTGCCGTCTGTTTTATATGTTGTTACTTTTTACAAGTGCTTTTCTTTGTGTACACATCTGTTGTGTCTTTACTGCCTATGCTTCGTATTTTCTTGTAGCATAAAACGTCCATTATCCAGCGTGTCGAACTTTTTTCACCGGACGGTTTGCATTTTAACCCTTTCTAGGGCCGTGGGAAGTATGCTTCCCACAAAATTTATCAATCTTTGTATGAAATTATGTAGGGTGGCATAAGTTCTCACAATTTTTTTTAATAAGTCAGAAACTTAGATGCTTCAGTTCTTTATCTCAGAACAAAATGACGTGTCTTGATTTGTTACTTAATTATTAATTAACCAAATTAGTTAATTAATCAAATTAAATTTATCTAATAATCTAAATGAATCCCTTTTCTTATTCTAATTTCAAGCCTAAAAATATTTTAACATAATATGACTAGAAAAAAATGGCCCTTTAAAGGGTTAAAGAATACTTGCTTCAATAACTCTTAGTGCTGCATTTTCATATTTAATTAAAATATCGGAAATATTTTTATTGCTTTATAGACTTCATTTCTTTTAAATAAAGAATATGATGTTAAATTTTGAATTGAAAATCTTCCATTGTAAAAGGGTTCAGAAGGTCCTGGATAAGGGCACTAATTGCAACGATTCTATGCGTAAAATTTCAATTCTTTTTTCCCCCTTTGTAAAGGATGGATTGTTGGATCAGTAGATCTTTTGGGAAATCCTGCTGGTTTTGCTCGTGCAGTCAGATCTGGTGTATCTGATTTCGTATATCTTCCTTATCAAGGATTATTACATGGACCAAGATCTTTTATCTCTGGATTAACCAATGGAGCAATATCTCTTGTCACTTCAATATCATCTGGTAAGTGTAATATTAATTTTGAAATTTTACTATGATAATATGTATACTATCAGTAAATTACTTCCTGCAGGTTAAAAAAAATAATACAGAATGTTTACAGAGTAGATTGTTGTGCTAAAACTACAAAATCTGGCACATAGTTACTTCTTGGATATCTTTGCTTACTAACAAAGCTAACAAAGTGTTACAAAAATAATTAAAAATTAATCAAGGTTTTGCTATTTTTTGGTAATTTCCTGTCATATTATTGATCAAAAATTATTCTGACGCCACTTTAAAATAAAAAAAAAGGGTGTTTTGTATCAGTTGGATTTTCCTACAGTGTATTTTGTAAATTTTTGAAACTATTTTTTGAACATATTTTGAGATAATACTTTTAGTTATTGCATATTTTTTCGTCTGCTTTGCGACGTTAGTAAATTCATTGTTTATGTTCGCATATTATCACTACTATATGAGATAGACGAAGCAAGCTGAAATATTATGTTACGATGTTTCGGTTAAGATGTTCGAATCTCCTTTAATTATTTTTTTCATTCTTATGTACTGTTTTAAAGTTCAGTTTTAGCTTTTGACATCATTGCATTATTTCTGCATTATTCTGCAACCTTCTGTATTTAACATTTTATTCTTTGTTAAAAACATTTCATTCAACATTTTATTCTTTGTCTTTGCTTCTCAACAGTTCAATGATGTCTGCAGTCACTAATGTATTCTGTTGACTTTAATTTTTATATTTTTTATTTCTATATTTTATTCATTTTATTATTTTATTTATATTCTTGATAAGAAGATTGTCTGAGACAAATATTAACAAGTACTTATGTCTCGCAACTTAGACTTGATGGCCGTAATCAGCTTTAGACATTTTGCAATCTATGGCAGTGCACATAGCAAGGCGGCTTTTATTTTTTTTAAGTCAATTGAGTTTCAAATTTCTACACATTTTTAATTTATTCAACCTGTTTATCATACTTAGGCTAATTTTTTTGTTAAGTAACTTTTTGAAAAAATGTTTATACCTTTTTTTTTACAGGGTACGGCAGAAAAACCTGGACAAACAATTTTTAATATATCTTGATTAAAAATAAATAGACAATATATAACAAATAATAATAAGAGTAGACTTTTACTAATAAATGAATTTAATTTGTTTCAAAGTGGCCGCCTTTTGCAGTGATGCAGAGGTGCAAACGCTTATTGAAATTTTTAGCAATGGGCCACAAGTCTTCTACCTTTAATCCATCCTATTCCTGCCGAAGCCATTGCTTTAGGGAGTCCAAACTTTTGTGTCGTTTAGTGCAAACCCTAGACTCCAAAATGGACCATACACTGTAATCATGGGATTGAAATTCGGCGAGTATTGTGCCTACTCTTCAGATGATATCAAATCTGGAAAATGCGCCTTGCACCACTCTTCTGTCTTTTTAGCCTTGTGAGCTGGTGCGGAGTCTAGGGTTTGCACTAGTTAGTATTGCCGAAATGCCTTTTGGCCCTCGGAAGTACATCAGCTTCTAGAATGTCCCGTTGGTACACTCTTTGATTTATTTTAATGCCCTCATCCACAAAAACCGGAAATGTTTTGTTGCTTGCGCAAATTCCGCCCCAGACCATCACAGACTGGATTTTTGCGATGTTCAACAATTGCTGAAGTGCTTGGAGCGTCTACAGACTAGATAGGAGGATCTAGAATAACTTCTAGGAGTTATGAGCTTCTGGACAGTAAAGAGCTTCTCATTAGTGAAAAAGAATCTCTTTCAGTCCTGACTTGCGGCCCGCTTCAAACGTTTTCGGCGTCTTTGGAGCCTCACAGGTTTGTTTTCTTCAGTGAGAAGCTGAACTTTTTGGAACTTGTAAGGCTTCAGCCCAAGCTCTGTTTTTGCAATTCGTTGCATTGATCGGTCCCTTATTCCCAGTTCACGAGCGATCTTTCTGATGGAAACCCTCGAATTTCATTGATCTCGCTTTTTAATAACCTTACGACTATTCACCTCACCTCACGTTTTTGTTCACTTCCGGGACTTCGATCATCATTGCCAAGCTCTTTGAAACGATAGATTGCATCAGACACTGTTTGCGGAGGCATAAAAAACGACTTCATACTATCGGTTTTTTTTTTTTTTTTTGCTTAAACAACTCCAAAATAGCGTATCTTTCGCCTGGCATTGGAAAAAAGCTAAAAAAGCCACTGTAAATGAAATAAATTAGACCTTGACCAGTTGTACTTGACAAACTACTAGTACTGTCTTTATATGTTTTGGAATTAATAGAATTAGTAATTTTTAGAAATTTATTTGACAAGTAAACTAATAACAGTTTTTAAAATCGAGTTGCTTGTGCCCCCTTCCCATTAGCCATGTGGCCATAGGCAGTTAGCTAGTCTGAAATCCATCACTGGCCAAGATGAGCATTGGACTCAACACAAAATTAGCAGAGATTGCTTAGAGTGTTTATGAGAATGGGAGAAAGGTAAGAGAAAATTCGCAACTTGGTGTACCAGTGGTTGGAGAGAATCTGTTAACCAGCATGATAACTTTTTTTTTTTTATCTTGTGAATATGAATGGTTTTAAGCATTACAAGGAAAGTAAATGGCATTATTCTGATTTGATTTGAGAATATTCCTATACCAGTTTTCTCATCATTATTTGATATTCCTTCTGTAGATGAATATACACAAAATTCTGAATTTAATAATGCAAGTGAATATGATGTAAGCTTGTCAACACCATAATATCAGTGGGTTCACCTGAAGGAGAACTCACTGATTTAATACAAGAATGTAATCTGTCAAATTAAGATCCAGAACTTTTAACATTTGAATAAAGGGGGGGGGGAGGTCTAAAGCCTGTTGTTTAAATAACAGCTTACAGAATCAGGCAGAAGTAAATTCTTCCATACCTTAGTCAAAATATAAAGCTTATGTAGTGCAATAATATTCCTGAGTTTCTCTAACATATTAGAAATGCAAATTTTGGTGTCGTGACTACATACTTAATTTCATTTGCACCGTCTCTTATGATTTTGAGTTAAGCAGAAAGACACACAAATGTAGGTAACAAATTTTGGTAACAAGGCCAATTTCAACTTTCATTTATTTAGTATACATAGTGTGTTATGACTTTGTGCCATTCCGTTCACTGGTAAGCAGATTAGCTTAATTCAAAAAATGATTGCACAATCCGATATCTTAAAATGTGGATATTGTTTTTCATCTTTAAATTTGTGTATCGAGAATTACATTAAAATTTTCGAAGCCTATTATAGAGTTCCCTTCCTTTATCCCAGTGAAGTATAATGATAAATCATAAAGACAAATAATAAATCTGGCAACAATACATTAAATCTTATTTATTGCTTCTCTCCAACCAAAGATAATTCATATTCTTCTCTTATGGATTGACTTTAGAATTAGAAACTCTGAGTTTTCTAATCCTGTTGTTAATGATCTGTTGCAATATATTTTCTTCTTATATTCTTCTTTAAATTTTGCTTTTAAAACGCATTAATGAAAGCTGAAGTGTTACTTTATATACAATTATTGTATTGTATTCATTTCAGGAGCTATCAATTCTATGGCAAATTTCACTTCGAGTGTATCCAAAAATATGGATTTTATCTGTTTGGATGAAGAACATCTAGCTCGTCAAGAACTTGTCCGTCGACAGCTACCTGACGGCGTTACGGAAGGTTTAGCGCAAGGATTAAGTGCATTCGGGTTGAGTGTTCTTGGTAAAATATTTTTCTGCTAATTCTAATCTTATATTTTTAGAAAGCTGAAAATGTTTCAAATGATGAAATTGATAAAATATTAAGTTCACTTTCCTCACACTCTGAAATTTTACAGTAAGACTACTATAACATTTTCCTTTCCCTTTGAAGGTGCTGTGGCAGGCATAGTAGACCATCCGTTACAAGTGTTAGTATCTCCTACAACTCCTTTAAGAACTGCTACTAGTTTTGTTGGCGGAATAGGCAAAGGCCTTGTTGGAGTGATTGCAAAGCCTATAGGAGGTGCTTGTGAACTGTTATCTCAAACAGGCTATGGTAATTATGCCATTTCTATTTAATATATTCTGAATAATATTCCAGATTTGTATTTTATTTATTTATGACGTATTTGGTAAAAGCATGCATTGTTAACTATCATGAAAAGTTACTTTATTTTATATCTGTCATATGATATTTTACTGTAGAAGAATCAACAATATATACCATTGTAGGCATATAATAGTCGTAATTGTATTACTGCTAATAAAGCATAAATTTCAGTTTGATGCATTTATAGTTTTTTTTTATGTCATCAAAGTGTTGATGTTATCATTTTGTACTACCACTTGCTAATTATTGCGAAACCACTGAATGTTTGAAGTAGTACTAATTTATTTGATTAAACAGTAGTGAATCTCTTTAAAAGTCTAGTACAGTTCAACAACGAATGTCACAAAGTGAATTCTTGAATTTTAGAATCAAATCATTTCTGCATTTCAGTTAAGTGATGTGACGTTCATCATGATAGGTGTTTTTTCATACCTAATCATTTCTTCAAAATGTGCACTACTTAGCACATCTTTGGACGCCGATTTACGTACATGTTTTTATTAAGTATCACAACACCTGTCTATATATTTGGATAGATAAGCTGGTTTATTGGATCTAAATTATGATTAAAACTAACTTGTGGTATAAGTTAATCTAACTGATTTTTTTATGCCATGCATATAACTTTGTCACTATTAACTTTTCAATTCGTATAATTTTAAATTTTTGAACTCATAAATGTATGTTTTCAATTCATAATTCTTTTTCTAGTTTGTTAAGTTGTTTTATTCAAAACTGGTTTCAATGATCAATAAATATTGAAATATGTTTAGTTATAAAAAATGATGAACAATTTATATTGTAGGTCTCCTTTATGGATCTGGTTGGATTAATCCGGCAAAACGACGTTATCAGCCAGTTACTATGTCCTTTGATATGCTGTCTAGCAGCATTGTAAAGTATGTATGCAAAGTTGCATTGTGCCAGTCATTTGGCGATGTTCTTCTGTCTATTGAAGCAACTTATGTGAATGAGAATGGAGAATACGATAAAAATATTTTGCTCTTAACTTCCGAGGTAAGCATTTTTTTTTTTTTTTTTTCAAAATCTGAAATGAGAATGCTTGAAATTTAACACTATAGGCATTCGCTTTTTGCTTTTTATTATTGAAAGTGGTAGTATGTATCTCCTACATATTTCCCCCGACTTTCACCTTACAATGAAACACTCTTTTATTGTATAAGTCCAGTTCTTTCACAAGAGCCAAAGAATAGAGTTTGTGAATTTCAAAGTATTGTAATACTTCTTAGTGGTGCCGGTGTCCTGGCATAGGGGTAGAGCGTCTTCCCCGTGACCTAAGCGTCCCGGGTTCGAGTCCCAGTTCGGGCATGGTTGTTCTTCTGTGTTCTATCTGTGAGGTGTGTGAATGTGCCCCCCTGTAAAAAGAGGTTGTGCAAGCGAATGTGATGCATGGAGTAGCTAAGTCGTACTCTTGGCCCTAGTTGGTGCTAATGAAAAAACAAGAGACGCTCACTCGGCTTAAATCGCTGACAGATAACTGTCGGTGGGCTTGTAAACTCCATAAGTCACAACAACTTCTTAGTGGTGGTATTGTTCATTTCTATATGCATGGATCCAAAGTATGAACTGTGGAACAGAGCAATATTTTTAATATTTGAAAAGTGAATTATTGATAATCTATTTTGGATACTACCTAGTATCCAAAATGTAGCAAAGTATCCAAAGGTATCTTTGTATCCAAATTTAGGTAGCTATAGTGAAGAATATGTTCAAACTTAAGAGGCTTTAAAATTGATCTATTCGCTTGCATTGCCATTTCTTTACCATTTATTTCGTATTATTAAAAGGTTCAATCAATATAAAGGAAGCATTGATCAAATGTAGAACATGATAAATTCAGTTCAGGAACATATGAAACTTATCTGTGTTCTAAAATTTATTAAAAGAACTAATGAGTTCTTTATGTTATAATCGTTTAGTACATTATTTTAATCACAACAGTTTAGAATGACAGATGATTTCGAACCCATAATATTCTTTATGACTTATAATGTGACTTCATAATTGGTTTATGTTTCATTTTGCAATGAACTGATGTTCCCTTTTCTAAAATTCATTTATGAATCCTATCCTTTGATACCGAGAATCTCGATGACCTTTGAACTTCGCTAACAGTCATTTGTTGGATACTCCCTTGTCTTTGGATCTGGGTGTTATCGCGTTTATTCGTCACACGTTGTTATCCAAATCCGCGTTTTGCTTTAAGTATGTATCTAAGAGATAAAATTCGATAAACAGATTTCTTTGGCTGATTAATAATTTCCAAAGCGACCCTGTTTTTTGCTTCAAATCTTTGTAATCTCATCCTGTTGAAACTTTTTCACTCGCTGTATCTCAAATACGAAGTGTTATCGTTGTTAGAATTTAAGTATTCGAAGTTTGTATTGCCACCTCTTTTAAATTTGTATATGCTAACAAATATCCGTAGAAACTCGGAATTGTGTCTAATCTTTTGCAACCAGCAAATTCCTTTTTTTTTAAATTCAAAAATGATAGAAATAAAAATAAAAAAAACTGTTTTGATTACAACATTTTAAAAGAACCTTTGAATATATTTAAAGGGTTTTGAGATTTTACTATCAGAATTCTAACTTTTAAAGCCAAATGACATAATTATCTAAACCTTTGCGTCGCTGTGTGCATCTATGGCATGATTATAGAATAATTTATAATTTATCAATTTTTCTGCTGTTTTTCAAGCTTGTTAATTGATTTAACTTGAAAAAATTCGTTTTCTTGTAAAATAATATTCAGTTTAATTATTTAATTATTTTATGTAATTGTTTAGTATGTCTTGTTACTTGGTAAATTCATTCTCAGAAAAGTTATAATACAAGAAAATTTAATTACTATAACATTCTTACGCTCTGCTGTTGAAACAAATCGATAAAAATGTTGATGACTTTTGTATTTTAATGTAGGCCTGATTGTACAATGAATATGAAATGATAAATTTAAAACTGTTCTATGATTTTCAAATATGCTTATTATCTAGGCCAAATTAGTTTTAAGCTATAACTCCACTATCATTAACCATGCACGAGCAATATGTTATCAATGCACAACAGGAGCAGAAGTATATGTTTGCATAAATTTTCTTTTCTTTTTCTAACTAATTAGTAGAGTTGCGCTCTCTAGCTGTATTTCAAATTGTTCTTTAACATAAAAAATTATTCAGAAAAAAAAAGTTAAATGATTAATTAATTTTTACTAAATTGTACACACACACAATAAAAGATATGAACAAGTAGCATAGCGTGGGTAACTGTCTCCGGAATGTAACATGATTTTTCATCCCCAGTCATTACCAGTACTGTTGTAAGTGTAAGTGACGTTCGTGGCATACCATTATTTTTTGGCCTCATCAATATTTGTCATTAAAAACAGTAACATAATAATGTTTTGTCTCTATGACATCCGAGCATTCCCGCTCTGCCCCGGATCCTACGCCACTGAACAGGAATGTTTAATTATTTGATGTACTTCAATGAACATGTTTTTACTTCAAATGATTAAAGTTGTATGAGGTATTTATTTTTAAATGCTTTGTATGTGCATGTTTAAAATGGTGAAATTTGCCTTTTATTTTGATCGACTGGAAGTTATGCATAATTTTGTATTAAATAAAATAACGTAATGATTTAGGAATGTAAACATAATTATTTTCCATCTTTTTCTTATTATTCTTAAAGCTTTAAGTCGGCTAAATAATGTTTCAGAATGTATAAATAAGTTTCAAACTGAAATATCTGAAATTTTACAATTTATAAATCAATAAATTGGTAAAATACTGAGAGAAGTATCATAAGATAACAACTATCTATTTTGTTTTATATTATATGAGTACAATAGGTAGTTTAAAAAAAGATTAAAAAATTATAAAAGAACAAAATTAGAAATAAATCATCATAACTAAAACATGTATCAAGTACTACTACTGTATAGCGATTAATCTTACTCGAATGGATACTGAGTTTGTTGCTTTGAAAATATTATTTATGCTCATATCAAAATATTAAATATGCCAATAAAGTTTCCATAATGCCTATCCTTATTATCTCCTGTGCTACTTTTTGCCTCACATTAATAAATATGTATTAAGAGGCAAAATCTTATATTTCGCTTTTACTTTTTAGGCACTATGCATTTTAGCTGAAGATGAAGTTTCACTTCAACGTACGTTTGCCTTGACAGAAATAAGATGCAATAAATCTGATAGTGATCAAAGTACTCTAGTCGTTGTTCCTACTTCTGCTTTTCGCAAACAGTTGTATTCGGTAAGTAACTATATTCATTTAAAGTCCTTTAAATAGTTAAAAACGTATTCTCAAAGATTTCAAAATCATTGAAATTGTGCTGTTTGAGCATAATTTTTCTTTCTCTAATAACTTCGTTGTAATGTTAGAAAAAAAAAATGCGAGTTAAGATTCATAGAGATGCTTATGGCTTAGTATTATTTTGGAGAAACATAATATATTTGCGTCTTATTCTTTTTTTTTTTTTTAAATTAAGACTTAGTCAATTTTCAAGCATGGTATTATTAAGTGTTTTGTTTGAGATAAAATGTTCATAAGATACAAGTATATTGATACTTTAATGTTTTAAGTAAAAGAGTTTATGTTTAAATGAAAACAACTGTTCCACATAGCGTTTATCATACAATACTAAAGAACTTTTTATTCTATTTTTAACCTTGTGGTATTTATTATTTAATGAAGACATATAATAACGTGCATAATTATTTAATAAATAAATTTTAATTCTTCTGAAAGTCACTTCTAATTCAGTGCTGATTTTGGGACATAAATTATATGCTTCATAATGATTTTAAAAAATAAGAAAGCAAGTATTTTAATCTGCTTTAGAAAATATTCATAATTAAGAAGCGCGGGAAGTCATTCGCCATGTTATAAGGTGCTGTATTAAGAAGTTGGTGTTTTAAATAACAAATTAAATTATTTATATTCAATCAAACATTTAATACATAATGTAGTGTGTAGCATTATTCCTTGCTATTCGCTAAATTCCTGCTATAGATAGAACAGTTTTGTCTCTGAAATACTGAGTTATTATGAAGACTCTAGTTTTCTTATGTTTTTCTTTAGGAATCTGGGGATGTTCTGGATAGAGTCGCGGAATATATAAAGAAGAATCGGGAAGAAATTTCAAGTTCAACCGAAAGCTCATCAAGTGGTTTGGAAAGTGTTTCAGAATCCTGTCGATCATCACCCACTAGCCATGTGTTTTTCTTGTACCCAAAAGACAGGACTTTATTTCTTACGTTGTTTAATTTTGCAAAAAGCAAAGCTTTGCACAAGGGTTTTTGATTTTAAATAAATTATATTCTTGTAAATTATAAAAAAAGAAACTTGGTATGTTGTTTAGTTTTTCTAAAATTTTATTATGAAACAAATTGCATACGGAGCTTAAGCCTTTAAAAACATTCCTTATTTAAAGTAAATACTTTTAATTTTATTTTTAATTTATTCATTTCTAACGTTATAGCTTTTTTTATTATAAAATGTATTTTATTCTATTTATCTTAAGTATATGATATTCTATTTATTCTAAGTATATGATATATGAGTAATGATTGTCTATCATTATTAAAGAATATACTGTATTTGTTTGCATGTTTGGAATTTAGCTTTGTTTTAATTACTTTTTTCTGATTGTATTGTAATTCTTATTTAGATCATTTTAGTTTATCGAAAAACACTAATGTCCTTCATTTTTCATGCCTTCTTGTAATCTTGTTAAGTTATGCATATTCAGAGCACAACATTCCATACTGACAATTTCACATTAATTTCTAGCAAATAATATTTATTTGGCTTTAGATATTGCATTTGTAATTGTGGATTTAGTAAACAGGGGTTATTCTTATTGTAAAGTAAGTTGAAATGAGAGGGGAAAACAAAAGTGGGTCTTCATTTGCACTTCTAAATATGACTTTAAATTTTAACTGTGCACCTTGTGCAAAATGTTTTAACTGTGGTTTTATTATTCAATGTTCACCTTTGTATGGTTCTCATGGGAATTCAAGTGTGCTAAAGTTCATGTTAGGGTGATATATTTTTATAAAATTTATATGTATGCATTGCTGTTAAGTATGTGAATAAAATGTTTCATTTTTATCTCCGTATATTTTATTTTTCTTTTCTATTTATTCTCTGAATCTCATAACAAGGTATAGAACGAAGAAAACGGACATTTAATGCCACCTCTTCAGTACACACATCTAGCCAATTTTCAAATACATAGCAATTTTTTCTTTCAAGTTACTTTGTATAAAGAAAAAAACAAAAAAAAACAGAGTTTGCATTTTGGTCTATAGATTACTAGCGATGACAGCTTGAAATGCTTGAACTTGAATTACTATATGACAGCTGAAAATGAGTGAACTATTTCGTTATTTGCGTGTAAGTTTTTTTATCTGATCCTTTGAGTGAATCGAGAATATTTGAAATATTAATTAATTTTAAGCGGCCGTATGGTATTGGCATATTAAATGTAAATTCTTTTGGTGGCGCAGTTATGAAATCTTACTACTTACTTACAGCACTAAGAAATTGTATGCTAATGTACAAGAAAATATATTAAGTATACACACATCCATACTGTTGTTGCAAATATTAGTTTAAATAAGTGAAGTTTTGATTTAGCATAAACATTGAAAAGATATATACTGTATTTATTAGTAATTATTTCCATGAATTACTGAATAGTTTCGAATTTGGGATCCAAATAGAGTTTAAATCCCTGAATATTTTTTTTCTTTCAAGACGGAGAAATCTTTCTATGACAAGACTAAAAAAGTCAAAGAAAATTTTCTGAAGAAAGGGTTGTAAAATTTGGGGGTGACGCTTAACATTAAGCTACGAGTTGTATACAGAAGGAGCGAACTTTTTAATTAGAGCATTAACGCCGTGATGACGTTGTTTGATGTTAACTTAGTGTTTGTACCTGAAATCCATTTTTCGAGAGCGTTGTGCTGTCTTATCACTGTTTTATAACTGGTAGAGAGAGACAATAGTGTGTGTATTTGGCTATAAATTACATTTCGAAAACAAAAGAGCATTGGGTTAATGTAAAATTTTCCCTAAAATAAGTAAAACTTTTAGTGAGACACTTTTGCTATTCTAACACGCTTATAGAGAGCATTACCAGTCGCAAAGCTATGATGGATAAATAAAAATGTAGTGAAAATTTGGTTAACATTGCATTCCTCCCTCCCTGTAGCAAGTCGCCCCCCCCCTTCCGCCTTCTCATGTCAGATAGACCACGATCATCTATCAGGCGAGCCCTAACGCCACTTCTGACCACAGCTCAGAATATTTATGGAAAGTCTTTGAATGATTTGGATGATGTTTAAAACAAAGGGCTAGATTTAATTAGAAAAACCATCGCAATGATCGCAGTGAAATAATTCTATCCCTCAATCTTTTCGAGAGACATTAATTATAGAAATTTTATGAAATCCTAATTTTGAGAATTTGTACAATTTTCTCCAATACTTATATTAAAACAATGCCATCCGAAATGCATTTACTGTTCTGGAATTCTAAATTAATAAACATCTTGAATAAGCAAAAGAAGAAAAAAAATCTAAATACAGGTGTAGGTGTGATAAATGTCGCTAGATGGCGGCATTAAAGTTTCGGAAATAGAATCAAGATAGTTCATTATAATTTCTGAGATGTTTTTTTTAAATTTATATATATATATATAATATTCCTTCCTTTTGCTACAGTTGGGAATTCACATAACTTTCAGAAATTAATTTTAAACTTTCAAAAAAAAAATTAATTTATAAAAGTAAGAGAAGTACTATTAAAATTGTGTGTTGCTTATATATATATATATATATATATATATATTGTTACGAAATTTCCGGGGTTCGTTTGGATAGTGGAAGTTATATGGTGTGAAGAACGCTCAATCACCAGGCGGCAGTAGAAAATAAAACAACGACGTTTATTTACACGAAGACACACAGGACAGCACAAAGACGACAACTATATACAGCACAGAAGACGATTATCTTCAACCAAGACGTGCAGCAACAACAGCAACATATAACGGCATAAACAGCAGCATACACAAGTCCCTACTGCAGACAGTAGCGCACAGCTTAGTTCAGCACTAGCTTCACTCCGTCGCTACTCCGCTTATATCTGGAAGGCCAGTTCTTTACTGTCGATCCCGACTACTTTTCGACTCCACTGCTCCACGACTACTTTCTCTGGAAGACTCGTTCTTCCCCGTCAATTCCGACGACTCTCGACTACTACTCAATTCACCACCACTCCCCGGCAGCTGCAGCTCCTTTTATAGGTCTTAGGAGGTGGGGCTAGAATCCTTTCAACCAAGCAGGAACGTTCGAGGCGTATCTCCGTGTTTCGGGTATAATCTGTTTTGGCGCTAAAGTCGCCAAATGGTCGCACAGCTCTGGGACCTTCTATGGAACCAACTATGCTGGGAAGCCGCATCACAGATTCGTAACAATATATATATTTGGTTTAAGTAGTAAATTGCAGGTTCGAAGCAGTGAAGAGACTTAGTATTTTTAGTTCCGTTTTATTCTCTCTAGGGAGGCAAACGATTATATACAAGAAGGCGCAGCGCGGCACAAAAGCAGAAGGCATAAAGGGCCAAACAAATGATCATTAGTCTTATATAACATAGGATTTCCGGCCACGTGCCGATGGAATGACCTTTGACAAGGACAACGTATCAAATGAAGTATCACTTTCATTTGATACGTACTGATGGCGCATTAGTTTTACAGAGGAATTAATTAAACCGAAAGTGGAATTGCATCTCGAAATTAGAGAATATTTTAAAATGAAGTTACTATGGGCTAAATTAAGATATAGTTTTGGAAATTTATTTGGCTTAAATTAAGAGTTTAAAATATCATTGCATATATATGTAACGGATTTCGAATCCTGTCGGCTCTTTAGTATGTAACATTTATTTATGTGAAGCAGAATGCAGTTTGAAGACAGTGAAGATACTTTTAATTTCGTGACGACGTTTTATTTCATTTTGAAGAAGCAGGCATATGTACAAGCGATGAGCACACAGAACGACACAGAAAAGGAATGAGGAAAAAGCTCTTGGACATTTTATCCCTGATCTTATATAACCTATGATTTTGATAGGGAAAACATTTCTTCATAGTGCTAATATTTTAAGAGATTTCGATAGGGATTTTCGTTACACGCGCGGAGAAGGCAGGGGAGAAACACAGGGAGATTTTATAAAAGAATTTGCCTCATCAACGGTATTTTGCCTCTTCACGCGCTGTGTGGGAAAGTTGGATTTATGAAGTAAAAGCCAGGTGTACTCTCAATTTTTTGAGCCACTGTATATATATATATATATATATTGTTTAAACGTGAAAACTATCAGCTACATTTTTTTTAGCAAAACTTTGTCAAGAATTAAAACTTTTTTTATTTATGAGACTTATGCTATTTCTATTATATGATCTTCAACCGTACAATAAAATAATAATATCTCATCATTTCAAAATAACTCGTGTGATTTCAACAGAAAAAACGCTTGTTTTATGTACAAACTTATAAAAGGAACAGCTTCCTGAAAAGTTTTTATTCATCCCTTTTGCGCTATGAAACTGTGTATGTCACATCCGGTTTCATCAGTAAAATTAATAAGTTATCCGTTTCTTTCAAATCTGATAGTTCTAGTTTCCTGTCTCCATCCTTCTATTAATGTATCCTTGCCGTTACTGATACCTTTTTATGTATGTATTTAATAAAAAGTAGCTTGAGAGTAATTCATAATGCAAAGTCTGAGGGCAAAGCTCTCCAAATAAATTATTTTTGTGATTTTAAATGCATGCAGAGTATGAAATCGACTCTTTCTGTGCAGTATCGCATAAATCAAAAGATACTGTACAGTATCTCCGCGTCTGAATATTGAATGATATGGCGAATATATCCTAATAATATTGTAAGGCATTTTGTACCAATGAAAAGTGCCAATTGTGGTCTGGGCATAAGCTGAAAGCTTCAAGATTAGAGGATACATCCATAAAACTCGATTCGGTCGAAGATTTGCTATACATGCTTGGCATGGCGGAAATAAATCTGACGTAAAGAATCAAATGCCCTCCCGCTGGTGAAGCGAGGCAGTTTGAGAGAAGGAACTGGTTCAGGTTTTGTGCTTGTCATCTGACCAGTTTTCAAAATTACAATGTTCGTCGCAAAATAATCCTTATGTTGCTCCAAAAAAAAAGGGCGTTGGTAGAACTAATAATCACTGCATACAAATATGAATATTTTGTTAACAACTTAAATATTTATGGCTTGAATTAAGGTGGAGTTAATTCACGTGACATCACAGTCCCCCGATAAATGCACCTAACATCAACCTGCCTGTTATCTTACGTAACTGGATAATAAATTTAAATTGCCGGAGTGCATTTAATGTGTATCTCGTCAGCATGAATTGATTCCATTTGGTTTTCAGCTATCTTGGATGCTTTACGCTATATTATAATAATGAAATAATGTCGGTGACCCATCAACTTCCCGGATTATTGCTAATTTTTTTATCATGGCGATATGTGTACTGAACAACATAATATTGTTAATTTAATATCGACTTCTATATAACAGTATTGTTAAAACGTTATTGAATACGATTGGGTGATACTGTATCAAAAACATACTTTATATCAGGCACACAAAATTGATATAAATCAAAATTATCAGTAAGTCGGTATCAGTTATCGGATTTGATTGATACAGATATGCAATCTCCTCAATCTCGTTTGTTTTCGGTAGGCGATACTGTATCAACCTGATACTTTGTATCGGGCATCACCTAACACTAGTTCACTGTTTTGCCTAGGCGATGCAATTTGTACACATTTTTTTAAACTATTAATATACATTATTACTTGAAACAAAAGTATTTCTAAAGCATTTTTAAAATCTTTCCTTGCAATGTTTATTTATATAAGATTGATAAGATTTTCTAGGAATAAATAAATGTATTTTGCCTTAAACACAAATTATTATTAGTAACAGACGGAATTATTATTAGTAACAGACAGAATTATTATTAGTAAGACAGATTGAACACGCACAAAAAGGAATTAAATGTGGAGCATTAATAGATTTTTCAGGATACAAGGAGTTACAAAATATACTTAAAAAGGAAATACTTATATTTTAAAATCTAAATTTATGACGAGATACTAACAAAAAAAGAACTAACCTCTTGATATCAGTCTCAAATTTAATAGACGTTTACTTTTTAATGTTGTTTGAAAAAACGAGGCACAAAATTATAATTAATAACCAAAGCTATATGCAATGAGTAATTTGGATAGATGTCTTTAAAACTAATATAAATTAATGAATAGTGATTGATGCGTAAAGATGAGACAGGGATTGGTTACTAGCTGTATCATGTACAATAAAATATCAACTTGTACTGATACAGCAAAACTAGGTATAAATCTAGTCCCAATATTAATCATGTAATAGATTTTTAAAACGGTAAATGCAAAACTTGAAACTATTCTTTAAATTCTACTGTTATTAATTTATCCTTGAAAAACGATGAATTTTATAATATCTTAATAAAGAAATAAACAACATGATTAAGATTTTTAATAATTCTGTTGTTTCTGGGTTCTACGGTCAGTGGACTTTTTAAAAGTTAATCTTGTTATACTCTGTTTCACCCTAACTTGGCAGTATTGTAAAAGGCAGAAAATGTGAGTCTCCGCGTTGGAAAAGAGTTCCCCATCAATTCCAAATTTAAAATAGTTAAAATGCTCAGAAATTTATCAAATAATATCATAAATTACGGAAATCCTTTTTTTATCAGTATGTATTTAAAAATATTCTCAAGTTAGAAGTGTTTATCTGTTAAGTATTTTGTAAATAAAGCGAACGAATAAAACGAAACGATTGACATAATGAATTCCACTTTGGCTAGAACCGGTCTTCAAGGTCAAATATTTGGCGCGCTTTTCTTTTACGTCTCAGCCAACTCAGCTTCATTTAGTTCCCAACCATTATCATCTTTCGTACTTTCTTATTCTCGCTTTTTTATCAGCTGATATTTTTGATACTATTAATCACATTAGTAGTTATTAGTTTTGATTGTTGAATATTTATTCGATTCGTCATTTCTATTCACTTCTAAAATGTCTGAAAAAGAAAAAGTGTTATCACCGAATACGCTTTGCACATCTTTAAGACGAGTGAAATCAACAAAAAGTGCAACATGAAAACAGAAATAATGGCATCCAGTCCTTTAAGTACCCCTGGAAAGAAGCAACCTGGCTCAGTAGGTAAACATTCAGGTCATCTTATGAAAAAGTAAATATGATGATGAAAAAATGATGATTTTACATTATCCTGTATCTGACGAAAAATCCATGCATTTATTCGTAGAAATGAGATCCCAGCAATAGATAAAGTTTTAAAAGATGTGAACGATGATACAGATATCTTTTCTAAAAACATTAACCGAACTAAGCTTTACAGAATATTGAAAGATTTAGGGTTTTCTTTTGAGAAACGAAATGAAATAACTTTAATGATTTATTAAAATAATGCATCAATAATATTGAAAAAAAATAATGAAAATAAGGAAAAAATTAATTCTCTGGTTTAAAATGATAATATAATAAAGTTAATAAATATTTACTATTTGGCGAAAAATTTGCGAGATAAAGTTCCGCCAGCGATCTGCATTTCTAGTAACTTTATAGTTTAAAGTAACCCAATTCCCCTCACAGCGACTGTGATTCGACATGCCTAGAATATACACTACTGCCAAGTTAGGGTGAAACAGAGTATAAAAAGTATTTTCTTTAAATTTTTCAAATGAGTATTATTCTCTCGGGATAGCAAAGAATGAAAATTTACATCGTTTTATTTAATTGCAAAGGTGAACATCAGCAATTGTGTTTATCAAACCATTTAGTTGAAATGACATTGTCATTTGTATATTACCAAATAATGTCGTAAAGTGACAGTTAAAGGATTCCGCAATGTGTTTTTTAATTTGCTGAAAAAAATGAAGCAAAATGCAAATATGTTTTAAACAGCCCATGTAAGTTCACGATAAATTTGAGAGCGTAATTAAGTCAATTTACATTAAACAACCCCCCCCCCCGCATTTATTGGATTTAAAGCATTCCCTCAAAACTTATGAAATAAGAGTGAAATTCTACATTTATTGTTTATTATTGATTAATGCAGCGGACTCTTGTACAAGTGGAGGAGACTACATTCCATATAACAGGAAACCGATAATGCAATATGGTACAAACATTATTGGGCGAATTTATGTAATCTCTCAAGATATTACTTTTAAAAAAACTGACGCTTTCCTCTTTATCTCTCTCAATATTTTATAAAAATATGCTTTTCTAAACTATCACCATGTTAAATTAATCTCCGTTATACGTAATTGTCTATTTCCTTGTATAATTCACAATTTTTTCGTTGCGTTATATACGAGTCCACTCTATTTCATTTGCCAGTCTTATTTCTTTATGTATATATGCAACGAAATTAAACAGCTAATAAACGAAGCAGTAACAAAAAAAAAAAAAAAGCATACGATAGTGAATTTCTTGTTAATTCAATAATATAATAGTAAATAATGAAACAATTAAAACGCTTTATGTTATATAATCATGAATAGATATATTGCCTTACAAACGTTGTGCAAACGTATGCATGGATATATCAAGAAGAAATAAATTTAAGAGTATACCTAACATTAGTTATAATAATTTGAGAAAATCATTTAATTTTGATCTGCAATTCTGCTTAGAAAAAAAAATTTAGGTGAAGTCTTTTTTTTTTACATTTACCAAATTAAAGAAGAATGAATAACACTGAAACATAAAATAGACACATATTTTAAGGGCAGCTCTATTTCATAAAAATAAAAAAAGTAGTAGATCAAAAATTGACAATTTCTCATGAGTTTTAATACACTGTTTATTAATATTATAAATCCTTAAAAAACATAATTAAAATAAGTGCGACGATTTTTTTCTTGAAAATTTATTCTTAAATAATTCTCAATGGAACAATAATACACATTTCAAAATACAAATGTAACGATTTTAATTTTGTTCATCGATAGGTTCTTCTTCATTTTCAAATTCAGCTTCATCATCAGCAGTAGCTTCTTGGTACTGCTGATATTCCGACACTAAATCGTTCATATTAGACTCAGCCTCTGTAAATTCCATTTCATCCATACCTTCACCTGTGTACCAATGCAAGAAAGCCTTTCTGCGGAACATAGCTGAAAATAAATTTATATAATTTATAATAAACATTACTGTTAAATGAATAAAAATAGATGGGAGAAAATGAAAAAATTAAGATTTACTTTATGAAATAAATAAAATAAAAAATATAGTACAAATATAATCTAAAAGTATTCAAGCAACATAAAAACAAAAAATTAAAGAAAAATACTTTTCATGAAACGATGTAACACTTTAAGCCAGATGAAGATCTAAATTTGTATGCACGTTGCATTTATACAATATTCGAATTTAAAATCTTAAAATATAATCATATAATATAAAAGAATACTTATATAAATGCAAAAGCAAGAATATTACACATTTCCCAAGCATACAATGAATTTTCGCTATTATTTGCAAATCCCTTTAAAGCAGCCAGATATAGTTTAAAGATCTATCTCCTAAACTTCTCCTAAACTCTCCTATTTCTTCAAACATTCATTCAAAAATAGTTCTAAAAAATTTTTTTAACTACCTGTAAACTGTTCGGATATTCTTTTAAATATTTCTTGTATGGCAGTTGAATTACCAACGAAGGTTGCGGACATCTTTAATCCTCTTGGTGGAATATCACACACAGCAATTTTCACATTGTTGGGGATCCATTCAACAAAGTAACTAACAAAGGAAGTGAAAACATAATAAGTTGCATTACAAACAGATCCAAGTTTACTTAAATATGAATATAAGACTTCAGTTTAATTTTTTTTTTTTTCATTTTATATTGACACATTTTGCATTGTATCTGCTATCTATGTATTATAGAAAGGATCCACTTTCATGCGACAAGCGCAAAATGTGTTACAAAACGTATCCAACAAATGCTTTAAAACGACGCACAACACTTAAAGGATAAACAAATTCAGGCCGGTCTTTAAAAGTGATATACTCTAAAGGAAGATTAATATAATGGAGGGTAATCGTTGGTGCGGAACAGTGAACATTAGTTAACTTTTTGTCAAAGACTCATCCAGATTGTATTTAACCATAAACAGCAAAGGCTTATTTCCTCTGATTAAAAAGAAAAAAAAATTAAGAGAAATAGTTTTAATTTTATTTTTAGTTTCCCTACTCTACTCTTGCTGCTCTGAAATTTCTGATCTCATTTTATTAAAAAAAATATTTACAGTTTCAAAGAAGTCTGGCTAATGTTAAACTACTCCTAAAATGATTAACATCTATTTTGGAAATAGAGTTGCTTCTCATTGTGTACTTTCTTGACAATCCATCACAACATTAATCACTTTCAGCAAAAAGAATTCTTTCATGACAAGAATTTGAGCTCAATGCCATGACGTTTGGAATGGGATGTCAATAATGTACAAACTATTGGATAATGGAAGTATAGATGTCCCAGGCGCCATTTACATTTTATAAACCAATGAGGACGACTGATGGGCGGTTTATGAAGTATGAGAGCAGAAACTTATATTTTCATATCCTTTTGAGTTTACACTGAAAATAGCAATTTTAATATTTCTTTGGTGTTATTTCGACAATTTTGATTATTGAAGAAAGAAAATAACATAAAAGAAAAAAAATGGATTCAAAGCGGCATTTTTATTATTCGGGGAAGATTACAGTCTAAAAATTTACTCACAGAAATTAAAACTCTTTAATATTATCATTGTTTCCATGCAGATATTTACCCATTTTATCCAAATAAAGAAATAACATGACTGCACTTACCTACTGTTCTTATTCTGAACATTCAACATTTGCTCATCTACTTCTTTCATGCTCATACGACCTCTAAACATGGCTGCAACTGTTAGATACCTACCATGTCTGGGATCACAAGCAGCCATCATATTTTTTGCATCGAACATCTGAAAAATAAATTTACTTACAAAATTAATCTATAACAAATAAATATAATACAATAAAATTGAACGTAAAAAAATTAAAATAGTGAGGGAATAAGAAGATGAAACAGTATTTTTACCTCTTGTACAGAAAATAAAGATGCTTAGAATATCATTAAGAAAATGAAGCAGTCATCAATTTATATAATTTTAATGAGGATAAATTAAAACTTTTTAAACAATTATTTGTATTAATAATAAGTAAGGAAACTGGTTTCCTAAAGTAATGGGAAATGTTTTTACCCTCCTCATACAAAATTCAATTTACAAAAACACCATTACTTCCAGACACTTCGCTATATGCAAATCAACATACCTGTTGAGTAAGTTCAGGAACTGACAAGGCTCTATATTGCTGACTTCCTCTCGAAGTAAGAGGTGCAAAGCCAGGCATAAAAAAGTGCAAACGAGGGAATGGAACCATATTCACAGCTAATTTTCTCAAATCGGCATTTAGTTGTCCAGGAAATCTTAAGCAAGTTGTAACACCAGACATTGTGGCAGATACTAAGTGATTTAGATCTCCATAAGATGGTGAGGTTAACTTAAGAGTTCTGAAACAGATGTCGTATAATGCTTCATTATCAATACAAAAAGTTTCATCTGTATTTTCAACCAATTGATGTACAGAAAGAGTGGCATTGTAAGGTTCTACCACAGTGTCTGAAACCTAAAACAAAATAAGCCTGATTAGAATATAAAAAGTTAGAATACATCAATATTTAAATAGAACTAAATTAAATTTTAGATTATAACATAACTCTGTATCTGCAATTCCAGAATTTAAACCTAAACTTACTTTAGGAGATGGAACGACAGAGAATGTGGTCATTATACGATCGGGATACTCCTCTCTGATTTTTGAAATCAGCAGAGTACCCATACCAGAACCAGTACCTCCACCAAGAGAATGAGTAAGCTGGAATCCTTGCAGGCAGTCGCATCCTTCTGATTCTTTTCTGACGACATCCATAACGCTGTCAACAAGTTCAGCGCCTTCTGTATAATGTCCTTTAGCCCAATTATTTCCAGCTCCACTTTGACCTGATAAAATCATTTTGGAATTAAAAAATAAGTAATAAATCGATGAATACACATGCTCATTATTGATTGATGCTCAGTTAATTTCAACAAGACTAAAGACATGAAAGTATTCAAAGGTATAAAAAGGATGAATAGGATCTGCAGCATATTCTTTTGGGTCATCTTTGCCTTATTTAAAGTAATATAAATGCATCGTTTTAGCCTTGAAGTATCTTCTAAGTCTGTTAAGTTTTATACACCCTCTCAATACTACCGAAATCATTTTATCAAAAATACTTGTACCAAAGCGAATTTTATTTTTTCCAAAGATTTTAAGATTTATCCGCATAAAAAGAATAAAAATAACCAAAAAATTAGGAACAAAATATCTATTTAGAATTATATGCTGCATTAAGTTCTATATAGTAAAAGAAAAAAATATTCAACAACTATGCACTTTTGATAACGATATAAAAAGAGAGTACTGATAAATCAAAAGTAAATAAGCTGATTTACTTGTTTGAGAAGTTGAGGAACTTACCAAAAATAAAGTTATCTGGTCTGAAGAGTTGCCCAAATGGTCCAGATCTCACAGAATCCATAGTTCCAGGTTCAAGATCAACGAGCAAAGCTCTTGGGACATATTTCCCACCTAAAACAAAAATATTGAGAGATTGTAACAGCTGCTTTTATTTTCCTTTAAAACATTGAAATTAATCTATTTTAATCCCTGAACAAAGAATATGTGCTTTTGTATTTACCTACTCAGTATTTGAAAGAAATCTGAAGCATTTGTTTTATTTTAATATATAGTTATTAATGATTATGATTTATATTCTGCTTAATACCTACTAAGCCTATTCCTTACTCAGTTTTCATCATTTCATTTCGTTAGCAACTCGAAAATATATATGGACAAGGCGATACTAAAGAAATCCGATAATTTTTACAATTTCAAATTAAAGAAAAGCATGATATTAGTAGTAGAGTAGTGACGGGGAGGGCTGTAGATGCCTGGTCGCCAATTTTAGGGGGTGCAATGGTGACAAAACGTTGGAGTGTATGTGTCACTTTTCTGAGCCAAATATGATGGAAGAGCTAAAAAATAATACGCTTCAGCTACCATTTCACTTGTTATGGTAATGATAACGACAGTGATGGAAAATAATAATGATATGATCCGTGCGCAACTTAACTTGATTAAACTACTAAAGAATAGAGACAGAAATTATCAAGTACAAATCAAAGTGTTTCAAACAAAATAACAACTTTCACTATATATTGTAAGAAAAAAAAGCTTACAATATTCCATAGTTAAATTTTTTATAAATAAAATTGCAGATGGTAGTTATTTTAATACCATCGAGCCCCATCAATTTAAATTAAATAACTAATTTCAAAGTTAAGTAGTAACATCTCATCAGTTTTTATTAACGGAATGCAACATTTTTTTTTTTTTTTTTTTTTTTGTCACAGATGTAAAAAAGGAAGTTAATTATTGGTTGCAAGCAAGACGCAGAGCTACATACAATAATTTCAACATTTATTTTTTATTGGAAATATTTGTCGACATTTTGTTGAAAAAAATTTAATAAAGATTAGTTGATTAAAAAATTTAGAGCATCCTAAAAGCGAGATTTAATTGTGAAAAACTTCTCATTTCAACTGTTTTCAAGCGAGCGCGTAAGAACTATCTTACAATTGCAATTGAAAATTACATGAAAATTCGAGCAATTTTTTTAGTGAAGCGTACCCAAATGATTTAAAAAATAGGAGAAAATGGTTTTATTGGATTATTTTTTTTACTTATCTAGATAGGGTTTTCCCCCCTTCCTTGGATTCATTTTCTTTAATAAATTCACAATAATCCCTGCTCACGATATATTATGTATTAGCTCATCTTATAAATAAGTTATTTATAAAGATTACTGTTCTGCATAAAGATAAGTAAGAATATGTTGGATCATATTGGTAAAACAGGGCTGGCTCCAGCGTTAAATAAATCGGAGCAGATTAAATGGATGATGAAACCTACTAATTTTAATACTGCTAAAATAAAGAAATTTAAAATAAGACATTGAGTCTAAAAATTTTGGACTTTTGGATTAATTAAAGTTAAAATATTTTTTTTGTTTGAGTATCTTGTATAGCACTGCTCTATTCAAAATTGACAAGCCGCCACTGGTAGTAAGTGGCGCCCAGGTCACATTCTTTGCCCCTCCTCGTCTTTTTTTTTTTTTGAAGTAGAATCATATTATTAATCTGTCACCACGGCATCCCTAGATTAGTGCTTTCTTTCCCTCCTAGCCGTGTTGTTTTGCCATTGGGATTGAAAGTCATTGAAGAAGCCACTATTTTAAAAATTAATAGAACTGAATCCCGCTAATAAGCGTCTCAAAAAGTCTGAATATTAGATGGACTGAAATGCTGAAAGACGTCTTCAAAAAGTTTAAAAGCTACTTTCTCTTCTTCTTGACTTGAAGGAAAATAAAGAGGAAGATGCAACAATGATCCTTTTTGACTATTTCTTAACTATAGAAGGTAAGGGGGTCGTCTAATTAAATTGGTGGTGTGATTAGCTGGCGTTAGTCAAATGACGCCAGTGGCAGCCAACATGTCAAAAGGTCAAAGAAACTTTTGAAGGGAAGCCAATTAAGATATCCAAAAGTAGAGGCTCGCCAAGAAATTTTTGCACAAAAAACAAATTCCGGTCATATACAGCGGTTAATATTTTATAGAAAACCTCCATAAAAAATATGTATGTAAATGGATCCATTTTGCATACTGAGTGTTGTTTTTTTAAGAATAAAAGCAAATCATCTTAGTCGGATTATATTTCATTTTTCCCATTTCTTTTTATTAAATGTTTCCTTATTTCTCCCTTCAAATCTAAAAAATTATAATCAGCTTTTGTAGAAAGAAATTTGATTTTTAATTCTTTTCTATTTATATGTCAAACATTTTAATCCGCTTCACAAAATCAGAAAGCTTAAGGTGCGACTAGTAGCAATTTGCAAATGAATGCAAATTAGCGATTATAATAAATCGGAGGTAAACAAAATAACAAATACAGAAACATAATAATAAGCACAAACCTACAAAAATATTGAAACAATTAGCCGCTATTAAAGAAGTACCAACACACACATCAGAAAATAGCGGAAGAAAGAGACTGGGAAAGAAAAAAAAAGGGGGGGGGAGGCTCGGATTGATAACGCCAGGTCAAATTTTCCAAACCGTGCGTACCAGTCAAGAACCAAAATCGAATTTCGGGCAAGAGTCATGCTCTAAAAATCTAACCTACGCACTTTTTTTTTCTCTTTCCATATAACTAAAGAGGTTAAAAAAACGCAGGGTTCAAATAACGATCCGTGTTTGAATTGCAAATATTATATTATTCATTCATTTGTTACTTTCTCAGTCTGAACTCAATTTTCGAATAAGACACGCATGCCTGCGTATCGTAAAACAATGACTTTTCAACTAAGCGTAAAAATTAAATAGCATTCTTAAAAATTATAGCTCCCTTCAAATAAAACAAAATCATGCGTTTCTCACAGCCTTACAGCAAATTAATAATTAGTTTTTAAATGCTGACTTATTACTCCCAGAAAAATAAAATATCTTGTTTCAAGTCACCCCACTTTAGAGCAATAAAACCAGCAGTGAAGAATTTAATAATAGATAAATTTTGGCTGCGGAATTAAGAATAACGTGTAATTATTAGATTTATGAAAGAGTAAAAATTATGTCATTATGATGAGAATTTTTTTTTAAATTAAAGAAAGCCAAAATAATGTGTATGAATTTTTGTTATTTATTTAAAAATTTAAAATAAATAACAAAATTAATATAACTAACATAATCTTTAAAAATTACCATAATTCTGAATCTAGAGATTGTACCATCAGCGGTTATGGAAAACCTTCCGACAACTTCTCCTCTGTTAAGATTGACTACTCACTTTTTTTTGACACGTGGTGGTGGCGGGATGCGCCTACATAACTATCATTTTTTGGATAAGAAAGCCTAAAATACATAATATAAGCGATTTTTAAAAAATTTTATAATTCTTATTATTCTCTTAATTTCGTGGAAGTGGTGGTGGGAATTTACAGTGCATTTTAGCAAGGTGTTCACTAGGGGATTGGAGTGAAGTTAGTGGGGTGAGATCAAGAAGACAGCCCTAAAAAGGATGGTTGAAGAAATTGGCATGAGTGATCTTAAATGTGCGACTTATTGTTTCCTGAATTTCACTCACTGCTATTCAAACTTGCAAAAAAAAAAAAAAAAAAAATCAAGAGATATTTGTTATAACATGAATCAGGGGAGAGCCCACCTTCGACTTTCCACAATATGGCCGCTTAAGAGGGATATGGGAGGGCTTTGCAGTATATTGAAAAGAGTATGGATTTCGAACACTTTGACTGATTAGATCTAACATTCGATTCTTGTCTACAATTTAAGTGTTAAGATCATATGCTAGCATTCATCTAGCTTGTTGCAGTTTTGAGTTATCGCCTTCATATACAAATGGATAGACAGACAGTTGCTACGTTGACGCGTTGGGTCGAAAACCCGATATAAATTTACACTGTTATAAAATCATGCTAAATTTATTTAATTTCAGTTTATGAGTTATGATCACAAGCACGCATAATTCTTTATAAAAAAAAAAAAAGGCAGTTGGGGAGGTTTAAAATGTGGAGATACATCCAATTCTCGAGCTCAAATTCTTGAATGATTACCATATTTTTATTTGCATATTTCCTAATCGAGATAGTAAAAATCAAGATTTGAATTTTCAGGTGGCATTTGTTTATTTTAGTCTGTCTGGAATGTATGTAAATCACGATCACTTGCATACAGGGCGATGTTTGTGTGCGTGAAAGGCTCAAAAACAGAAAGAGAACTCCCGACATCGTTTTCTACTATTTATCTATAACAGCTGGGTACATGAAGTCGGGTATTGGTGGGGATTTCAGCCTACTTTCTCCCGACTCATAATTTAAAAACTAAAAAAAAGAAAAAAATCAAATCTTTATGTAAGAATTTTTGTTCAATTTCGAACAAAAGAAACCTACAAAAAAATACCATTTGTAACAGGCTTATTAAATGAAAAATAAGACTACTTCTGTCAGATTTTGCTTTTAGATACACATTATTATGTGCTTCTGAGGCTTAAACGACAGATGAAATTCAGTTACAATATACGGCAATAAAGAACTCTAGAAATTGAAGAATACTTCAGAATAACTAAAATATAGGTAAAAATGCTAAATGTCGCATTCCTAGTAACAGAGCTACAGCGAATAATTACAAAGGATCGCGGATCTTTTGAATGGTGAATAATTGTAAAGGATTGGGATTTCGAATACCAGATTTCAATAAATAATAACTTTAGTTGAAGTAGTAGATTCAACTCTCAAACACTGAAGTAATATAAATTCGCAGAAATCAAAAGCTTCTGTTCATCTACACATACGGAATAATTCGTGAGGTTTCTCATACCAACTCATGTCCCAAAAACCTTAGCTCACATTTGCAAATATTCAGAATGCGGATAACGTAACAAAAAAAGGTGAGTAATTCACAAAGGTTTCTAAAGCTTCGAATATATGTATGGGCACTCATTTCTGAATTTTAAGGGAGTGCTGAAACTTAAAAATAATTAAAGAAACAAATATTTTAAAGATTAGTAATGTGTACTTCTACACATCGAAAAAGTAATACATAAATAAGTTTTTTTTATAAAGAGGACAGAAGAATGTACAAACACTACTTCCATATGTAAAAGAAAATAAACTTATTCAAAGACTAATAAGAAAGAAAGAAAAACGACGATTTGATTAAAATAAAAATAAGGCTATAATCAAAGATTAAAAATACCCTTAATTTTACAAGCTCTAAATTTTGTGATGAAGATGAAATAACTTTTTAATAATTTTTTCATAATCAGGTGAAATATGACACGAAATGACCTTGCCGTTATCGATCTGATACGATAAGAAAAAAATTGCATAACACTGAGAGATGGAAAATACGTATTTGTTGTTGATAATAAATGCATCCTTTGAATAATCCGATTAACACCAAAAATTTAGAGAAAAAATTTATAATTTTTAAAGCTGATATCTAATTCTTTTGGGATTGATACCATTTGCACAACTAATTCCTTATTTATAAAGCAATTTTTCTTTGAATTTAAAAAAGGATACGAGTTGGTTTGATACAACCAAAATTTCAATAAAAGCAGAGATTAATGTGATCTTTTATTAAGAGTAAATTTGTTTTAAAATCTCAATTTAAAAATTAAAATGGTGCTTCGTTAAGTAAGAATTCATTTACATGGGTACCAGGTCCTTTTATCAAATATATTCCTAGTTTATATTTTTTTTAAAAAAGAGCATAGGTTAAAAATAAGATACGATTTTCTTCCAAATATGTATATTCTTAATAAGCGGGTTCTTTCATCTATTTGTGGAAAACTTATAATTCCACATTTTTTTTATATTCAACTTTACTGTTATGAAAAGGACACACATTCTAATAATTGTGACTACAAATCATTACACAAAAATAATGCGCTATTTTGTTACACCATGTGACAAATTTCCAACCAGGAGTAATAAAGCGTGCTCAAGGCGAAAGTCACCCCACCCCCTCATTGAAATTCTTATTACACTTATCAACATTACTGGAGTTCTTACTTCTCAATTATTTTGATGAAACAAGAAAATGAATTGCATATTTCATTATCTTAATTCTTTTTAGTCGAGATTTCCGATCTGCAAGGAGAATATTCTTTGAATGAAATCAAAGTCATTTACACAGAATGTCGATTGCTTTAGAGAACTTCAGAGAAAAAGAATCAATGACACGCCTTTTTTTATGCAAATCATAAATTTATAAAGTAGAATATTTTTCAACTTCACTTTTTCCGTTAAATTTTTCTTCAATTATTATGGCACTGATAATAATGAAGGTCGTTTCGTAGAAAAGTAATTTGTTTTGCTCTGCAACAAGTTTTTTCTCTCATGATGTTTGATAATTTTATTTTCATTTTCTCATACCAAAATTCCACGAAATTTTAATTCATACGCTATTTTCTAAGTATTGAATAATTACTACGAATTAATTTCCTTTTCGCTTTTGTTTATTACTGCCACAATGTATATTTCCATTCAACAGCTAATGCATCGATGTTAAATAGTTAGAAGAATTGAAATATTTATATTAAAAAATACTTCATACAGAATTTTATTATGCTACTACATTAGATAGCTAGTAAAGAGCCCCTCCCTCACTGGGAGGGGCTCACAAAATAGGGGAATAAAATGTTCAGGCATCATGGCCGTTTATCGTTATACCGCTGCCCAATCTCCCCAATTTGAAATTTCTGTACAAAAAGTATCGCCATTTTTCATAAGCTCTCGATGAGCTCGAAGTTCTTTGCTACGGAACTGAAGCAAAGCTGCTCTTGCAATTATTTTTGTCGAATAGTCCTAAGAATATGATAGAACCAAGTATTATGAAGGTTACCAGAAAGTTCTTGTAATTATTTTTGTCGAATAGTATCAAGAATCTGATAAAACCACGTATTATGAAGGTTAACAGAAAATTGCCAATAAGCAATCAATGCCAACCTTGCACATGCGCACAGACCTGTGACGGCATAAAAAAAAAAAAAAAAAAAAAAAAACGAACATAAAAAGGAGAAAACAATTCTCAAAATATTTGCAGAAAAACCAGGACAGTTAGATGCGTCAATAAAAATTATTCCCATAATCTTATTGGAATTTATTCACGAGAAAATCATGTTTAGAGTTCTAACTTCCTAGTCTTACTTCAACATCATTTTGCCATTTTCATCCGTATTTTTAAATTTCAAGAGACATTTACCCTATAAACTATCTTTCACTTTACTTAAATATTTACATTAAATTAAATTTTTTTTAACCTTCCAATAAAACAGCGAAGAAGTACTAGAAATAACAAGTCAATACAAAACATAATTCGTTGCCATGGATAAATGGCGGCTCCAATTTAGAACACCAAGAATTTAATCTATTAATATCCTTCTCTTTTTCGCAGGTAATTCACTACGCAAACTTTTTGCCTTATATCTAACATAAGGCAAAAAGTTTGCGTAGTGAATTACGTAGTGAATTGAGAAATATCTTTCTCAAAAGACATGTTATTTCAATGGTGCAGAATATATATACATACAAGATAATTTTACCTCTGACATTAATCCCCTCAGTACATAAAACTTTGGAATCGCACGAAAGATCCGCACTATATTAATCATAAAGACAAAAAGATCTACATTTCGTTTCTATTTTCCAGCTATTTCAGTTCTGATATAAAAGATACAAAATTCCTCACCTTTCAAAAATGAAATTGATTCATAAATAATCTATCATGCTTGAATTCATGCTTCATAACATACAGGATGTTGAGTGTTAAAGCAAAGATCATGAATCTAATCTAAAGGGGTCCCATTTTTTAGAGAAGATGCCGTAAAAAGGAATTACAAGTAAAATTTTACCACTAATAATTTATGATTTATAATATTGTTGTAATACCGTCTTCCATAACTGAATTGAAAAAACATTTTTCTTCCAAATTAACAAAGAAGTCAACTTTAAAAAATATTTTAGGGCCAGAATTAAGGAAAAAAAATACTGTGTAAAATGGTATAATTTATTTGCAGACATTAAACTTTTAGTATATGTACCCCTTTTTGTAAACAAATCAGTATAAAATGAAGATAAAAATTTTAAATGCAATTACAAAACTAGAAATGAAGTATATGCCCATGCGGAATCTAAATGCATAAACACATATCAATGCTTTGAATGTTCATCTATAAGAATAAGATGGGTGTTATGTATGCTTTTAATAAGACTGGTCTTCTTAAATTCAAATGTCCAAATAAGCTGTCTATCATTTAGGATAAGAAGATTTATCAGGACAGTAAAAAATACATTAGCATTAGTTTATCAAAAACAAACAAATTATGTCCTAACAATCAAGACCAGATTTTTTTATTCTTAGACAAAGTATTAAAGGACACAGTAATAACATGATATAGGTAAACATGAGCATTCAACAATATTCCCCTGATTCAAACTGCATAATTTTTATAGTTCTCATCTTTATATGAAAAATCATAATCGTAGCTTCCTTTTTTTATGAATGAAATAAGAATTAAGTTATATTACCTACATATTTTTGAAGATTTTTAGAAATGCACAATACTTTGTAATGGTCATTTTCTTAATTAAAAAAAATTATTTGACCCAAACGTATATAAAGATATGTGGAATTTTGAGCTTTAAAAAATATTTCAAATATCAAAGTTTATGCCATCAAGCTATTAGTATGAAATCAATTTAGGGGGGGGAGGCACCGAGATAGCTGTATTAAGACAGAAATAAGTCATGAACCAATCCTTAAAAATTTCAATTAAAAAAGGACCTCTCAATCCCAGCAAGGACTAAAATACAATTTGACGATTTTTAGGTTTTATCTGTTCAATTATTATTCATTATATTCAAATCAATAAGGGAAATTAACTACAGCAAGGTTTTCCCCCTACTTTCATTTATGATTCAAATAATAAAAAATAAACAGAAAATTTAAGAGGCAATTCTAAATTAAAATCAGTAAAATGAAAATGATTAAATTGTAAATCTGAAGTATTCAAAGATTAAAATTTATACATTTTTATCAGTTAATAATACAATAAATTTTTAAATCTAAATGCATGACCTGTAACTCATCACACACAATTTGCATAATAAATATCTTAGTATATTTTCTATAGACTTTTGAATTTAAAAAAAAAAAAAAAATCAGAAAAAACTTTTAAGGCATGTTTATGCATTGTAAATTAATATGTTTTAATAGCTCTTTAAAATAATCATGATTAATATATAAAGATTGTTTTTTTAATGAACAGTCAAATTATGTTAATTGCATATTTATAAAATTCTAGTATTATATATAAGCATATTGAAAAAGCATTTTTGAAAATCAAACAGAGCATATAATACTGGTTCACTCATAGAAAATTTCATTAAATGCAAAAAAAAAAAAAAAAAAAAAAAAATCTCAGCTTTTGGAATTAACTCTTTAAATCCTGATTTGAATGCAAGAGAAAGAAGGAAAAAATTTTTTAAATAATATTTATTACTTATTTTACATACCGTCTCAGAAATTAACTTAATGCTGAGAGATTTAAACTAAATTTAGGAAATAATTGTTCTCTAACCTGAAGCTTCATTATAATAAACATCAATTCTTTCAAGTTGAAGATCTGATTCGCCATGATATGCACCAGTAGGGTCAATTCCGTGTTCATCAGAAATCACTTCCCAAAACTATAAATGAAATTCATAGAAATTTTTTTTTTAAATAACACTGTAAATGATGAAATATTTTTTCATGACATAAAATACTCAGAATTTATTTTTAAAGATAAGCATGAGCAATAAATATTTATTTAGATGCAAATTAATTTATTTAATTAATATGTATTTAAATACAAAGCAAAGCAATTTATTTAATGGATATCCATTATAGGAACATGTACATATCTTCTGAAATTCTTGTAACTTAACTGGAAAAATTGCAAAACTGTTATATTGTATAGCTGTTAAAACTTCCAAAGGCAACGAGGAAAAAAAAGCTAGAAACATGAATTACCAGCTAATTTTATGAAGTAGAATTCTATGAAAAATCAAATTAAAATTTTATGTAGAATTACATTCTTTGATGTATCCATTGCTATACAAGCTTACTTAAATTAATTGAAATAGTTTCTTTTAAAAAAATACATTCAAAGAATATTTTTAAAAAATGTGTCCATTTTTTATTATAGTTAAATGATACATTAACTCCCATTATAAAACTACTATAAAATAATAGTATTTAAAGTAATCAAACTTAATTCAAAGGAAAAACAATTATTCGGCAAATAAAAAAACCTCTCGGTATATAATTATTTGGTGTTAAAGAATATCGATAACATATTGTTCATGATACATGTACATGTACATTTTAAAATGTTCGGAATATTTTCATTAAATGTATAGTAATTTTATAATAAAAAGTTAATGCTTTTTTTTTAATTTATTTATTTTGAATGAGCATTACATAAGGTATATTCTGAGGTTTATAAAATTTTTAAAATGTGTGCAAAGTTGGAAATATTAAAATATCTATTTCAAATTTATCCATCCTACATACGCTTGTTGAGTTGTTTTACTTGTACCATTACAACATTTGAGAAATGGGTGTGTCTGATTAAAAGAAGGGGGGGGACGATTCCTGTAAATATTGTAGTTTAATTCTGCAAAAACCATTTTTCTAATTCACTTAAAAAGACATTTCTTGAAATGCTTTTCGGCATAAGCCCACAGGGGGCAAGGGCTAATTTCAGAATCTTTCTGGTTGCCAAGTTATGAAATGGGTAAAGCGATAATTGCCAAAAACTGGTAGTACTACACAAGAAAAAATAAAGATTAATTGCTATTTCTTTTAATTTAAGACATTGCACTTTAATAATCTCGTAAAAATACGTTTATAATTACGTTTCATTAGCGAAAATGAATTATTTCTTTAGAATATTAAACACACGTTTCAAATAAGTGATGACGAGATACAGAGGGCGGATGCCATAATTACAATATGGCAGCGAAACCGAGATGGTAGTTAAAAGATAATTATATATAATTTTTTTAAATGCATACGCAGCAAAAACATACAAGCATAGATTTTTAATTTCGAATACAAATGCATTATAAACATTAATGGAATGCATTTACAAATGCCTGAAAACACTGGTTTAAAATATATATACTTTTTCCTATCACTCAATCAAACATCAAGATAGATTTAATTAAAAAAGTATAACTTCCTATTCACATTCTCTGACATAAAATAGCTAATATTGAAGGAAAATAAACATATTTCAACATTTTACCTTGGCTCCAATCTGATTGCCACACTGTCCGGCTTGGATATGAACAATCTCTCTCATTTTGATGAAATATATAAATTTTTAAATGATTTTATTTGACTAGAGCAAAATACTTCCAGCGAAGTAAAATATGTCGATCACGTCAGTAAGACGGTATACCTAAGTAATTGAGACCACAACTTGAAAAGAAATAAAAAGAGTTACCTTTCACTTCGGAAGAAGTTTGGACCAATCACAGAGCAGAAAATAGGAAGTCACGAGACCAGAAAGACGGAGGCGAAAAAGTTACTAGGGTTGCTTCATTATTCTTTATTTTCTTGTGTGCGAGTTTTGGCGACAATACGCTAATAATAAATGGCCTTTTCTTAGTTTCTCTCTAGAATAAGCTATATTTATGAAAAAAATTCTCCTCATATTTGAAAGCTTCATGATAATTTCTTTTTTGGAAATTTTCTGAAGTAATTTCTACTTAAAAGAAGTTTCTACAAAATTTCGGTTATGTATCGTTTTCTTTTCTCTTTACAGACGTAATAGATACCTTAAAAAAATTTCGAGCTTATTTTGTTAGTCGAAACACTTAGTGTAAAAGCCTTTGGCGAACTTAATTTGATTCATAACGTAATACTTAATACTCTGAGACAATCAGCATGTCATACGACGATTAAAGAATTTTGAAATTTGATTAAAGATTTTTGAAGAATGCTGAATAAAATTTTCGATAATGTTTCGAGACTTTTTTTTTTTTTGAAAAATAACATATATATATATATTTAATGCTATTATTTAACTGCATACGTTTCAAAACTTTAAAAATATTGTAAAAATAAGCTTTCAAAATATTATTTTAATAAGAATTGAGAAATTTTGATGTAAAATAAGTAAAAAAATTAGCCTTATGCTAACAGCAGCAGACAAAATTATATTCTAAATATACATAAATCTTCACAGAAGTACATTTTTATGACAATTAAACTGGGTTATGGTCTAAAATATTTCTTGCAATTCAAAATAATTTTGAGATACAGCTGAACAAAGTTACTAAACTGATAATTTTTTCATTAAAAAAATGCCTTTTATTTACACTTAAACAACTTAAAAAGGTTTCTTATATTCAATGTTAACTTTTTTTTTTTTTTTTTTTTTTTGAGGAAAGTTTAAAACAAACTTCTGAGAACATTTTCAGGAGATTTCATATCTATATTTGAATAGCTTTTTGAGAAATCATTGTTACGGTTGACCTTTTTCTGCCAAACTATAGTTTCTCAGAAAACACATAATAATGTTTGTGACTCTGTAATAAAGCAGCTGTCACTTCATTTGTAATTCACATAGATTAAAAAGGAAGACAGTTTTAGAAAGCTCATAAAAAGGTTACAAATGAAACAATGAAAAAAAAATCAATAATTTCTTTGAAAACAATTATTTAAAACCAGCCGGATACTTTAAACGTCTACATGCACTTCCATAAATCATGTAAAATGGGAAATTTATAATTAGTACTCAAGATAGGCAATAAATATAGAATTTTCTTACTTTTATGATAAGAAATTAATTTTAAAATTGAGTTATTGCTTTCAGCACTAGCAATATATTAGCAATTTTAAAAAACTTTAAAATTATTGAATTGAAATGAATGAATTTGTGAAATGATTGATGACGAAAGGCATTTGTGAATGAATGAATGTTGAGCAAGTAAATGAATTTGTTTCGCAAGCATTTAATTTGGAGTAAGGGATCAAGGAGTGTATCGATAATCTCGGGCTCCAGCCTTATGCGGCGACATCGGGCAAAATATTAATGCCGTCATATCATTTTTTAAAATAAGAATATCATGAGAGGAAAAAATTAGGCCATGTCCCTGGTGCCATCTAAATTTACAAACTGCCACAGAGGGGGGGGGATTATATTATGCAACGGGCGCATGTTTCCTTTGCTACACCAATGTAATTTTGTTGATGTTGGTTAGTATTGCACTGAGATGTTAAGTGCAGAAGTAATTTCCAGGAGAAGTGCTTCTTTCTTGACATTGGACATAAAATATGTTCCCTAAATATGTGCATCCAAAGAATAAAGCTGTATAATATGCAAATTTCGTAGTTTTGATTCAGGTCAGTGACAGTTAAAATATACTTTTATAATTTTTTGTACCTAAGAGGAAGGGATAAGGAGGAAGATTAAGTTATTTTTCTTTTGGTGATACAATGCAATGGTAAAATTTTTAATGTGGCATGAAATGTGATAATACAGTACATTTTAAATTATACGTTTTTATGTTTTCTAAGATACCTTAGAATAAGAAATAAAATGATAATAATAAAATAATAGGATAATAAAATAAGAAATTATAGTTGGATTGAAGTGTTGCTGTGCTGAAGTTTGTGTATGACCTTCTTAAAATGATTGCTCTACACATTTGATCACGTGAACTCGATGACTGATGCTTTGAAATAATAAAATTTAAATAAATGATAAATCAGCATTAAATTAATCAAATATTTTTATTTGGAGTAGCACAAATATTTTGTTTCTGACATAAATTGAATAAATCTTCAAGCTTTTGCAAGGATACTGGCTAAGATATTTAAGACTGTCACCAACCACTGAATTTAATTAAGTAATTGTAACGTTATGTTTGTAGCAATACTAGAGCTATTTCGAAATTTTTTTTAACAAAGCTCAAATGAGGGAGACGGAACTTAAATATAAAAAGTTTGAGGATCAAGTCACTGTGACTATTAATTTCGGTCTCTGTTGTCGAAGCAAATCAATCCCATTATAAATAGTTCCTGTACCTTCTCTTCATACAGAGATCTGATTCATCACCCAGAAAGGGCCAAACAAGCAGCATCACAAAGGAAGTGAGAACCCCTCACCGAACCGGCAACTTCTTAACCGCTATGTCTGAGATGCACCCGTCTCCCCCGTGAGATCTCGAACCTAAACAAGACCCCATGAAAACAAAACCAGAGATAACATGCAAAAGGTTCACATAATCAGAGAATCTTTAGATTTGGATTTCGAATCTGGAAGTTTTCAGTCCCGAGGACCAGGTCTCATACCGGCCTACAGCGAATATCCACTATCATGTAAACATTGTAATCTTTTCTAATTGTTAAGAGCGTGCATACTGTTACAGCAAAAAAAAAAAAAAAAAAAAAAAAAAAAAGAGAACATTTAATATAAACATCAGCTATTTATTTTGTTAAAGCGATTTTTACATTTGATTAGTACTTAGATCAGGATTAATTCAATTTTTAATTGCTTAGATAAGTTAATTGACCTCCAAAACGCATTATTTTCTCACCATTATCATCGTATTTGACGTTATGAAATGAAATGAGCTTAATACTGTGTTATTTTCTTGTCTCCCCTTTAGACTAGCGTCTAGAGTATTTATACCTCTCTCCCCTTCGTCATTACGCCAATGAGTTCTCTCCCTTTTCCCTCTAGAACAGAGCTAACAACCTCAACGATTATGAAAAAACTTTGAACTTACCCGGTAATTTTTATATGTGTTTTCTGTTTGGTAGGTAACCTTACCGTAATTACTTCGTCTAAGAATTTCATTAAACTTTTAATTAGATGACTCGTCTTATTGTGAACATTCATTGTTATTTCAATTTATGTAAAAAAATTAAAATATACCTGAAATATATTTGTCTATCCAAGTGATTTCTACTTTTAAATAATTTCTATTTTCAATTAATTAAAGATTTAAATATCGAAAGTTCTGTAATTCAAATCAGACATGTCAGTATATACGAAAGGTTCAAAAAACGAATTTTAATCATGAGGAAAGGGCAGCCGAGATATATTTTCTTTTAGAAAGTAGCGAAATTATGTGTGTGCGGTGTTTTTATTTTGCAATGTATTTTTGTGTTAATATATAATTATCTTGATTTTTTCCAACTCTAGTGATATACATTATAAATTATTCACCTTCTTGTGGTATGTTTTGAGTACCACCATTTCAAATTCGGCTCTTTTTCTTCTTATATTTCCATTTAATCATGATCAAAATTCTTCCAACTACCTTCACATACAAATAATTTGTTGGGAAAACAAATGAACAGACGTCTACAGACATAGTATTTAAAATTTTACAAAATAAGGAACATTTAATAATAAGGAACGATAAAAAAAAATGTTCCACTCATTTGATTATGTGAACACTATTAGTATGGCCGGCCTTCTGGGGCCCAAAATGATCAAAACTAAAATAATATTCTGAACTATAATAGCGGAATGGAAAGAAGAAAAGAAAAAAATGAAAATTCGATGGGTATGGAAATATACGGATATATTATTGTCTAATCCAAGTATACAATATATTATAAACCTAAGGAAATAATTTATCTTCCTATTAAGTAAGATTGCATAGAGTGTTTGAAAATTCATACTATAAAACATTTAATAGTGTTAGATCTTTTCATGTTCATGGCAAGAATATATTCCTCTGCGTGTCAAAAAAGAAAATTAGCAGAAAAGAAGAAATGCTAAATTTTAAGAAATCACAAGAAGATATATTTTCTTATGTACAAATTAATTCTGACAATAAAAATGCTTCGAGCTCAGAAGTTACAGTTCGAGCTTCAACTGGAGAAGAAAGTTCCGCATTAACTTGTAAAGGAAATGCAAAAACTTGAAATTCGTCGATCTCTCTAAATATTTATTGGAATAGGATTGAATCAGAAAATGACGATAACATATTTCATCAAGGGAATAGAAGTGATTCATATTTATGGCCAAGTATTAGAAAGAATAAGTCTAGAATAAAACCGAACCTGTATAACACAAAGAATGTTTTGCAAAAAATCCTGAAGATTGATTATTTTCCACTACATTTTATTTTTAAAAAAAAGCCAAATGGTGAAACCCAGCTTTGCTGCTGGTTAATGTATACGAAAACGCGACTCAATATTTGTTTTTATAGTATACTATTTTCGAAAAGAAATTAAAATTAACAATCTACACGATTTATAAGGGATTATAATAACTGCAGTTAGCTGTCAAATGTAATTCAAGACCATGAGCGTTCTATTGGCCACTTTAATTTGTTTATTGTCGCGAAAGAATTACTAAAACGACTAAATTTAATTTCGACTATTGATAAAGCAAATTAAGTTACTATAAATAAAGAAACTGGACGACTTAACTATTTCAAGGAATGTGATTGATTTTAATTTGAGCATGTAATAATCTTCCGCCGGCGTCCTGGCATAGGGGTAGCGCGTCTTCCCCATTATCTGGGCGTCCCGGGTTCGGGCATGGTTGTTCTTCTTCTGTGGTATGAGGTGTGTGAATGTGCCCCCGCCCCCTGTAAAAAGTGGTTGTGCAAGCGAATGTGACGCATGAAGTAGCTAAGTCGCACTCATGGCCCTAGTAGGAGCTACTGAAAAAATAATAGGCGCTCACCCGGCTTAAATCGCTGAGAGATAACTGTCAGCGGGCTTGTATTGTGCCATAAGTCACAACACAACATAATCTTCCACTTCGAGGAACCCAAGAAATAATAGGAAGCCCTAATAATGGAAATAAAAGACTAACTAAAAAGTTTAGTCGGATCATTAAGTAAATACGATTCTGTGCCAATGAATCATATAAACAGAATAAAAAAAATAGAATTGTGCATCATTTAACACATAGATCACAAGAACAAATTACTTTTGCGCTAGGGAATGAAATCTTTAATAATATTAAAGAGAGTATAAAAGCATTCATCTACTATAGTATCTAAAGTAACCCTCATATTTTCCATAAGGAACAAATTTCAGTCATTATTAAGTATACACAGTTTGAAGAAGGAGATTAACTATAAATGAGTCATTTACAGGGTTCATAGAAATATCTGATGTGATCGGAGAAGGACTAGAAAATATTCTATTGAAAAGATTAAGTAAGCTTGGTTTAGATATTATGAATTGTAGAAACCAGGCATATGACAACGGTAAAAACATGAAAGAAAAATATAAGGTGTACGATCTAAAATAATTGCCTAGAACCCTAATGCAATTTATATGCTTTCCCAATTACATTCTTTTAATTTATTAATTTGTGATGCCACTTCCAGATATGCATATTGTAACGTTTATATTGCTTATTTTCTGCAACTACAAAAAGTGCGGAAATTCTACAAAAATATTACTCTTAAACAGTTAGTTATACGATACTCGCTGGGAAGCCAAAACAGATTCAGTAAAAACAGTGTATACACAGTTTGAACAAATTTGTAATGTCCTAAAAGAATTTATTGATGCAAATACCGCTCTCGAAGCTAAAAGTCTGTGGGATTCAATACCAGAAGTGCCATTGATTTTATGTTTAATATTATGGTTTGTAATATTGTCCAAATTTATCAATATCAATAAATTATTTCGATCAAAAGCAATTGTTCTTGGTTGATTTAATTTTAGCCAATAAAATTTAAACTGAAATTCGATTTTTAATACATTTTTAGAAAAAGCAAAAGTGATAGTGTGTCATTTGAATATTTCAGAACATTTTTCTGAAAAAGAAAAAGATTATATTCCGAAATAGCAAATTAAAGTTAGAAAACCCGACAGAGGAATTTAGATACTGTTTTTAAGAGTATAATTGATACCGTTATTGCACAACTAAAAGATAGATTTAAGAGTTTTTCAAATTAATTCTTATATTTCTAAATTAATTATTTCAGCCATTAGACAGAGTACTGAACACTCTTTCAGCAAATTAAATATTAATAAATAATTGTTTTCCGTCAAGCATTGTGTACAGAAGGCTTAAATGCATTTGCTATATTAAGCACCGAGAAGGAAATTGAAAAAAAGAATTGTAAGCTGAAAAAAATTAAATTTTCCGAAATAATTAATAACAAAAATAAACTTGCAACAGTAATATATGTTCGTGTTTGTAATTTTTACTTTATAAAAAAATTAGGGCCCCAAATAGTTTCTTGCACCCAGGCCCCTTTATAGAAAAGGCCGAGCCTGACTATTAGCTGCAAGAAGTTCAATTTTATATGAACACTATTAACTGCAGGAAGAGCATCCAACTGGAAGTCGATTTCTTGTCATGTTCTCAGTAGCATCAATGATGACCAGCGATTTTTGCTTTAGGTCATTATCTTTTTATGACACCCGATGTTGAATAATAATTCTACTGACTATACTCCATTGAAAGATGCATATCTCACGATGTTTTTGATTTGGGAGTTTATTCAGTCTTATTTCTTTCATCTCATTTGCGTCACACAAATGCTGTGTGGTCACAAACTTTGAGAAAGATTGTGTACATGTGGAAGATTTAATGAAGTATTCCATTGCCTTCTGTTTTCCCAATTTTTTTTTTGAAATTTGTAGACAATCTGCATTGTACTTGAGAGATTGAATTGAATTCTCAAATAATTATGGCCTTAAATTAGTTAACTACTTCAAAAATGAATACACATGGTAATCCACATAAAAATAATTGTTCTTAAATTTAGAAATTCATTTGAATACTTTCTAGATATACTTTTATGATGCTGCAATGACTTGTTGAAAATAAAATATCTTTCGACAAATGGGAATAATAGATTTGTTTTGTCCTGTTTCTCTAAAATTGTGTATTGTACAGATCTATTCAAATTGCCTGTCCTGAATTTATTACTTGTGAGGCGCATCGAATATGAAATGGCTTATTCAATAGTTTTTCAGTAATCTGGTAGATATGAGACATTAAGCGGAGGCTATTTTAAGCGGAATTCATTTTGAAAATCCCTTTTTAATAGCCAAATACATGTCACATTACAAAACAAATGACGCAATTATTCAAAAATTATAATATAAATAATAATTATAAATATTACGGAATGAAAATCAAAATTCTACAGTTTACTTCACCGCAAGATCTGAAATCCACGCATACTGATTTGTAATATTTTGTTGTAATATATTGATTTGTATAATCGTTTTTTTCTTTAACCTCCCCATTTGCCCTCCCGAAAAAGCTGCACAAAAGGGACCGGATTACTGAGTGTCCATTGTAATTTCCAACAAAGAGAAATTTATTCTATTAAATACCGATTTATAAACATAAAAAAGCTGAAACGTTTATTATCATGACATAAAATGTTTTCACAATACTTGATTATTTTTCCATTTCACATGCTTTCCGTATTTCCGTTTTTTTAGTAATATTGCAAATATAGTGTTTGTTTTCAGATGTTGAAATTCTCCGCGCCTATGAGCAAGCACCAGACTACTTTAAAAAAAATATGAAGGAGGCGAAAGATGGAGAACGAAACAATCAATTTTAAACAAACATTATATAGACATATTACAAAAGTTTCGAATTAAAACAAAATAGTACAATTCAAAAAGAAAATGCGGGCCAACATCAGAAAAGAATAGGTAATATACCTAACAGACAGCCCCTCCTTCCTCACTGTGTATCACCTCTCTGAGGAATCAAATCATGAGAGATATGTATATCTGAAATGAAAGGTATTTCCAAGAGAGAAAAATCAATCAATTAATAAGTTTTGAAATGAAGGCTGCTATCGCGAGTGAAAAATGTGTGGTAAGATTTCCATTGGCAAAAAGGGGCACACATTTTCTCAAAATAAAGAACATTTTTAAAACTCGAGTTGGATTGAGGTTTAAAACTCTCGTCCATGTCTGACTTCATAAACAAAATCTTTTCATTTATATCCAAGTCTACACAGCCTTAGTTGTATCAGAACCAGTTTATTACGACACAGTTATATTCTTTCACACAATTTTTATAGTTTAACTGCATTTTCCACTTCAGAAAATATTAAGAATATAGGAGTTTCATTGTTTTTCTTTTGTCGAGTGTGTTTCAAAATTCTATTTTTGTTTTCAAGCGAACTCTTAACAAGTATTTCATAATGTGATCCGGGGAGCAATGACTTACCGATGGAAGACGCTAATAAAGGAGAGGAACATACATCCTGCTGTTAGTATTTAGTGAATGGAGGTGTCAAGAAGACTAAATATTTTCGCAGTCATTTCTTGTTACGCGCTTTTTTAGCATTTGAATTCATTTCTTGTTCGTAAAGAGAACATTTTATAATCGGTTTTCCGTCCACTTTTTGATGTATTGGAGCTCTGAAATTTTGCATTGTTATGGATTCCTGGTAGCTATCCAGCCTTACAATATTTTCAGAACTATATTAGGATTAAGCTTAGTTAAATTTAGATTCTATATGAGTAAAGTCACCTGTCGGTGAATTTGAAAACAATTGAATGCAAGTCTCCATGATAATTACAATAATGAATTGGGAAATGCATTAAAAACTTTAAAGTAAAAATGATCACATATTAAAAAAGTTTTTAAGATCACGCTTCTGTTAATGTACTAAAAGAAAATGTTTTTTTTTTTTTAAATCAAAAATATAGAGGTTAAAGCAAGATCATAAAAACATGGAACGATGGAAACAATGCTATACCGAAATGAAGTCACAATGAAAATTTTAAAAAATCCTAAAATTAAAATATTTTATATATGTTGTTAAAATTCTAATTTAATTCGAGAATTGCTATCAGCCCTTCATCCTTTTACGATTTTTTGACATCCATATTTTCGATTAAAAAAGTATTTTCTACTTTTTAGCACATTAATAAAAGTATGTTTTTAGAACCTTTTTATTATTTCTGAAACCAAATTTGGGGAAAGAGGCGAAATGAGAATGTGACTGCCTTGATATCATTAGTCCCGCTCCCATCGAGAGGGATAAGGGAATGAGTACACGAAATCCTTGTCTCGAAATGTATACGTCCAGACAAAATCTGTAAAATGACTAGATTTTACAGAAAATAATGCAAAAAATCTTAATATTTAGTAAAATGATTCAATTCTTAAATTCAATTTAACCGTGCATTATTGCTTAACAACTTGAATTCCAACATCATTTTAATTTCTGTGTTAGGCGGACATCCGGCTTTCCCTCGTTTCCCTTAGTCTAATTCATGCAACTTAAATTACCTAATGTTAAACTTCAATATACCTGGAAACCATGGGCCTAAAATAAAGGTTTGCTTATTTAAATTTATGAGAAATACCAAACAGAAGCTATATAAGCACTCAATACATACTTCTACTTTTTTCTGCTTTGGTTTACTGAATGTGTCGCTCTCAAGTCCTCTTTTCAATAAAAACCAACAAACTCTTTTTTTAGCTATAAAGAAGAAGAATAAAGAACTGATTGAAGTTAGCTCGTTTCTGTTAGAAGATATATCCATACATGTGTATTCTTAAGTACATCGGATTTAATCTTTAATATTAATTTTTAAAAATGTTTCAATAAAAGGCAGTTCTTAAGAAATGAGAATATTTATTTATTTATTTACATTAACAAATGGCGGGAAATGAAGGAGATTGTTTCTACATCCTTTTTCATCCGTTCTAAGAAGCAAAATTTAAAATCATAGCAGTTTTTATTCCTTGTTAACAATTCCCTATTCCGATGAATCCTAGACTGATCTTTGCAATGCTGAAAGAAACATTTTGATAAAGATATTTTTTAAAAATTAGAAACTATTGTAACGTTAAGTCAGAGATGAAATATTATATGACTGAAGATGAAGTGAAAAAATTTATGTTTATTAAAAAAAGTGCTTAATCAACTCGGAATACTTTGAAAAATTAAACTTAGTACGCAATAAAATCATATTCGACTCTATGACCGCATTAAAAATTCAGGTCATCTTCTCAGTAAAATCATCAAAAACATTTATTTATCTTTCATCATGAAATTCATCTTCAAAAGATAAATGAAATAAAGTGCAATTTTACATTCATCAATGGAACTAAGACTCTTTATGTACGCAATTCAAAAATGATTCCTTTTTTTCAGCAAAAATATACATGCAGTATATCTTAACTGCATAAAGAATGCTCTATTGTGTTCGATATTTAGCGATCGGTATCTTAATACTGCTGACAAGGCTGCATTGCTCAATCCGTACTTTTGTGCACATTATATATGACAAAAGATTCAGTTCGTGCAATTACTGTCTTTTTGTACAAAGATGTTTAAAGAGTCAGATCTTTCGTGCCATTTTGAATGACAGTCCGAATGAAATTTGAATAGGAACAACACGAAGAGAATAGTTTGCTGAAGCGTAAGCTTGAGTAAGAAATTTCACTGAAATCGTTTTTTGCATCGATCTTTTAGTTTCGTTTATCGTTGATTTGGGAGATGATTGTTAATATCTTTCAAATGATTGATAAAAGGCTTATTCTCTGAATAGCTCGTTCAACCACATCAACTTTGAAGCAGTTCTCTCATTATTCCGCAGAATAATGATACTTTCACTTAAGGAAAGAAAGCTATCCTTACATAAAATTCAGAGCTGATGCTATATGTACAAACATCATCAGATTTCGCGGAACAGTTTTAGCAAAGAATATAAGAGAAAAACTTTTTTTACTTTAGATGAACCCTTCTGATAGCATTTTAAATTCAAATGTCAGAAATATTTTTCCGGTACATTAACATTTTTAGTAAATCAAATTTAAAATTTCCTATTTTGTAAATTTTCATATTAATAGGATGTGCTTGAGATATGGCTTGCAGAAAGTAACTCTCAAATGTTAAGAATGAGTGCTTCTCCACCGAGAGATCCAGAAGTCTCAAAACTATTTAGAATGATTCATTTATTGAGGTCAAGGCTTTTCTGACAGTTATATACAGAAAATGTTACATTTGAAATATTATGTGAACTGATATTATGTCTACGGGAATTCTCCAAATCATTTTATCGTTCTCCTTAAACCATTAAATCATAGTAATTTTATTGTTACCTGGTTTAATATGTTAATAAAACACGATAAAAAATTAAAGACAAATGTGAGAACTAACATTAATTCAGTTAGAAATATAGTTATGGAACCATGAACGTCTGTTGTTATTGTAGCTTATCCCGCATGGACAAGAATAACTAGTCAAGCATGTTAAAGGGAGAGGGCACAATTTCTGTTTGTTAAAGCAACCTTGGAGCATTACGTTACCCTCTGGAGTAGAAGTCTTGTTTCAACTCCAGTATCTGAGGGCAAGTCCTTTAGTAGTACCTTGAGGATGAACTGGCCCTCATTTGTGTCTCGTATGGAGGAAAATCTCCAACAACCAGTCTGACTGACATTTAGTTGTCAAAGCGAAAATTAGTCTACCAATTTTGAACAATGTTGGCTAGACATAGAACTCGCAATTTTCCTATCGAAGTGCCTTTGCCATTTGAAGCCTTATACACACTGCCACTGGTGTAACACAATGAACATCTTTTCAGCATTAGTAAGTTTGTTTAAAACATTGTTGATACTTTTTTGTCCTTTAATCTATATATTATGTAAGTTCATTTTTTATTTGTCGATTTGAGTTGACGATTTATAGAGTACATGAATTCAAAGGTTCTTCGCCTCCTCACCTAGCTATGCTGGAAGAGAATTATAAAACATCTGAGACTACACAGTTGAATAAAAATTACAGGGCAAAATGCTGATAAGAAATAAAAAAAAAAACATAGATGATTCATTTTTGAACAGGCATATTCTCTTTTTTTCAGTAGTTATATGAATACCATGAAATAACCTAATATTATTCTCTACAAATATAGAGAGGGCACTTTCTAGTTTTCTTAAGAATGAATTATGAAGACTCAATTTTCTTAATAGCACTTTGAAGACATACAAGAATAAATTTAGTATCAATCATGATATGATTCAAAAGGCATTGTTTCCCCATTTATCAATCAAAATTAAAAATTTTTACTATTATCTGAGAAATTTTGAAAGACGAGAAACATAATTTAAAATTTCCTACAGTGTTCGCTTCTTTGGATGAAAAGAATTTAGCTTGCTATTGTCATGAAAGACCTTTTTGTAATCAGAAGTTCAAGAAAAATTCATGTTTCTGAAATTATAAAAGCCTTCAAGTTTTTGGATATTTAATAAAACTCTTTTCTTTTTATTTAAAAGAAAAATATTCAACGAAAATATGAGATTTGCCAAGAGGCATTAAATATTTTATAAAAAATTTTTTTGCTGTACAATTTTTTATGAATAAAATTTTAAAAAATGGAAATTGAACTTTTTTGCAACACATTTTTAGAAGATCTAGATTGCTGGGATCAGTGAAGATTTTTTAATCAACGGTGAGTTGATAAATTAGTAATTAAGGAATTTTGATTAGATGAATGAGTAATGAATGATTTGAAATATTGTGACTTTGCAATGCATAGCTTTAATAAGGGGAAGAGGTGTATGTATAAATAAATGGTGGCACTTAGGCAGCCCGGAAATTATTTATGAACAGTATTATTTTTGCATGTCTGTATTCTGTATATATCTAAGGGTTGAAGGCTACAATTAATAAGCATTGTAAGTGGTCCCCCCCCTTTCCAAAAAAAATATAGTTTTTTTACTTCACCAGCAACATTTGATAATGTGGTGAACGTGAAAAGTACCTGATAATAGTTTCAAAGAAGTATAAACATTCTGTGAACAGTTATTATTTTTCCTCATGTGGACTGTTTTTTATGATTGTCCAACATTTTCAAGTTATGATCTGAATGATGGCCTCGTTATACAAATAAATAAAAACTAAAAAAGCACAGAATTAGATTTTTTTCTTATTTCTTTTTACAGGCAATGTGTATTTAGACCCCTACTGCTTCTGTTTGTATATGATTAATTTTAATTTTTTTTTTTTCATTTGTGTATTCCATTGTATTTTTACAAATTCTTATTGAATGCTTTAAAGTACTTAATGTAATTCTCTGATTTTTATTTGAAATTTTATATTCTCTCATTTTAAACTAGCACTCATGGAAAAGAGAAATAAATGGCAATGAAATGCATCTAAATTTCGTTTGCCAGTTAATATGAATTTCATAACTTTCTTCCACATTTTCTGAGTGTGTGTGAAGATAAATATATTTTATTCGAATATTCAAACGAAAAAAAAATGTATGAATTCAGTTAATTTCTGTATCAAGCGATTCATTTTAATAGCGATAAAGTTGATTTTACGATAATACTTTTCACAACTCGTCCACTTGTGTTGGATCAGGATGGAACCAGTTCCTCAATGCTCTCCACGTGCTGCCGTCTGCGGTCGACGCCTTGTACTCCATTCATTTCACTACCGGTCGATCGCTGCTTCAATGACTGCTTCAGGGCTGATAATGAAGTGATGCAAAAAATTAAGATGGGGGAAAAAAAAACACGAAAACATTGAATAGAGTCATATATTTCGATAGAACTGATGTCTTCCCCCTTTATACTGATTATGATGACGTAATAGCACTTGGGATCAGCGTTCCGTATCAGTTTTTATCGGGCTATCTTCTAACGACTTTTATTGCGGTTTGTTTTTCTTCAAAAGAGTTTGGAATTTTAAATAAATATAATAAAATTAATAATTAAAAGACTTTTAAAGGTTTTTAATTTTGTATTAATCTTTAAACCAGAGACTTCATCTTTTTTTTATTTTTTTGTTTTGTTTCACCAGGTCACACCTTTACGATGTATTAACTATCTAAAGTGGGTACACTTCAAGTGGTTCATGGGGGGATTAAATTTAAATGGGGACGGATGGGATTAAGTTTAATTCATAATAAATATGCCATAATTCATTCTTAGATCGTTTTATGGATTTGATAATGGAAAAGTATTTTGAAGAAGTACCGCCAAATCATGAATTTGTTTCTTTTTAAATTCTTTAAAAATGCAATGAAAGTTTAAGATCAAGTCACTGACACGTGAGACAAAAAAAAAAAAAAGTAAACATGATTATAAAACAAGTCAATCTGACGTGCTCTTTTAATATAATTGCATGGTAATTTTCCTAGTCTTTAGCAACTTGTAATAAAAATGTGTATTTGTTTCTTGTAAAATTCTTTCTGGAATACCATCCTCTTATCATTTTTTTAGATTCCAGTTTGGTCTCCTATTTTTATTGTGTCTAAAATGACATGCGAGTATAAAGAAGGAAATCGTTTTACGTCTTCTCGCTTCTGTAATGCAAAAGTTTGGAGAGTTATCCGGAATCATCCTTCTCATCTGACCAGAATTCAAAATTATGATCCTTCAAGAGCCTACCAGCAGTTTCAAAAGGAGCTTAATTTTACAAAATTAAACTAAAGTAAATTATCACAATACGAAAATGATTTCTTAAACAATACTTTCAATTTTCGAGATATATAAGGAACTCAAATGCACGTCTTATTTTATACCATAACCATTGTTACTCTTAATGTAAATGCAGCGTATTACATCAAGCGTATTAATGTAAATGCAGTATATATATATATATATATATATATATATATATATATATATATATATATATATATATATATATATGTAACATTATTTTAGGTGAAGCAGAATGCAGTTTGAAGACAGTGAAGAGATTCCTTTTATTTTTTTAAATTCTTTTTAATATCCATTGGGAAAGCATAATTATTTACAAGCATACGCGCGGACAAGACGTCCGCCACAGAGCAGTACAAAAGCCGGAGTGGGGAGAAAGGGCCGAAATAAATTACCCCTCGCCTTATATAACCATAGATTTTGATAGGGAAAATATTTCTTCACAGTGCCAATATATTATTAAGAGTCTGATAGGGATTTCTGACACATGTCAATCACATGTAAGGGAAACACAGGGATCTTTTAACAAAGAATGTGCTTACTGGACATTTTTACCCCTTCACGCTGAGCGTGTGAAAGAATCGGCGTTTAGCTGATTAAGCAATTTTATAAAGCTTCTCTTGAATTAATTAAGTAGAGACAGTGGAATTGGATCACGAAATAAGAGAATATTTTAGAATGAAGTTACTATGGGCTAAATTAAGATAAAATCTTGGAAATTAATTAAATTGAAATTAAAAGTTTAAAATATCATTACATATATATATATATATATATATATATAATATTTAAATTTAGAAAAGGAAAAAAAGTAATTCCAATTCAAAATTAATTATATTTTAATAATATTTATATTCCGAAGGAAAACAAAAGAAATCTCTAAAAGAAATTATATTTAAAACAGAAAATTTCAATTTTTTTTTTTTTTTTTTTTTTTTTTTTTGTAAAGGTAAATATTTCGCAGGTTTATTATATTTTTAACACTCCATATTATACAAGGAATTTAGTTATGATAATTCTGCATAAAAGAATAAGCAGAAAGCAAGAAAATAACAAATATAATTTAGCATTTAAAATTAAAATTTATTTTAAAAAGTGCAAAATAAGCTTATATTTGATTTTAGTATGCATGAAGGTAGTTTAAATATACATAATTAGGTGAAATAAACATAATTTGAATATAAATGCTGAGCGTTAATGATGCAGATAAAAAAATTCATATTGTTTTTGAGATCTCTTGATTCTTTTTCAGAACAAAAAGTGCTCTGAAACAGGAATCGTTTTATCTTACATGCGATATATACATCGAAGAAGAGATAAAGGTATCCTTAAAAAAAGGTTTCAGATTGTTTACAAACATGAGTACATAATTGTAATTGTTTTGCAACGTAGGATGAGTCATTATAAAAGATACTAAACTAAGCTGGTTGTGTTTACATTTCGTGCTGCTGTTGCAATAGTATTAGTCATATCATCGATCATTTTTTTTTTTTTTTGTATCAGAATTAAATGTAACGTTTCTCCTAGTTCCTTATTTTTTTTCCTTAGAAAGATAATTGTTTCATTCCCTGACATCTAATTTTGTATATATACACAGAAAAATAAACAAGCATAAATAAAAGTAAAGGATATATATCTTTTTTCAAAATAGATTCAAATAAATTTGTTTTAATTTTCCACCAATTGTCTTTCGAATGAAGAATGCATAAAAGTTATTTTTTATCGCTAAGGAAAAAATCGTATTTCATTTTCTCCTTCTTCTCCTTTATCTTTTTCTTTTCTTTTCTTTCTTTCTTTTTTTTTTTTTTTTTTTGTTTGTTTATGTGAATTCGAATTATACAGAGTATCCGCAAAGTATCTTTACAGATTCAAAAAGACCATTAAAAAAGTACTTGGTAATAAATGTTAATCAATCATGAATTCAGTCATTATCAAAGATTTTGATGACTTTGTAATCCGAACTCCAGTTTTCTTGACCCTTTTGAAGAGAAGGGGAGGGGAAGGGGATAGAAAGAAACAAAATTCTCAAAGAAAATTTTTCCGATCAAATACGAGTAAAAGCAATGAAACAACTTTGACTAATATGGTCAAATAGTGAAATTCTAATACAGTATTTAAGTATACACGATGTAAACAACATTTATTTTATAATTCTTCAATGAATATATTACATTTTTTTTCTAATAGCAGCTATCCAATTTTCAAATATTCGGTTTCGGGTCAGAATTAATCAGAATAGTTGGAATTCTATGGTATCCTACTGATGAAAAAGAGGACGTTCGAAAAAGAAAAGAGAATGGGGCAACCTGAAAATGGGTACTAGTCAAAAAAGGCACAATGTCCATTGTGGAATAGGGACCTTTCTGTAGTGTCATGCTCGTGAATCGGTCAAAAATGCAAAAGGTTCATGATTTAAAGCAAGCGATCATTTATAAATTTATTCAAAAAGATGATTAAATATTTCATTTCAATTACCGATCATGACACCACTAAGAATTTAGGACATCTTAATATGCTTCTGCCAACTAATTATGCCCATTGTAAGAGGTATTAAATGATGTAGGAATAAACTTCAGCATCCTTTGCTCATTTTATAGTAATTTTTAGATTTCTGCACATATTTTTTCTCTTAATTAAACCTTAAAATTCTAAAAAGATTTTATAACCAATCCGTATATTAAATTATATTTTAACCCTTTAAAGGGCCATTTTTTTCTAGTCATATTATGTTAAAATATTTTTAGGCTTGAAATTAGAATAAGAAAAGTGATTCATTTAGCTTATTAGATAAATTTAATTTGATTAATTAATTAATTTGGTTAATTAATAATTAAGTAATAAATCAAGACACATCATTTTGTCTGAGATAAAGAAGTGAAGCATCTGTTTCTGTCTTTCTAAAAAAATTTGTCAGAACTTATGCCAACTTACAAAATTTCATACAAATATTGATAAATTTGGTGGGAAGCATACTTCCCACGGCCCTAGAAAGGATTAAATGAGAATTATTCAATAAATGTATCTAGTTTTATATCTAATGTAACTCTGAAAATTAAGTAACATTTGCGAAATATCTGAAAAAGTCTAGATTCTTCTATATATTAAACCAATCAAAGCAGCTTGCCTTTAACCATTTTTAAATTAGTGTCGGTTAGATTGTAATGCATGGAGTATTCAAATCATTAGCCTGGTAGGGATGCATAGAGCCAAAGGCGACGGATCAGCTTATCCTGTGTTATCTAATAAAGAATACTTGTGAGAATGAATCATGTCAACTGGGCGGAATACCCATCGTAATTTGCATGGGAAGGCGCAGATTATATGCCAATAGTATATATGTCTCTCGCTTGTTTCATCCGATGTATAAGTGTGGTAAGCAATCTCTCAGAAGACAGCCGGAATGTACCCGTTGCGAAAGTGTAGGTTATTGGAAGGTTGAGGGAAGAATCTAATCAGATGCCGACAGAGTATACGGGCCTCTCTTGAGGGAGTAAAGGTTGTTGGAAGGTTAAGGGAAGAATCTGATCTTAAATTAGAGGAAATTTCTTGGATGAATTTTAAGAAGCTGTCAAATTGAAATGAGCTAGTGTTATAATCTGTGTATTTTCTGTAGGTGGTTCAAGGTCACATTTTCTACCTCGTAACCGGTTGTCCGCCTCGCAAAGCTTAGAAAGATAACAGTATCACTCTTTTTTTTTTTTTTTTTTTTTTTTACACAGCTGTTAAGGTATTCCGAAGGTAAGGTATTCCTAAAACGTACTGGCGTTGAAAAAAAAAAAAACAAGCTTTGTCGAAACCATGGCAACGGAGAAGGAGAAAGAGTGAAGAGTAGAGAAAATGAGTGTCCTTGAAACGGCTACAGAAATTACGCAGACTATAGTTTGGAGAAGACTTTTCTCTGTTAGTTTGTGTTACAGCCAAGACTTGGAAAATAATTAACATTTGTATTGCAGACAATATTAAGTTACAGTTAAGATGCATTTTATAATTAAATTAGTCATGTCAGTATTATTAATTTTTGGGCAGATTTTCTTCATTGAAATAAAAATTTTTGTTGTTCATTCACCTTTGAGTTTTATCTGAAAGACAGTACGTTATCAAAATGATGTTTGTTGTATTTTTCATTAAGAATTTTTATTTGAAATATGTAATGCTACGTCTTAATACATTTAAAAAAAGATTGTTTGGTAAAATCATATACAATGGTTAATTTTATTTTATCTTTCCATGCATAATAAGCATATCAGCTGATTTTTCCTTTATGGTTCTAATCATGTAATAGAAAAATTCTTTCTTCTAGAATAATAAAGTTACAGAAATATTTTTCTCTCATTTCCGAATCTGATCCAGTTTTATTCGAGTGTCAAAGATGTATGGATTTTCTAGGAAGCTTAAGTTTATTGTCATTTTTTGGAATAACTGAAAATCATTTAAAAAGTTTTCTTAGAAACTGTCTCCAATGTAGTCTCAGAAGAAATTCTTCGTTATCGAAAGGTTTTAATTTCGTTTAGCACGAAATAGTGCTCGAGCTCGCAAATTTCCTCTTTATTATAAATATCAAAATTAGTAGAAGTCAGATTTTTTCCCATCTGTTCGAAAGATCATAACAGTTCTGATTGTTTTTTGCAATGTTGTTTCTCTCAAATTCTCATATTTCCTTTTTTTTTTTTTGCTTAAAATGGGTTCCTTAATTTTCTTTTTAAATAATTAGATCGTGGCTGAACCTAAATTGGCTCATTAAGTTGAATTTATTTGTTTTTAATTCTGAAGACTCTTAGTGTATCTAATCAGTATTTCCAAATATAAATAACAATATAATTCTGTATTGTTATGCATTATAAAGCGAAATAAATCAAATTTTTTACTTTTTTTGCTTTACAATTTTAGTTTTGACCTCTAGATTTTCCATAAAAAAATCTTCTGTTTTTTAATCCATTAATAGAAAAAATAAACCCTGTATTCTTAATGTTAACTTTCTGATTATTAGTATAACTTTTTTTCTCCTTTAATATGCTTCACAATTCATTATTGTAACTATTACTCAATCTTGTTACAAATTTTTTCCCAGTTTACTACCAGATGGAGATATCTCATACGGAATCAGTCTTTCGTCCAAATTAATAAATTCTTTAGAAATTAAATTCTGAAAAATCATCTGTCATCGGAAACATACAAAATTTCAGAATTCTGGCATTTTCATGAAAAGACCGAAAAATTTATTTCAGGATTCCAATTTTACAAGCATGAAATTTATTTAAATTAAAATGTGCAAGGGTAATTTTTTGCCTCTATTTTCTAAAGAAAACTTAAAAAATCATTAAGTAAGTAGCAATAATTTACAAATGTAGTTTATTTAATTCGAAGAGATTGATTGTATTCAGAGTTACAGAGGAATCCACATATTCTTTTAGACTAAATTTATTTGGTTGATTTGCATCCTTTTTTTTTTTTTTTTTTTTTTTTTGAAATTGCACGTGTATTATTTTGTTATGGAATTTACGATTTTAAAACAGGGTCAGATGTCGAGGACGACACAAGATACAGCATTCTGATAAAGACAACTAACTTATCATGTACCTAGTCTGTTCCCCACAGATTTTCCGATTAAATATAATTTTGAAACCGTGATAAAATATAATCTCGATACTAGTCTTCCCAACATGGCATTACTTTTAGGAACATCAATAAAAAAATCTTATAAAATATTCTTTATTAAATACTTCCCATCCTCTGATTTGCTGAGAAATCAATTTTCTATAACATAATCGTTATGGCATGAATAATCAGTAGATATACATAATATGCATGCACCTTTACGGAGATAACGTAGAAATGATAGATTTTAGAAACTTCTGGTACATTTCAAGAGAACAGAATTAGTTCCCAAATTTTGAAGATTCTTGAAAGCATATTTATTTCATTTTTCTGCATATTTTTTTTTTTTTTTGATTTTCAGTTTTAGAATGCTCTTAAGTTCAGAGGGCCTGACTCAAATTATAGCTGTAGAAATTTTAAAATGGCTCCTAAACAAATTCTAATTTCTTAATATTCTAACCCCGTCGTTCGTGCGCTCAAGGAAGCAACAAAATGATAAAAATTCGTTGTAAGGTAATTGTAGAAGTCTTTGGTAATTGTAAGATATTATATTAAAAATTGTTGAATAGGAGATTTATAGATTAAGTAATAAGATTTTCCAAAGTATCAAGATACAAATAAAACAACTTAGTTCGCGTGTTTTCCAAATTTTTACGAGAATCACAGAAAAAAATATTTTTAAAAAAGTACTTTCGGCAACCTTCAAACTTTTTGTTGCAATATTAAGTTCCATGAAAATTCCATTTGACATTCTTATGTCACGACAGATGTTTATTGTGTCACAGGAGTAAGTCACTCAAGCTTGCGTAGTTAATTCTCCTTCAAACAAGACTATAGCTTCTACGTGCATTCGCCGATGACATTACAAACGAAAACAAAGTTGCGCAAGTCGGAAGAAACACCAGCTCATTGAGTAAAGAAAAAAAATTAGAGTCTGGGTAGTCAGTTAATTACAGTTTTGCGTTCACTAAAGTATATAATGCAAATATACTTTTTCCACGAATTGACTGTAAAAAATCACCAACTGATTAATATATAAATATAAAAGGACATTTCGTTCTGTTCTAACGGTTAAGACTTTTATTTTAACCAAATAATAATAACACAAGGCATTTAGATAGTGAAACTTTCGCCATTAAAGTCTGCAGTTCGCTATTACATTTAAGATCTTTCATTGAGTTTATATTTTTGAAAATTCTGTAGCAAAAGTTACGGTAATCAGGTTGGCAGCGCTCATTACTGGCAGACTTTTTTTTTCTTTAATAATAAATTCCATTCTGACTCTTAAAAATATTTGATAACGGATTCTTAATCGAAACAAGAATTTCAGAAAAATAAAAAAGGAATGAATCCCAAAACTCTCTTCAAGGGGAAATAATAAATCTCACAGATTTTTCGTACTTATTCAGAATTCTCAAGGGATTGTCATTCAATGTAATCTTCTCTTATTTGTGTTTAAATCATCATGCAAGACACACATCCGAGGTTTCAAACGTTTTTCAAAACGTTGAGATGTAAATTTGCTGACTTAATATATAATCATTTTATTACCTATATGAAATGTAAGCCATGTTGTAGAAGTTCGCAATTTTATTTCCCCTTAAAATGTTGAATTTTTTTTTTTTTTTTTTTTAATATTTTTGTGTGATTTTGTAATTGATTGTAATTAAGAAAGCGAAACAATTAGAGCCGGCTTTTGAAATGATCCATGTTTCTTCAATCTTGATTTTATTTTTGATATAGCTTTGATCCAAAACTAGAAATAGGATAAAAAGCTATGCTACTTAGCTGCCTGACGAACGAGCTCATATACTAATGGGATTCAAAAATAAGGAAGAAAATCTCATCGTTTAGAATGAACAGTGGCAAGAAATTGTTTCAAAAACTCTCTCATGGAATTGTTTATCTTCATTGTATTTAAATAAAAACTTCTTTATCATTATTTATAGTCAAAACATCATTGAAGTAATGTCTGTAAGGTACATCAAGCATATAAATATTTTTTGTAGAAAATTATTTCAATGAAATAGCCTTCTTTGTATGTGTTAGGCATTTCAATTGCAGTCTCTTTGGGCACAAAAGGTCGCTGGTTAAGTAAGCGAGTTCTCTCTTCCCCGGAGTATACAGTGGCTATGAGACATACCCACTATGAGAAAAGTGCTTGGAACCATGATGTAACTGACATTATTACCTGCTTACTATTCGAGGAAGCTTGTCATTCAGATACATTGAACAGCCAAGTTTAAGGACCGGGAGCTCCTGTTGAATTTCCTAAATTATACAGTAAAATGCCTCTGTCGAACAGAATTCTGAAAATAACTTGTCAGCCTTTTTCTCTTCCAAATATATAACAAATTCGGTTATTATATGTTTATGTATATGCCCTTTGTGACTTCATTTCAAATCTTTATGTAATGACAGATTTAAAAAATAAATTATAGAAATAATATAATAATTTAATTCAGTTCAAATGCTTTTTTAAGAATTTTTTTAAATGCCTAAATATTAATTGCCTATTGCTCGTTTCTAACTTTACTGACATATAAGATCTGTAATTGAAATTAGAATGCAAAACAATATAACAGTTGTATTGCAACAAATACACGATACTGTGAAAATGGAGAAAGGCGAGTTTGAACACTTTTTCAATATTTTAACAACATTTCAATGAAATTTCATTTTTTCGTTAATTTTGCATATGGTTTATTCTCACATGTTTCATGAAATAAAATAAGAGCAAGTTTTAAAATAGCAATATCTTTTAAAATTAGCAAATAATTTTTAAAAAAATTATTTTCACTTTTTATTTCTTATAATTGATTAAGCGTTCAGTTCAGCTTTATTATATAGCACATCACACCAAAAATAAATAAAGAAATGCAATATTTGTAAATTCAGTTTTATAAAACTTTTCATTAAAAATACGGTTATAATGCAAAATCTTAAACAGAAAGATAGATATTAACAGTTTTTATACGAGAAATTGTGACAAAATTATTCAGAAATTTCCAGTTTGAAAAAGTCTCAGTTTTTAAAAGATTGAAAATTATCTTTCTGAAAACGCCAATAACTATTATTATTATTTTAGATTTTGCAGTAATAAATTAGGGAAAATAGACTGAAAAAACATATAATTAAAAATAATCATTATTCTATTAAAAATTCAGTCTAATTTAAAATGGAAAAATAGAATTCATAAATTTTCAAATAGACCAACCAACATCTACTTTTTGGTTCTTAAAAGTACCTTGGACTTGTAATTAGTCTGGCACTACAAACTCCAAAATGGTATCTGTCTGGGTTAAAATTATGGAAATAGAATTCAAGGGGCCTCCACACCTTAAGGGCCTCCTAGAAACGAATATTTCCAGAATATTCTCAGCAAATATTTTATTCGCCTAATTCTAGCCCCCCCCCCCATAATTGGCATAGCAGTAGACATGCGATGTATCTTCGTCCGGCCCCGAGGGTCCAATATTTTTTCAAAAAAATGCAGACGGCTGTCTTTCGGACATCGCGTAGCCCCCTAAGCGTGAGGGAGAGGCACTGAAATCTCAGAGTACAATGCACTCCTAGGATATAGCCTTGGAAATATCATTAATATTCGCAACCACGCTGCTGTTGCATCAACAAGTCAACTCAAAAGCTACCACGAAGGTGCCCCCACCCTAGTCAGACAACTTTCTCTTTTCCACTGCAGTTTTTTCTGAGAGCTCCAGTGCTTCAGGGTGTTTACAGAAAACGAAAGCGAAGTTTCTTAATCGCTTTCTTTCCCCCACTGCACTTTTTTTTTTGCCATGGTAGTGGGGGGGGGGGAGTAGAGAAAAGAAAGTAACGAAAAACGATCGACAGGGATTGGTCTCAGCGTTGCTTTCAAATTCAGATCAGGATAGATCTATTATATCAGTTGAACAGGATGTTTAATGTATTCAAATTGGAGGAAGTCACTGAAGAACGGAAGCGGTGGACATGTGGGAAGAACTGATATCAGTTTCACGACAAAAATGCCCGACAGGAAGCATTAACGGTGAAAACTCGAGTTATCCTATTTGTAAATAGCTATTCAATAATGAGCACGATTTTTAGCTTTAAAGTTCATGCATTTTGATACTATCCAAAACTGCTTAACATTTTTTTGTTTGTGATCTTTTTCTGAAGATAAATAATAATAATAACCGGGACCCTTTTTTCTCAAGGCATATTTCGGCAAAATTGTGAAACTGGGAGGGGGGGGGAAACCCTCATTAATGAATGATTAATAAATATAATTTTTAAGAGTTTTTCCACTGCATTTTGGTGAAAAACTATAAATCAAGGCGATTTTCTTAAAAATTATTTATTACAGATACTCAAGTACCTGAAACAATTATGTATTACAAACTCTATACTGTTCTTATGACTGTTCTCGACATATTTGAGATTGCGATTCATAGTTTCAGAAGTCCTGATATAAACAAACGGAAGTAGACTTCCCGGATTAACTGGAACAATTCCAGGGCAGATTCTTTGACTCGACATAAAAAGACATTTGAGTTTTCAGAGTTCTAAACAAAATGCTCTGACTATTCGATTTTATACTAACACGTCACAAATTCATGTAAAAAAAATTTTTTTTAATTGATCTGACATTAAAAAAATTAGTTTCTGAAAAATTCTTCGTACTAATTTATACTACACGTAAAACATGATCTCTCCGTTTTAGCGAATTACTTTAATTTCGTAATTCCTTTTAATATTTTTAATTTCCATCATGTATAAGTTCAATATCTATGATTGATAAAACTAAAGAATACGGTACAGATTTTTTTCTCATTTCTGCTAAAACGTATCAAACAGTAGAAGACTCGACAAATATTAATTAGAAAATACAGTTAGGTTACCGCATCTCGCAATTTATTTACTTTCAGAAATTATAGTTTGATTACTGTACCTTATTCTTTAGTTTAGCGCTAATGCATATTGTAAAATGAGCAAATATAGGGATCATCTGAGACAATCCCAGCTTTTGATGTTTTGTTCAGCCTCGAATCCTTTCCTCGACAGTTTCGTGTTAAATTCAGAAATCATAGAAGCTTATGTAAGGGATTTCAATCTTGACGAATTCATTTCATTGATATCATTTGTAGGATGGAATACTCAAATTTAGGCTGAGTCAGCACAATTTTTCTTCATAACGAAAAATTTCATTTTAATTTATTAAATAAGGATAAATTTAATTTATCCCGATTTAGAGTAAATATTTATAAGCGGTATTTTTACTATAAAGTTTTTAAAAACGAATGAATGAATTTCGAAAGGTAGAAAAATCGTCCTGATCTCCAAAAATAAAATTGTGTATTTTAAAAATAAATTTAAATTGTATTGTAAAACCATGGAAGAAAAAGCCTATAAGACGAAATATATGATATATTAGCCGTCTTCGGCGACCCATTTCTTCCCCTTGTTTATTAAGTTTTTAGACAATTAAACCATGAATCTGGAATGCATTTTTTAAAATCCACCTTGTTATTTAAACTTGAAAAATGAATATAATTGTATAAACGTGCTACTAATTATTGTGTTACTAATTGGAAATTAAAAATTTTTCCCTGAAATAAAAGTGGAAGTAAAATTCCTACTTTGGAATGAATGTCTAAAGAAAACATTTTTTTTTTTAAATCTTAATTTTTAACATTGGCAAAAGATGGATGAATTTGAATGTTCAGATGAATTTCCTTAAAAATATAGTTCCATTTATTCTCGTTCGCCATGTTGAGTGTTTTCTTCAATAAACCGAAAACTGAAATTCCTTCCGGGCAAAACCTTATTTTGTAAGCAGCATAAGTGGCATTTCACTTCAATTTATCATAATTAAAAGCTGCTGTTAAAAATTATATTCAAAGTAAAGTAGAAATGTACAGAAATAAAACATCAAAAAGGGAGTGTTTTTGAATTTTAAGATAATGTCAAATTTATTTTTGTAAAAAAATAGTTTTGTCATCCATTTCCATAGGATAGTAATTACTCATTTGGAGATGGTTAAGCATTATTTTCGTGCTGGATTAAATTTTCTGTTTGACGCCTATTTCTCGATTTCTTTTACATCTTCTTTCCTCCGACTGCTTGAGGCTCGGCGAGATCCCCACAGAGCATTACTAATAACATTTTCAGCTTCATTCATTAGCGAAGCGCTAAATCAGTGCAGCTGTAAAAATGTATTTCTTTACATTTGACTGTTGCCATTCGATGGTAAGTAATAAGAGCGATTTTTGTGCCAAGTATGTAGTACTTTGCATATACAACTTTTACTTTATACAGACTTTGCCTAAGGAAGGAAAAACTTGTATAAAGATTATTTTTACATGAAAGTATAAGAAATTTTCCTATTTTTGAAATGAAATAGAAAAATTTATTTGCCTTACGCATAAATAAAGAACATTCTGGATTGAAATTTTAGTCACGATATTATTTTGAATATCAACATTTAATGCCATATTTTATTATTCCTTGTGATATCTCCATCCATTTTAATGCTTCTTTTTTAATTACAAATACTTTAATTAGAGGAGTTAATATTTAAGTGAGGATGAGAAACTTCCGGTATGAAATGGGACCGAGGACGGGAAGGGTTGCCTTTAGGACTCCACCTTAGTTCTCGGTCCGCTCAATCAGATAAATCCGTGGGCCTTAGTGGCTATGGTTATGGTTATGAATGCATTTGCAGAGTTGAAGGTAACTACCTAAATTTCAATGTGATATTCAAGAAGGAGAAAATCTATTGTCTATTCAATCCTTTAAGATCATAAAGAGTTTCATTTTCTTCATTCTTCAGTTGCTTTTTTACTGTTAAAGGGCCTTATATTTATAAGTCATGCAAGATCGTGTATCGCTTAAATCAGTTACGTCAGTTTCTTTCCTTTCGTATCTTCTTCTTAAAAAAAAAAAAAAAAAAAAAAAAAAAAAACATATTCTTATGAGATTTAAGATAAATTCCAGTCTGCTCAATCTGTCTTTTATCATTTCCACCACATATCAAAACAAGAATTCACCCTCCAATTTTTGTTGTTGTGAAATGGTTAACCGCCTATTGACAGTGCAGAACTAATAGCGGATTTCGATACTGCAGAAAAAGCGCTTCTTTTTGAAGTTTCGCATCAGTAATGACAGAGAGACTTTGCGGAATGGAAGGGCTAGAAATCAACTTGTCGGTGCCATCAGTGCAGATTACTTGACAGTGATGCTCCCTTTCCCTCCCTCCCCACATATTTTATTTTTCAGTCAAATTTATCGCAGATTTTCTGAAAATTTTGATGAATTTTATCTGACTCGTTTAAAAAGTTTGCGGACATGAGAAGAAAAAAATGCATACAGGTTTGCGGGTTCAATCCCCTTACAAAATCGGTGGATACTTGGAATACAAGTAATCTTCATCACCCATATCGTATGTTTATTATTTATTTCATTTGAAGAAAATGTTCACTGCACACACACACACACACAGAGAGAGAGAGAGAGTGTCGTATTCCTAAACTTTCTCGCATATTCTCCAATAAAGGCGTTATCCCCCCCCCCCACACACCAATATAGAAGTGTGAGCCGTAAACGCCACGAGTATTCATATTTTTATTTTTACAGTTCCGCATTTCAAAATATAATCAAACATGTATTTTGATTAAAATAAAAAAATTTGATCCAGAACTACAATTTTCGAAAAACGATCCCATACAAAATGTCACTGAAATTCAAGTGTTTGAATGATCGCGTTTCCATGCATGTGAGAATACAAATCAATAGACTATCAACCTTTTTGATTAAAAATTGGATAAGAATTTGTACTAAACCTGAGTACCAAATTTTATAGTTGCCATGTTTACATGTAACTAGTCAGACAGAATTCTTCTGAAAGGATTTCATTCGAAATATGACAGAAATTCACACATTCGTGGTAAAGACCAGATACTAAATTTCATCCGTCTAGCTCATGCTCACAAATTGCTCAATTCAAAAACGTATTTTTCGGACTGATAGAGGCCTGAATCATGGAAATTCGTCAAAATCTCGTGTTTTTGTCGATTGTAATATTTTTTCCTTCTACATTTCGTGTAAAAATGAGTATATGACACAAAAGGAGCATCATAGAAAGAAATAATAAGATTTATAAAAATAAAATCATTCAAAAACGTGTTAGGAATTTGATACACTTGATATTAATGCAACCTATTGAAACTTTTGTATACCTATGAAGTATTATCGGCAAAATGAAATGAGTAGCCTCATTTTCAACATCGTTCATTCTTGCGAGTAAAATTGTGCAATAGGAAAAGACACGATTCGATAAATGGTTTCAATTTCGGGAAAATAAATTTTTATTTTCTCAAATCCAGAAATTTCAACTCCATGACACCATGAAATATAGTCTTATTATCAAATTCGGCACTAGAACAACATTTTGTTCAAATTGCGAATAGTTTTATAGCTATTAAATAAAAATATATATGCCCGAAAATATAATTTTGAGTCAGAAAATCTATTATTAGACTATATAGATTTTAAATATATTTTATTGAACTTCGGGTCATCTTAAATAAATTCTCTGGATTCCAAAATCGAATCCTTTCTTCTTATCAAATATGTATACTTCTGGCTCGAATCCAATACTTAAAAGACACATGTACGTGAAAATGTCTTGTCTCCTTCAATTTTCAATTGTGTTTGTAAAAATAATATAAAGTCAACAATTATCAGAACTCAATCCTAAAAAAAGTCAATTGTTCTTAGCAATTCTTTTCAATATTATGAAAGTGAACTAAGTAATAATACAGAGAGCAATATATATATATATTTCAATTTTTTTTTCGTTCAAAAATATGCGTGTATGCTTATCCCTTTTACATTCTGAGTTACTTTGAATTGTGTGAGATTATTTTACAATAGTTTTCAGAATTGATTTTTCAAAAAGATATTTATATGAGAGTAAATAAATACGAACAAATAAACCGAATAGCTGTTTTGGAATAAAAATCATTTTTAGTGAATTAATGAGTTAAACTATTATTTATTAAGGGATTAATCTACATATTTTGAGTTTTATTAATGTTTAGATAATAACTCGGATTTATAATAAACTAACATTTACTTAATAATAGCATGGATTACCAAAAATATACTTTTAAATTAAGCTTTCATTGAGATTAGATGAAAAAAAGAGCTGTTTTAGAAGAGTGAGGGTTTCCCGTTTACTTTAGAATTCCCGAAGATCAAATGTTAAAATCTAGAAGAAAAAAGAAAGGTCACAGAATAGGAACTTGTTATGATTTCTTTTCTTAGCAAAGCAATAAAAAAAAATCTGTGCCTTGCTCCAAATAACAAAGTTGGTTGAAGGGTTAAAAAGAATGATACTTCCGGTTGATATTGACCTTAAATATCCTTTTGAAATCAAGCAGCAATTTTTTTTCCATGTTGGAGTTCGTTGAACTCAAAACAGACAAATTAAATGTAAACAGTCCAGTTAGGTTTCTTAAATGATGGGTTGTTGACCTTTCCCTTTTATTTTAAAAAGTTAGAGATTTGGGGTCAAATATTAGAAACACATTTTCGAACTCACTAAGTGTTGAGTCTTATTTCTCGATGTACTTAAACAGAAATATAAACAGAGCAGTAAGATCTCTTCTTTTCATTGAAACAAAGCCAGGGGGTTGAGTGAAATATCTGAAACATATTTTGGACCTCACGAAATACTTTGCTTCTTTTTCAAAGAAAATTCAAGACAGTGGGATAGAATAAAATAAAACTCATTTATGTTCAGATTTCTATGAACCTCACAATTTTACAAACTGTCTTCAAGAATTCCTCAGATGATTATTCATTTAAGATAAAAAATAGTAAATAATTCCATTGTTAATAAAAGATAAATAAAGTTTTCATCGGAAGTAAAGTTCATTTCTATTGATAGAGAGTGTTATTAAATGAATTTCTTTTACTTCTTTGACTTTTTTCAACTAGGATTATACACGAGAACTATGAGACAAAAATTCTCCTTGAAAAACAACGGCAGTGGTCTTCCTGAAACTCTCCCATAAAGGTCTTATCCTCCGCATCAAATTGTGGCCGCGAATCCTTTACACGGCACTGGTAAACGCTAGCTATGAAATATAAATCTTTGGCTTGAATCTAGCATTTTTACAGAATCTATTGCGAGAATATGTATTGTGGATGCCGATTGACGCCAAAATTTGACACGTAGCCAGAAGTTAACATAATACATTTTCATTGCGTTGACGTACATGCGAAAAACACAGACGATCAACGTTTGAGGGATTTGCTCAAAATTTCATCCACCTTGCTCTTTGCGTTTTGAGTTCATTTGTACTCGAAAGGTTAAACAGATAGACTTCCTGTGAATAGATGACGTTCAAAATTTGATCGAAATCTAAAAATTTTGTCCGTATGCCAAATTTCAACCGTCAAGCTCAAAGTGTTTTTGAATTATAGTGTTTTCAGGCAGAAAACTGATTGACAGACATAATGCCATAAACGTGTTTCTTGAACTCAATTATGTTTAAAACATGAAGATTCGCCAATATTTCGCAATTTTTGATTTTAATAATATTTGTTCTATACTTTATATACGGGAAAGTAAAAAAGGATTTTTTTTTGATATCTATGGAATCTTCCTCAATAAAAACTTTTTGAACTTGTTTCTATAACAGTATTTACAAACTGAAAGTATTGTTCTAAAGTTCTATCTTATGCTTAGCTTTTTGCTTGAAGCATGCAAAGATTTTTTATTTCAGATATAAATTATTCGACATTTTTTTGGAAGTATTAGCTTTCCTCTTACGGATTTGTTTGAAATAGGTGAGAATATGTCGAGCTTGTGTAAGCACTATAAAAGTGAATATTTTATTGATAATTCTCAAAGTCATAAGTTCCAGCACTTCAAAAATGGATCTCTGGAATGGATAGATTGGAATGGTTTTAAACTCTTTCTCAGAAATGGTGACCTATAATTGTATACAACAAATACTACCTATCTTCATAAACTTCAGACTCAAATCGCTCAATACTGTTTTTTAAAAAAGAAACTTTCTTCAAATGGAGTTATGAAATACGGAAGATTGTACACAAAAATCATGCAAAAACCTTAAAAAGGGATTTTATTAAGGGCTTGGACATTAGAAACTTCCCTCACATTTGATGTCATGTAATTATATACATCAAACACCACAAACCTTTTAATCTCAGCAGTAAAGCCAACAAGAATAGATTGATGGCTCGGGTGAACCTTATTAATAAAATTCGACGTGCAGTGCTTTTGCACCATAAAAATACGATTAGTCTTTTTTAAGTGATTTGTTAACTCACTTGGATTTACAAAGAATCTTAAGAAAATATGGGACACGTTTTACTTCCTACTGGGGTTAACAAGTTCATTTTGTAGAGTTCTTTTCGACGATGCAGCTGCGGGTGAAGATACAGCATAGTGACAAAGATAAATGCAGCTGAAAGGAAGTCAGTAATTTATATGTGACTGGAACGTTACTCGAATGCTCATTACTTTGAGCTAGCTGTTAAGGGCAATCTACTACAGAAGTCAAATACCTTCACCAGTGTCTGATACCCCCGCATATCAGAAAGGTTATAAGGGTTCGGAGATATTTCATTTCGCTGGAGTGTTGTTAAGAATTACGAAACAATTTAATAGAGTAGGTATGCGAGATAAAGTTATCAGGATTGGATTGGACAGGGGAATCGTTAGCTACATAATTAAAAAGAAAGAAAAAAATAATATGAATAAAAATTCACACACAATTCAATATTCAAAAATTCACGCCTTCAATTCACATAATTAGCAATGCAAATCGAATCAAAAAGCTGAAAAATTTATTTGTTAGTTGAATTAAGATATAAAATCAATGTGATTATGTAATTATCAATGTGATTATGTATGCTGAGATATAAAATTGAAATTTGAATATTTAGAAATGATTTTAGAGCATAATTGAAAGTGGTTGTTGATGATTTTTACTCAGCGAGTTTCTTTCCGTGATGCTACTTTGTGATTTCGAGTGGATGTTTCCTATTTTCGATCATTTTATTTGGATCATTTCTTTTCAGGGGGAGAGGAATAGTGAAAAAGCATGAGGGTAAACGTGATTCTTGAAGTATTTTAGCTTCTTTCTTTTCCTGCTTTACTACGTTTTTCTTATTCCCATTTATTGTTTTTGAACAATATGACGAGGATTCCATCATCCATGAGGCTGCTCAGTATTCTTTAACGATTTGATTTTCAACTAGAAATTATAAAAAATACACAAAAAACATCCATTTACGAACAAAGAAATTATAAAAGAATATGAAACAATTTAACACCAACTCACAGTTAATATTTTTCTCCATCTGATGGCTTTTTATAGGGCATTCGGTTTCTGATATGGCATCGTAAGATACCTCTGGCACATGCCGGAACTCATTTATTAATTAAATATGTTAATCAATGATAAGCAGAATTTTATGCGATTATAAAAATAAAAACATTGTGCTATTTTTCAAAATGGTTTCATTTTACAATAATTCATACATTTCATTTCTCAAAGTTTCCTACTGTTGGTGCAAATTTGAGTATGAACAGCAATAAAGTAAAAAAATGTCTTTGAAGATATGTATAAATCAGGAAACATAATGAGTTTTGGAAAAATAAAAAAAAGATTTGGAAAAGTATTGAATTTTGACTGTTATTTGAGGAATGCTGAAATCGCGTAAATGTTAATATTCTCTTACTAATAACATTTTTTTGAAACCAGTCTTTTGCAGAAACTTAATTACAATGAATTTTTGTTTGGATTGGAGCTTCCCACCTATTAAGTTAGTGTTGTTCATCATTAAACCCCTTTCAGATATGACTTCGAGTAAAAATTCTTCTCTTGCAAATCCAATTTGCTTCATTTACCTTTTGCTGGAAGGGAACCTAAAATAGTCATTTCGATTGGATTGGATGGGATCCTTTTCTGGCGCAAGATCCTTTTCTAGGATATGCTGCACCGAAAACACAGTTCACTTATCGAGTTTCGATTTCGTTCTCTAAAAGGCATCATAAAAACTGGTAAAGCAGTAGGTAAAAGTATAATAATAAATTTCAATTTCGCTAAAAATTCCAATTTTTTTCAAGAATGGGAATAAATTTGTGTGAGGTCTTTCTCCTATAAGGAAAGACAAGTTAAAAAAGTGGATACGGTCTCTGTAAAAATCAGAACACTCCGTTTAAATATGGCATATAGTCAGTGGAACATTACATGAACCGCACACAGGTAGAGCTTCACCCAATAGTAAATAAATTTCGAACAAAGAGAACGAAAATTCTTGTGCAGCATTTGATTGAATTATCTTTTCTTAAATCGAAGTATGATGCATCAGTTTTTTTGAAGATGACAAAATATCTCGATTTACTATCCGATGATGATATAATCTATACCATAAATATGAAAAAAAAGTAATAGATGTTTGAAAAATATATCGTAATATTTATTTGAAACAAAATGAGACCTACTGAAATAGAAAAGAAGCGACTTAATCCTTAAATTTATAATGCCAACATTGTAATCAGCATTTTATACAAAAGCTTCTTTTAGCAACTACTGACAATGAAGTGAGAGTTTTTATTTTATTTACTTATTTTCTAATTTTATTTATTTATTTATTTTTAATTTTATTTATTTATTTATTTTTGCAAAGTTATTTGAAAAAGTGAATGATCTTTTACTGAAATTTATATACTTTCAGCTTAAGCACGGTCACATATTTCTTCAACCACAAAATAATCTTAATTTAAAATGCTCTCATTAAAATGATTATTTGAAATAATTTATTGCAAAATACATATGGTTAAATCATTAGTCTTATATTTTAAATAAATAAAAACACGTAAGAAATTCTGCGGGTTTTGACCTTTTCAGTTATAGCCAACTTCCGAAAAGTTTCTTTGACTTTAATGTTATCTTAAATTGTGACAACTTTCCATATTTTTCTTTTCTTTCAACCACTTTGTAAACTACCAATGGATAAAAATGCTTTAAAAACATCATAAATCATAACTCTCGAATCATTAATTTTACATTCTATACAAACATGACAATCAAAGTAAACATCTATATTTAAAAAAAAAAGGAAAAGTAGCTTTGTAAAGTTAACCAAGACGAAGACTGCCAACTGTGACAAAACCATCGGAAAAAACAGATAAGAAGAAGAATGATTTTAAAAATATGAAAACATTTTACACATCAGTATTAAACTCTTTATTGCGAAGAAAAACATTGAAATAATATTCGAAACATAGAAATTGGAATGTTTAACATTTACAAAGCCTAATGTCTAAACATTTTTTTCTTGCAATTTTGTCAGAAAAGTAAGTTCCTCATGGTTTTTGTTGTAAAAAGGGTAAAATATGCATATGATATATTTTTTTTAATTTTAAGTGCGCACATTTGGGAAATAAAAAATTTCCTTTGTCTTTCGTAGGAAAATATAGCTCTTAATCTCCATGCAAATGAGTGAGTTTATCAACAAAATCTTTGATACACAAAAAAGCTTTAAAGCCATTAATAGCCGTTGATTTTTCCACTTTTCATGATGTTCATCAGATGCCTCTGCTGTTACGGTCATTCCTTTGTTTGTTCTTCCATTTATGAACTTCTCAATTTGATTTTATATAGAAATATTTGGAAGTCTTTTCTCGTCAAATATAAAATTGTAGAATTTGCTTCTATAACGAATCCAAAAATTCTTTAAGATGACTCACAGATCAAGAGCTTCAAAAGGCATTTCCTAATCTGCACGAGAAGGACTTCTTCGAGGACGTCATTTTTCTTAGCACTACTCATTAAAATTCGACATCTTGGTCTCTCTGAATGGAGACTCTTAACTTTTATTCTCAATGATTCTTCGGGAAATATTATAACTTTCATATGTTTTTTCACTGAACATTTTTACAATAATCACAGTAGAGACAGCAAATAGAAACGTTGTATCATCATAATTTTAATACCTGCGGTTTCACAACTCGGTCCTATTGCGGCTTTGCATCTAAAATGCTTATAAAACCACATGGAAAATACGCGATTTGAAAATATTTTAAAGAACTTGAAAAAAAAGAGACAAAACTCTAGATAGGCAGTTATTCCGTTTTTTACCCAGATTTTTTGGTACAACTTGCCAAGTTATGTATGTTATTAAACAGAAATGCAAGAAAGTTTAAATCTAAAAGTGATTCTGAAATGGCATTATATGCTGATTTAAGCAAAACAATTTGTTTTTTTATTATGTTTTAATAAATGAGTGGTTCGAATAAATGGGTTGCCAGGTTAGGTGTCGTCCTCTGACCGCGGTTCAAAATTGCGGAGTCCGTCTCAAAATAGCTCTAATGTTGCTTTAAAACGGGATGTTAATATAATTAAACTAAACTCTGTAATACAAAATTATTACCCATTTAATTTTTACGAATGCAAATCGGGAATAACGTTTCTTAATTGTTCCAATCAATTATAAAAAAAATTTCCTTTCGTGGTTTTTTTTTCCATTTTTGCGCAAAATGTTATATGATAGATGCGAGTTCGAGTAATGAACATGAACTCAACGCAACCTTTTGTAAGCTGGCGAGAAGTTCGAATCATCGTTTCGCTTTAAACATTCATCTGCTACATCACAACCACGATCGGCTGGGAAGCCAGCAACGCAGAAGAGAAGTTTGTTCCAATCAAAGAAGTGTCCCTGATTCCCTTACACAGTAAAGGGAGTTTCATTAGAGAACGAAAACCATGTTTCCTTTTAAAGCATTCTAGATAAAAGAAATTATTATACATAATTAGACTATATTCGAGAAAACAATTTGCTTACTGAATCACTGCTTCATTTGTTTCTGTTGAATGCATTTCCGTTATGTATAGACCTATGCTAACATTTTTTTCCTTTTTTTCTCTGGCCAGTATCCGTCTCCTAATATCTCATTTTATATCTGAAGCATATCGAATCGAAGATAAGAAAATATAATGACTTTAAAGTTTTTGAATTTCACGTTAATTAGAATTCAATGAAGAATTTTGCATTTACTATAATTTACTAAATCACGAATGTAAGTATGCATGCGTATGCTAGCCACACAAAACCGACATATTTTTGGATTCTAAACCATGAAATACTTCCCAATTGCGATATTTAGCCTTATACCTAAATAGTCATTTTTTCTGTCAAAATGCTGTATAAAAAATTAATAATATAAAGAAATGACGATAGATCCGGCATTTCATAATGACACACGAAAAAAACTGTCTATCCATGCTCTTCGCAATAAAAATATTAAAGGATAATCTGTTCCTCATAATTTTTTATTATTTTGCTTCGTTAACATTTGTAGCTTCACCCTTTCATTCTTAATCATTTCAACACAATGGTTTAGGGATAAATCTGGGTCAAACCACGTAGTGGGAACAGAAGGTCGTTCTTTCATTTGAAAAATCTCGGTCAGGACTGGAATTCAGTTCAGATGCATTGAATAAAAAGTTTGGACTTGGAATATGTCTCTTAGAACTTTTTTAAAAGGTTGTTTTAGGAGTTTAGTTTTTGTGCGAGAGGATTTAACATACTGATTGTTTTTTAATTAGAGTGTTCAGCAGATTGAGTTGACAGAATGCAGAAGATTGAAACCATTTTTTTTTTAAAAATTTTTACCCATTGATTCGCAGAATACAGGTTCTTAATTCGATATTAAATACCTACAGGTAAATAAAATACATATTTTTTTTTAAATTTTATATATGACATGGTTGATATGTTGAAGATTGCAATCAATTCATGTGACGTCTCTTTCACATGACAAATGCAACAGTTGATGTCATTAAAGTACACTTTGTCGTATCCTGTGTTATAAAATGACGCCCTCTTTGCTGATTAAACATTCGCAGTCAAATCCAAAATGAAATTCAAGTAGTGCATTTAGCGTGCGTCACGTGAACATGAATCCGCTCCATTTAAAAATAACTATTCCTGCAGTTTTTTTTTTTTTTTTTTTTTTTCAAAATTTCAAACATGTTTTTTTAAATTCAAAAGCAGGGTCTGTTCAAAGTAAAATAGCTGATCGTTGCGCTGTCAAAACTAGTGTTAATTGTCTGTTTCTTGTTTGTGCTGATTTGAATTTTATGCTGTATTCTTAAGTAATTTAATTCCAATCAAAAGGCTTACAGGTACATACATGTTTCTTTTCTGTTTGTCAATAAGTTGGCATAAACTGTTAAATTAGCTAACTAATGGAACAATTTGAATCAATATATAACTCTTGTTTTTTCAGTTGTTACATGATTTTGATATCAGGATATGATAAAAATATTGATTTTTATTTTTTGTATCGATTGAATGCGTTAATCAGCAGCAATGTTCTTTTCAAACTACTATTATAACTGATGATATATTTCAAGAAAAACTTCGGAAAGTAGATATTTCTTCTGGAAGATTCCTTGATTATAAAATTATCTTCAAGTCATTTTTATTCCTAATTTTTCATTCTTGAATTGGTATTTTTTTTATTAAATTAACTCCTGATTTTCCTTCCTAAGTAAAAATTCATGTAAATATTTACTTGTTCATGTAAAATTCATGCAATTCGTTATAAAAATTCATAACTGACTGTTCTTTCTATTTATATAGCTAATTGAAACATTTTTTTATTATCTTCTTAGCAAATGTATCATTTTATCATCATGGGCATGGATTTTTCAAACAGAAGAAATTTTTGGGACTGAAAATTTTCTGTTGGAGGACTCTTCTTTATATCCTTCGTTTAAAATCTACACACCTTGACATAAAATATGTTATTGGACAATCAATTGTTTAAAATTTTAAGTAAATGGGAATTATAAAAATGAAGTTACTTTTCTAATTTAGTCACGTTATAGAGTTAGCGTTTCTGTATTTTTTTTTCGTAATCTAATTAGATGATAGCTTCCGTTTCAGGAATGAGCTGTCTTACTGATTCATTTAAGAATTCAGTTGGTGTTTAGGAAAATATTTAGGGATTTGTGGGAAATATGCGAGATTTTTCTATCGAATTACAGCTCCGTTGAATAATTTAATTTTAGCTTTTAAGTTTGAAAAGCGATGCCCCTGAAACTTATAGCCATGACCACTATGGGATTAAATATCAAAATTGATTACAGTGATAGATCACTAAAAAGATTTTGATAGTAATTTTTTTTCTTTGATAAATTGGTAAAAAGTGTGACGATAGTTTTTAGTTTTATTGTCGTGCATAGTGGTCAGATTTTTTGAAACAGAGAGCCGAAGGCTCGAGACTCAATAACACAGAAGAAAAGTAATGTATATGAAGCCTGTTGTGATGGGTCAAAAGTCTTTCCCCTAGTGTGGTGCGCAAGTGTGCAGAGGGCATACCAGTTCATGTGTCTGCTGTATTCTGTAAAATGATGAAGTCCTTTCCAAAAGTGTGGGAAGAAAGCTCCTACTCTTTCAGTTAAGAATCTTTCGTATGGTTTTGAAACTGAAATTTAATATTCTAAAACTCATTCTTTTCTAACATGAACTGTGGTTAAACAATTTCTCTTAATTGCCAAAAGACGAATGAAAGAAATAAATTTCTGTTCACTTGACACGTGTCAAATACATTGCGCGTATTTGATTTTGGAATGCATTACATTTCTTGCAAGAGGAGAATAAAGAAAGTAAAAGTAAAGCACTATGTAAGGCTATAATGTCAGAGGGCATGCCTATTCAGGTCTTTAATATGTATATGAACTTCAAATTAATTAAGTGTTGTCTAAAATTCTGTTTTAAATCTCCTTCTGCCAAGCCTCGTAATATATATTTGCCCTCTTTAAATGATAGGTCTTGAAGTACCAGATTAAATCAAATAAATGCACGAAAAGTGAAGGCGTATAAAAAACAATGATGTTGTTACTAAGTCGTTAAATATGTAATTAGTTAAATTTTACAAAAGACATGTTCTATGCCTTATCGTTCATCTCCTTTAGGAATTCTCTGTTGCTTTATTTTAATTTAGATTCCTGAAGTTATTTTATAGAGTTTATAAATGTTTTTCTGCTCATATTCCCTGTTGAAAATAAATCACCTCCAAACATTTGCACTGTAGGAGTTTTCTTCCCAATGAGTTATTTGATGGAGTAACTACAAGCCCTAGAAGACAGGCTGTGTTGAAAACCCTTTCGAAAGTTCATTGTCCACATAAAGTCAGTAACAAATGTGTTAAGTTGGGAATTCTATCAAGAAGATAAATAATTCTTTTAGTTTTTTTGCAACACTGTAAGAGGTTAGTGACACACAAGGTTATTTGAACAAACAAGGCTGGATTCGCTCAGGTAGCCCGAACCCGTTTTCCGTTGGAGGGATATCGTGACGTCATTTTATCTTACAAACACGTTGACCACCTTCTCTTTATTGATAAATACAGAAGGGTGGGTCAGCGACATTGTTGTGTCACTGACATTCTGGAATTTTCCTTGCAAGAATTTTGTATGGTTTTTTTTTCTTTTTTTCTTTTTGGATTTGTAGTGCACATTCCATTGAATCTTAGCTGGGGGCAAAGTAAAATTCAGTGAGAGCATGTGTGGGTATACATACATTGATCTGTTCTGGAAAAAGTTGTTATTGGAAATGAAAAATGAAAGTTGACTTAAGGTCAATCTCATTGCCTTGAATGAACCCTTAATTTGACAGTAGGAATTGCCGAGTTTTAATTAAATCCGCGATGCTATGTGAAAAAGTATTTTGTAAAACTTTGAATCAATCAATTTAATGGGTGGTTTTTTTTATTATTATTATTATTGCCAAACCTGCTTAGAAAAAGATTTTGTTTTCACTCAGGGTTGGAATTTCCAATTATACATAACATTTGGGAAGTGAAATATGAAGCGGTAGTAGTGTTTTGTCTTAAGGATCGAGTATTGCAAAATCGAAATTTCATTCCGCTTGCGATTCGCATTTTGCATGGTAATTCAAATGGGATCGATGAGTCCTCGACTTGACCTGATAAGGATTTTTTAAAAATTTGTACCATCATTTTATTACATTTCCGACTAAAATTATGAAGTTTTCAAATCCCTTCTATCAACTTCCCGTTTTGAAGCAACATGAGGGCTTGTGATATTGAATCGTGGTCATTGATGAACGTGACACTTATATTAGCACCCTAAATTTCCAAGCAATGCAAGTGGGAGGGCATTTGACCCTCCTCGGTAGATTTAATACGTACCCCCGCCCCCTTCACGTACAATGGATCATTATTGGAATCGGATCTAGAAACCATGGCTATCTGATCCTAAAATCGAAACTTTATCATTTGACTGCCACTATCATAAAATCAGGAAGTATTATAAAGAAATGAAGACAGAAGCTCCCTGTAAATTTTGCTTTATTACGCACTCATTTCAAAATCGGTACTATCAATGCTAATAATGTCATTTCTATTTGAAACTTCTGTAGCCTGTTATTATTTAATGCATTCACAGTGGATTTAGGCTTTTTGTGCTTTAGGCAATGAACGTTATAAGCCTTCGTTTCATATTTAAACATATTTTTGATTAGAATCATTATGTTAATGAACTAGATTCAGTTGTAACTTGGTGAAAATATATTTTCCGTAAAAACTGAAAACTTTTTCTTGTTAACATTCCTGTTATATTTCAGCAGATGGTTATAAAAGATGTCATAATGAAATAAGCTCCATGAATCGACCAGTTATATTTGATAAATAATATTTATAACTCTCAGGATTATCATTCTTTACAGATTCATTTGTTTGGCAAGAAGGTTAATAACAACTTTTTAATCCATATGGCTGGCGCCCTCTAGGCTCAACGGTCTAGGTAGCTGCCTAGTTGGAGATCGTATGAAAAAAGTGAAGATTTTTACTTAACCATGTTAACAAAAAAGAAATATAATTTCAAATAATTTTAAAAATGGGACTTGCTCAAAAAATGAAATGGTTGACATTTCGCGACATCCAAGAGTGAACATAAACAAGAAAGTGAATCAACACATAAAAATATCTGAAAGATTTTTTAATACTACAAACCGTCATGAGAGAAATAAGTGTATCACAGGTGAAAACGAATGACTCTTCAAGTTAGTAAAATTTTGCTAGAATGGACTTGTTAATATTGCAAAGTAAGAAGAGAAAATGCGTTTCCAAAATCGAGTATCACTGTTTTCTATTTCTCAGAAACACGTTTAACTGGCTGGTGTACAAGTTGAATATTTCGTTTTGCTTTGATCAAAGAATCGAATTATTGGCTAATGAAAGAAGATCGTTTTATCCAGATCCAGATTTATTTCCATTACTGAAAAAAAGGCAAAAGAAGAAACAAGAGCTTCAAAAGGTACAATTTGAATAAAAACCAGTAGTAGTGCTTTCCCCCGAAATATCTCAAGAACTTTTTACTTGTACATTATTAACCGTACGCCATTGAAATATTATGAAAGAGCTCGGGCTCTGCCAATTTTCGATTGATCGAAAAAAAATGTGATATTTTTGATGCCAGTATTCGAAAAATATTGATCTATCGAAATCATTCTCATGAATGATGAATCTCGCTGCAAATAATCGATATTTCGATTTCATTTTGGTTATCGGTTTTTGTTGATCCTCATTCTTTTTCACCTACAAAACGAATTTTTGTTAATATTTCTATAAATACTGTCATATTCCAATATATAAAAACACTTGTTTTTAGCAAGTCATTTTGGAGTAAACTGTTTTATTTTCCCTAACTGAATGATACCATTATGGAAAAATAATTGCGGTTATCAGAAGGCTGTTGACTAAATATTCATAAAAGCAAAAACGTTTAATACGGATTAAATCCACAATTTTATTCGCAGCTTGCATTTTCACACACAAACGTACTGGCATAAAATAAAGAAGCTCTGTTATACGTTATTATGATGTCATTTTTCTTTTTTTTTATGAAAGATGAAAGAAACTGAAGATTTTTTTTTTTAAGTCAGCAGTAAAAAGAATAAAATTTTAGAAATTATTATATTGAAAAAACGCAATGTTATAAATTGTAACATGCAGACATTTCTTTGGCATTGACACAGTTTATTAAAGGAGTTTTAACATAATTATTTTCTATTTTCATTCAAAAGAAAGCAGATATTTGTATTATATAACTTCCTTTTATTTGGAATCGTTCTGATCAGTCAATATGTTCAGAGATATAGAACTTATAATACCTATAAATAAATAATGATATCACAATATATCGGAAAATATCGATATGTGTTGGACGATGTATCGCGATGATGAAGTTCGGTCATCTCCCAACCCTAGAAAGAGCCTATTAGAATGTGATCTTTTGAAATTTTTATTGGCGATTCATTACTGGGTTACGATGAATACATAAATACTACAAAACGAATACCTATTTTTCACGCCTGTTTGTTCAACAGATTGAAACAAAAATTTGACCAGAACTACAATTGTAATCACAAAATCACGTGCCAAATTTTATATATCGAAGTCATCGCGTGCTAGCTACCGTTTGATTATGAAAGTACAGACCGAGACGCTTAATGTTTTCAAAGATTTGGTTCGAAATTCGATACATATCTATATTTTAGGTGTTAAGTCTGTTTACCATGTCTTATCCATCTAGCTCTCTCCGTTTTGTAGTAATCATGTTAACTTATATTTGAATAATATGGAAAAAGGAATATTTTTGAATAGATTTCGTTCGAAATTTGACAGAAACTTACAAATTTGGATTAGGGACCATATACCAAATTTCATCTGTCTAGCCCAAAGTACTTTCGAGTTATCGTGTTCACAGACAGACAGACGTAATTCCAAAAACGTGTTATTCAGACTTAGGGAGATATGAAATGCGGAGATTCGCCGAAATCCAGATTTCGAATTTTTTGACGCTTACAATATTTTCTCTTTATATACTTCGTATACATAAAGTCAAAATAAAAGTGAGCTGACTTCGAAATGAAAAGCCCTCTTCTGTTTCTAACACAGAAAACACAGAAATCCTTGTTGTAATATGAATGAAATGCGAAAAATAATTCGCACTTGCCTAATACAAAAGCAAAAAATAAAAAGTTGGCACCATTTCGGCAAGCCGTCTCAAATGTCACTAATCTTTTACGTACTTTGTATTGTTGCCAATTCTTTAAAACGCGGTCATTAGAAATGGATCTATTTACCGAGGCCCAATTAACCTATTAAAGCATGTTGCTTTTAACAAAAGCGTTCGAGAGAAATAAATTAAATTTTATTGATGGTAATTTAAACCATATGCCTCCCCCTCCAGATAATTGTTCAGGAAATAATATTACCACAATTTTTCACGATGTTCTTAATATGATTGCGATCCCAAAAATAAGCCATGGTGACAACATTTAGTCGACAACAACAGATATTTGGTGACGGTGCGTTTGTGGTCGCACTGGATTGCGTTTTGACATGAGAAAACAACAATTTCATTGGTTAATTAAAAAGAAAAAAAATCTTACTCTGTTCTCAAAAACTTTAAAAACTAATTTTCGTGAGCATAACGATCGTCGGAAAATGGATTCAAGCTTAAGAATTGAGACAAAACGTTAACTACAGATTTAATTTTCATTGGTTCCCCTTCCCCTCCTCTTGAAAATCGACCATTATGATACCATTTGAAATCATAGAATAACAGTTTTTTTCAGTCTCCGAATTCTAACACTAATGACAGGCATTTTACGGGGACCCTGTTTCTGACAATAAAGTTGAAACATTCAAAAAATAATGTCTAGATCAATGAGAAACTTTTGAATCACATATTTCCTTCTATGGAACACGTACTTAAGTTGAATTTCGAGGAATTTCTACAAGTTAAAAAATTTTAAAATATTATTTTTTTCAAATTTCCAGTTTTCATAAATGTACTTCTGTCCTAATTAAGCTACCGTAATGTTTTTACACCTCATTTTATGGGTCTTTTAAATAAATACCAACACATTAATTTCAAATTTTCACCTCAGATTATTTTTTTATTTAAAAGCGAAAAAACGCTATCTAACCCCCTCCTCTTTCCTTATCCGGAATCACATGCGAATGCAATCTCAGAGGTCTGTTTTGGATAGATAATTAACAACTTAAATCAATAAAATTGCTGTTATGTAATCGTTTTTTTCCCTCATTTTGATATTCTCACGATTCTTTTTCGATCTTTTGACTGGTCTGTTAGCCAACATGTTCTTATGTCTGTTCTGTAATGTCGTTACGAAAAATCTGCTGTGTGTTTAAGTTATGATTATTTAATTTTTATTCATTTATAAATTAAATTTAATAATTAAAATTTTTTAAACGTAATCATTACTTTATATTTATCAACATTTTTAATGTTTTCAACTTAGTTATAAAATATTTGCATATTTTTGATCCATTAATCCTACACCGGGACTATTGTTGATGTAAGTATATTTCAGAAAATATAATTTATATTTGTACTTATAAGTATTGTTTGTATTTATATAATTAGAATTATCAAATCGGTCGAGTCATAATCTAATAGACACATAGCTCACAGTTACAGTGACCCTTTTTAGCAGTAAGTGAATAACATTTAATGAAAAAAAAAAAAAAAAATACTAGGGGGATTTGGAAAGGATGGGACAACTGCAATAATGCTTAAAGAATGCAGTGTTTTTGTCCTTCCAAATGGAGGAACCGTAGCATCCTACTTGTATCTGTACCTATTTTTAGTTGCAAGCGCCTATGAGATTGCATATAAAAATATTTTACAACACAAAAAGCTTATCCCTTTCAATAATATGTCTAGCCAAACCATTTCGTTGATTATATAGAAATTTTGGGTATTTTACATTTATGGGACTATCTGGTTTCGGAATTGAATTATTTAGTAAATAAAGTATTTAGCAAGATGAAAATAAATCCGTGATTTTTTTTTCAAAATATTTATGGATTGAAAATTTAAAGCGGCGCAGTTTTACTTTTCTTTATTACTCATGAATATGATTAAGTCAACTATTAGAATGAAGCCTTTCTATTTATTTTAAATTCCCTAACTTTCTCGTATATGAAGAGAGAGTATTGTAAAAAAATTTGAAATCGGGATTTCGGCAAATCTTTACATTTCAGAGTTTACTGAGTCAGAACTATACACTTTTGGAATGATGTCTGTTTAGGAACACACTAGCTCAAAAACATTTTGCACTAGACGGATGAAATTTGGTATATAGTCTCTTTTCTAGATTTGTAGATTTCTGTCTAGTTTTGAGTGAAATCCCTTCAGGGGAAGTTATCCAACTCTCCGAATATGAATTGACACGATTATTCCAAAGCATTTACCACAATAGTTAAATTGATAAAAAAAATATACGCAGATGAAACATTTAAAGTGTAGATATGTATCAAATTTGGAGCTAATTGCGTCCAGGGATGAACCGACTGCTCTTTCATAGGCACGTAAATTCAATAAATCGAAAACGGACTGGCCTTAATGAATGAAATTTAATATGTGATTTTGTGACTACAGTTGTAGTCCTGTTTCAAATTTTGGTGGAAAAAAAGCGTTCAAAATACGCTTTCGGTTTTCTGGTACATATGTCAGTGACTCATCACTCCCACAAACCCTCAAAAAAATGGATGAAGATCGCACTTTAACGGGCTCTAATACAGATATACATTTATTAGAAAAAAAGCGAGAAAGTTTCGGGGAGACCACTTTTGCTAGTTTTAAATAAGATATAACTTGAATAAAATATGGCTCTTAAATTATACTTGAACAAGAAAGGAAGGGGAAAAAAAGAAAGAACCGGGATTCTTACCAATACTTCTGAAAAAGAGGAAATTGAAAAAAGGGAAGGGGGGGGGAATTCCAGAAGAAAAATAATACAGAAATCAAACAAAGGAACCTGACTACTTATACTTGGGAAATTCTTAATATTATCCTAATATTTTTAAATTAATAGAATATGTATGTTTTGTAGATTTATTTCTTTAGTATCTAAGTTAAAGACATTACTTTTTTACCCGTTTACAGCCCTCATTCAATCCAGCGGCCATTTTTCTAAATGCCATGGATTTTGATAAAACTTAAAGATAATACAGGCATTTGGCACTACAAAAATATCGGAAGTGTTTGCTGAAACCTTTCATCTTATTTTGTTCAAAAAAACATACACATCACTTAGAAAAAGTAATGACAATGAAAATTCCTGGCACCTCAAAAGTGCGATAAGACGTGCTTTTGAAGCACTCAGGTATGTATATAATCCTCCTTTATCTCTGATCATTACCATTCTTCCAGGATAAGTGTGACATTGAATTATGTTTCCTCAGATGATTATTTACAACAATTTCGAAGTTCTTCTTCCACTGGGGCGTATTTCAGTTGTACCAGATGCCGATTTATATCTGTTTCCTTTATGCTATGGCAAAAATGCTTGATCCTTTATAAGACTCATCAAGTCATATTTTTTTGGCAAAGATGATCTGTGGAAAAGCAGCAAGTACGTTTCCACTCATTATCAAAGAGCGTGAGTTTTATTTGAGTAATCAATGTACCCCGTGACCTTCTGGCTGGATGGGCATAGACCTGAACACATAATTGAAATTCGACTTGTCAGGAACCCCTGATTGTTGAGAAACAATTGACTAAAGAACTGGACGATAATTACTCATCGATAACCATGAACATCATTATATTTCGTGCTTGTATTTTTGCTGTTTTTTTCCATTTTTTTTATTATTATTCTATCTTTTTTTTTCTTTCCATTTTTAACTACTTTTTACATTTTCCTTATATTACTTTTTTTATCTTTATTTTTCTATTTTTACTTTTCATTATGCTTTTTCATTCGATTGTTTGGACCTAAATATAAATGAGTCGGTCCTCGGTTTTTCCCTTTCATTTTCTTTGCTTCTTTCCCACTAGATAGTTTACTTTGTGACGGTCCATCTTTTCCCATTTGCCTTCGTCTTGGGAGGGGTTTGGATCTTGTATCTATTTCACTTGTAATTCATTAAAAAAATAATTACCTGATATGAGATTATTCTGATAGAGGCAAAAATGCTACTCATTCATTAATTATTAACTCATTATAATTTTAAGAATTAGAATCTGAACCAGAATCTCTCAAGTTCACTCAGTAATTTATTTCTTTGCCTAAGAAAAACAAGATTCTTAGGATCTTCTCTTGACTCCAGTTATTTAAGGTTTTGCCCTGATTTGGAAAGCTATCTTGTATTTATTCCGGTTTAAAGTTTAAAAAAATTAACTTCTGTAGAATTATCATTTCTAACTTTTACTATACATTGAATAATATATCTAATATGTTTCAGTGAATAATATCAGTCAGTATCATAATGCTTTAAATATTCTGTATATTACTAGGCATATCTTGCATATTATCCACTAAGTGCAGGTTTCTGCTATCATTAGGAGAGAGTGGTGCAAGACGAGGTAGATGAACTATTCTTCACTTGAAGATGTAACTGAACTGAAATTTTTGTTATTAATGGCAAAAGTGGAGAAGAATCCTTTGTTCAATTAGTAGCTACTTTGATCGAGCCCTTTGATTTCTGCAAAAGGTTTTTCAAGAAGTGATCTGGTTTATCTCTAATTGTTAATTTGACCCTTGCAGTTTTGTACTGAAATAAGTCTATAGATTATTTGTAACTTCATTTATGCAGGTATACAGTTCTTAAGGATTAATTTATATAGTCTATAAATGCTATTACAAAAACCTAACAAACAATAAGCATAATCGACTATTAGCAAGTCAGTGGAGCAAGATGATTTTTGTGGGGCAGCTACCCGTTCTATCCTACTTTTGCTAAGTCTTGCTTCTTTTCTGTATATTTATGGAGATGGTTCGGATCTATATAAGGAAGATTGATCTGGACTTTGGATTCCGAAATCGGCAAAAATGCTAATGTCGTGTATCTAAATGTGAGGAAATTTAGTTGGGGATGATGCTGAGTATCTTTATCATGATTAGTCTAATGAGGGTTGGATTCAATGTTGGAAGTATAAGCGATGGTCGCACTGCATGCACATCTACAGATAAAAAAGACGAAGATGATGAGTCTTTTCATCTTTGTTAGATCTTTCGAAGAGGAAGTTTTAGTTTCCAACAGAAAAATGTTATCTTTCAATTAATTAAGGAAAAAAATAACTTAATTTGTACATCATTAATGAATAATAAAATGTAGTTGTTTTCAAAATCTTTCAAGCATAATTATTGACTTAACAAATTCAAAAGCGCTCGCTCCTCTCTTCCTTAATTTCAATGGTAAAGTGCCAAGACATGCTAGAATATCAGGGACAGACGTGGTTTCTTACCCCCCCCCCTGTCAGGTATACTGTACAGGGAACTAGAGTTAATTGTTAAAGAAACCTTGACGTTTTCTATTTTTTTTTAAGGGTCGGAGGACAAATATGGCACAGACTTGTTCAATTTTATCGTACTATAAAGATGAAGATAGCTGCGTTTGCCACTTCGCTTAGGCTCTTTTGTCAGTAAAAACTGATCAAGTTGTCCAGGAAAGGCAAGATAATTAAAAGTTCAAGAGCGTTCATAATATTTTCTATTTTAGGATCATATCCATTTAAAATATAATTTAGGAACAATTCTTGTATGATGGAAAATTTTCTTGCATAACGTGTGGACAAACTTAAAAGAAGAGGCTATTTGAATTTCATTAGATATAATTTGTTCTTCATGTGTCGTCTAGATATGGTAGTAACTATTTTGTAATACCTTGCATTTTTTTAAGTGAATGGTAACAACTGCTTTAACCAGTGAATTATATCTGGTAATATGGTGCAATATTGACTTTCAGACAAGAGGCTAATTTTTTCGAGAGAGATTTAAAAATTTATGTGGCTGGAGAAAGGTAAAACTTTTTATTTATTTTTATATGGAACTGTAAATAAGTCTGGAATCTATCACAATTACACTCATGTCCCTAAATTAAGGATAATTCAGAGTCACGCGAAAATCGAACTCTAAAATACATATATCACCCGTAAAATGACTACACACATCTACAAAAATCATATGCAAATTGCAGGAAGCCACCAGATGACACCGATAGTACGTAACAATGACGAGAGTGTAAGAGAGTGATGTATAAGGAAAACAGGCAAAGAAGCAAAATTGTTCGCAAGCGCTTTAAAAGCCTTTCAGTGCAATAACCGCATAGTTATGACACAAAGGAAGCATTTGGATGATTTTTTACTTGGTAGAATTATCGGCCATATGGAATGTGGGCGTACCCAGCTGGAAATATCCGAGGAACTTGGAATCGCCCAGAGTAACATCACCAGGCTTTGGCAACGATTCGATTATGATGGTAATGTGAATAGACGTTACAGCACTGGTCGCCCCCGAATTACAACGCCGAATGAGAACCGGTGTTTGGCAGTTATTGCCAAAAGAAACAGCCGGAGCACAGCATCTCGTCAGCTCTCTTCAGCCACTGGTATGACAGTTTCTAGACAGATCGTGTACAGACGTTTAGGGCAAATTGGTCTATATGCTCGTAGGCCTGTCAGATGTGTTCCAGTTACTGCAACTCACTGTTGCCTGCGGTTAGCCTGGAGCATGCATCGTAGACACCGCAACAGTGGGTTTGAGTGATATTTTCCGACGAGTCCAGGTTAGCTTGCAGTCTGATTCTCGTCGGACTTTCATATGACGCCAGATACCCGTTACCACCAAGAGATCATCACTAACGACACCGTTACGGTGGTGCAGGATTGCTCGTTTGGGAAGGAATTATTCTGGATTCCAGAACTGACCTGCATGTTCAAATTGGAACCATGGCAGGCCAAATCTATCGGGACGTCATTCTGGAACAATATGTACGTTTGTTTCGGGGTGATATAGGCGCAGAATTCGAGTTTATGGATAACAAAGCCCGTCCTCACCTTGCAGACATCGTAAACGAATGCCTTCGATCGGAGATATCACCCGTATGGACTTCTCACTGAAATTGAATCGAGTAGAGCATGTGTGAGACATGCTTTGCCGACGAGTTGAAGCCCGTCAACCGGAACTTCGGAGAGCATTGATTGATGAGTAGTGTAATATTCCCCAATATCAGATCGATAATTTGATACTCAACATGCCTAGGCGTTGTACGGACTGTATACATCGTCTGGGAGACATACTATGTATTAACCATCATACCAATCATGTAATATTGGTTTTTGTAAATAGTTTTTTTTTGTAATTTGCTTAAAGGAGCAAAAAAAAAAAAAAAAAAAAAAAAAAAAAAATTGCACTTTTTATTAATGATATTAAACATATAGCACCTTTTTTGCTCTTTGTCTTTTGTTTAATAAGTAGGCTATATATACAAAGGGTATTGGCTATAGGCTATATATACAAAGGATATTGTATACATCATATAATTTGAACACGAAATTTTGATAAAAGTTTTAAATCTCCTCGAGTCCGATAAAACCATTTCTGGAAACATGTCTATCCATCTATGAGGATGGCAATTCAAAGACGCCGTGAATTAAACAGATGGAATTTTACAAAAGACTTTATCACCAAACATCTAATGATAATTCAAATTTTGGACCTTCGGTTGGTGTGTCTGTAAACATGATAACTCAAAAATAACTATTTAATCCTATTTAGACAGCTACAATCCAAAGCTATTAGACATTTGAGACAATTTCAACAGTTGCCTCGAAAAAAACCTAAATCATCTGCAGTGCTTGCTTGAGACGCTTTTGATTGACTTTATGAAATGAAGAGGTGCCGCCGTGGCCTGGTGGTAAGGTCCCGACCTCAGAACTGGAGGGTTTGAGGTTCGAGATCCGATTCTACCGAAGAACCATCGTGTAAGTGGGTCTGGTGCACGTTAAATCCGTCTGGACCAAACACCCTCCCTCTGGTATGGTGTGGAGAGGGAGGGGGATGCCAGATCAGGTATCGTCCTCGTCATCTGACCGCGGTTCAAAATTATCAGGTTCGTCCGAAAATAGCTCTAGTGTTGCTTTAAAAACGGGACACTAATATAACTAAAGTAAACTTCTGAAATGAAGTTCAAAGCCTCATAGCTCGCCCAGACTTAGACACAGGAAAGCAGAAATCCCTGAAGCTGCTGTGATGTTTCTACTAACTATAAATTACCTTTTGTTTAGCTGCTTCTCATTTTTGATCATTCAGCATTAATTTTCATTTAATTTCTTCTCTCACACCTCATGCGGTCTTTTGGCCAAAAGTGAATTGTTAAATACATTTCTTCATGGTTTTCCCATTAAGGTTCCCCATTCGTTCAGCCTGAGTAGAAGTGCACACGCACTGGCACTTAAGAAAACTATATAAATTTAGAAGAGTAGAATTAAAAAAAATATTAAGAGATTCAAAAATATTTTTCTAAATGTGACTTATAGACTACAAGACTGTATAAGTGTTTGTAGTTTTTTCAGCAGGACATTTGTTGATTCAGAAAATATAATTCTTTTACTTTTCTTAAAGCATTTTCCAATGTATTCCATGTATATGTCTGGTTTAGAAATTCGCTTATAATTTCGCTTTAATGGTTTAGAAATTAGCTGCTGGGATAGGCTATAACTGGAAATGTGACCTTGTATAATGCTATCGAAATTTTTTTATTGGAACTGGAATGTACGAACTGTAAAATGTAATGAAAGAGAGGATATAAACATTGTACTTTATATAATTCCCAATTTGATGTTATCGGTTTAAATTTTTTGAATTATAGAGCATTGATACCCTATTATCAAGGAACCAATATTATTTAATTTTAATGCTGAAAGTATGAAAAAAGTAAAATTAAGCATTATAATTTTTTTGTCATTTTGGCATAGCATAATATGACAATGTCGCACTTGAATATTTTTGCTATTAATATTGAAGAACCTTTATTTCATAAAATTCACTCATTTTTGTTTCCATTCTCATTTTAAAAGTTGGCAGTGGAAAACTGAAATAAATCTTGATATTTCTTTATATCTATTTGATTTTTGTATAAAATAGTCGATTTAAAATTCTTAGTAGTCGATATTTTTAATCATTTTGATATTTATTTTTAAAAGCAGTTATTCCTGAGAATTTATCTTTTTCTTTTTTGGGAACTTTTGAATCATTGGAAAGCTGTCTGAATGTTTCAATTTAAATATATACTGCTGAATAATTCTTGAATTTTCAAAAGTTGACCCAATATAATTTTTTGAAAAACTTCTCGAAAACTTTTGTCCACAAAGCGTTTTCTTTTTATGAGCTCTTATGGAAAATGAATTTTTGTAAGTAAATAAAAGAGGCATAAGATTTCATACAAAAAGAAACTTTACTTCAACCAAAACTAGGTGATAGTACTACGTATTGGAGTAACAATAAAAAAAAACTTAATGGCAGTTAATGATAATGAGATGACATAAAATAATACACAAGACATTGAAATACTAAAAATCAATTATCAGTTAACAAATATGATATGAATAACAAATAAAAAATAATAAAGAAAAAAATGTCAGTTGATACGTTGTTAAGACAATGGATATCTAGCAAAAGCAGCATAGCGTTTGCAAACAAAATTTTTTGTCGGTTTTCATTCGTTTCACGAATCTTGACAATTGTCACAAAAATGGCAGTTCAGTGAGCGATAATTCCTTCGATCCATTCTGTAAATTGTGATATTCTTGTGTACACACCAGGCTGCTTTGGTGCAGCGCAGCCCATTCCCCAAGATATCAGCCCAACTAAAACCCATTCGCCATGATCACCTCTGATAACCATAGGTCCTCCAGAATCACCCTACAAAGCAAAAAAGTATGAACATTTTTTTCCAATATATATCTATACATCAAAAAAGTGATTTAAAAGGAATTTAAACAAAGCGTTTATCAAATATCCCTTTCCAGAGAATTGTAAAAAATAAACTAGCGATCATCAAATAACGGTAGAAGGATTTTAAAACTTTGGAGAAAATATAAAATGACCATATTTACAAAGAAGAGTATAGAAGTGAAAAATCGGAAGTCTTTTGAGAAATTATTAATTTTTGAAATTTTAATATTCTTTATGTTTCAACAGGTTTCTTCCAAAAAAAACCGTCAAAATGTTAATTTATTTTGCATAATTACATCTATTTTTACATGTTTAGATGCTATTTTCTCAAATTCTAATCTTTGATAGAATTTTCTTAAGAAAAACCTCATAAAAAAATGAATGCATATTTTTTGTTCAAATTTAGTTTAATGATTTTTCAATATATTCTGCAGCTCTTGAACTAGAGAATAAGTAACCTATTCATTTAGAATTATTTTATAGTGTTTTTAGTGCCTCACAATGTGTAAACAATTGAAAATTTCCTGTCATTTATCAGTCCAACCCCAATATTTAAAGAATGGATAGAAATACAGTTTACCTTTTAATTCAAGAACTAGATCATTTATTTCTTAAGCTCTCTGCAAAATTTGAAGAAAATCATTTGATAAACCTCTAAACTAGAAGATTTTTTTTTTCACCTCTCTGTGCAGCCAAAAATGAAGTTGCGGTGGCCTGGTGGTAAGGTTTCGGTTCGTTTAGTTTCAGGTTCGAGACCCGATTCTACCGAAGAACCGTCGTGTAAGGGGGTCTGTTGCATGTTAAATCCATCAGGGCCAAACGTCCTCTCACTGGTGTGGTGTGGTGTGGAGAGGGGGGGGGGTTAGCTCAGGTGTCGTCCTCGTCCTCTGTCACGGTTCAAAATGACGAGAACCGTCTCAAAATAGCCCTAGTGTTGCTTTAAAACAGGACGTTAATGTAATTAAACTAAAACTAAACTTTTTTAGCCAAAAAAAGGTCTTTTTTTTCCAATTTTTAAGAAAATTTTTGCCAATTAACTAGTATATTTGTTCATAGAGGTTTTTAATGCAAATATTTAAAAATGTAATTATTTTCAAAAAATTCATCCTGAACGTAGTCACATACCTTAAACACATTTTAACTACCATACATTTGATTAGTGTAGTTAACGTCCCGTTTTCAAGTAACACTAGGACTATTTTGGCACGGACCTCGTAGTTTTGAACCGCGGTCAGATGACGTCCATACATTTGATATTTACATTTTTGTATCAATTGTTGTTATCTGTTGCACTCCTATAGAAATTACTGTTAGTGATTAATTTGTTTCATGTACATGGTTGAATTATTTTCCAACAATGATTGAATTATGTTTATGCCAAAGATGGCGCTCCTATCTTCCGTTTGTTTGTTGAAGTGTTTTTCGTCTTTTGCTTCCTCATGTTACAACCTGCATGTTTTTGAGATGAGGTATCCTTATCACAATTCCTTAAGGGAGCAATGTGAATGTCAATTCATTAATATTAATGTTCTCCAGTATCCTTCTTATCCTCATCAAATATGAGATAAGAAGTAACCGGATAAAGGAGCAGAAGTATAGGGTATTTTACTGTATTTTAACTTAAATAATATGACATTTGTATCATTTGTTATTACCTATTGCAATCCTGTATCGTTTACAATCAGTCATTAATTTGCCACACAACTATGATTAAAGTATTTGTCAACGATCATTGAATTATGTTTATATCAGAGATGATAATCTATCTTTTCTTCGATCATTGTTGAAAGTGCTTTCATCATTCCTTTCAGATCAAGTATTCTTATGACAAATCTCTTAAGGAGGCACTTCGAATATGAAGATAAGAAGCCATTGGATAAATAAGCAGGTACTCATTTCCCTGGATAATGATGGTATAGTTTTGACTACATTACGATTTCGAGTTCTACTTCTTAGGGGAGAGTCTGTGATGACTGTATTTACTCATTCCACAATCTCACAAAAAGCATATTTCTGAGATGTACTTACAACAATCCCTAAGGGATCCCTTAAATATACGGATAGAAAAATCACTGGATAAGTAAGCTAGTATTTGCTTGCCTGAAGCATAAGAGTAACGATGGTGTGGTTGTGTTGAACACCTCCTGATGATTGGTCTTATTTCCAACGGGAGGGATTGGATCACGGGCCGGTGATGGCTGTTTCGTAAGTGACCGTGTCACTTACTATTCACAGAGGCTGGTCGTTTAGATATACCGGGCAGAGAGGGGTTAGAATAGGGTGATTCTTTATGCTTTATGTCGACTTATCTTTTCTCTGCGGTACTCAGCATTGAGATAATTTATTTCGAACCATTTGCCATCTTTCGTTGACTCTATGCGAATATTTCTATTAAACAATTCATGATTCAATTCCGATTCAAATTTTTTTGTCTCCAGCGTATGAACTGAAATTTTCAACAATTCTGTCATTTAACACTTTTTTAATTCTTGTTACAGCATTAAAATAGAATAAAACGAGCTAATGTATTCTTGTACGTTTGTATCATATGATTAGTCGTTCATCTCGTTCCCGGATTCATTGTTCTTTATTTATTTTATCTGTAACTATTTGTTCGTTATTCTTAATTATTTTGAACAGAAAATTAAGGCCTTTACTCCTCATTTTCAAAATTTGACTGCTGATATATTTCTGGCACCTGTTTACTTACCGCACACATTTCACTCTATTTATATAAGTTAGTTTACCCTATTCTGAGCCTATGATGCCATGCATTTACATGCATTCCTGGCTTTCATTTGGATTAATGAAGCATGACTTGCATAATAAATAAATAAATTTAACTCATCGGATGGAATTAATTAATGGAATAAATGGATAATTTTAAACATAAGTATTGCCTAGTTTTTTCTTCCTATTTTTATATTTCATTTATTTATTTTATTCAATAAATAATAAATTGAGCTTGAAACTATAACCGTATTCCCGGCTGAATTCCAAAACACTGAAGGTAAGTCATTAAAAAATGTGAACAAAAATGGCTGTATATGTTATTATGAATTAACTATTAAACATTAATTTAAAAATCTCTCTATATAAATCGCTTACGTGGAAGCAAAATCAGGCAGAATTTGTTAATCGCCGTTTGGCAACATTTGACACCGCCAAATGAGTAAGGCTTCAGTTTTCCCCCACGCTAACGATGTTAGGCTTAACATGTTTTCGAGCGATTATTTCAAACGATTCTGTTGATTTTCTTAGTGTCTGATGCATTTAAAATTAAACATTGTTAATTAATCCGTCTTCCGGATTAATTCTGAAGTACTTTTAAATTAAAATAAAACAGAATAAAGGAAATTAAAAATTTCTAATCTGCATTGCGTTACCCCAACTGGTGTAGAAAATTCACGCATGCGCAGTGTGTTCTGATTGTTGACAACTGTATTTTCATAAAACGCTTACATGGACGCAAAATTAGGCAGAATTGTTAATCGCCCAACAAACTCGCACGGGATTATCACGCTAGTCTTGCATCGGTTTGGACATTTTTTAAACAAACTATTAAAGGTCAAAAACGGACAAAATTTTTTACGATGGTTTTAAGTCTGGCCTATTGATTTTAAAACGAAATCGGTGGAATGAAAATGCTCAAGAATGGTTCATAAGAAGATTCAGTCGTAATGAATGAAATAGGTTTAACCGTTTATGTGTACGGAGCGAAGTTTCCGAAATACAGGAGCATAGTTGTGGGACTATGTCAGGACCCCCCCCTTTTTTTTTGCCAGGTACGTTACAGGTAAAAAGAAGCAAATTCAAGTGGCAAATACACGAAATGTTGTCATGATAAAAAAAAAAAAAATGTTCTGGAACATCTGTTTAATCTACCAGAAATATTGAAAGACTTGCTAATCAGTGATTCAATCGAAGGAAGAAACTATCAGAAGCATATAAAAGAATGTAACTCTGCTTTAGCTTTTGTTTCCATGGGAGTTCAAATTAAACCTTCTCCTGGAATAGGGCCATATTTCTATAGGGTTCATGGTCAGATATACCACATGGTTTCTTCTTTATGCAGTGGTCATAACAAACCAGGTTATGGTCAGTTATATGTGTTTGATACCATTGAAGCTACTGAAAAACGCATGGAGAGAAATGAAGGATGTTTCCTTTCTGTGATGAAAAGATTGAATTCTATGTTGAGAACAATCAATCCGTTCATTGATTGTTACCTACAGATGCATTGTATAACTGAAGAAAATCCTGCTACAAATATCAGGATGGTTTTCATGGAGACTAGAAATTTAGATATACCAAGACACAACCAACCTATCACAAAAACAGAAATGGCAGCGATATTTGTTGGAGATAATGGCGAACCACCTGCTATTCGAGACATCTGTATTTATCCTGTAGGTGATAGCTGCAAAAATATTTCTCCATTAAACCAATGTTGTGATCCCATGGTCTATTCCTTGCTGTTTCCAAGAGGAGAATTAAGTTCAATTTTCGAATGTACTTTTTGCTTTACATTTTTTATTTCTTTCATTGCTTTATTATACTTTGGAAGAAATTGAATCTGAATATATCTGTTGCAATACTAAAGTGGTTGAGTAGATGACGAGTGAGCTTGGATCGCGTAGCGATCCGAGAGGAACTGCTTTAGGGGTTGACGAGAATAAGCGAGCAGGGAGAGGAGCCCCCTAGTTACATTTTATTTATACAAAACTTTTCAATAGTAAATCAGCATTGTATTGTTTCACTAAAACATCACACTAATTGTTTTTTTTTTGATTTGAGCCTTTTCTGGTTCCAATAATTTTCTTTCTTTTTCGGTAATAATATAAACTTGGTGCATGATCCAGCATCTCATAAAGATCCGGGGGCTCGATCATCGAAGCGTGACACTATCGCCATTGCTCACTTCATGTGAAAACCAAAGTCATGCATGAGTTGAACATTATTACAAAATGTTCGGTAAATTTATATGTGATATTTCCGATCAGAATCCCAACGGAAATCAAAGCGTAGATTTTTTTGTTTTGTTTTTTGTTATACGGAAAACCCCAGAACCGGAATTTTGTTACATTTTGTTATTAAAACTTTTTTTACTATTTATACACAGCTAAGGATGAAGGTCAGACAAGTCAATAAAATGTGTGTAATCAAGTCGAAATAATTCCGAGCTCAGACTAGGTCAAATCAGAAAGTAATTTTTTTGCTTCAAACTTGATAAAGGTTGAAAAAATCAGACCTTTGTTGAAATTTGTAGCAAATGTGATGTAAAGCAGATGAGCTATAAAGAAATATATACACCCTATAATCCACTCTCCCCCCCCAAATAAAAGATCTTAAAATCCAAATATCTTCAAATGTTCTGGTACCGTGCAAGCAAAATTCATATTTGGCTGATAAGGAATTAAACAGTGATATGTAAACAGTTACCCCCATGTTGCTTAGACATCCTGAGTATAACTGCATAAACACCTTACCACAGTTACATAGGAACTGAGAGCGCGGTCCAAAACTCATCATTAGCCACGGATAAGATCCTCAGGCAGGAAGTGCGTTCTGTCATCGAAATGAAGATAACTGAACTTCAAGTTATTTTCTGTAGAAAAGAGAATCCACTTACTTATGTAGAGACTTTTCATCACCGTATTCGCTTCCCATGGTATATATTATATGGTAATTAGCTACAATGAACAGAAATTCTTTTGATTTTGGCTTATTTAACTATAAATGTGATGAAATGAGTATAATTCATAGAGACGCTAATGCTCCAATTTTGAAAGACGCGGGTATAAAATCGTCGCTGCAATTTGGAATAATTAGCAAATGATACCTTTATTTAAACTCAACACTCACAGCAAAATTTTATTAAAAATTATCAAAAATCTCAAATATATTATTATTAAAATCTAAACAATCAAGTTTTTGTTTCACTCGTTCTGAATTACATGTAGTTACTGAAATTAGAAACCAATTCCATCACTCAAGATTTTTATAAAATTAAAATTACAAATGCTGTATAGTTCTGTGCGTTCATTCTGCAACAGTCCAAGATGACTCTGCGTAGAAAGTTATCGTGTGAACGTAACACGGTTTCATACATATCATGGAGGGATTTAAATAATTCAAAGAAATTCCGCTGATTTTCTTTTGTTTATATATATATATTTTCTACGAATTCATAAAATTTATATGTATAAATCTTCAAGTGCATAGTGTAAATAGGTTCATGAATTTTAATTTGTAAACCAACAACAATTAGGTAACGCAACAAGCGTTCCGATGACTTTGCTTTAATGTAAACTTTTGGAAAGGTCAGACTGATTCGTTTAAACATGACCTCACGTAGGTAGCTTTAACAATAGAGTATTTATGCATCCTACTTAATTATATACTTCGAAATAAACTGTCGATAAGGGAAGATTAGAGCAGAAAGTTCCTTTCTAATCTGTACATCTTTTAATAGAAAAAAATGGAATCCTACCCAACGAACCGAGAGAGATTTTCCTCTTTATTGTGGATACAATGTTTTCTTGAACTATCGTCAATAAACAGATCTAACTTACTGATTTGGTTTCGGTCCCTCGAAAGAATAGATGATTCTTTTAACAATAAAGAGCAACAATTGGATCTTGGAAAGATATCCAACGAGCCGTAACACAAAACAGTTTAATATAATTTCGGATTGTTTTAGACTCGTAAATGAACTCTCTTGTCATTTTGTCGACACAGAAACTTCCTTTCTGGTTTCGAGTCTTTTCCGTGCTACTTCCGTTTTCAAAATTGACTCAATCGAAGTCGTAAGGATCTTTATCATAGAATAAATTTGAACAGGATGATCATAAGTTTTTTAAAAGTTTGAACGTAAGTTCGATCGAGTTAGAAATCTTTTCTATGAAATAGTTTTTAATTTTTTTATGATTTTAATTTTTTTATGTACGAAGTATACACAGAGAAAGTATTGCAATTTGTCAAAAAAAAAAAAAAAATGAATTCGAGATATTGACATATTTTCATGTTTCAAACCACTCTGAGTTCGAATATTTTTTTTTTTTAAGTGGGAAGGGATTATGTCAATTCGTCCGTCTACAAAAACGATAACTGAAAAATGATTTGAACTAGATAGATGAAAGTTAATGTGGCGTCTAAACCAAATTTGTAGATATCTATTAAATTTGAACGAAATTCATTAACATGAGGTCTGTCTGAGAGAACACAATAACTACAAAAGGTAAAGAGTTAAACAGATAAAATTCGATACACGATCCTATCAAATTTTAAAATAAATCTGTCAAAAGGTTGACTGTCTGGTCTCTTGCAAGTAAATTCGATAACTCAAAAATGTAACTACTTAAATAAATGAAATTTGGTATATGATCTTACTGTTTAAATTCTATCAAATTTTGGTTTTAATGAGCCGGAAGAAAAGATATCCGAAATATATATAGTTGGTTTTCTTTACTATGAAGCATAAAATTCTTTCGTGCAGAATTCTGAAAATAAAAATCCGAGCACTCACGGCCATGTCACCCCCAAAATTTTATGGGAGTGGCGGAAGTGAAATATTTATTAGAGAGAATGCCAGAAAGTTTCGAATAGACCACTCCCGATGATATATACTTACCTCGCAAGCATCCAGACCACCATCTGAAACTCCTGCACATACGAATACATCACGGATTTTTTCAGCAAATCCCGCTTCGTAATACATCTGTTCACATTCCTTATTTGAAACAATAGGCAAATGAACTTCATGCAAGGAAGTAGGCAAGTCTCCATCTAAAAAAATAATAAACGAAAATATAATTTACGCCCTTTTTACTTTTGCCAGTATCTTCGATTTTCACACATTTTTTAAAAATTTCGGTTCAAATGTTTTGATATAAGCCTTATAAACAAAATTTTAGTAAATTTATTTCGAAAGGTAGAATGTTAGTATTTTTGCTTTAAAGAACAAAGATCCCCCCATTTGATTGAACTAACTAGGCGAAATTATTTCGGAATATTTATTGCTATAAAAAGACTAGCTTCTGACGTACTCAGGACATGAGGCAATGCAAAGATGAGTGCAACAGCCTTGTAAAAGCCAGCAAATTTTTAAATGACAGTAATTAAAAATAAAATTAGATTTAAAGATGCGATCATTTCACTGTCTTTTTTTACCAGGGAGGCGATTAGAGCTGTTGATTTCTTGCTTACATATCAGTTTCAGGGGGGCTAATACTTCGACAACTTACGATCAATTTTCACCTTCATCGATAATTTCATTATTTTATTTTTATCAATGCTTCCAATATATTTCTGATTAAAATGATTGAAAATGACATTCACGGCATCCACTCATTTCTCCATTTCCATCGGCTTACTTTGATATTTTTAAATAATGAATATAATGAATTAAAAAATGTCGATGCAAAATTTAAAAAAAAAAGTTATGAATGTCTTTGATACCTTGAATTAAATTTTAAAAAAAAATCAGAATCAAGTGAGTTTAGTTCTAAGATAAAATTAGAATCATGATTCTTACCTTCGGATAATCTACCCCAGCCTGTAACGACTGCAATGCGCCCAGTGATGTCATCCAGATTACGCGGTAGGCAAACAGGAACAATATTGGCTTGGAGTTTAACAGGTTCCTGGAACCGTAACAGAGCTAGATCGTTTTCATACGTTACGCGGTCAAATTCAGGATGAATGACCATGACGTATATTCGACGTTCCACGTGAGGATGCATCTCATCCGCTCTGCGAAAGTTGTATTCTCCAAGGCGTAATATTATATCCATGGGTCGTTTACTGTGAATAAAAAACACATATAAGGCATTAGCTTAAGGCCCTTGCATACTGGAATTGAAATACAATCCTATCCTAGCAGTGTGGGATCATTTCTCTGTCGTAATCGCATCCTCGTGTTTTTAAAGTTACACGAGGATTATTTAGGGATTTTGAACTGCGGTCAGATGACAAGAATGGCATTCCCTTCCTCTTTTCAAAATTCCGTACGATACTAACGGAAGGCCGTTTCGCGTCACTGGTTTAACACACTCCATAACGGCAGATTTTTGGTGGAGTTGCGTCTTCATTTTAAGATACTCCAGTTCCGATTTTCGAACCTTAGGTCATCGTGGTGCAAATTTCGGCTGGCAGGATTGTAAAGCCCCTGGTTCTAGGATTATTTTTTTTAATTGCTGTATTGTAGAATTGCAGTTTCTAATCCTAGCATCGACTGCAGAAATTAGAGTGGTCAAATCGGTGTTTATTCATTCTCGACTATGGAGACTTTTTGAAAACCCAGCCAAGCAAATATTTTATTAATGGTATTTTGTATGCTTATAGAATATGCTACTTATTTATGCTTCTGTTTAGAGATATTTTGTATGCTACTGTCAGTAAGCAATATCAATGGTAAACCTAATTTCTTCTTGTAAATATATTTGTATAAAAGGATTTGACTGTCAACCTCAAATTGAAAGTCTATGTACTCGATGTTTTTATAATACTTTATAATGTACTTGAAAAGTATTACTACATTTTATATAGAATTATATGAGCTGTGTATTGAGATTGCCTAGATTTAAAAATCACATATATATTTCGTATTCACCACAAATATATTCCACTTGACTTGTATCCGTCAAAAACACAACTTGATATATATATATATATATATCATTCATTGTCGAATGATCAAGGATGGCACTTTTATATTTTTAGAACGAATGATTTGTTTGACAAAAGAGTGTTTGGCATTGAGTGAATTTTCGAATGAAGTTGGAATAGAAATTTCTGATGTTCGGTTCACATGCAGTAGTTAATATAAATATTTAAAAACTAACAAAAAATTATGCTGTAATAATATTAATTCAAATATGCTTTCATCATTACTAAAATAGCTGCAATAGGTTTTCTCTCCTTTTGTATTTTGTTATTCCTGAAAAAAGTGACAAAACACAAAATGTTTTCTTATTTTGTTACTTCTATCAAGACAATTTTATGTTATCAAAAATATATCTCGAAAGTGTCATTATTTTAAAATAAATTTTGTAATTATTACAAAATGATTCCTCTTCCTTTATTTTCTATATTTGTGTAAAGGAATAAAAGATTTTGTTTCAAATACAGTGTAAGGTTTTTGACTTATGAAATCATGACAAAAATGGCCCCAAGAATTTTTTTGTAATAGCATTCAACTTACCCGTCAATGCAATGAGCCGCTGTTATAGCCCAGTATTGGTTAAGTAATGTTGCCCCACATTTATGCTTGTAAGATTTCCCATCAAGTCGGCGCAGTGAAATCTAGAAGATCGTAAATGATATGTAAAATCATGAACTGGATGATATGTAAAATCATAACTATTCAAAAGTTAACATCACTTCATTTTTTTACATTCTTTGGAATATTTTAAAACGTTTAATGATATTTACCATCCAAGGCCAGCGTAAGTAATGCGATTTAATTCCTCCGACAATTCTAGCTGTTGTACCACTTCTAGACCTGCCACATACTGTTGAGAAAAAATAATTATCCTTTAATACCTATTGCTTTAAAATAATGGTTTTTAAACAATAAAACTAAACAGAAAATATTTTGTGAAATGTGAAACTAAATTAAATAATGATTTGGAGAATAAAAGAATTTTTTAATCCGTTTAGATGTTTTCTATGTATTTTCGGATATTCATTGCGCTTTAGCGAAATATATTGTGATAATCTAAACTTTAATCAAACATCTATTTAGTAAAGAGCCAAAAATATTTCTTATTTCTAAAAATGCAATTAAGTGATCGAAATTACTTTTTTTTTTAATCAATTGCATTGCAATGGAAGAGGTAATTTCGGATTGTAATCAATATTTGTAGGATAGGCAATATATTTAACACATTGACTGCCGCAAACGCACCTGTGCGTTACAGATAATATGCAATTGTACCAAACCATCTATGTTATTAGATGACACTTTCTCTACTACAGTTAAAAGATAACAAAGAAGGGTTCATCTAATTAGATAGATGGCCCGGATATCAGGCGTGAGTAGTGGTAGTGAATGTGTTAATATAGGTTTAACATAAAATGCTGGAGAAAGAAAGAAACAATCAGAGCCATATGTAGCTTTTCAACAATGAGATTTTCGAACGTAAAATGCTTGTGTGGCTTTGATTCCTTACTTTTCTTTCGCTAGCATTTTATGTGGAAACTAAATTTAACGAATTGAATTCTAAAATTAAAGGGAAAAAAATTTACAGATGATAAAATATTGATATTACCTTGAGTAGTATCGTTCAGAATTATTTTCGCTCCAGTAGGATTCGGCTCTGGAAGTTGCTGAAATGGCTTGTATGATGGCCTAGAAGATGTCGGACGAATAAAAAGTGTAAAATTTGATAAAAAGTTGGTATTCTCTTGGAAAGAAAATGGTGTTGTAGTTGATACTTTGGTTGAGAATATATCTTGTTGTCCGGAGTTTAGAATTGTAGATTCCTCAGAGAAATTAGATGTCGAAGAAAATGGAAATAGAGTAGGCTCTGTTGCCGGCATGCTGTTTATTGAAACTGCAATTGTTTTCATTTCTGATGCTGGAATGACACTTGAATAATCTGACCCTGGAGAAAGATGATTTGAATTGGTATAATGATTGCCAATCCACTTAAATAAATGCTCAATAGGCAATCTATTTTCATCAGATACACTCGGAAATCGTTGATTATGGAATTCTTCTTCTGTTTCTGCCAATCTTTGATCATGATCTTCTTCATCTAAAACAGGCCATCGTTGGTCATGGTCTTCTTCATCTAAAACAGGCCATCGCTGATCATGGTCTTCTTCATCTAAAACAGGCCATCGCTGATCATGGTCTTCTTCATCTAAAACAGGCCATCGCTGATCATGGTCTTCTTCCAAACCCACTGGCTTTCGAAGATCATGCTGATCATACGGTTTTAAAGGTTTTCTTTGATCATGAATGTTATAGAAAGTTACTGGTCTTCTCAAATCATGAGATGTATCGTAACTTACTGGTTTTCGGAGATTATGCTGTTCATGAGGTTTCAGAGGTTTTCTTTGATCATGTGCATGATGCACGGTCACTGGTTTTCTCCACACGTACGGTGATTCAACGAGGACTGAAGATGCTGTATTAGAAGGTGATGATGTTGTTTCTGTATATGATATGTCACTGTTAGGGCTACTAAGTGGATGAATAGATGAGTAATTTTTCCCAAGCGAAGCGATTACTGAATCAACAGTTTTATTAAGAGATTCTTTATTGGATTCAGACTTGCTGTAATTTGAGAAAAGTATGGTATAAAAGAATGAAGCAGATGGAATCAGTTTCTGCGTGGATGATGATGTGAAATTCCAATAATCCACTGGTGGATTTTGTTCAGAGTCAGTTGCATTGTTAAGTTTAAGAGATTGTTCATGATGTGGGAGAGATGTCCCGTTGTACTGAAAATCATAATAGTCTACGGAACTTAAACTGACGTTGAAATGTCCTATATCAATCAAATGTATAGGCTTGGCTCCATTTAATTTTTCTTTTTGAGCTTTTGGGGCCACTGTGCGAAGAAACTGAGAATATGGGGGCATTTTGCCGACTTTTCCCGTTCCTTGTCCGACACCATTGTCGGAGGTGCCGGTGCGGGTGCCGGAGTAGGGGTAGGAGTCGGATTTTCTTGGTCCTTGTCCTTGTTCTGCTGTCCCCTGGGGGATTTTACAGCAGGTGCCAACAAAGAATCGGTCCACGCAAGGGCCGATGTGTACACCATGGGCCACATTGATGCAAGACCAGTTGAACGTACAGACACCAAACTCACCAGTCATACGATTTGAACACGGCACAGGTCTAATTGATGGTAGCTCTGAAAAAAAAAATTCAAAAATTTGTTATATTTAGAAATATTTTATACAGAGTCAGATAAATCTCAAAATACACTGACCATTTAATTCCTGAAATTTTAACAAATAAAAATTTCTCTTCTATATCACAAAATAGAAAATATCGGGATATACGATATATTCAGGCAAGAACATTTGTTTTACTCCGTTTATTTTTGCATTGCTCTCTCAACCAAGGAGACTTTATTTTTATTAATCAAGAAAACATGCTTATATTAACTTCTAAAATATTGGAAACAAATCTAATTTTTTCATAATAAATCAAAATTTTAAAGGATAACTGATCTTTTTACATTAAATTATGTTTTAAAAACCCCATAGAAGCTCTTTCTTTTATATAAGTGATATATGCAAGTCCTTATAATTTCAATCTCACTTTTTATCTGAAATATACCACTTAAAATATTTGGAGAGCAATTTTGAATTAGATTACAAAAATGGTTATATTTAATTGATTGCAAAATTCTTAAAACGAATTACTAGAATTGAGCGGATTAATCAACTTTGTTTGTAAGTTAAAATATTAATTTTGAACAATAGCTGAAGATATAAGGATTATTGCACAGAAGTTCATTTACAAACTACCTATGTAAGAAAATTCGAGAAGCTTTTTCAATTTGTGCTTGACTTTCAATTTATAAATGATGGTTGATAGTTAAAAAAAAAATTTCTTTGTATACTTGTGAAACATTAATTTTTGTATTCAGGTTGATAAAAATGTGAATTTCATTCTTTAAAAAAATAACTAAGAATCTTTAAATCATAAAACAGTTTAGCATAAAGATTAAGTACATGATAAACAGATGCTGAAAGATAAACGAAATACGTTGACAGTGTTGAATGCTTTACAATCAGCTCGCAATGTATCGTAGAGCAGTGCAAGGTGATATTTATGTGCATATATTAGAAGAAGCAATAAAGTCATTTCCTGGAAGATTTGCCATATCTTAAGTTAGCCATATCTTAAGTTGTTTTAAAGCAAAGCGTATGAACCAACAACCATACAAAGTAGAAAATAACGATTATCGTTATATCATAACAAAAAAAGCATTCTTTACGATCTAATTATTCTTTTGTCTATTAATATGCCGAAAATTTGCATTGGTGACAATCAATTATTTATAACATTAAGAAACATTTTGATGTTTATGTAGTATTAAAAACTGTTGCTTCAATCTAAAAGATATTTAGTTTTAGAGATGACAAAGCATTTGTTTTCGAAGAGAAAAATATTGCTTTTTGTCATTCCTTTCATTACTTTGGGATATAAATATTCAAATTTATATCGAGAGTTTTCAATTCTAGTTTTGAGAGTTGAATAAGCAAATTTTAACTAAATTGACCATTCCATTTTTTATTTTAGCGAAGACAGAAAGTCACTTGACTCAAATTTTATTTCAAATAATTTTTCTACTGATTTTAATTTCAAAAGTTGAAACGAAGGATATGATAATATGAGCATCCCATAGTAATTGTATTGCAAAGTTAATGACTAATTGCTTATATATTTAATGTACCCATTAAAAATGCAAACATTGCTTTTATAAGAATTATATACCGTGTGTCCATACAGATACACATATACAGATCAGAAATAGCAAGCATGGGAATTACATTATAAAAAATACGAATTATCTAATCAGGTTTTTATATTTATTTACATACATTTACATATATAAACTATACAAATTTTTCAATGAAATTAAGTTACTTTGGACACTATGAAACTAAAATCCGTTGTTAATCCTTAAAATCACCCTCCGTATTTGCTTCGTATAGATAAATAAACAAACTGGATCTAATTTTACAGTCAACAATCTCAGCGACAGCATTCTGAGTAGGCAGAACTGAGCAGCGAGACGAGGTAAACAAATACCATCATAAAGGGTTAGATGTAAAAGCAGTCATTCGACAACAATATCCTATCAAAAGCAATGAAAAATATAAAGAAATTCCTACCTCAGAAAGACGGCCAGACGGGAGAGTCATTACTGAAGGTCTCATAACTTTATTATTGAGAGAAAGAGTTGACCAAGTTCATAAACCTTGCTGTAGGCGTTGGTGACGGCAGCCTGAATCCTGAGCCTCGAGTGGCAGAAGTTACTCTGATAGACACTGAGCGAGAAAAGCTCAATTTTGCGGAAAGACCGAGTAACCTTCAGAGCCCGGTCACAGGGTGAGATTCACTCACTAGGAAGCAGGTCATATCAGTTCACCTTGACTTAGGTACTGCAGGTCAACGAACCTAAGAGTTGCATTGTTCCCAAACTACTTTCTTATAATTCTATCTAATCGAGTTACGGCTTTAAAGGAGCGTCCGCGAATGGGGAAAGAAACCTAGCGGCAGCGAAAATTAATTCTTGGATTCCAAGAAAAGAAAAACACGGGAAGCTCAACTGCAACCAAAAGACCTCCACTGGAAGTTTACAGCTAGCAAGTTGTAGAAATGGTGAAAAAGATGTTAGACTAATTTTAATTGCTGGAAAAAAAAGAAAAAAAAAAAAAAAAAAAAAAAAAGACCGGTTTCGGACAACTGAAGACTTGAAAACTTTTAATCAAAAAAATTTTTTAAAGCTAAGCTGTGAAAGAAATTTTCTATATTTACTAATGCAACCAAGGAAGGATTTATGTAACTATATGAAGAGTAATAGGTTTATACAAATATAGCGTTAATATTTAATAAAACACAATATGTTTTGGGAAGAATAAAATTTCAAAAATTAACGAAAATTTGAAAAATTGGCATTATGAAAGGAAGTATCTATCGTTAAGGCTAATCGATTTATGTAAAAGCAATCGCCTGAAAGTTTTTTTCTTTTTCTGTTTCAATGTTTAAATCAGCCTGCTCCGTTTTCTTTAAAAATAATATATCTTATCCGGAAGAAATTTTAAAATACGAAAGTACTTTAATTTTACACTTAACCGAAAGTACTTTAAAATGGTAATAGTGTATTGGATAATTTGAGATGAAGCAGCTGAAATGATCAAAAATCTCAAGAAGCTTCAAAATAAATCCTAAATTCCTAAAAGATTTGATTCTTATTTTTTTAAACGAATGTTTCCTGTTTGCAGTTGCATTAAATTATAAAAGAATACGTTTAAGAGAAGTAATTTGTCGAAGCACTATTAGCATGCAGAATGAATCTCACCCATACAAAAACAGGCTGCCGGTTACGATCAAGCAAGAAGAAGGCTTACAAGTTGTCCTACTTTTGATAATACAGCCCTACTTTTTAACAATGTTTCTTTTGATATTCCAGTATTCAAGAGGACATGCTGTATCTCAGATGAATACAACTAAAGAGCGAAAGAAATAAAATTAACAGATGGATTACTTTTCTTTGTTTGATTCATTGTTGAATTTATTTCTGTTGTCATTTATTTATTAGTTTGCTTTAGAAACCTGATGGTTAACTCTATTTAAAACAATGCTATTATCAATTCTAAATGGCTGCTATAATTTGGGATATAGTGACGACTGCGGAAAAATATCAAAATTAAACGATTGCCTCAAATACGCTTTGGTTGTCATGACTGAATGACAAAATAAAAGAATTACAATAGCCGCAAATTATTATTCCAGAAAGTTGAGCAAAGATCCATTTTTGAATTATTATCTTTTATAATTCGATGTAGAATATCTTGGAATGTCAGTATTTCCCCCGGGAGCACCAGAAATACTTGAATGAGAAGTCGGCAAATAAGCGTGATTTTGCTTCTCCTATTAATACAGTAAATGAGGATGGGGTTGTGCTGGTTCTGTTTCCAATAATAACCTGCGGTAGGAGTTTATGTTGTGACCGATAATGAACAGAGGTTCGGTGTTACTGTTGCTGCGGGTGGCTCGGTCCTTCAGTACTCCGACAAGGCATCTTTCAGGTTGGATCCCTGTGCAGATGATCTGCTTGTAGAACTCATCTACAAGCAGATAAGGTTAAAAAAAATGATAAAAAAAATATCTTTATCCATACTAAACTTAACAAAGACAAATTATTTTCTGATCCTCCAAGATCCTCCCTGTTTATAATTTTTTAATCGTTCAAATCACAATAAATAAATAAATATTTTTTTTTCTGAAAGTTAATCACTGATGAATAAAGTACTGATCAATTTATAATTTTGATGAGCCAGATAAATGATTCCACAAATGAGAATTGAATAACTAGCTGCTATAATAATGATAGTATTATGACAATAGCATTATTTCAATTACCTTCACATATTTTGTGGATTCCTATCCAAAATTGTGAAAGTCTGATTTAGTTATTTTACTTCACATTTTGAAGTAGCGAGAATACTCTTTTTTTTTAGGATGGATCTCCTAATCTTGAACCGTGAACAGATTATGAAAAGACTCCTGAACTGGACCTTCGCATCACGTTAGTAGTTAGAGGATATTTAATCCTGTCGGATTTTGTGCTCGTCAAGCCTGCTTACGGGGCAGCTCGTTGGTGGAATCTGGTTTCTAACCTGGAACCTTCAGCTTCGAAGCCGAAGTCTCTAAAATCTTGAAGGAAAAACGAGGACAAAAGAACAAAGAAGATGAATGGCGGTTTAGTGGAAATTGTATTTGATTACCGGTTTGCAACTCATTTCGGATGATAAATATATTAACAGGCATTTTTCACATCAATGTTTTCAAAAATATTTGCTGATTCATTAAGTTATGAATAGAATTTTTGAAATTCTAATTCAAAAAACAAAAGCAGGCATTCAATGCGTATCAATCAATCCTTTTTTTATGAATATGGTATTGTAAATTTAAATAAAACTATTTCAAACAAAATAATTTTAATCGGCTTGTAATAAAAACGCATGATTGAATCATCGATTATGCTATGGCATCATGCTTTAAATCATTGTGAAGCAGTATGTATAAAGTACAAATATAATATTTAGGGTGGTGAATTTTAATTAGCTACTTCTGCATCATATATAAAGTAAAAAGTTTCAAAGTGTTTTATTTACATTCAATGCTATATTTATAAATTAATAATACAGTATGGACAGAAAACTCTTCAAAAGAAGATTTTTTTCTTAACATATGTATACTAGAAATTTTCTGGAAATATTTGAATTAAGCACGACTTTTGAAAAATTTCTAATTGAAATAGACAATCAAGAAAAAAATAAATAGAGCTATCTAAAAAATAAAAATATGATAATCCTTAATTGTTTTGCTTTTTCTGTCACTACGTGAATTTACCAAGTCAAGAATGTAAAAATAGCGAGAAAAAAAATCTTACAGTGCTTTAGAGATTTATTACCATGAATGTTACTTCCGTTGCAAGAACACTTAAATCTGGGTAAAAACCCCATTAATTCATATAATCAAAATGCGCAGTATCAATTTCTTTTTCTCCCCGTGTTATGAGTAGCCGTTAAGATGTGCAGATGAATGGCTGTAAAAGCTATCCTGTCGCCCCAGGGTGCCTTTGATGTCAAGTATAAAAGAAGGGCCCCTGCTAAGTCATTCACTGGAAGGACTTCCCTTCTCTGCATGTAAATTTTTACTTTAAGTGAGTAACAAGTCATTATTATTCAATTTTAGCCCTTATCAATGCTGGAACGGAATATAAAATAACGGAAATCTTAAGTGATAAAAAAGACCGTCGTGAAAGTCTAAGTTTCCCTTGTTCTTTTTTTAATAAGAAATGAATATTTCTGCAAATTTCGTTTTCTTATGGTTTTCTTCTTCCTGTATATACTGAGAGTGCCTATGTGAAATCACATTTCCCGAGCTACATAATATTGTTTCAGTCTAATAGATACAGTAATGCATTCTGTCTAGACTTTCTTACGAGTTGCGTGCTTTTGATCCACTTTTTTTCTCTTTTAACCTTAGTCAATGTGTCACATTTTTTCGACCAGCCACAGTAACTACGGTGATGGTATGAAATTTCATTAACACCTTTACTGTTTTGTGTTTTTTATTATCTAATTAGACGATACTCACCGTTTCTGAAGTGCGCTATCTTACTGATTTAATTAAGAATCCATAAAATAAATGAAGTGTTTTTGGTTAATGAATTATTGAGTCCTTGAATGATTTAGTTTCAGTTTATAAGTTTGAAAATCCATAATTCATACGGAATACTCCCTACGGCGTACTGAAATAATGATTAAGAAGCTAAAAAAATGGAAGTAAAATTAGTAAAACTTCGGATTTTAAAGCAATATTTTGTCTTTGAAAAGCGACTTAATTTCCCTAATGTTACTTTAGTGAAAATATTCATTGAAATTTAGGATTTTTCCCTCTATTTAATTATCATGAATACATTTATGATTTTTTTTATCATCTTTTAATGTTTGTATTTTTCTCTACCTTCATCTTTCAGGACTTTTTTAAACAAAGATAAAAAAGGTTGTAAGAGCAAACTAAAACTATCCACAATAGGCAAATACTATACAATTGTAGAATGAAGATCTATGCATTAGGAGACAATCAATCAAGTTTCCATACATGAAACAGTCTAAGAAATGGATTTAAAAAACACACACCAAATTCAGACTTTCTCAAACTATACTCAGGGCTGGATTAAGCCCTACAGGGCATTAGGCAAGGTAAATTTCATTCTCTCTTTCCCCTCCATGGCTTCCAAAGCCTTTATATCCAAAACTTTTATGATCATCAGTTTTTAATGATCGAAAGCACAGTGACATTATCGAAAATTTTTTTTAAAAAATGTTATTTTCTTCCTATTTTTTTTTTTTTTTTTTTCGTATTATGCTGTGACTAACTCAAATTAAATGGATGACCTTCAGGAAAGTTGGTATCCTTATCTCGCATATAAATTTTTTTATATTTAAATTAAAAGAAATTTTAAACAAAACGGTAAAAAAAAATATTGAATAATCTAATGCAAAGTTTGTTAAGGCTAACATGTGAATCTGTCTGTCAACTTCAAAAAATATTGAACGACAGTGATTTGAAAACGTGTAAAAAAGATAATGATTTGAAATCTAATTGATACATGCATTTACTGTGAATAAATTCGTGTAACCATGTAAATCAAATGAGAACTCTGAAATTACAGCAAAATAAATAAGTAAATAAATAAAAGACCCCTCAAAATCTAATGGGCGAGTTACACTGGAAGGAAGGGGTTAAGGCAATTGCAGATGTTAAAGGCGTATAGACAAATGTTAAAGGGAAAGAAATCCTACAAACTTTCAGTATTATATGAATTCCAAAATCAAATTTTAGTGTACATTTTTCGGTAAATAAAATTTAATAAAAGAAATAAATGGTTATTGTAAGAAACTTTAAAGATTTGAAATAAACAACTGAAGTCCCTTTTCTCAATAAAGTTAAGGTGGCTTGACTCTATTCTTTCGATTTCGAGAACAGCAAATCGAATTTATGAGTTTTGTTTTCACTAAAAATGTTTTGCATGAACTTCGAGAGAAATCTTGCATGGAATGAATATTTTTTTCGAAGGAATTTTGCGTTCAATACAGTGCCTAAAATCTAAGAGAAAGGGGTTTTGTTAGTTTGCTTCTTACTCTTGAAGTCTGAAGAGTAAAGATTCATCTGCCCAATATTCAAAAACTATACCCAATGGAACAGGATAAACAAATATTAATCAGGATATTAACAAGAATCTTCAAAACAGAATATTTATCTTACAAATCTATAAATTCTCATTATTTGAAATTTTATTATTTTTTATTGATAATTATTTCAGATTTTGTTTAAAGAAAGAATTGCGATCAAATAAAGAAACTTTCAGGAGCAACAGAATAAAATAAAGAATTACTTTGTCCTAAAAGAAAGTAAAATTAGATTTTCAGCAAAATTCTCTTTTTCTTTGTTTCTTGTAAGTCACTGGAATTGAGAAAATTTTCACACAGGAAATTTCACTTATAATTAAAACTCCCTGATTATCTAATATTCTTGAGAAATTTTCCTTCTGAAAAAAAGCCATTAAAAACGTGAAAAGCCTATGGAATTCCTCTAAAATAAAATTAAAAAATATTAAACGTAAATCGATTTCAGAACTCAACTTCTTCTCGGAAATAGAAAGAGATCTAATATTTGTTTCCAAGAGGAACTATAATTTAATTCTAAGTGAATGAACCCTTTTGCAATCCACCTCCTGTTGGTTTCGTATTTTATGCAAGCGGAAAAAAAAAAACATGAGCTTTATTTTAAGGTATTGCCTAAACCAGAATAAAAAATAATTAATAGCCGCTCCATTCGATTGACCTCGATTTTGGAAACACAGAACTCTCATGTTTCCAAAGCGTGTGTTTTCTATTTTGATGCTAAAGGTAACCGTTTAGTAAAGTTCCACTCATTACTCTGTGCGAATCTTTAAATGTTTCAAAAGCGTGTGTTTTCTATTTTGATGCTAAAGGAACCGTTTAGTAAAGTTCCACTCATTACTCTGTGCGAATCTTTAAATGTTCCCATAGCTTCGTCGGTTCTTTTTACAACGCGTAAAACAATTAAGTTTTTATAAGGAAATGGAAGGTATAATTTACTGATTTCGTAAGGAATGGAAAGCAGGTTTGGCAATGTACAAATCTTGTGGACTAATTGCGAAAGATTGCTGTAAAGAAACTCTTCTTCTCTGTCATTGAACTTCTAAACTTTCTGGGATTTATTTCATTTTCTTTTATTCATTAGGATCTGAAGCAAGATTTTGAGAGATTTTTTTTTGTTGCTGTTTTGAAACCTAAAGGGTGTTACAATGTGAAGGAATGTGATTGCTTCAACCTGAGATCCTGCCGCAATTTTTTCTCTCACAGCAGGTGGAACAACAGCCTGGAAATTGAAAATGCCCCCCAAAAGAAAATAAATTGAAATCACTAGAATGATTTCATTGAACTTAATAGTGTTGAAAATATTAATCTATCTTTCTAGTTAGACTTAGCATTTCATCTGTTAAAGTTAATTATATAAATTCAAATTGCAAGGGATGAAAATGGGTTGTTGAATGTCTCAGCAAATATTTTATAAACAGTTCTTTCTTAATCTAAAAATAAAGATAAAATATACTTTATTTTAAATTTCTGCAATGCAGTTGACTCAGATTAGAATACATCCTCTTCATTCCGTTTCTTTAAGAATCATCCCCGTAGAAGAAGTTCTGTAGATGAAGTCAAGTGTGACGATGGAAACAAACGGCTGTAGAGGACTGTTCATTGCATTTAAAAGTTCTGCCATTTAAATCTAATTTCATCTCGCAAGAATTGTACCTCCTGAAAATACTAAAAACGCCTATTATATCGTAGACGAAATCCTAATTTGTTTTCTCATCCCATACGTTGCACTTTGAGATGATGTCAAACGTGCCTCTTAATGGTTGACAAAAACTAATGGCTGGTGAAGAAGGAGGGGGGAATTGAATTGAAAATTTCTATAATTTAAATACAATAAATAATTTTAGGACTTGCTCCTGATTTCCTGAGAATTTTAGCTCCGGAAGCGGATTATAGCGCCTCTTGTATCGTCGTATTATTTCGTATATAACCATTTTAATAGTAATAATAATAATAATAAAAAGCATGTATTTTAGAAAAATTGAATTCAAGGAAAATTTGAACCTTTACTTTGCCGATATTCTATTTTTTTGCGCGTTGTAGTCTTATTCAATTTAGATACACCCTTTCTTTGATGCAAAATAAAATATTAATTATATCACACATTTTAAATCACATATATTTCCCGTTCATTTCGTCCGGATAGATATTTTCCGAATTTAGCAATAAAAAATAATAAAATTAGCAAAATTGGAAAAATACTTTTAATTGCCTATGCCGAATTTATAAAGTACCTTTTCTTTTCTTTTTGTAGGTATTACTTAAAGCAACGGTAGAGAAGTAAAATGAGTATTTACATAGCATTCAGACTGCTGGGAGGCAATCCCAGTGTACAATGCCGTAACTCTTGATGAACACAGGTAGGACAAGCTCAGTGCTCTCGAATATGTAACTCGATTCCGGCCTTAACAGGGGAGGCTTAGACCATTGTTCCTAATGAATTTATTCAATTCCATTATTTAACCTATTGTTTCTATATCAAATGTTTTTTTTCAATTTTTGCTTCATTTCTAACTGGACAGACATATTTTTTTCTATAAACTTATTAATTATTTAATATATCTCACATACATATGAATTTCAGTAGATAATTTGGGTTACAAATTCCGCACAGCGACAAAATTTCCTTCTCAGCTTGCATTTTCCTCTTCAATAGAGCTGCGTTTCTCATTCGAAGTTCCTGTGGTTTCGTTCCATTATTCAACAGATTGCTTGTTAACAAGATATACGTTCCGCAGGTGATCTTTTCCATTATTCAACAATGTTCCTATTAACACTTTACTATGCCAACGCCCGAAAACAAAGTTCAACGGCTCTGGATAACGTTATCGAACCCCAGATCTGAGCTATAATTAGGCAATAATCTAAATTCATGAAATTCTCATGATTAAAGGGATGCGAAATTTATTTAATCCATGCTTTACAAGAAAAATACTTAGTAAATACGATTGATTTTTTAACTAGCACAAATTATTTAATCCTTTTTTGTTAAAGCTGATTGAGCAATGAACGTTATCTAGTTTTTTGTTCCTGATTTCAATCATAAGTTGAATGAAATAATTGCGTGATTTTAGATTCAACAGAGGCGAAAGTAGATCTTAAAGTCCCAGGGCAAAAATTATGTTCTCAGGAGATGAACCCTAATATAATACATCTTTCAACGGGATATATGGTAATGTTATCTTCATTGATGTACATCAAAATGCTTAAGCTATCAAACCATTCTATTCTCTTTTAGGATGATGGAAGTAGATCTTAAAGTCCCAGGGCAAAAATTATGTTCTCAGGAGATGAACCCTAATATAATACATCTTTCAACGGGATATATGGTAATGTTATCTTCATTGATGTACATCAAAATGCTTAAGCCATTCTATTCTCTTTTAGGAAGCTAACATTTATTTCTTCAAGCTCTACAGTAATTATTTCTATCTTCCTCTATTGCTAATCAATATAGCATTCCATGTGGTTATACAATATATTAGGGGGATTAATACGTTATACAAGGTAATTAGAGATCCAATAAATACGAGGGAACTGAATCTACAGTCGCTTAGAAGTACCACAGTTACATCAACCCATAGGGAATGTAAAAAGAAACTCTTCTGGCATGGCATTTATAATGAAAACATTAAAAGACAGGATATTCTTATATGAAATTGCCAACCCGCTGTGAACTGAATATGGAATCCAAGAATCAATGACTTTTTTCTGTGATATTCTTTTTAATATCTTACATAAGAAAGTACATTTCCAATCCCGAGAAAGACAACGCGATGACGTTTTATTAACATGGTTCAAATGAACGCTAAACAGAATGCCTGTTAAGCTTTTATATGTATCAAACTTTGACGCTTAAAAGGGTTTTATTCAAGAAATGATGAACATCAAGTTATCCATAAGATATTTAATTGAAAATAGAAGCAACCCTTATTTTTTTTTATCTAACTCTGTAACAAAATGACGAGATCCAACCTCCCTCAGCTGCTTATTCCTTATATATCGATTCAATTTAGCCTTATTAACATACATTCATTTTACAAATCAATCAAAAATTGCTTTCATTGAAGTAATCATAATTTAGTACATTTATATGCTAACCTTCAGTTTGTTGAATTTCATAAGGAAGAAAAACATACCTGTGTTTATCTTTTTTAAAGCTCACACTTGCCTATTTCTTCTAAAGTTTCCATTTACTTATTTCTTCTAAAGCTTCTATTTACCTATTTCTTGCACACTGCCTTGAAAAAACTATTAGATGTACAGATGTGAATCTGAGTTTGTCTTCAAATATAAAGATTCTCAACATTTTTTTATTTGGAATTAAGATTTTCAGACCATAATTAATATCCCAAATTTATTTATATTTAATCCTTCGAGTCATTTTCATCGAATCTTGCCTTCGAGTTCCAAAATACGATTTGTATCACTAAGATTTATTTACTTATTTTTAAAAGTGACATTTTGCGCACTTTTTATTTTCATTTTACTAATTCTTTTTTTTTCACGATTTTTATGTTCTATAGGGCAAGGATTGTAGCTGCAATAATTTTTTTTTAAAAACCTCTATCTGCTAAAGATGACTTAAGTTAAATAATAAAGAGTAACATTATTCTCTCATAACATCTTTTATACCCTGGAATTTATTAAATTTGAAAATAAAATCTATCGCTGTGTTACCGAATCATATTTCATGCTTCCTGGTGAACAATGTTATTCAAGTATTGTAAACCATATTGCAATAGAATATCAATAATAAGGACAGTTATATTTTACTATTAAGCTTTTATTGTTACAAAAATTATTCATCAATTATCATCCATAATTCATTTTAGAAATTTATGTTTTAGTTTGACAAAATTTCGAACTGTTATTAATTATTAGTATAGATATGATAGCAAATAATTTTTTTCGTTCATTCTTTTTATTATAGGTCAAAATTTCCTTTCCTTTCCTGCAAGTTTGATTTTTGAGCCCCAGCCCGATTCTGAAATTACAATATCCGAATCCAAAACCTTTTCAACTTGATTGCGTATTTTCTATTATTCTGCTTGGTTCATTTGTCGAATCATTTCTGTATCTCATCATTTTTTTTTACCTATTCTTACTATCACATTACCAATTCTTATCCTTATTAAAAGAAGGATAATAAATGGGAATGAAATGTCAAAACGATTTTTATATTAATATTTAACGAAAGTTTCTGTTTCTGGTGCCCGTCTTATAATCAATTATAAAATTGTATTATATTTCTTAAATCATCAGTTTGATTTTTTTCTGGTAATGACATGTATGATTGATTAGAAAATATATCGCATATAGGCAAGGCTACGGCTCGAAAGGTTTATCTGTTTGTTTTCTTCGTCTCGCTCTCATTTCTGCAATAAATGCATCATTTGTTTCGGTGTCAAACACGTGCGATCCATCTGTTTTAAAATAAATCAGTCTTATCAATTATAAAATGTTTTTGAGAATTGCAGTTCTCTTCAAATAATAAATACCCATGATAACTGTGAACGTGGATCCTAGTTTATAGTGTTTCATTAATATAGGTTTTATTGTGATATGAAGTATGCTGATACACGTGTATTTTACATTTCCAAAATGAAATTTAAATGTAAATATGAATTAAGTATTTAAAATGACATGTTTTCGAGATTCAGATGTATCAATCTTTTCATTATATATCAATATGGGTGCATGGTTTATTTATTTATTTTTTTTCTAAATTTTATGTGCTTTTTGTTTGATATTTTTCTGTTCTCTAATTGATTGATTAGTCGGAGTTTTATGACCTAAATTTCAGACCAGTCACGTTGAGTCAAGCATATGGCGAATTTTCTATTGGTCGTTGCCAGCAGTGAAAAAAACACTATGCAAATACGAAATGTCAGATGTCGGTCTTTGCATTTCTTTCAAGATCCCTTTACCATATTTTAATTATTAATTAATTATTAACTAACTTCCTTGCAAAATCAAATGTCCGCCATATATCACAAAAAATCCGCTGACACGGCTTCATCGGAAAAGTTTTAAATTTATTTCATACCAGCATCTTTTATTGCTTAGAACTCTGATTTTTCACCGGAAAAGATAGCTTTTTTTTATTTGAATGAATTTGTGCCAAAAGGAGTTGTTTAAAAGATAAATTAGTCTCACAGATATCAAGGGTCGAATGCCCAGTTCGAAAAACTGATAACATTTCTGAATAAATAATTTGCAATAAATGGCAATTAATAAATCTTGCTATTCATCTTACCAAATTAGAGGTTTTAACCTAATAATGTTTAACCTTTATATTACCAACCTCATACATACATCCACCAAATAGTATCTAAATACCTAAAGGGATTTGACCTATTCTAAAATTTAATCACTATTGTCCCACTGGTTCAGAGTTCAGTAGAAGCTATAGAAAAAAGAGCCAAAACTTGTGTACTATGCGCCAAATTCTCTTTTGCAAACTATGTTTTGAATCTCACCGTACATGATAATAATTTGGGGTATTCTGTGTGAACATTCCTAAAAAATAAATATTTGTAAGATATTTGTTGTTGTTATTAATGTCTATCTTACCTAGAATACCAGTGGGACCTAATAATTCTAGCTAATAGTGCCAGTGGAACACAAATGTGCTATCCCTCTAAATTCTCTCCATTTCATCAGAATCGTATGACTAACTTCAGCAGAGCCTATCTAACACATTTTTGTTGAAGATAGGCTCAGATTTAAAAAAGGCTTCCAAAATAATAATAATAAATGATAGTCTAATGTTTAAGGCTTTCTCAAGTGCATGATTATAAAACGTGTCAACCGGCCTTCAGTGCTGATCTTCAGCCTTAGAACTACTAAAATTGACAGGTACTTACTTCTTGAGTAGTAGCTACTCACTAACAAGGGTTTCTTTAAATAAATATTATCCGAAATTCATTATTCGTCCTCAATAACTAAGGAACATTTTAAAGCTCAAAATCATTTTTAAAATTTAAAACATTAGCCTTTCAGTGATATTTATTTTATTGATGTACAACTTTTTCTCTAATTTTAAAGCGTTTTCAAAACACGTTTATTTTACAGCAATATTTTCCAACATTTTAATAAGCGAGTTTGTGCACACGCATGTTACAGCGATATTATTTCAAGTGTGTACGTTATCCCCTACTATCATTAAGAGTACATTTTCAAAAATAAAACAAGATAGATGAAGATAAACAAGATAGAAGAATCCTAACAACAAGATAGAAGAATCCTAGATAAAACAAGATAGAAGAATCCTAGATAAAACAAGATAGAAGAATCCTAGATAAAACAAGATAGAAGAATCTTAAAACTGTGAAGTTTTGAATAAAGATTCAAATCTCTTCATTTTATTTTTTTAATTTCTCATTTGGTAGAGTATTTATAAGAAAATGACGTTAAGTTAAACTTCAATTATTTACTATTAAATTATAAAGTTTTAAAACTTGTGTGTTTTATATGTTTACAATTAAAAAATACACTCGATATTAAAAAATATCAAACGAATTCCTCAATTATTATAGTAAAATAACATCGTAAAAACGAAATATTTTATGTTTGATGAATAAATCTAAAAATAGCAACATAAAAATAAACGTAATAATTTTAAAAATAAGAAATAAACTGCAGGAGAAAAAGTCATTTTAATAATAATAATATATAGAAGAATGTAAATATCAATTAAACAAAAAATAAAATTCAATTCCGAAAAAAAAAGATCGATGAAGTAAATAACAATATTAACAAAAAATAATTGTATAAAAGATCATTCATATACAAAAAAAAAAAAATATTTATAACACTTCTTTAACATCAAAATATTAATTTTTGAGATAATAAATAATTTAAACAGATAATTTAAAAACTTAAATAAACAAAATTATTCAATCTGAAAATAAATAATGCACTATTAAATGAAACAGTCTAATTAAAAATCAATTTGTACTCGCCAAAACATTACCGAAGTGAATGAAAATCAGCATTTTATCTCTAATGCTCTTCAACAAAAAACTGTTCATTTTTAATAAATTTAGAAAAAATAACAGGATGCTACCACATATCAGCAACTAGCACAAATACTGTAAGTCTATTTGAAACCTTCAGAACAACAAAGTCTACTCACGGTATTGAGCATCATCCGAATTATCTCTTGAAATAGACAACAAGAATCGGGCAAAAAATCTGTCAAGCGAGAAGGAACAGGCAGAAGCCAAACTCTCCAAGCACCGGTTTCACCCCACAGATCTCCCTCACTCATCTTTATACCCAACCAGCGAGCGCCTCCTATCTCTCCCCCCACCTAGCGGCCCCCTAAAGGGGCCGAGATAGAAACCATCACGGTAATGTTAGTAAGGGGGAATATAGGGGAGAATCAAGCAGAAACTGTATCCGCAGGGAGTGAAGTGAAATGCATCCCACATGTGATTTGCTCGCAAGATGATCCACAAAATCCCTTTAGAATGCTTCTGGTCCACGCAAACACCATTTTTCATTGAGAAAAAAACTCCAGAACCTGTTTTTGTTATATACCAAACATTCATAATTCATTGAAAGAGGTGGACAATATTTAACAAGTAAATAGTTGCAATTTTTCTACCCTCCCCCTCTCTTCGCCATGTTTTAATTAAAAATAATGTTGCTACCTTCTTTTACCTCATGAGAGCGAATTTTAGGGTTTAATTATATATTTTTCTGTTTATTTTTTACTTCTTTTTTGTTGAAACAGGGCTTACGTGTCTTAAATAACAAGATTTTTCCATCTGAAATCATGAGATGAAAAGCTAGTTTTTCTTTTTTTTTTTTTCTTTTTCTTCTTCTTCTTTTCCCGACCTTGTTAACACAGCCAAAGGCTGAAAATGTGTTTTGAGCTGTCAGGCTTTAGATTTAACCTTATGTGGCAGAAAAACAATGCGAGAACCATTTACTATTTCTCACGAGGGAAAAAAAAAAAAAAAATGGGGAGGAGAGAAATAAATAAATAAAAAAGAAACAAGTATGTAGGTTCTCACAGATTACACGACCGATCTAATTTAGAACCTGAAGGAAAAGGTTTAAATCATTTTTTAGAACATTGTTGACTTTTTTTTTTTCTGTATCCGCGATCTTAAAATCTAGCTATGAACTTAAAATAACTTCAAAATATTAGTCTATAAAAATCTTTAGATACAGCATTCCTAAGGATTTTTTTAATACAATTTTTTATAAATATAGCATGTTGTCTGGAAGTTTCTATATCAGTAGTTAAAAAAATGTGCTTCCATGGTTGCATATAAATGATTTCAATGAATCCCATAATATATTTAACTCATTTCCAATATTTTCATGCAAGGAGTAATAAGAATTATTTGATTTCAATTCACGGTGTGAGGTGGAGCCATTTATTTGATGGAATATTTTTGATTTAAATTTCCAGGTTTGACTAGAACAGATTTGACCTATTAAGTGTTGAAAATATGAAGAATTCCTGCTGCCTTTGGAATTGGGAACATCAAATTCGAACTCGGCAAGGGCCTAATTTTTAGACCTCGATAGGGCATGACCCTACAAAAAATACACATCAATTTAGCTCAGAGCAGTTTAGATCTATCTTGAGTTTTATCATTTCATCCTCAACTCAGTCTGATTCATTTTCTTGCTTAACTTTTTTTAGCAATCGTTAAAAGAGGCATAAAAATAGAAAGAACTAAAAATGATTACTATAAAGTGAAAATTCGTATAATTAGGTGAAAAACTAAGAAATTTTTAATTATAAAAATTCTTATTTTGGATTTTATGCTGTGGTTTTGATTACTTTACATCCAAAACTCAACTAACTATACTGGAAAGTGTACATTATTATATGATTAATCAAGAATATGCTGGATTGAAGTATTTTCTAGTTGCATAATGAATGTTCTTTAAAGGGAAGCAATTATTTAATAATATGCTAAATTGCTTAAAAAATCAATTATTTCGTCTTTCAAAAAAAAAAAAAAATGATACATTGATTCGCTTAGTAACATACTGGATGATGCCAGGTTCGAGATCTGATTTCACCAAAGATCCATCGTGTATATCGGTTAGGTACATATGAAACCTGACATCATGGGCCAAAATGCCTGTTAGTATGGTGCGATAGTTTGGAGAGAGGGTGCCAATTCAGATGTCATCCCCGTCATCTGGATGTACTTGTAGTTCAAAATTATGAGGTTTGCTTCAAAATAGTCCTGGCGTTGCGTTTAAACGGGACGTCAGTACAACAAAATTAAACTGAGTCTTTAGTACAACGATTTCAATTTTCTTTATTTCCCCAAAATGGCAAAAAATTTCATGACATTCAATAATTAACTACAACATTGCGGTTCTATTGCTAACTTTATTATTTTTTTAAATTTGATTTTTGACGACAGAATTCGACGTCAGGGTTCGTCACCCTTTATTGAAAAATATCTTGCTAAGAGGGTAAATTCAGTCCAGATAAAGTTTTGATTCTCTGCATTTGAACTACTTGCTCACAGAAATTTTCTAAAAGTGATCAAAATATGATTTATTTGAACACAAGTAGGATTTCATCCTGCTCTTACGAAAACATTCACTATATTCCAGCTTTATTTTGGCTTAATTGAGCTTTGATAAATATTTCTAGCTTGGCTTGATCCTGACCTTCAATGGTAAATTTCCAACACATTAATATTTCTGTATCAATCACGAGTCATTATTCTCATTCCTACAATTCAGTGTAAAAATTTCTTCAATTTGTAAAGAAACCTTTGTATGCCAGGTATTGGGTGATTGTTACTGTAGCTGGTATAATAAAGTCTTGGGTAGATGTTTTATTGAAATTTTGCTCGATTACAAATAATGAATGTTTTGTAGCTTTTGAATGATTTGTTATGCTAAAAATAATATCCTCCTAATGATGTCTGTAAAGTTTCTCGCACTTGTTTTTATTTTTTCATGATACTGAAGTTCCCATTTAAAGAAAAGCATATTAAATGCAATAAAATTTCTTTTTCGCAAAATAATCCATCATTGAATTTAAAGGTATAATAAAAACGATGGAAGAACCTTGTAAAAATATTAATATAACTTCATCATTTTTTATCTTTATTAACAACCTTACAGCATTTTGTTCATTCCCTGAAGTTTTTGAAAGAAAACCGTTTAGAAATTTTTAAGGTTTTAGTATGAAATTGAAAATTTCAGAGTCACAGTTTTCTAATTGCAAAACACTGACATATAAAATATTGAATACAAAAATGAAAATGAATAGAAATGAAGCAAAAGAGAAAAAATAATTCTTGGCCTTAGTTAAGAATATCTCATTGCTTATACTAAGAAATTGCGTTGACTATTTATTTTCATTTACTAATATTTCGGGTTTCAACTGAGGGGAAAATTCAGTTCAAATACTTTTAGCCTCTCTGAAATGAAATTCTGAAAATGGATTTTATTGCATTGAAATCCTCGAAACATTGCATTTCTGAAAGAGATTTCCCTCTTTATTGAAACTTTTGCTCATTTTTCACTTATTAAAATGCCATGAGAAAAAAGTTTTTTTTAATAGTGATTAATTTGAAAATTTTTATGTTTGAAATAGGGAAACAGGCAAGGCTCTTTCAAACAGAAAATTAAATTTGAAACATGCATATTCTTGTATCTCAAAATAATTTAACATCTTTTTTAATGAAACATCAATTTTTATGTTTTATTTAGTCTGAAAAACATTAGATTAGGTTAGTGAGGTAATTTGGAATAATTACTACATTATGCTCAGATTAAGCTTTAGCGAGCTGGGAAAACGTTCGATGATGACATGCTGAAAAACATGCGATGTGGAAGACGATAAACACTTTCCCACTTTTGTCAGTGAAATTTTCTAACATGTGTCTTCTTGAGTTGCACCCGTATTAAAAAAGAAAGTGCAACCCAAACTTTTCTATCATTATTTGTCACCCATATTGGTTATTTGAAAGTTAAGTTGCTACGTTATGCATTTGTTGGATCTGTAGGGTACCATAGTTGCAAGTAAAATTTAATTTTCCTTTTCTCCAGAGAAACAGTAAAGGGTTCTTAAAATCCAGAGGCAATTTTAATCTTGGAGTAGCTAAGAATAGACTTTTAATGAAATAAATGATTATATTTTTCATGCATTTTGAACAATATAGTACATAATAAGAAGTGATATTCAATCTAGGTACACTACCTGTACCTACATTTAATATCACTTTGTTTTATATTCAATAATAAAAAAAAAGTTTATAATTTTACTACAAATCATATTTTTAAAAAATCTACTTTTCACGAATGAAAACTGGTTATTAATAATGACTTGATTTTTACTGACGTATATTCTATATGAAAAGAAAACAAGTAAATTGTCCTCAAGGAAGACGTGATGTTGAACTAGGGTAAAATTGATGATTTTGATTCCTTTTAATAAGATACAGAGGCTGTGGAGATGAAGAAAGTATCATTTTGAGTCATCCGTAGTTTATATATATATATATATATATATATATATATATATATATATATATATAGTACATTCATGTTGAAAGTACCAAGCTGAATGTGATATGTTTAAGCCCCTATTTGATGATTTTTGTTTAGGTAGGTGACGATAATTTAAGATTGTTGAGAGTTAAATAGAAATCTATCGGAATCTATGGCTGAGTAGATTTCTTCAGATAGCGTAAATATCACAGAAAAATTAGTTGAACTGGAGATTAAACGTTCTACTTGAAATGAGAACTCTACTACTAGTATTCATTTTCAAATAAATTTCCAAATTTTAGATATTTCCTTGCCTTACAGGGTTGGCGTCAGTGGAAGGAAGCCCCTCAGAATAATAATTTTCTTCGACAGAAAATATTTGAGATTTTTTTACGCTATTGGCAGTTTTTCTTTATTTCATCAGACACATTACGCGATTTACTGTGTGTAAATGGATTGTTGAATACCGGACACTGTAAGTCATAAAAGCCTTGGTACCATCATTTTCGAAGGAAGTTGATTATTAAACTTTCACTGGCGAAAATTATTATGTATGCAGATGACAGGATATATTTTTTAAAAAAAAATATCGATTGTTAATTTGGTATAAATTAATAAACATTTGACTTATTATAGAACACAAAACAAAGGGATTTTAAATCTAGGTACACTACAGTGTACCAAGATTTAATATAATATATTGTTCAAAATGTATGAAAAATATAAGCTTTTATTTTGTTAAAAGCTTATTCTTATAGTTGCTTTCGGTCAACTGCAAAGCAGCAAATTACAAGATTTAAAAATCGAAGTCCGGGATATTCGCCGTGTTTTTGTGAGGAAACAAGACGCATCTATAACTGGAAACATTATTACAATTGTAACAAGGCATTTCTTGAGTTGCTGACGCATTTTACTAAAAGAACCTTACCAGCATGTAAATGTAGTTTTGGTACACTGCGAATTGTTAAAAATTGCATGCTCATTATTTCATAATAAACTTTAATGCCTCATAATCATAAGAGTGCATAGTAGCAGGTCAAGAAAATTAGATTTGCATCAGATACAAGAAAAAATTGATAAATTGCATCTAAAAAGCTGAATTCAACCCTACTAATGTTACTACGACCTATTATCTCTATGAAATAGTTTATAATAATTTCCAATAAAGCATAAATTTTTACCCTTTTATAATTATGCCTGTTTTATTGTATTTATTTATTATGGTTTCATTTTTTTTTTTTTTTTTGCAATGTGAAATGTATTGTTTACAAAATTCTTGTATTTCAATGTGAAATGTATCATTTCCAATCGAAATGTTATACGAAATGAAATTGAGAACATACCTTGATAATTATGAACATTACTGTAACTGGGACTGGTTAATCAATAAATTAGTTTGGACACAAAGGCATTTTTAATGAGCCCTGTAGGACATGATTATGCACTCACACACATTATAGACTTATTTTCCATTTTATAAAAACATTTTAAATTTAAAAAAAAAATGTCAACTTCTGCAAAATTCATTCTCATTTACCTAAACTGATCCTATATTCCTTTAAAATTGTTTAAGTACAATTTAAAATTTCATTCAAGTGTTATCTGTTAAAAAAATATTGTTATTTATAAATTTTTTTTTAAAAAAACCCTTATCGTTACAAAAATATTTTTTTTAATTCACAGTAAAGTTTCGAAAATTTCTCCTTCCTCCATCTTTCTTTCTTTGGTGCTTAATATCCAAAGCTTTCTCACCTTTCTTTAACTCGAGTAATTTCTAATTTCACTGTTTGTCCTTGAGCAAACTAGTCCAGTTCAATACTTTTGAAAAGATAGTTTAAGTTTCTTCAGAAATATCCATGAGTGTTAGTTTTTGGCTCTCAGTTTAAAAAATCTATTTAATAATTTTAGTCACTTTCTAAAGTAATTAAGAATAATATAAATTTTAAGTTGTTTATAAAATAAAATAAATAAGCTTACACAGTTTCTTAATATGCAGTTCAAATCAATTTTCAAACAATTTCAAACTTTTATAAAGCAAATGAAACGAAATTAAATTTTCCACTTTATTACTAAAAAAATAATGATCATAAAAGTAGATTTACATGTGAATATCTAAAAAATTATTCAACATATATCTTAAGAATAAATTTAATGAAATGAATCTTGCATTCAGTTCATTTACAAAAGGCTCAACAGAGAGATTTTGGAAAAAAAGCTTTGAAGAGGGAAAATGACAGCAAAGATTTTATTTCTCAAATCGGAACAAAGATCTAAAGCTATAATAGGATAAAATTTTATTTATATTTACCATTAAACATATTTTTACTTTAATTATGATACAGTGAATTTCTAATCCCATGTTTCTTATTAAATCACAATCAAATGATCATTGAAAAGAATACAAACAACTGACTCTGAAATAAAACGTTCCAGATACCCGTTCAATATTCCATTTATTAACAAATAATGCTTCTCCAAAATAAAAAATAAACTTACCAGATCAGGACTGGATAAAAACTAATGCTCTTATTTGAAAAGCTTTAAAACTATTTCCAACCAAATTATTATAAAACTATGTCTCAAAAAAGGAGAGAAGTCAACCAAAATAGAATTAAGAAATGATCTGTAATGATGTTCCCCAAAAATATCAATTTTAAAAGCAACAGCTATGTCCTCCATTCTCATCGAATTCTAAAACGATGAATGAAGCAATGCATTCGACTTCACACTTCTTCACAAACAAACAAATAAAAAGGTTGCACAATTTTATTCTACTGTAAACAGTGATATCCTTTCTTTGAACTCACAAATACGAGATCCTTCTTTGCTGGTTTTAGCTATTGGAGGAGTATCGCATAATATAACCCGGAGCATTGTTCTAAATTAAGCATCAGCTTCATGCAACACACTGTTAACGGATATGAAAAAGCACTTCGCAAGTAAGATTATTAGTTGGAAACAAAAATAAGGACATTAGTCATCATCAGTTTTGTAGATGAGTTCTTCTGTCATTCCTCAGAATTCTACATTAGATGTTTTTAGATATAGAACATTTACTTCAAGCCAAAGTGTCTGAAATTCTTCAGCTTTCCGGACGGATAAATTTTTTGAGACTCCAGGTTGAAAGCATGAATTTGGATGAAATTTCACATTTTAATGTTTTTTGAGTTTCAAAAAATACGTACGTTTCTGTTTCCAGAGATACCTTTATTTTGTCTCTATGTCAATTAGAAGCCAAGTTATAGCAAATTATTGACATGTAAGTGAGGCTTATTTATAAACATTTAAAAAATTTAAATGTATTTTCTGAAGAACGAGTTTTTTCCTAATTCTATTGTACGAGTATCGTCACATTTCAAAAAATAATCAAGATATATTAATGAAATTTCTAATTAGTGCACGTTATGTTTTGCAGAATGTAATAAACTATGGATTTAATATTGAATACTCTAGAAGTGTATTTATGATTTTTTAATGCAAATATTGTTGAAAAAATTCCAAAATTTCATACATACTTTCATATATTACACACAAAAATTTTATTTTTGAATATAATTCTTAGATAATAGTTAAATACATTTTAAGATATGCTACACATGTAATGTTACAATGAAAAATGAAAAATTGTAACAATTCTTTTCTCTACATCAATCCTAGTTTTTGTAAATAAATGTTAAAAATTTACATCAAAATATGCTTTTTCTTTAACAGCTACATATATATTTAAATAATTTCACTTTTATTTATTATTTTTTCCTTGTATTAATAAAATAACATAATCTAAGCATTAATTTTTTTTTTCAAAAACACCCTCCGAACCTATTTGGATACCTTAAAATTTTGCAACTATCCCAAAATTAGAAAAGAAGATAAAAAATTAGGCAATAGTTAATGATAAATTAAAAAAAAATTTTAAAGTTATTCCGCAAACTTTCTTGAAATTTCCTGTCAATTGTTTATGGGAAAGGTTATTGAAGAAATTGAAAGTGGAAGATACTGTAGAAGTTTTCGCTACTTTAAATTTTTTTAACAAAGTAAAAAATATAAAAATTCAGTAAAATTTCTTAGTCGATGTAATTATTCTGAATTAGTTTTGGTAAAAATTATTTAAGAATCTGAGAATAGAAGGTAGAAATTTTCGCGACCGCAACTGTCTTCTACGCAAACACAATGTTTAAGATAACATTGCTTTAGGGGATTCCAGTTTTTCGATCTTTTTTTTCTTCTGAAATATTGTCAAATAAATAAGTACTTTTCTTAGAGTATTCACTTCTAGCGAGTTATTCTAAAATGATCAAATTCAAATGAGATACAACAAGAATAAATGTATTAATTGGACCTATAAAAAAACTCGACTCGAATTGAAGGCAACTTTAATTGTGAAAATTAGGAAATCTATACAATGAATAACTATGTTCAACTAAATATTCCAAAATGTGATTCTAATGTATTTAAAAGTAAATGATATGCTGGAGCAGAATTTAGTTTAATCATTAAATTATATGCTTGGATAGAATTTAGTTTTAAATGTATTTAATATGTTTGAGCATAATTTAGCTTTTAAAAGTAATCGATACGTTTGAGCAGAACTCAGTTTTAAAAGCAATTGATATGTTTGTATGAGATTTATTTGAAAAAGTAATTGATATATTTCAACAGAATTTAGTTTTAAATACTGAAAAGTAATTGCTTGCATTCTAGAACTTTATGATTCAGACGAAAGCTCTTCAATTTCATTGAACTCCTTTAATATCAGTGAAACCTGATTAAATGATTCACCAGTGATGCGGCATATCATAGCTTTTGAAGTAACCCGGATTTGAATTTTCTTTAAATAAAAGAAATATTTAAAAAAAATATTATTAGAAAAGAAGATCTTAATTTGGAGTAAAAGAAACTTCACAACTGAAATTCTATTTGAATAAATCAAACGTAGCTGTTAACAATTCAGGTCTCCTGCAGAAAAGAGCTTGATTCAGAAATGACTCAAAGGCTAATAAATTTGTATTGCTTTGACAGATCAACGTAAAGTTAATATTCTAGTTTTGCAATTTTTACATCTTTTTTTATAGCTTATTTCAGGGATATCAAACAAGCTTCATGAGTTTAAACAAGTTTTATTTTATATGTAGTTTAATTACACAAAATAAATTTTGAATCAGATATAAAAATTTCGTCAAAGTTAAAATTAATGATACACAGTGGATCTTTTGACTTTCTATCATTCTGAATTTCAAGCTATGCCATAGATTAATAACCATTTCAAAAAATAAGCTATTTTTAAATCAATTTTTTCTAAACGATTAGACGATTTCTAACGGTTAATTTTTCTCATTTCTTTTACAGGTTACTTTCTGCCACAAGTACTTAAAAAATTAGAACATGGGTATCTTGGGGGTGCATTTCATCTTTTGAAAGCAAATTTTAACATAATTTTTGTAATTTTCTATCCAATTTTAGATACTTGAAATTTTGTTTTGTATGGTACAAAACTTATAAGTTACAGAAAAAGTTACCAGGGAAGTTCCGGATTGCTTACAGTTTTGACATGAACGCTTCACAGGATACTTATTCGTTAATGGAAGTGAAGGACCGATAAAGCAATAATAAAGTCACTGGAACTGATCCTTATCGACCAGCGCAATATCAAAAAGGATGGAATTCAGTCACGAAAGCTCCTGAGAGCTGTCTCTTCATTTACAAACAAAGCCTCTATATATTTACTTCGTCCCTAGATATTGAATTCATTTACGAGCTTTATTCCTTGATAAAAACATATATGATTAATAATGACCACTAAATGAGGCACGTCTCCGATAGATCAATTCTTCAGTAAACCTCGAATTAAAACATTGATTTTCTTTCAAACAACTGCATTCATGAATGAACAATTGTACCTTGGATTAAAATATTTATTCCCTTCCAATACAAAAATTACTATGTGGTTATTTACACCATTTACAAGCAGAGTCATTGAGTTGATGATTTAAAACAATATATTGATTTCCAATACTAGCTTCATTCTTGCTGCAAGCTGCTTTACCTCATAATGGCCAGCAACTATGGCGTATTTCCAGTGGATTAACTTCCAAAAAGGTTAAAATATTAATTTTTTAAAAATAAATCGTTTGCCTTGAATTGATTGAATCCAGTAACATTGGGTTAAAAATATTTACTCTTTAATAAGAATTTTGCGTTAGAGAATATCGAAAAAGTATCAGGAATAAAGACTTTTTCAAAATTTCAGAAATTAAAAAAGGCACAAGTGAAAAATGTGTTATGAGTCATTTTAAAATTTCAGAGTCATTTTAAATTTGGGAGTAATTAAATTAAAATTTAAAATGTGGGAATAATTTTAAAATTTGGAGTCATTTAAAAATGACTCCTGTAACTCTAAGTTTCTCCTGTTTCTGTAACTGTTATTGCAAATCAAAGTCAACAACTTTTCAACTAAACAAAATGTAAGGGCCAAAGCTGTCTAAAATATAAATAAATGCTCTCTCCTTCCAAAAAAGAAACAAAAAGAAACTTTCAAAAGCTGGTTCATTTGAAGGGAAAAAAACAATACCGATATTTTTTTTCAGAAGCGCATCGAACTGTTATTTAAAATAAGTGGTCGGAATGTTCTGCGCGAAAAAAACTACTAGAAAATAACAAACATTTGCACTGTTTAAATTTGAGTAACGGAATTGATCACTTAATTCGTGACTCAGGAAATAAATACACAGGTATGTGAACTCTAAAAAAATCATTAAAAAGCTTATGCAAACTTACTAATTTGAAAAAAAAATCACCATAGTGTATCAATAATAAAAGTCAATGACCGGCCAGTTCCAACGGAAGAAACTACGTGCGAACTGAAAATACTCCAATTGTTCGTATTCCACTAGCTGAATTCGTCAGTTGGCTACGTGACTCGAAAAACGTACAGTGATGCGTCATTCCAGAGATAAAAATTTCCTTAAACAGAATTTTTCATACCAATTAAAATCCATTGGAAAGAATACACAATTTTTTAAATTTCTGAACAGTCAATTGAACATCTGCCTTCATACTTTCAGTTTTTAAACATGCCTCCCCAATCTTTCGGCAGTGAAAATAAAATGTAAAAAATAAAAATGTTGTGTGAAAAACACGCTGGTCTATCTAATCATTATTCAGCTCCATTCAAGTTTGCTTAAACGAAAGTTCTTTAGAGGATGACAATCAAGTTTCTACTTCCTGCATTGATATTCAGCAAATCTGTTTTTAATAAGGTCATTTCTTCGTTTTCCTATTTTTAATACTTCACAAACTTTATAGAAGCGAGGCTTTTTCTTTCCTGGTAACTATTTGTTTCGTCGGAAAAGGAAATGAACTTTTGACTTGAAAGGATATCATCTTCCAAACAGCACTGAAAGAGTTCCGGAAGTATGATTTTTTTACCATAACGCTTGTTTGCAAAAACCTGTCTTTCTTCTTATCAATAAAATCATTTAACTATTTTTAGAAAATTTTGCCCTGGAGAAAATCAAGGTAATGGCCGTTTCATCTTCTTCCGACTCTAGATCAACTCTTGCTTTATGTTGCTGTTCATCAGAAATTAAAGAATTTTTTTTTAATGGGTGGCCCCCGAAGTTGATTATATGTACACTACACGTCCATTGCGTTATACCTAAAATTGCTGTAAAATTTGGTTAAATCGAACATTTTTTTATTCGAAATCACTGATAATTCTGACTTTTCTTTATTCTTTTGAACTTCTTATCTGCATAAAGTTAAAATATTATCTTTTATTCCAAAGTTATAAATAGTATTTTTTTTATTCCTGAATTGAATTTTAGTTACATACGCTCGTATTGTGTGACCACCTTATCTGTTTTCGTATCAATGTACTTCACTAAAAAAGCAATAAAAAATGTTTCACTTTTTACTTTCTCTTATATGAAAAATACAAAAAGAAAGTATTGTAATCATCAAAAATTCGATCTCGAGATTTGACTCATCTTCCCGTTTCAGACCTCCTGAATCCGAAAAAATATTTTTCGTGTTGTCTGTCTGTCTGTACAATAACACAAAAACGCTTTGGGCTAAACGAAGGAAAATTAGTATTTGTTCTTTACCCCAAACATGTAGATGTTTGCCAAATTTTGTACGAATTCTACGAAAAGGAAATGTAACTGTCTGTCTGTCCGAGCCCGAGTGAACTATAAAATTCAACTATAAAACTATACATAACTATAAAATTCAAGGAGCTATATGAATGAAATTTGGTATCCAGTTTCATCTTTCAAAATGCATGTCCGTTTTAAATTTTGAGCTGAATCCTTCAGTTGATAACCGTCTGTCGGTCTATGAATTCTCATGCATGTAAAAGGGATAATTCAAAAATGCAAATACTAAAATAAATGAAATTTGGTTTGTAATACTAGTACTCAAATTGTAATTATGTGTAAAATTGCTTGCTTGGATCGATCGAGAAAAAAAGTTCTAAGATGAGTATTCGGTTTTCTTCTCCACTCTATGAAGCGTAAAATTCTTAGGTTCGGGACTCTAGAAATAAAAATGCGAATATTGGTGGAGTTCAGCAACTTTTCTGAGAACCAGAATTTTTATGTGGTGGAAAGGGAGGGAGGGATATCACTTTTATGACAGAATATGCGGAAAAGTTTCGGAGAGAACACTTTCGCAGGTTTTGCTTAGATGTAAATTGTACTTTGCAAAATTAAGGAAATTGTGCTCTGTACGTTACCAAGACATTCATCGACGTTATCAGAGAAAGGACTTAATTATTACTAGAAATAGACACATTTTCAAAATGTAGAGTGCTCAGTCTTAATGGATGGGTTGAAAAATGGAATGACGTGGAATGTCACTACAATATTTATGTGCCAAGGAGGAATAGCGATTGGCTTAAAAATCTACACGCTGAGGAAATATTGGAAAACAAACGCCAGCATGTGAGTCTCATGCCAAGTTGATGAACTTGTAAAATAGCGGTTACTGACCAAATTAGGCTCATTTTGTGCTTCATAGTGTAATGGGAAAAATTAACGTAGTATTCGCTTTTGACATCTTCAACCAATTGAGTCCAACACTTGACACATGTTACTTTTGGTCACAAATGCCGTATACTAAATTTCTATATCTAAGTCGCTTCATTTTTTAATTGTAACATTCATATACATGTGAATGCACAGACCGAGAGATGGCCATCTATAAAATGGATTTGGTCCGAAATTTGTTATACATCTGCATTTTGAATAATAAAATTGTATTATTGCACACGGATTGACTGAAGACACACTTCCTATAAACGGATTTGGTCCAAAATTTGAAATTTCTTGATCATGCAGAATTTTATCAGTTGATGACTCTCGAATTATCGTAATCACAGGTAGATTTGAAAGGCGATGAATTACCAAGCTACCGAAGAAAAACCAGAGAATATTCACAGATAAACAGTCAGACAAACTGATGCATAGTATCTTTTGAAGGATTTCATCCAAATTTTGGCAGGAATCTACACTTAGGCATAAAGACAACGTACCGAATTACTTCCATCTAGTTATTTTGGTTTTTGAGCCATTGTGTTCACAAACAGACATTTTTTTTTTTTGGTCTTGGTATAGTTTGAAAAGTCGAGATTCATCAAAATCTCAAGTTCGAATTTTTCTACGATTTTGTACACTTCGTACACGATTCAGTAAAAAAAAAAAAAGTGTAATCATTCCATTGCACTACAATTTACCTTTATAGTTCACTTCTCGCGGAGTTTCTTTCGCAATAAAGTTCAAATACTAATCACCTTATCTTTCTTCCCTACGAATCTGCAATAAATTCTGCCTTCATGGATTTTTAAGTCATTGACCAGCATGATGACGTTGAAATCAACAATGTATCTGTTCAGTTTCTTTTTACTCGGGTGATTTAGTTCTTGGCTAACCAAGAAGAGTTGAATTTACATTCGAAAACGAGAATAACCGTGGTTCGGTGATCACCTGTTGCCGGCTTCAACTGAACCGTGCCTTAGGGAATTAGTCTATAAGTTTCTTTACGGTCAAATGAGCGAAAAAGTTTAATTAGTAACATTGTAAAATCTCTGTCTATCCTAATGGTATTCATTAAGAGTAATTAGTCTTACAAGGCACATTTTTTTTTTCAAAACTAGTTGTGTAAACTGATGCAAATGAGTGTAAGAAAATCAGCCAAAATTAGAAACTAATTTTGAGCTGTTGCATTTCACATAAATAACTTCGCTGGAAAACTGTATTAATTTAACCCATTAACTGCCATTTTTTTTAAAATTTTACTGAATAAGTTATATATATGCACAAGAAAGTTGAATAACAATTTAATTATATTTCAATCATATATGTTTTGAAAATTTTTGATGATTTTAAAAAGACTATCGTTGTAAAATGACGAATAAAATCACTTAAATAATAATAAAAAAAAGATTGAGTAAGTAACAGATCTTTACTGTCACTTCTAAATGACATACTTCTGTACGGTATTTCATTATAACATGAAAACCAAGCCAAAAATATAATGCTTCAAATATGACAATTCTGTTCCCTTCAACTTACAGACGAAATTCAAATTTGTTTATTTGTAAAGAAACGAAGCACAGAATGCACTCTTTCTGCTACACCAAATATTGACTGATATATATCAAATGAAATTTAACTGTACGGCGTATCAGATCTATTTTTGGCGCTGAGTATTATATGTAACATTCAAAAATCGCCAAATGGGTATCGTGGCAGCTAGTAGGTTAAATAAAATTCATTGATTCAAAAGTTGTCTGAAAATGAATGATATTAAATTTTTTTTTAATTCAATAGTGAATTTTTCTTAGAGAAAAAAAAAGACACTCAGGCCCAGAACTGAAATGAATATTTAAAATTCCCATCAATTAATGAAGGCTAATAAAACAATAATTGATATATTTCAAAATGCATTGCTTAATTGTTCATAAAACATTTATTAAAATTAACTACTTATTAAACTATTCAAGTTTAATTGTAGTCATTGAGAAGAATTGAAAATTGTTGAAATAAAAAGAAAAATAGGAGCGGCTAAAGTTGAGATGGAGTTTAACGATTATTGAGACTGATTTCCATTCGAAGTTTCAAAATTGAGGAGTGAATGAAAATGTTAAAAAGAAAGTTTTTTGAGATAAATAAGTGTGCATATTTAATGATGGGAACTTATATGTAACTGTTCATTGTCTGGATTGTGTTGAGATGCCATGGCATTTTCTTCTTGAAATTGCTTTATGGATTCCAAAATTAAATTGGCTAGATTTGCTTTCACGTGATCATGAATACTGTGTATTACATGAGAATTAACTGATTGCATTGAGAAACAATTTGTATGCATTTTCCTTCTAACATGAGTATAGGATTTATTGCTATTTATTATGTAAAATAAGTATAGCAGTCATGTTACAATGTTCCTTTAAAGTATTTGTTGCCTTATAAAATATATTACAAATTCCTACAAAAATAGTTTAGAAATGAAGCATATTCATACTTCGTTTAAAGTACGTAGTGCTCAAAAAGGGAAAACGGGAAGTCAAATTTTAGATTAACTTGAACAAAATAACATTTTAAAACTATACAAGAGCAATTTTGGAACATATCTCATTATTAAAGAGGGATAAGATGATAACGATGACACCTGAAATGGCACCCTACGTTTCAAGACTTAACCCCACTCCAAAGGAAAGGTATTATTTGATTTATGACAATAAATTCAACGTGAAACAGACCCATACATATGTCAGATGAACAGTGGAATCGAGCCTTCATTTTCAAGGCCAGAACTCCATCTTTACGCCATCTTGGCGCTAAAAGAAGAAGGAATGAAATAAAAAAAATAACAGCTGGTATGTACAAAAATAAAGTCCTTACTCTCACGTGAGGGAAAAATAGCTTGCGAAAGAATGTGAGCATGCTCACTTCATCTGTGGAATTTTCTTCTCCTCCTTACTCCCTTCAAATGTGAACCTCATGTGTTAGCAGTTAAAGAAAGCGAGGTTACTAGGGTCTAAAAGCACATTTTCAGCTGCATAATTTTAATATTATTTGCTCAAGTCACGATTTATCCAACAGCCACTTTAATTCTCTATAACGTCTTTTCATTAATGTGGTCTTCAAGTTTGAATTGTGAAGTACCGAAACCTTTGTTGTCCTGGCCATTCTGAGGCAGCGACTTAACTAGGGAGCGGTCAAATAGGGCACTGGATTTGTGGGAGCAAAATTAGGCAAATTTTTATTTTCACTATAAGGCAAGGCATAGGCACAGGGATATTTGACCCCCCCCCCTCCGAAATGGTAAAACTGGGGAGGGGGGTCATTACCCCAACTGAACATTAGAAAATAATATTAAATTTTACCCTAATATCAAAGTTTTAAGATAATGAAAAAGAATATTAAATACGTCTATTATTCCATATTTAAAATTTCCTATCTCTTTCTGTTTATTTATTAGTGAAAAGTGAAAATATTTATACCGTGTTAAGCATAATATGTAATGGTGTTGACAACAGTGATGGATATCATATTTAATTTATTATTCGGGATTTGTTATTTGATTTATTTATCGCATTTGCCAAAGATGAAAAAGTTCTAAAACTTTGCATACACCTTGACATAAGAAATCATGAATAATAGAGATATTTTCTTCATTTTTCAAATTCAAGAATTTACCAGTATTATTGCAGCTGCAAAATAAAATTTCAATTTTTGGGCTGGGATAGGCAGACTAGGATTGAATTTTGATCAGACTGTAAGAATATGTAAATCATGCTACTTTCAGATTATATGACAATCAAACACTAATTAGTTTTTTGTTTTATGTTGTACTAAAAATTATATTATGTACTGCAATTTTGAAATCAAGCTTTACTGCTTGAAGAAAATATCAAATAGGCGAATTATTGTGTTATGCCAGTATCAGTTATAGTCAGGAGTCGTTTTGGTTTGGTTGGTCGGTGGGGGGGGGACGCAAAGGCGAGTTCTTACAGCAAGCTTATTTACATCTCTGTTCTGAGGCGGGAGTAACCAAAAACCATTGGGTAACTTCGGGGCAAATTATTAAATAAACATATTAAATCATTGAATGAGTTTAAAGCACTGCTTTTTAAAACTGCTAAATTGCTGCTATAACGCTAATTCTGGAAGTTTAATTATGTAAATTTATCTCAATCTGTAGATGCTTTAAACAGACTTAGGCAGTTTGAAGGAAATATCTCCGTAAAACAAAGCCGTTTCATAAAATGGTTTCTCTCTTCAAGAATTGGAGATATCTCCGAAGCATCAAAAGATATTTTTCAACAATGTTAATGAGTTGACAAGAGAAAATAAACTGAGGTGGAAGAAGAAATCCATCACAAAATTTCAATACTTAAGCCTCATCTTGAAACAAGACAATTTTATAATGCAGTTACGCTTTAATATTTCGGTAATTAGAGATATCTCTGAATGTTACCAAGTATAAAAAGAGATTTTTCGGAGATGATCAAAAAATTGCCAGCGAATAATTAATTGATCGATTGATGAAGTCTAATGAGGCAAGAAGAAAAAAATTGACGAAAGAAGATTTCAGTTAAGCAAATTTGATAAAATGACACCCAAAATATGCCACTGTAATTCAGAGGACTACAACATAAGTGGAAAAGAAAGCAAACCTTTTTATTCTGAAAAGCAGAAAGTAAAATCAAGATGTATTCAAATAGTAGACATTATATTTTTCAGAATAATTATAAAATAATTTTTACATCCTTCAATTGAAAAATTAGGTGAGAAATTAATATTCTGTTATTAAGCAACATGACGGCTGTTTTGGAACAGACTTCGTACTTTCGAATCCTGGCCAGATGAAAAGAACGGCATTTGGGCCGCCTGCCTCTTTCTAGAATTTAATGTCGCAGGACATTTCACCCTCGACGTCAGATTTTAACATACACCAGGTCGACACACATAGTGAATATTTGATGAAATCGGGTTTCGAACCTGGAGCCTTGGCAGTATGAGCTGGTGGAAATTGAGCTTCATTATTCCGAATATCCACAATTGGAGCTCAGAGATAAACACCGTCCAAATATATTTATCACTCTTAAATAAATTTTTAACCATTCATTAGTTGTAATTATTGATTAGGCTTAAGATTATTTAATAAACTCGTCGTTGAGTTTACCAACTGAAATTTTGTATATCGACACATTTGGAAATTATGGCTTGAAAAAAATTACGGTATCCTAGTTCGTACAGTGATTTAATATTACGATTAATGCAGAGTTAAATAGTTGCACTATTGTTCCAACTAACCTTCAACTTCATTGACTATGAAGTGACGAACAATCTTGTACATGAAGAAGTAGGTAATTTTCTCCCCCCCCCCCTACTTTTGAATATACTAGGTTTGCGTTTAGCTACTTTATACAGTAAAAGGAATCAAGTATGCATTTTGAAAAGTTAAAAGAATTTTTCTTCTTTCAAAAGAAAACAATCCAAAAGAAGTCTCCAATTTTGGCGTAAAGACCATGTACAAAATTTCATCTTTTAAGTGATTGCATTTTGGAGTATGGTATTCACTGTCCGACAACTAGACACCAATTCCAAAAATGCCTTTTTTGTTCTAAGGAAGATCTAGAAGGAATCTTAATCTCAAAGAGGAAACTTTTAGACGATTACAAAACTTTCTCGTTGTATAATTCTTATATATACAAAAAAAAAAGAGAGAAGTTATCAGTTCTTTAAGTAAAGTTTTAAAGAATCCCTTATCTCATATTTCATCAAATATAGGAGGGGCGGGACTTGCTTCAACTCACGCATTTCTTGAATACTTTCCACCTTTTCTTTTCTTTGGAATTCCATTGCAGAAGAAACCACCTGCTTATCTCCCGTCACCTTAAAGAATTCAGGATTCTCTTAACAAAAGTCAGTCCCAAGACTAATTTGTGATGAACATTCCATAGATAGCCTTTGGTTACTGCGCCCATTTTTACCAAGAAGGCGTTTGAAAAGAATAGTCATGACTATTGTGCACTTGTTCGACAAGGAAGAATTTGTAAAGCAAAGGAGCTATCCAGGCTTTTGACAATAGCGTTCGCTATTCGCAGAAAGGGGAAATCGCCAGATTAGTTGGCTATGTCAGGTTCGAAAGCCCACGAGCGAATTTTGACAATAATGTGTATAAGAATGTAAGGTGTGTAGAAAGTATAGACTGCTTTAAGAATTCGCTTCTACGACTAATCATTAGAGCAAAAGTGTTTCTAGAAAGGCATTATAAATTATGTCAAGCGACAAACATGATAGCGACAAACAATAGTTCAAAATATTCCATTGAGTCTAAAGGTATCAAATTTAACATGTTGTCACTTTCGGGGTAGAGTATCTCAATAAAAAGAAAGTTTTTTTTAGAATTTCGCATTCACTAGTCGCATTGGTGGCCAGCTTGTTCGCTCATGACTTGTTAGGCTGTTAAAAGATGAATGCGCAATACGTTTTAAAATATTTCACCTTGTTATTCGCTACGACTAACAGGAATTTAATTGGATGAATCTCCTACAAATGATTGCAGATGGAAATGAAAGAATATCTATATTTCGAAATAAAAGCAGAAGTGAGTTAATGTCCAAAGAAAGCATTTTTCTTTTAAATCTTCATTTAAAGTACGTGGTTGAACGTTTTGATGGGTGAATTTGAATTTAAACATAACATTAAAAACATTGTAATGGGTTGTGTCTTAAAAACTAAAAAAAAAATATTGAAAATAAATTAAAAGATGGCACAGAAAGGAACATTCAAAATATAGTCCATTCAATTTTAAGGAAATCAAAAATAAATAAATAAATATCTTTGCTGAAAAGTCTGAACATAATCTTCTGTAGTTAGGTCACATCTGGAATGATTCAGTTTATTTTCACTCTCGATACAACTTTGGCACTTATTTCTTGATTTTTATATTGCTATGACTGAATAGATTTTGGGATGCGGACTCTCCAGAACATTGCTATTATTTTGAAACTTCGTTCATTAACGAAGCGTTAAATTAAGTATAACTGCATAAAGTTCAATGAGGCAGTCTGAAACGTTCTTCTAACGATTTATTTAAATTGGACTGTTGCCATTTGGCAATAAGTACTAAGAGCGATTTCTGTGCCACCTACGTTAGTGTTTTATAGAGAGAGATTTTTTAAATTAAGTAATAATCGAATTTTTAATGTATTTTTTCGACATCTTTGAAACATATTATTGCAGACAAACCAATTCTACTAAATGTGAGCCAAGCTTTTTTTTTTTTTTTTTTTTTTTTTTTTTTGAAGTTGGATAGTATGAAAAAGTCAGAGTAATCGAAGATCGAAAACGAGAACTTCGGACAAATGAAAGTGTTGAAGAATCCTCCATCAAAAGATCCGATCGGAATGAGCGAAATCAAATGGATGTTATCTTTTAGTGATATGATGTATTCATAAAAGTGAAGTGACAGGACTCAATGAATCTTATGAATACTCACCGTCTTCAGCGATTATTTCAATGTTGTTAATATTATGGTGACTATTTTTTTATGAAATACACTTATTAAAACAATTTGAAAAGTAAATTCAGTTTGATTTTTAAACCTCTCCAAATGATATACCTTGACTTTCTAACATTTAAATCTCTATCCTTCTGTTACCAGAAAATTCAAATTTTAGAAATTAGATTATTTAGTTTTTAATAATTGATTTGAAATGAATACGAACCGTTTATGCATTTTTAAATTCATTTTTAGAAATGAATTTACTTATAATTACTTATTATTAGTAGAAATGCATCATTATATGGCTAGCGAACAAAGCGAGCTGAGATCATGTCATGATCCTGAAAAGAATCATAACATGGTTCTTGGGGGTTGATGAGCGGAGCGAGCAGCTACTTATTATTTCCCTACTGATTACTTATTATTATCAGCTACTGGATTTATGCTCACGCGCTTTGCCATGTTATTAAATGCATAATATTTTGCTACTATTTGATGAAAGGTCACTTAGACGAACCGAGCCTAAAATAGTATCGTGCAATTATGTATGAGGAAAAATAATTTAAAAAGAAAGCAAATTTAAGCTTGAATTTGAAATGAAACATAATTAAATAAGAGTTCAAAATTTATTTGCTAAAAATGTTTTTTATTCTACTAAAAAAATTGACATTAAACAAATAATTGAATGAAACAGCTCTTATTTTATACAAAATGAAACAAAAAAATGGCAATGTTTCAAATATGAATCATTTTTCAGAGCCGACCTTATGAGACACGGAAGCCATTTTTAAATATTAATTTCTCCGCCGATTTCCTGTAAATTTTCACCACATAGTCTCTCCCCCCCCCCGTTTATATTTTCTAATTTAGAGTGAATTAAAAACAAAAACTTGGATTTGAAAAGGAAAAGTAATGCAGATTGAATATTTCTTTTGACATTCTTATTTTTATTACTTTTAAAAATGAGGCCTAACTCTTTTATTTTTAGTGTGATTTTCCTGTACAGAATTCTGATTTTTCTATCACTGGTTCAAAAATGAATTTGAATCGAAAAATCAAGAAAGTTGATTTAACTAGGTCACTAAATCATGCTGTAAAATAAAGAGTATGTACATTCCTTATCCCCTAATTTAATTTCAACAATATTTCTTAAAAGATTCTAAAAATTTTCAGGAAAAACTTTTTAAGTGTTTAAATAATTTTAAGCCTTTTGTAAAGGTTTCCAGACCACGTGACCTGCCTCTCCCAGCATAGCTACGCCACTGAATTGAGAAAAGATTACACTCTGACATGAAGCTTGTTAGGATCTAACTGGGAGTAAATGGTCCGATCGGTTCAAGAACAGCCCTGTCATTGCTCAGTGCAAGGTAACCATAGCACATTAATCTTTGAGTTAAATTGTTGAGCCAAGCAGAACGGTAATTTTAATCTAAATACAGCACAAATCTGAATAATGAAGAACAGGAATTGGGTTTGAATTTCATGTTTCTAAATTAAGATAGCTGTAAAAGAAAACAATGAAAGAAAAATCTCACAGATTAATTTTCATTCGATTGATCTCGTTGATTAATTAATGATTATTCAATGAAATAAAAAAAGGTATTCAATTTTATATGATGCTTTCCTATATACGATTTAACATGTTATTAAAGGTTTTTAAAAAGACGCACCATTTCAGAATCTTTCATAACATTTTCGATTTTTTTTTTTCAATAAATATGTTTTGAATTATTTTTTTACTTCTAAAAAAAAGAAAAGAAGAAGTAGAAAAAGAAGAAGAAAAAATAAAATGACAAAATATTTTTTGCATAAATACATTTAAATTTCCTAGATTTCACAAATCTTAATTAGTTCATAGATCGCTAACTTGTCAACATTTTTGAAAGTAAATTTGATAAAAATTAAATGAAAGAAAATGCTTCTGTTGGCCAGTTTCATCAATGAATAAGACAATTCTTTTTGTCATTTTGTTTTGAATTTTCATAAATTATTTCCATGGAATTAAAGACTTTAAATAATTTACCAGATAAAGTTTTTTAAAAAAGCGTTATTTTTAATAAAATATATCTAAAATTATATTTTAAATATTCTGTATACAAACGCAATTATCATTTCATCTAATAAAAATAAATTTTCACAAAGAAAAAAAAAATGATGTAGGAAAATATTTTTTCAAAAATTTTTATTTGGCATTTTGGATCTGCATAAATCCAAGATTTCACTAGTTTTCACTTTTCAACAGAAGTTGAAAGAATTTATATGAAGGAATCTAAAGAATGAAAAAAAGAAGCTATTTCAAAAATCAATTTTAAGCTTTAATATTTAAGCAATTAATTAAAAATGTATTAATATTTTAGTTAAAATTTCTTTATTGAAAAACCTTCAAACTTCCGAGAGAAAATACATTTAATAAACTATTTAATTAATTATTACTTCTAAAAAGGCAAATGGTGCAAATATATGACACTGAGGAATGTAAGATTAAGAATTCTAGCACCTATTTTTCTCCTCTTCCTTTATTCGAAACTAAATGTTGTTCAGATATATTTAATAAATAACTTAATTTTTCAAACCAGCGTAGATATAGGCTTATGGCAGAATACACATCGGCCCTAATATCTTTTGAAAAATTCAACTCTCATTCAAACTCAAAACTCAAGAGAATTCATGCTATAATTCAATGACTTTACTTTAATTTGATTAATTCTTCTTTTTCTGCTTCAAAAGGACAGGGTTGGGCTGCATTATTTTTTCCATGGTCAAATAATGAGGGTGACATCTTGGCCATAGCTTTTTTTTTTTTTTTTTTTAAATTTCCGCATTTCAGCTACAGGTATAACTTCTGCGATGAACGGGTCTAAGATATGTCGAAAGTAATTTCCTAACTAATGTCAACGTCACCAGGCTATTGTGATCCTGAAAAACTGATCGTAATGAAATAAAAATTTCATATTTCAAAAGTTTCTCGCAATTTATCCTTTTTTAGAACCTGTTCAGCATCTCGATTTATTAAGCATGTAATGCAAAAAATTTTCAAATATCAGTCGTCCAAAAATCTGATTAACAGTACCACTAATTTTTGTTCATTGTATGAGACATAATTTTTTTTTTTCATTATGAAATCACAGATATTTTAGATCAGTACTATTAAAGGACAAAGAAGTCAATTACAAGGTCCATTATTTGGTTGACTGGATTTTTCGTACAACATTTATATTTCATCAGGATTCTGCAAACGCAAAATACATAAATGTTCTCTTATTTAATTCTTTTTTTTAAATCTTAAAAAGCATTTAAAATTAGAAATATTTGCATGGTAGATTGGCTGATATGAAATATTAAACATTTCAAATAACGATTGCTTGAAAATTAAATAGTTCAGCTCTAAAAATATATAGCAATGTTATAAAATGTTTATATCAGCTTTCACTTTCAGACAGAAGACTGTCAATTTTTCGAAGTGCAAAAGTTAACTAAATATATAATTAATTAGAAATTAACCAAAATTTGGCATTTTTTCTGCAGTGTCTTAGGAGTAAATTATGATACAAGTAATGTTTGAATACCATCTAAAAATTTAAATTTTCTGTGATACCAAATTCCACCATGTGCAATTTTTCTTCAGTTGTAATGAATTCTTTCAAACTTTAATGCAGACGATTTTGAAATAAGGTAACACAAATCTGATCTACTCTATCTGTTTAAAATTTCTGTTTCATATCTTTAAGATTTCAAACAGTTAATTAACGATGCTTAGAAGAACGGAAGGAAAGAAAGAATTATTCATCTTCAAGCGATTACAAGTGATTAAGGCTCAAGGCCAAGCAAGTGTAATAAAAGGATTATACGTATTATAATAATTTATACAAAATTAATCTTTACATTAAAAATATTTGATATCCGAGCAACGCTGAGTATATCAACTTATGCAAAAATAAATTTTATGATTTTATAATCCTTTCTATAAATTATGACTCCATTTGGGCTGCAAAAATACCCCACACAAACATTTATGAACCAAAATTTTTCGTTCTTTGCATTTATCAAAATATAACTAAAGGTCGTAGTGTGTACCCACTTCTCCTCTTACACAACTGGGTCGGATTCTTCCTCTTATCTTATTCCATAAGATAAGAGGAAGAATATTGTCAACTTTTCAAAAATTCAATTACTTAAAAATTAACTAAATTTTTGCCATTTTTTTATACTTTGAACTACTTTACCAGTGTTTTTCTTCATTTTAATATGTCATTTGACAATTCTTTTCTTTTGTTTTATAGCAGCAATTTAAACATGCTTAAAAGCAAGTTCAAGTTAAGTCAATGGATCAACGACAAAATATTCTTTCTTATACTTCAAAATTTCAATTGATAATCGCATTTTAATTAAACGTAAACGATAAAAGTATTTTGCATGTTATAATACTTAATACGAAAGTAGTTTTTGCATCTAAATTATTATACATAAAGGCTTTTTATCTTGAGCAAAATCGAGTATATCAACTAGCAGGAAAATAAAAAAGGAAGCATACAGAAATTTCAAATTTCATTTATTTCTAAAATTTAAATAAAATGTTCTATTCCCACAGAGGCCTTTCTAAATGAATTTTGCTAAGCAATATTGGATAATTTTACTGAATAATTTCTTATCAACATTTACACATCTTTAATGTCTATGTATGTTACCTCCGTTTGGAGCGTAATCAATAGCGTAGGAAGCCCTGAAATACTTCATTACTAGGGATTGCAATACCGGGATACCGAATACCGGTATTTTGAGCCATTTGTACCATTTTGTTATACCGGTATTCACAAGTTTAAATACCGGTTTTTCGGTATTTACTAGAAATTTTTAAAATTGTCTCCACGATATGTTCAGGGATCGCCAACATAGCAAAATAGTATACGTTTTTGTTTTTATGTCTCCCTAACGAGCGAAATTAATTAACTAATTAATGGCTTAATTAATTGCTTAAATCTAAATTAGCGAAACATGGATTATCCCTGAAAGAAGAAATTGTATCCATAATGATTGATGGAGCAACAGTTATGAAAAAAGTTTCAAAGTTGATTGGTGCAAATCAGCAATTGTGCTATGCTCATGGAATTCAGTTAGGAATAATAGATGTATTATACCAAAAATTTAAAAAACAGAAGAATCCAAATACTGTGGATATAGACACTTCGGATTCCAACTTCGAAGAGAATTGCTTACTATAATTTATAAAGTTCGAAAAATTGTTAAGATATTTAAACGTTCTCTTATAAAAAATGACATATTACTAAAATATATACTAACTGAAAATAAAACAGAATATATGTTAATAAATAAAACAGAATATATGTTAATATTAGATTCTATTAGATTGGAACTGTTTACTCCTAATGATGGAACGATTTTTGAAACTGAGAAATCCAATCCAAAAAGCAATAATCGACTTAAACCTGTAAATTAATTTTTCAGATAATGAATTTGACTTAATATCCAGAACTATATCAGTTCTACTTCCAATAAAACTGACTACTGAGGCATTATGTCGGAGAGATTCTAATTCATCAACAGCTAATGCAACAATAAATTTCATGTTGCAGTCACTGAAAGAACAGCACACATTAGTATCTGAAGAATTATATATTACATTGAAAAATCGCACAGAAGAAAGGCATACCAAAATAGAAAATGACTTATGGTATTTACATAATTATAAGGATTTTAAAAATGAAAATGAAAAGAAGAAAAGAAAATAACCAATTCAAATCGATAGTGAAAAGGAATTGTCTCTTGAACAAAAATTAGAATTAGCGATAAATCAAAAAATTTCAACGAACCAAAATACAATGCAGAAATCAGCTATATCCAAAAGCATCCGACGAGAAATCGATTTATTTGAAGATGATTTAGATGTAAATACTTGGAAAAAGTATATCGCGCATTGCTAACAGTACCACCAACTAGCGTAGATGCCGAAAGAGCGTTTTCGACAAATGCTAATTTTTGCACAAAATTACTTTTCAGGCTTAATAAGAGTACAATTGATGCATTATGCTTTTTAAGATCACATTTCAAAAATTTGTAATTGTTCCACAAACTGAAAAGTGATATTTACACTTTTTTTGTGATTTAAATAAATAAGATGTTTCTTTACTTTTTTGGGATTATATACTGTTATAATTTATAAGTTACAAATTATCTTTTGTGATATTTACACTCTCTAACAAAATTGGCAAATAAAAAAAAGAAACACCTGTGTTTTCTTTCTTTTTCCAAAATTTCTAATACTGGTATTAAAACCGGTATCCCGGTATTAAGATTTAAAAAATACCGAATACCGGTATTGAAATTTTGGTCCGGTATTGCAATCCCTATTCATTACTTTCTTAGAGTCAAATGAGCGTACAGTTAATGAATCGAATTAAAATATTCTCTTTAACTCGAAAACTGCTCTGACTAACAGAATCACATTGACTTCCAACGTCAAATTATTTGTAAACCCTATTTATATGCAATCAATACGAATAGATTCAAATGTTTTTGCGAATAGCTATTTCTATGCAACACTGTAATTGTTTAAATTGATCCATGTGACGTAGCCCGAATGGAATAACTGAGACATTATTTTAACGCTGCCCGATGCAAGCAACGTTCTATTCAAAATATGTTGTTCAGTTTGGAGACGGTAATACGCTTTTAGACTGCCGTTGTTGTTATTTAGGATTTTATGGCGCAAGGGCTAAATATGATGTTTAAAATGCTGAATTGGATTCATTGTTTAAGGTAAGTATTTTATTTTTTCTTCTTCTGCCGCTTTAAAATAAATTTAATTATAATGTAATTTTAATTTTTAAATATAATTTTGAATTTATTATTTTAAAGAAATTCATTTTCACTTGGATCTTAAAATATTTCGGAACTTAAGTTTTTAAGCTTCATATTTTTCTGTATAAAATAAACCTTACATATTTAGTTCTCTACTGATATCTCATTGTGTATATGAATTCACATTTTATTTAGTAGTTCAATGTTTCCTTTATATTAACATTAAAATTTTTGATTTCAATAAATTTGGTTACAAGTTAAAAATTTTTAAAAACTGTAGTTTCAAAAAGTAAATTGACATAATTTTAGTCAAAATAGCTCAGACAAAACAATCGAATTATAGAAATGAATGAAAGTAGCTTTTTTTAATGTAGTAAGGAATTATATAAAACTCACCTATTTGCTCCTTACTAATCCCAATTATAAGAATGCGTCTTAATAAAGCATTCTTATCTTTCTGAAATGCATAAAGGTGGTTTATTTGTCTTAGACGCATACATCGTTATGATGCTTCTTAGCACTAGTCACACTTTTGTCTTTTTAAAAACTAGTTTTGAATAAGTAATTAGTTTATCATATTTTTGCCTTGATGTAAAAAGATTCTTAGCAAAGGCATCGCAATTAAATACTTTATTTATTTATTTTTTTTCGTTTGTGAATTTTAATTTAAGCATAAAATTAATTCAAAATATCTTTTCCAAAATATTTGAATACACAATTATTTAATTTTACGCAACAGCTCTTTGAAAATAAAAAAGATTACTCAATATCGAGTTAATTTTGCGTTCAATGGATGCGGAAATAACTTTCAGACAATAATATTATCGGTAATTCTTAATAATTGAAAAGCAAAATATTTTATATTAATAATTATGCAAATAAAAACCAGTTTGAAAAATATAAACAGGATTTATCTCGATACTGTATTCAATTGTTTCAACAAATCAAGAAAATAAAACAAAAATCTTAAAATACTCACCAGAATACACATGACTAGTAAATAAAAGTATGAAGAAACAAAACGCAGGAGCTACCTTTCCCATCCGATTCATAATTCTAGATCTCTATTAAACATAATGTTTTTACTTAGAAGATAAAATTCTTGGATCCATCTGTTTCAATCGAAGATGTTTACACTTTTCTGCCGTAAGCTTTTCTCTAAACTTTCACATCAAACAAAATATCTTCCGATCTTGATCTTTTTTTTTCTTTCAATTTCTCTCTCTCTTTCTTCTCTTCAGGTTTTCTGCGATGTTATTGTATTCATATACCCACACTCAGACATGGGTAGTGCGCATCTATACCTGTTTTCTCTGCGTTTTTTTCTTTTTCTTTTTTAGCAATTCAACTTTTTCCGTCTGATCTAACGGGTCATATTAGGCACGCGAATTTCGTTCACAAGAATCACTAGACCGCTTCCTGTTTTTACTGATGTTGCTGAGAACAAAAGGCGATTTGTTCAGATGGCAAATGAGATTCCGCACTCAGTCCCGAACTAAGAAATGAAGCGCAACGTATTTCTTCGTAGGTGAAGTTCTCAGCGCAAAGAAATGAAAAGTGATCAACTCTAGTTGCTTTGGTAAAGCCGGCAAGCAACAAAGGCATGAAAAACTTCATTCGTCAAGCTTGAATTTCATTTTTAGATAAACGCCGTGAGTCAGTTTAGAAAGCTTAAGACCGTTTTTTTTTTTCAGAAAGTTTTGTCTAATAGTGATGAGGATGTGACCTTGAGAACAATAATTGAATTTGCAGTAAGCAGACTGTCCAACTTCGGTTGCGCCCTTTTTCTGTCAAAAAAAAAAAAAAAAGAGAGAGAGAAAACATTTACTGAAGTTTTTTTTAAACTAAAACCTAGTTTTTATCCACGCAAAACAGATGTATTTCAGAAACTTTTTCTAAGTTAAAATTCAACCATCTCCGCGTCCTGCACATGCATCTTTAAGCAGAAGAGAATGTAAGTCGATTGTGAAGTTCAGGTATCTGTTAAACTTCAGGTTTCCGGTAAGAAGACCTGAGGGAAGTTTCCAAGATGAAAAGTAAACTTTTCGGAATCTCCGTTCCTTCTTCAGTATTGTGTGAAGAAGGGGCAAATTTCAGGGGAAGGGGAGAAGCAATGGGTAACCTTTTAGTGCTCGCAACCTTCCCCACCTGTTAAGAAAATATTACAAAGGGACGATCTCCAACCCTGAGAAAATGGAAAGGTACCATCCTCCAAACCCATTTTGCATTCAGTGGCTGGATTCTGAACAAGTCGTAAAAAAGATGTAAACAGTGTCAACAATGGGATAAAATTCTCTTTGTTACAGAGGAAATAATGGTGAAACCACGAAGTTATCTCTGTTTTTCAAAAGACAAATGCTTCGTTCTGCGATTCAATGGCTTGATTTTATACAAATCACAAGAAAAGGGATGTCAATAGAATTCCACAATGAATAATTTTTTTTTATTTCATAGATAAAAGTTTGATGGTGAAAAAATTGAATTATCTAAGTTCTACAGAAGTTCAATTATTAATTTATAAAATTAATGGGAAGGTTACATTAGGATTATTAAAAGCACTGAAACTTAAGTAATGTTTGCGTTATAGAAATGATCAAAAGACAATTCTTACATAATAATGACTCTACGCATAAAGAATTAAATATACAACATTTCATGTCAACTAGAATAAAGCTTAAAAATTCTACAAAAAAGGAATTATTTTAAAACTTGACAAATAAAAAAATGTAAAAGGAAAATTTGTTACAAAATGAGTGATTAATTCTTCTTTTTTTTATTGGAATCAACTCTTGTCAATTTGAACACGTATCTGATAAGTAGTAATGCTCTCCAATAATACGAATTGACATGAGAGTTGTTTCTACATTTCATTGGCATCTCAACTGGTTTAAATTTTCTCAATAAATTCCACGCTTAGAAAGCTTTTATACAAAAAAGTCGTTAGACGTATCAAGATATAACAATAAAGACATTTTTAGTCCATGGGTCGTGGTCAGAAATGGTATCAGAAGCGGAATTTTGGGGTCATAAAAACAAGTGCTTTCGACAGATATTCCAGTGTTAGTTACCAAGAATATTTTTAATCTAACATAATCTGAAAATTTCCATAAATGCATTAAATAGATGTATTAAGTATCTTCACACTATTATTAATTTTAAATAGTTTAATCTTTTTTTTTATCAATGCAATGACCATTTAAATAATTTTGTATGTTTTAATCACTCTTTTTATGCAACGCTTGCAAATATATTTATATAGAAATGAACTGTATATAATAATTTCATTTTCGGAAACCCTCCACACTTTTGAGCATGCATCAGGATTCGTTTATTTGAAGGGTGTTACTCAAAGAAGAGAAGATATTTACATTTAGCAATAGGATGAATTCAGATTATTCGCGGAATCAAGATAAATTTGAGGTCATCCTTCTGCGAAAAATCCCTTAGCGAAGCGTAAGCATCGAAAAGTACTAGTCTAAGGATTCTGAAACGAGCATTATATATATATAATAATTTTTAACTATTAAAGATTTCGACCCTGAAATGTTGACGAATTCAAACCTCCCCGAGTTCTAAAAACCCGTTTTTAGAATTCTATCTATTAGTGAATGTGATTACTCAAAAAGGGAGCGAGTTTAACAAACGAATTTCATCCGCCATCTTTGGTCCAAAATTGTAGATCTATTTTGGACGAAATCCGTGCTACGCCTGTCTGTTCCTTTGTGTGCATATGAACAGAATAACCCCAAAACGCAATAAGCTTGTAAGTGAAATTGAGTGCATGTCTTGACAATAAAATTGTAGATTGGTATCATTTTTTTTTTATTATTCAGTCTTTCAAATAGAAGTGGTCCAAATTTCCTGCTCGATTTTCCTCACTGCATGACGAACTTAAATTAGTTTAGTTACTTTAACGCCCAGTTTTGAAGCAACAAGTGGGTTACTTCAGTCAGAATACGAGTATGACACCAGAGCTGGTACCGTCTTTTCTAAATTTCTGCACCGCAACATTGGGAGAACTTTTGATTCACAACGTCAGATTTAGCATGCACCAGGCCCACAGACACAATGGATCTTTAATAGAATATGGTATCGAAACAGAAACCTTTGGCTCCCAAGCCAAGACCTGATGCCAGTAGGCAGCCACGGCTATATGAAACTAATCACAATGCGAACCATATTGCGGAAGTATATAAGAAAGGCGAGAGGAGAAGTTTTGGCTGTTTTGGAAATAATAAGATTGTGGGTTGTAGAAAATGATGGTTATGCTGATACTTAAGTATTAACCAAGCGCCAGCGATTAATCGCCGAATCACCAGTTTTCGACAGCATTTTCTTCTATTTTTTCTAATAAATGTGTATCATTAACCGCATACTAATAAAGACTACTAGTTACGAAAGAATTTAGTAGCGTGCAATAATTGGTGATTAATCGCTGGGTTGCGATTAATACATAAATACCAGAACTAATATATTTTGGATGACTTTCTTCCAACCGACTAGATTTTTTGACGATTACGATACTTTCTCTTTGTGTATTTCTAAGGTTAAAAAATCACCAAAAGACGCAAGTTAATAGGGGTTTTTGTTCCCCCGTTACTAAAATTCGACTATGTTTGCCAATAGCATGCGGTTAACGCTTAAGTATCCACCAGGTGCTACAAAAAAGAAATGATCGAAATATTTTCTAATGTTCATAAGTATCAGTGCGTGTGATAGATAATCTATTCCCTTTGTTGTGCAAGTGAAATAAACTTTATTTTCTATAATCACGCGAAAAAAGCATCAGTATCTGGTAATGGACAGAAACTCTTTGTCAGAGAAAAATTCACACAATTGAATCATGTCTATATCTCTTTTCGTACTTTTTTTTTTTGTATTTGTTCCAGGATAATGCAAAATCAATACGATTGGAAATATATTTATGTCATTTTATTAGCAAAAAAAATGATGGAAGCGATGGGAATCAATACTACTGTGTACAAAATATCACACGCAAACGAATGATCAAAGACTATCACAAATATGGAGAAAAATGAACCACACAATTTGTTGATCGAAGCAAAAGATATAGGAGCCTACGTAATTAGATAACCATTTAAAGAGCGAGGGTACTCTCCCTTCACCTGTTTAGTGTACGTATACCATATGCGCGTTTTTGTTCCGTAGTACAATGAAAAAAATGAGTATGTATTTCGAATCTTATCCAACTAACAAATTGAATCTATATAATCGATAAAAATTTCCAATTGCGATGTAAAGAAAATTTTATTTATCTAAGTCATTGCGTTTCCGTGCATGAGAACAGATTTCGTCCAAATTTTAATAGAGATCTACAATTCTATCATAAAATCCCTTTATCTCTCTAGCTCGTTGCGTTCTGATACGAAGACAAAGTATCTGATCTTTTGCATGCATTAAAGAGGCAAATGAGATTTGGTTAATAGTTTTAGCATCTAAAATGTAGATTCCTTAAAGGAGTTGATTGTCTGTATTTTCTCATGAATGTAAACGTGATAACTAAACTTTGCAATAGCTTAAATTAATAAAATTTACTCTGACTACAATTAGAGTTCTTTGTTAAACTTTAGTTTCATCGGTCAGAAAAAATACGGTGCAAATTCACATTCGATTTTCTGGTACGGCACGTCAGAGATTAAACGCCAATATAAGCCGAAGATCTCACCCTAGATTAAGTAAAAATACTGTGTTCGTGCCAGTTTTTCCGATTTTTCGTAACTTTTGGTCGTTAATGGCATGCAATGAATACACAAGTACAGGTTTTCTACCCTATACTAAGAATCGCATATTTTTTATATTTCATAATGAAAATACGTGAACTCGTGGCATTCGCAAACTTGCTCAAGGTCCATAATTTTATTTGGGGGATGGGGATAAAACTTTTATTAAAGAGTATGCGAGAAAGTTTTGAGGAGACCATGCCCTCTGATTGAAATATGTGTTCATGTGCACATTGACAAACAGAAAGGCTTCCTTTGAACAGATTTCATAAGACATTTGATAGGAATGTGGCGATTTGATATTAAAGCCAAATAGTAAATTTTCTCATTCTTTCTTTTTGCATTTCTTTATCATGTTCGCGGGAAGGATTGAAAAGCGAAAGATTTATCAGAAACCAGAACATATTGCAAAAGAAGCAGCTCTAATTTCAAAAATGCTTTTTTTTTTTTTTGGTATTTATGGAAATTTGAGATGGGAAAATTTATTAAAATCACAATCTAATGTTTTGAGAATTGCGAGGCTTTATTGCGCGAGAAAGAAAAAATTGAAATAATCTGAAATTTTATTAATAGTTTTTTAAAAAAACCAAGCTAATATTCATTAAAAAATCATTGAATTTTCTCGTGAATTTTATTTCAGTTGACGCATTCTTCACTTCATTATTATTCTCCAATTCATTATTCACTTTATTATTAACAAACAGGATTTTAGCCTTCAGACTAACAAATTGCAACAAGCAACTCTATCTCAAATTTCAAAATTTTACAACAACAAAAAACTTTTATCAACCAAACAACATAAATGGCGTTTTTTTTTTTTTTTTTTTTTTTTTTTTTTTTTTTTTTTTCCCCTCCACATTAGGGATGAATATGAGGTTTCCATTTATGGGAAAAAAAATCCGCAATATTTGCAAATAGTTATGAAAAATTCAATTTTTTCTCCATCTTTGTAAAATTTGCCAAACGAAGAAAGTACTGTTTGTTAGGCGACCAATAAAGACTAATTTGACCGTACTGACTGAATAACACTAGTCTGAATGAATCCTATTTTGCAATATGTCGAGAATATGTTCAAGAAAAAGCAGCAGTAAATCCTTTTCACATTTAACTTTTATTACCTTTCAGCAGAAAAGAAAAATTAAGGAAATCCACAACTTTCACACAGTTTCCGTTATTAGACTTTCAAAACACAGACTAGTCGACAACAATGCGTTTCCGAAAAGCGTAACTTTGATCACCATGACTCCTATAATGTCACATGCAAACACTGTAGAGGAACAATAGTCTACTTGGGTAAGTTCAAATAAAAATATTGCTCTAATTTTTCATATTACTTTTTCAAATTTTTGACATAGAATCTTTAGAGGAACAGTTTTCATTTACAAAATATTCTTCAAAAATTTCAACCTAAGTGCTGTTTCCGTCAAGAATTTTCAAATCAGCAAAACATTTCGTCAAGAGACAAGTGAAGATTCATCAAAATTGATCGGGATTTTAATGAATCTTCACTTTTAGAATTCCATGAGACCGAAAAGAAAAAACACCTATACACAATTTGTAATTTCCTAGTTGTACATATATAAGCGAACACAATAAACAGGAAGAAAGAAATAGATGAAATTTTGTATATAATTAGTATTATTTTTTCGAATACAATTTCTGAGTTATTGTTTTAAATTTGTAGATTTGTATAAATTTTGGTCCAAATCCATCTACACTAAGGCTAATGAATTGTGTCTATATGAATACGACAGTAGAAAACCATAGTGTCAATGGCATAATGAGAGCATGTAAAGCTTGGGTTTAATATGATTATTCCGTCCCAGTCGTCATTAGGGATTTAATATGACTAAATGACGCCCTTTGTTTGATATATTTTTCTTTCCTTCATCATATTTAACTGTAAAAAAAGACTAAGTAGCTTTACCATGCATCCCAAAAGGTAGCTTTTAAAGCATCTATTCCTGTCCCCAGCCGCTACGCCACAATAACATAAAATGGATTCGATTACACCTCACCTGGAGCATGTATACCCTGTTGCAACCCCCCCCCCCCCAATTTCTACGCCACTGTCTGCTGTGAAAGTTAAAATGGAGAGAGAGAATGGTGACTAAATTTTTGGCTCTCATCATTTGCTTCTGAAGTTCCGCCGAAAAGAAACAATATCATGTATCATTACATTTAAAAACGGTTGTAAATTGAATTCATTTCACTAAAATTTGAAAACTTATCCTTCACAATCTGGTTTAATTTTGCTTTGTATCCTGAGCATCATAATTTATTGACCAAATTATTTTAAAAATTAATTGCATTTTTAAAAAAAATTCAAATTGCCAATATGAAGTAATTAGTAAATTTCTTTCACACTTTCAATTATTTTTCAGAATCATTAGCACTGTTACATTTTAGAATGTTACATCTTGGACAATTTTTTCGCCTTTATTAAGTTTTTAAAAAATTATTAACTGAGTACATTAAAGTTTTTTCTTAACATATTCTCTGTCTAGCTTCGGTTTCTTAAGAAAATTCCAAATGATGCAAAGTCTAAACTATAAATATATATATTTGCGTTGTATTTTACATTGAATTTTTCAGTCTTCCGTTAAAATATTTTTCACTCTGACCTGAACAGGAAGTTGTAATGTTTCATTCTAATAGAGCCGACCTGAACATCTTTTCCCAAACGCAAAGATCGAGAGCGATTTTCTTGTAGGAAATTCAAATTTGCAATCGATGAAGAGCAATTCAGATATTTTTCTTTAGTACTCACTCATCCGCGATGCTCGACATAAACCGTTAGAATCAATTTATTTCTCCTTGGCGTTACGTTCCAGGAAGATTACCTGGATATCAAGGTTATGGAAAGCAGGGTCGATTTTCTCTTTCGTGCACATTCGCTCCTCTGTTCTTGGAATTGACATTCACGTGCAGGTCTAAAGCTCTGAAATTGCCGATGCATAAATGTTAAAATTGCGTGGACGTTAGAATCGGTAAGGTGAAAAAAAAAAAAAAAAAAAACCTTGCCGTGTTCGAATATTTCAGTTCAGAAAATGACAGTATAATGCTAATTTTTCACTGCACTTGACTTTGACGAAGTGGAAACTAATTTTAATCTTCAAATTTTTTAAATTTATCTTTTATTGTAAACTGTGCACTTTACTTGTTAATAAGGAATAATTTGATAATACTGGAATTATCAAAGAGTAAAGTGAAGCAAAATATTCTTATTATATACGCATCATTTATCACATTACACTTCTATCGTTTCATAATTCATTTAGTCTTTTACAGGTATGAGTTTCATATTATTACAAATAAAATGTTTTGAAATAAATAGAATTTTAATGAAAATCTCTTTTAATCAAGGATATTAATTTCCAGTAGATAAATTTCGCACATTTTTATGCCATTTTTGTTTAAATATAGCATGGGTGCAAAAGTCACCCACGCTACCGTCATTCATTATACTATAATCGTTGTCCGAAAATAAATAATGATAATAATCGAACCATTAATTAATGATAACTAAAAAGAAATATAATTAAAATAAGTAAGACATTTTCTGTATGAAGACGATTGCGAAAAATATTTTTGCTTATTCATATCCAAGAATTAGTAAGAGCTCTTGGTGGCGCGACTTACAATGGTATATTTTCGACTTCCGCAGACAGTAAGCCTTCGAATGTGCTGCAAAATGAGACAGATGATTTATTAAGCCTACTGGATATAAATGCTATGGAAATATTACAGTTCTAATTTATGTAATGTTTCATCTAACCGAAATTTTAAAATACACAAAAAGAGATATAAAAGAAAATTGAAATTATTCTGCTAACAAGATAGGTTTCAAGTGTATAGATATTATTAAAAATGAGACTATATAGATTTTGAGGCACTAAAGTGTGATTTATAAATTTGAATGTTATGACATTCATGTCATTTTGCAAGGCAATGAAAATAAATGTTATGACATTCACATTAGCGAATGTGATAAACAAAAAACTACATTATACTATATGAAATTGTATTTTATGCCTTAATAATGACTTTTGGGATCAAAAAATCTTGTCAGTGACCATACATAAACGCAAAAGAATATTTTAAATGAAACACTTTCATTGACCTTATTAGATTAAAAGAAAAATGTTGAAATATTTTCATCGTAGTTTCATCGTAAAATTTTAAGAATTTTTCAAATTTTGAATGTGCTATTTTTTTAAACTCTCTATGAAATAATTCTGATTTTTTAAAAAAAGGATAGAAATGATCCAGTTTTTATTTTATTTTTCGAAATGAATTGCTTTTTTCCGATGGCATATCCAGGTGGTTCAAATTCTATCAGGCTTTTGCTGCCTTGGTATTTCAATGACATCACATACCATTATTAATAATAATAAAACCGAAAGTAAGTGAATTGATTAATTCAGATATTTACAAGCACAATGGACCGCTATCATCAAAATCATTATTAGAAAAATGTAAAAACTGACAAGATATATTAAAAAATTATTCTTTTCGAAGAAAAATAATTATCTACGATTAAATGTATACCATATTTTGTAGTTTAAAAGATGTGCAAATGAATAAAGCTACCACCTGGGGCAAGGATCCAACAAATTCCCACGAAGAGATAGAGAGTGAAAGCAACTTGAAAGTATGTCATAAAATAAAATAATAATAAAAAAAAATTGTTCGTAATTATAGTACCCACGATATCAGCCCCTCTCAAACCAACTACTTTCAAAACGTGATCTGCAGCATTAAGAAGATTTCTCCGCTACCTATCGCTTTGAGCGATTTTTCTTGTTTTTATGCTTTAGGTTCATGGTGTCAGAGTCTAACATAATGCCCTGCAAATGATAATGGAAAGTGGTGTAAGATGGCATTGAAGAGGCCCCCTACCTTCTAAAGGAATCTCGTTTTGAAGACACTCGGTGCTATCAATTTTTTGGTCAGAAAATAACTTTGAGCGTCGTTATCGCTTCGTGAGGGCATTTTTTTTTTTTTTTTTTTTTATGACAGACTTTTTTTTTTCCTTATCAGTTAACGTATTTTCGGATTGCAAAACGCTTGGAAATGCTGCTTTTTGAATGAACTGATTTACTCCTTGCTGGAGAGGTTTCAACATAGTTTCTGATTGATTTAAACCTTTACCGGATGTTTCTCTGCGAAAGTTATTTGAAAAATAATGCACTGAGATTTCGCAGTAAAGGTTTGTATGCAATACAAATCACTCCTTTTGCAAACACATGTTAACCTGAAGCGAAAAATCGCTTGGGAAAGACTGTGATAGTTGGTGCATTGACTTTTTTCAAGGGCATTTTCTAGAAGAGGAAATCGTACACAGACTTGCATGAGTTTCATTTTTTAAGTCGGGTCGACGACCGAAATTTCACTTTTCATTTTGGACCGACCAGTGGCAGATTTTCGATTAGTTAGCTCTCAGGGTCGATTAAAAGAATGTTACTAACCTGTTTCCAAATAAATGAATTTATAAGAATACAAATTCTATGAATTATGAAACAGTAAGACAATATTAATATTTTGCCAAGCATAATTAATCAGGTTCATTACATTCACTTTCTTATTACGTTATTTACAAACGCCAAGCTAATGCTTAAATAATATTGCACTATTAGTACAAAATGCCTAATAACATTTTCATATTTTCACAATATTATCCGGAATTGAGAATATCGAACAGCATCATGGGATCATTGTACAGCATCTTGCGCTAATAGTATGTATGTGTATTAAACACCGGCATTCTATGGAATACCTAGGTACTTTAAAGAATTCTGTACGTTTGAGGCAAAGTATGAAATATTATACACTTTCTTTGCCCATTGTATATAATACATAGGCATACTATAGAATGACAAATGCTTTTTTTGTCCATGAAAAAACGCTCAAGGTAACGCTATTATTTAAACATTTTGTAAGTATAAAAACAAAAAAATATTTTCATCTTCCCTAGTATGGTTACAGAATATATTATTTTTAGGACATTTTGTGTATGCATGTAAATCACTGGTTTCCTTTAAATACTCACAACATGTAGCAGAAACGGAAGTCTTTTTGGTAAGCATGACATCATCATGTTGGTTTAATCCATCGTCAAATATAATCTCATCTATGTTTTTTTTTTAACTGGCTTTTTTACTCGTATCGATAATAGATGTCAAACTTTTCCGGTTTGACATTTGACATTCTGTAGAATGTCTAGGAAGTGCATGAAAAGTTCAATCATTTCATACGTTGCAGGCCAGTATTTGGTATTCTATAAAATGCCTAGGTACTGAAAGTCGGATTTTATACATTGCCGATAGCATATATAATAAATACATAATATATATATATTCGCAAAGTTAATGCAACAAAAATTATGAACCCAAAATGAATCATGTTGATTAAGATAAATATGTGTTAAAATGTGAATTGGAACAAGTTTATTAAAAGAGAGGCCTTATAAAGCAAAATTTCTAGGGTCGCAAAAAGCCTAGATCTGCAACTGGGCTCGACACGTATTTAAAATGCAGATAGCCACCGTATTGAAAAGTCGATAGATTCGTAAAAAAAAAAAAAATCCCTATTAAAGGATTCATGCCTTTTGGAAAAAAGAAACAAAAAAAAGTTAGATTCTAAACATTAGAGAAAAATATTTTATTTTAATAATCAAGAAAAATATTTTTATCGGTGAAATTTTCTTCAAAAGTATTACACTTTAAATATCATTAAATAATGTTTTCTTCTTCTTCACTAAAAAATACCCTTAACCGATTTTTTTGTGATATATTTATCCTCTGATGTTTCTTGAGCAGTATTTTCACTCCTACTTCGTACTTTTCGTATAAAAATCCGTTATTTTAAATTGTTTGCTTTTAGCTGAGTTATTTATAAAGTTTGGCATTTAGTGCTTTTTCATAAGCTGAAGGCTCCTTTCTTTTACATACATTTGCTTATAGAAGTTCTTACCGTTTTCCATAGAGCTGACACATTTCAAATATTTCCAATCTTTTGCTTGTTGTTTAGCAACTTTTTTTTTTTGTTAAAATCTTTTAGCAAGATTTGTGTTATCCGGTAATTTTCATAATTCTCAAGAATCAGGTACTAACGACCTTCTGTGTGAATGGGGGATTAGGAGAGACCAGGGCTAGTTGTAACAAGCACTTTAGGCAGATGTTTCTAGAATTTGTAATCAGAAATTTCTCTGGATCTGATTCTTATGACAGGCCCTATTACATAAGTAAAACTAATGCCCAACCAAAACAGTAATGAGAGATTGTGAATATGTACTCTGTTTTAGCTAGTTAATGCGGAAAAATATTTTGTAAAATTTAGTTTGAGATGAGTTTATTTTTCAAAACTATTTTACTTTCTCTATGTATTAAGTTTTAAAAAGCAAATTTCATTTTTTTTCTAAACACAATATTTCTTTTTATTAATCTATAAAATTATCCAAAACTATGAGATGAGGCAAGTTGTGACAAAATATTGGAGTGCTTTGATTTATGTAATCCGATTTTCTGCTTTAAATGTTAGCATACACTCTCACTGATCACATCTCTTCCTAAGGATTCAGCATGGAAAGAGTCTAATAAAAGTCACTTAATTAAAAAATACCTCTTTCTAATTGACAGAAGATGAAAAGAAAAAAAAAAAAAAGACTTTGGCGACATAATTGATAAAGAATGAAAATAAAAATAAAGGATAAAGGGAAAATTTTAAGAAAAAAATATTCCAAAACAAAAAATAAATGAAAAAGGGTGAAGAGGATTTTGAACTAATATACAGATTCTAAAAATGAAAACTGGTTTTGTTCTATCTTGCAGAGATGTGTGCTGCAACAGGGACGACATATTATCTAACACTCTTATTCCGTTTTGGAGTAACGTTCGGATTGTTTTGGGACAGACCAGGTAAGTTTGATCCGATGACGAGGATAGTGCCTATACTGACATCTCCTCTTTAAATTTTCGCGTCATATCAGGGGGAATTCGTTTGGATCAGACAGATTGAACGTATACCAGACCTTCTTACACGGCGGTTCCTCCGCGAAATCGGGGCTCGAACAAGGAATACTCGGACCCCAGGGCCAAGAAATTGAAAACAAAACAAAGTGGCCCGAAAAATGAGTTCAGTACTTAATTTTCAAAATTTAGGTGCAGAATGTGTGTTTTGGAAATAGTCTTGCTTGCAAATGCAATTCTTACGTAAATGGAGTTTTATGCTGATTGGTTAAATGTTTTTATTTTACTGTAAATCATTTAATAAAATCATTATGCTAAGTGATAATAATTACCAAATATATTGTTCATTTTAAAAAAATAATTAAGCAATGGTAAAGAGAAAATGATTTTAAATATTGTTTTTTGTTGTTATTGTTGTTGTTACAACTTGACCTTCATCTTTTACTATTTTCCCCTTATTTGGAGCAATTTTTAACAGTCGACAAGTTTTGAAAAAATATTTATTGTGCTAAAATCAGCAAAATCATTTAATGTTTTTTATGCATATTATGACTGAATAATTAAGCTATTAAAAAGTGGTTATAATTAAGGAATTGCAAATAAAATTTAAAATATAAACATTTATCCAAAAATTCCATAACTACTCTAGGTTCCCCTATAGGCTTTTTCAATGTGATTGCACCCTTTTGACCTGAATATAAATTAAGCCTGTTGCGTCCTTGATATTTGTTTCTTTATAGAATTTTAAAAAAAGAAAAGACATTAAAGAGTAAATACAAAAACTGGAATGTCTTGTTTGCATTTAAAAAACGAAACTAAGAAAATTATTGGATTCTGATGCGCCTTGTTGTAAATTAAAAACTCTTTAACTTATATAATCATGACCCCTCTTGAGAGTGAAAAAGAATTTCCCAATCTCATGTTCCCCCTACAAAAATATTGTCTCAGTTCCGAAAATTGAAAAATAAATAAGAAAAAGAAACAGTAATTGTCGATAAACGGAAATAAGTTCAATTTAAAATAGTCGCACAACAAATTTTATTAAAATGCTTTGACTCTATGAAACTTAAAAATGATAAAAAAAAAAATATTTAAGAGGATACTTTATGAGCAGATATTGAAGAAGCTGTAAAATAAAAATTCTGCTAACATTTTCGTATTTCCAATATTGTGCGCTAAGCTCTTGGAATCGCAACCAAAATTAAAGAACTTCTAATTATAGAATTTAAATAAAATGTTAAAATTCTAGAAAAATGAAACAAAAGAAGTTTCGCTTTGATTCGGAATCCAGTTCAGGTTCAAAACAAAGAAGAAAAAAAAAATGGAAGCATGTTTATGAAACCTCTCGAATTAATGTCTAATTTGTAATTAAAAACATAAAATGTATAATAGTAAAGCAGAGCAAATGGTATGAACGCAGTCTCAGAAAATAGTATGAAACCTTCGTTATTTTATATTCACAACTGCAATAAAAACATCGTTAATAATCAGTTTTGATCACATGAACATTCTTCGAATAATTGCTTTCAAAATAGGTGCAAAATCGCAAAAAAATGCAGTAGTCGTTCAAAAAATTTTTTTCATCATGTTGTATGGATCAACTTTACAAATAGTGATGTCTCAAGAGGTTGTTGAGGAGTGTCGATCGAACCTGTGACGTCCTCAGAGATGAGCGACATCAAACATATTATTTATAATTTAAATGCATTGCTAAAATTGTTTTCGGTTATTTTGGTATATTTATCTCCATTTCTCAGATCGATTTTGACTGTAAAATTCCGTTCATCTATTTCTCTTTTAACTTAAGTGAACAGATTTTTTGAGCTTGAGCTCAGGATTCTTAGAAATCGAACAAGGAGGGATAAAATCAAGCAGGAATTAAAATAGTAATAAATAAATTAAAACACCTCGAACTGTCCAAGTCAACCCTGTACATCTATTCACGCAACCACTAGTTCTAAAGATCGTGGACCTAAACTTAAAAGAAATTACCGGCGTTTAACAGGAGTGCTATCCCGGATCGCTTAGGTATACTTTTCCTTCCTCCTAAAATTCTGTTAGCTATGGTTTCTCATCTTTTCAAATGTTTTCATAGACCTTTGCAGCCCGTTTCGGACATTATTTATATCCAGATAGACTGGATTTGTATGGGTTCACTGACCTTTCAGAGGGAAAGATTACAGAAAATCCTATTTCATTCACCGATTACCAAAACCGGAAAACCACATCTCCCATCTCTGCTCTTAAAGTCGGAATTTTTTCTTCTCTCTTAAACCTTGGCGACCAGCTGATTCACCGGAGATCTAAGCTATATTTAATTTCAGTTAAATCGTTTCGATTCAATTTCATGTCCACAATTCTGTCAAACATTAAAGCCGAGTGATTTTGTCTTACGTATGCACTGGTTCTTAAATGCATTTACCTTTCAATTAGAGAAAAGTCTCATGGTATTATGTAGCTATTAAAAATGTCAATGGCCGGTTCATCTGTCTTCGTTTTGTAAATTACACAGATTTATTCGTTTGTAACTTCACTTTTTATTCATTATGTAAACTATACAGGTATTAAACAGTATCCTTTTTCTTTGGCATTAAAAAATGGAAGAAGATCACGCTATTAAATATTTAATGAAACAATGAAAACAATTTTAATATTGGGGCAACAATGTAATCTAATGCTAGAAATTAGGCAAAAAGAATTCAATTGCCAAAATTAAGAAAATGTTTGAAAGAGTGTTAAATTAGTATCATTGACAAAACAATTTTTTGAATATTAAGATGACATAAAAATAAATTATGTCCCGTAATATTTTTGGAAGTTATGGTTGAAAAACACCGACATTTCGCTTAATTTTTAATAAATTAAAATTAGTATTAATTTTTTAAAAAAATCATACCGATTTACAGAATTCCATTCTCTAATAAAACCTCTAAAAGTTTGGTGGCTACAAACCAAACGAGTTGGCCTGTAGAGCATCAACACAAACACATTCATATTTATTGATAATAAAATAACTTTTTTTAATCTATTTTAAGATGCTTACTATTGAAATGATCTAATACAAAATTATTTAGTGAATTTCTCAGAGGAATTGTAAACGATTATCTGAAATCGGGAGATCTAATCCTAGTGCTTTTTATCTAATGTCATGGATTGTAAAAAAAAATCATTGGGACGAGAGTGATTTGTAAGAAGTCTTTTGTGTGCTTTTGCAATATTGTGGAAGCGAAACTGGGTGTGTAATAATAAATATTTGCATATTTTTTGATAAGTATATTATCAAGACATTATAGATAACAAAGATTGCGTGATTTGAAGCATATAATAGCTCGTTAATATGAGATACCAATAGTCGTACTTAATGAAGAATTAATGATATTCCAAGGAAGTGGAATACTGAACTTCCATTATTCATTAACCCTTTGATTGCTATGGGTGCTGTATTAGACTCGTAGTCCAGCAAAAATAGTTACTACAGTAGTGTAGTGTTACAAATTTTAAAAAGGAAGTATTTCCAATTACGTAAATTTCTACAACATCCTATTTCGAAAGAGTAAAGAAATTTGAGAACTAATCATATCCTTGAATAACAGACTACCAAAAGTTTCAAATTAAAATCTGCGAATAACTTGTACCACAAATAGTAATTTTTAGTAGCATTATGAAGATTATGTTTTAAATGTTTACCTCTAGAAAGTAAAATGTTAATTATACAAAATTAACAATGCCAAGAAAATGAATAATAAACAAATAGACCATTTTTAAAACATAAAATCTATGATGGAAAAAAAGAAACATACTTCCATTAAAAATCTACGTTTTGAGCAAACAGAATTTGCGTACCTAAACTAAATCAATTTTAAATTATGTTCCACTGAAGGTGTTCATTTATTTGAAAAAAAGATATGGATTCTTTCAGCATCGACGTCAATGGAGTTAGCACGATTCAATTCCATGACTCGAAAAGATTTTAAAGAAGAACGTATCTTCGATGGCAAACTTACGAAAGGTGTATAATTTGTTATCATAAACGTACAGAGAATCTGAGATCAAAAGTTTTGGTTCACTCTCTGAAATATATTCATATGAAGAACAAGATGAATAAATTTATCATTACCATAAAATGAAATTTAAACAATATATTGTGATAAGCAGGTAATAAATTTAGTAAAAGTAATTTTTAAAAATCATGTTTAATTTTGTGCTATGAAAGATAATTTTTTATTTTATTTTCATTGTATTCGATTCTTTTATTTTTAATTTATCTTTAATCTTATCGTTATGAATTACTTTGGAAATATGAAATCATTTTATTTTAAATTCACTACTCGATGGCGCCACCAATATGGAATTGAAATTTAATTCCATTTATCAATTAACTAATAATTAAGCTCTAAAAACATTTAAATTGTCTATTTTTATAGCAACGCATAAGCGTAATAAATTTCAAAGCTCTAGATGAGTAAAAAATTGATTACAAGATTCTACCGTTACGAACGAATAAAGAGGAGAAGTTATATAAAATTGTTTAAAAATGAATTTTATCCATAAAATTACTTTGGGTAAAATTAATTCAAAAAGTATTTTCAAAAATTATTAATGAAGAAAGAGGCCAACAGATAATTAATACAATATAAAATTAATACAATATAAAGCTCTCCAACAGGACCAGAGCAAGGGCAAAGTTAAGGAGGTTCAGATGATTAATCCTGCATTTAACACATAAGATAAAATAATAAAGATACACTTTATCAGTTTGCTTCATTGCAAAAACAAGCATTTACTAGTTCACTTTGATAAAATTTATTAGCACACGAATGTCTCATAATAGCAAAATGATTTATAATAATTTAAAAAAAAAATAGCTATTTTTGTATTTATATAATAAAGTTTAAATTTTCATCATGAGAGCAAGAACCCGAAAGAGCCATATTAGCAGTCATGAAGTAATAAACCTAGCATTTAATTGAATGTTCCGCATTTTAATTGTCTTTTTCGAGCAGCCAGGTTCAAAATGTAATAATTTAAAGAAATAAATATATTTTATCAAAAATCAATTACCTGTAGATGTAACCCAATAAAAAATAAAGCTGAAGAACTGCATTGATGGTCGAGTGCGGATCTAAGCTTTCAATGGATAGTTTTAGTCTGTTTTTGTTTCGTGTCTATTTTTCGAAATGAAGTTGAAATGGCACTAAATATTTCATTACATGAATATCACAGCTGTGACCTAGAATCTAAGTTATTGTGCATTTGCATGTTAAAGGTCTTTTTGGATTTTTCACTTCCAGTTGACATTCTTTTTTTCCACTTGTGACTAAAACAGGAAAATATGACTGCCTTTATTTTATAGACTAAAAAGCTGTTTTTTAATGAAACAAAATCTCTCATTTATAATTTTTGTTTCTTTCATCACTAAACTCCATGATTTTTAGGTGTCATTAAAAATTAAGTAACACTGTCTAACAGCCATGAAAAATAATTTCTGTGAAATTCCTACGCATCGAACTTTCACACAACAAAAATCTTAATATATTGAATTTTTTAATCAGGAACCGTGGATTAGCAATAGAATATTGTAACTTTAAAGAATTAATTTCTGTATATCGAATAAAATTTCCGTACATCGAGCCAAAATGTTAGAATAAAAATTGATGTATTACTTTTGCAACTAAATGTCAAATTTCGTTTCATTGATTCCTATTGTAATAAAAATTCTCGGAAGTTTAAGGAAAACGCAATAAACGTTTGATTATTGATTTGTTATTCTGTTCTATGAATCTTCTGCCTAACTTAACATTAAATTCAAATATGCTTTAGGTTTCTTATAGAGAGTGTGGCCTCTAATCGGTCATCTTTAAATGTGAAAAAGTAGATCAGTTCAGATGTATACAGAGGCGTACCAGCATAAAATGGTGCCCAATGCAAATGCCAAACAGAGCCTCTCCCCACTCTTATTTAAAAAAAAAAAAAAAACTGCATTTCGCATAATCCTTTCCTTTTCCACAGATTTTGTGCCAGAGAGCACTAAGTTTAAAGTTGTAATGAAACTTAAATATTAATACATAAGCTATTTTTGGACTTTTATGATTTAAATTTTCTAAACTAGCGTCAATTATTTAATGTGGCCCAACTGTAATTAATTTAATTATTAAATTTATTTGTAAGTTTTGATACTCTGAAATCAGTAATTACTACAGTCAATAAGAAATTAAATGAATAAAAAAAGAACAAGTGGACAAAAATTGCATTATGTTTGCAAAATTTCGATGCATGAATTAAATGAAAATGTCCTGCAGGCTTTGTAGTTTGCTTAAGTTAATGATTTAAGCCCTTACATTTAATTTCTATTTTTAAATAAAAACATGAGTCTTAGTTAATATTATTTATTATTTGGACCGAGCATGAAATTACAGTGATTTCGTATTGAATAGCTATTTATAAAATACATATTTGAGCTATATTACATCTGAATTACAAATGAATTGTCACATATGCTTTCATTCTGAAACAAAGTAAAATTACTATCTTATGAAATGCCAAGTGTATATATCTAGAAAATAAAAAAATATAAAAAAAAATATAATAAATCCTAGCTATCACATAAATAATGTATCTACATAAAATATAGGTCACTTATCAAATATAATTCTAAAATGCATGCAAAATATGTTTCTTAATAATATGTACAGGGAAAAAATAATATTCATAAGCTGTAAAATGGCAAAAATTTGTATAAAAAATACATCTAATTTATATTAAAATAATTTTAGCAATTGAAGCCATATGATTCACATATTCAACACAAATTGCATGTTTTTTTTACATTACATGTGTAATATCTCAACCTCCCCGCAGCCTCAACCTCTCCAGGAAAGTAAGGATTCTGTGGATTGTATTCTGCAAACACACTTCCTGGAAGGATGCCGGGCATATTTCAATTTCGGAAAACTATGTTTATATTCTTTAACAACGAGGTTGACATTACGATTATATACAGCATAAATGGTCAGCATATCCAAACGTTCCTAGTTACTAAAATATTCCATTCTTTTAGAAAGTGCACAAGTACTAACAGGGATTTTTATTTTCTTGCTCATCATATCAGTATTTCTCTAAGAAATCTTAAATGTTCAGTTCCCCACGTTTCTTTTCTTTTCATTATTAAGTCATTGTTACAACTATCGATCGATGAAAATTAGCTGCGTGATTAACGTCGTTTCTTTGACGTCATGATGGTTGGATGATATACTAGTAGGCAAATATTTACATGTGACAGTTTTACTGTGCTGAATAACTATGCATTTTTGAAATAAATGATTCATTTAAATTTGTTATTAGTCCCTCTAAATTTACAAATAACCAAGAAATGTTGTGAATAGGAGAGTGAAACTTTGCATGTGCATAGATAAATGTAAGAAAATCATTTTACTTACTGGAACATTTGCATTATGGGGAATGTATAAAAATTTAATTTTTAAAACGTTTTATTATCAACTTCCACAGAAACCAAAGTACTTTCATACATTTGCCTCCCTTATTGAATAAAACTTTGAAATTGGAATTATATGCAGTATTTTGAGAGATAAAAACTTTTTGAGACACGTTGCTTATCATGAGAAACCCTGTGAAGATGATGAAGTATTATTTTCCCATTTCTAAAAGATGCTCAAGTAACCCTTTCCCTTTATCTTTGAAAAGTACCTGAACTTTTTAGAGACGGAGTGTAAAAATCCTTGTTTGTTATTTTATTTTGATAAATTTAGCTTCATTCATTTTCAATTTCTAAACAGGGGTTTTTATGTTCTCCTCAATTAACTGAAATCACTTTAATTCTTAAGAATTAGAATGAAAGACAATAAAAGTACTTTTATCCTAAGAAAAACAACTCAATTTCGCGACTACTGGTAAAAGCGCACGCGCCTTCCAAATTACGCCACTGGATGTAAAAATGAAATGAAAAATAGAGATATTGTTGAAATCATGAAACTTTCAGGCTTCAATAGTCTAAGAAAATTTTTGTTATTCATACAGTTTTTAAATCATTTTTTTTAATTTGATTTTTTTTTATCTTTTTCAACTCTAAAAAAATTAACTGTACATGACTGCCTTTTTTTTTGTAAGGAAATTATGAAAACGTTTCATTATATATTTTATATTTCTGTATATTAAAATTTTTATAAATAGAATTCCCATTCCCTCCTGAAATTTTCTATATATAGATGCTCGACCTGTATTTAAAAAGGCAAGAAATAACTGAACGTCTTTTTAAAAAATATGATTTTCTTCAACTGAAATATAAATCCTTTAAACACTTTTCCTTTTATGGTTTCAATGTGTTCGTAACTACATAACTTAATGAATTATTTCGAAAAATTTGACCATTTAAATCTTTATAAGCTTGCTTTCAGAAATTATTTCATGTGAGCAGGCTCCTGCTTCTAAAATAATTTTTTCTAATTTATTTTATAGTTTGGTTTTTATAGTAATTTGTTAACGGAATATTTCAAGATTTATCTTTTTTTCAAAAACTGAAACATTAAAATTATTTTTGTAAATAACTTGCAGAACAAACCATTTTTAAACAAAATGCTAACATTTGTAAATTTCGGAACATCAACTTTTTTTAAAAAAAAATTCTTCTTTAAAGTGATTATAGTAAAATGCAAGGCGTGGTACCTAAATGCATTCACCATTTTTTATGAAATAAAAAGTGCAAGAATACCGGAGTGCTTGATTTGCGTATTAAAAAATTTCAAATCGATGCAAAAACATTTTTTTTTTTCGGAAATGTTTTGAACTAATGAACATGGACTTGCCGGTTGGCATTCCTTTTTCTATTATTATTATTTTATTATTTTTCTACTTAGGAATAACACTTTCTTTAAATTTAAAAACATTTAGACAATAAAATAAAGGAAAACAGAATAATAAATGTTCATTTACATTAATTAATCTATCACTTTTAATCATTCCATAAACTTGATAAAATTCAAAATTCATTCTCAATAATAATAAAACTTACTTGTTTTTGTTTTTTTAAATCTTTTTCGTTTTAAACTATTTGCATTTTCAAGCCTTTTAAATATAAACACATATATTTTTAAGCAGTTTCGTGGCCAAAGAATGAGAAGGCACTTTTGAATTTTAAACTTCGTTTCATTCCATCTCGGGAGGCATAATTTAAGCACAAGCAAGAAGCGACGTGATACGTCAGTCTACATCACAACACAAGAGCGAAAAGAGAAAAGATCGCCAGAAATGCTTTTCCCGTTGATTATATACCATGAGATTCTGATAGGGGTTTCTTTACACGTGTCGATTTAGGTAAGGGGAAAATGGGTATATTTTAGAGGAATTTGCATAGCTTGACAAATTTTTACCCCTTCATTCGGAGTGTAGGAATTGCCGATTTCAGCAGTTTTACAGAGCTCGTCTTAAATTAATTAAATAATAAAGGTGGAACTGGATCAGAAAATAATAGAACATTTTAGAATTATGTTAATATGGGTTAAATTAAGATAAAACTTAGGAAATTAATTAGGATTTAATTTAGATTTAGAGATATCATTACATATACACTCATGTCCAAAATCAAGGCCACAAACAGAAAGTCTTCGAAAAATGAAAAACTATTCACTGTGTTACCACGAAATTTGGCACAGAGGTACACTACAATGAAAGAAAGAACATAGACACATAACAGCATGGAAAAGATTTTAATTGGGAATTGAGAAACAGGGTATATCAAAAAGTGTTACATTATGAATCAGAGATAAAGCATTTATCTCGGGAAACGCCTGTCTAATATGGAGTGTGACCACCGTGCACTGCTGTACATGCTTCATAACGAGTTTTTATACTGTTTATGAGGGTGTCAATAAATGCTTGGGGCAACAAAGCCCATTCTTCCAAAACATGTTCAATAGGATTCAGAATAACTCTTGGCTTTTAACTCTTGGAGAGTATTAGGAGGGGGGTTACGCTGTGCAATGAATCTTCCGAGACCATCCAAAACATGTTCAATAGGATTCAGAACCGGAGACGTCGAGGGTCAGTCCATACGTCGAATATCCTCTTCCTCAAGAAAATCATCAACGATCTGGGCTCTGTGTGGACACGCGCTATCGTCCATAAACATGAAGTCTGGGCCAAAAGCACCCCGGAACAACCTCACATAGGCTTCAAGGATCTTATCCCTATAGCGATGTGCATTGACAGTACCCGCATCGAAGACGTGCAATGGTATACGACTGCCCGGCATTGTGCCACCCCAGACAAGGATTCCTCTGCCACCAAATCTGTCTATTTCTTTTACGTGGGAGGGATGATAACAAGCTCCTCGCTCTCTCCAGATGAAGATTCAACGAGTGTCACTCTGTGTGGTAAATTTCGACTCATCACTGGAAAGAACACGTCCCCATTCTTGCTGTGCCCAAGACTGATGTGATCGGCACCACAAAAACCGGGCTTTTCTGTTGGATGCAGTCAAAGGGACGCACTCAACTAGTCGCCAGGCATAAAGGGCCCTCTCTGCTAGACGTCCGTATACTGATTGTCTGGATATTCTTATTCCAGACGCAGCAGCAAGGTCACGATCAAGTTGAGGAGCTGTTGTCAGCCTATGCCGTTGTGTGCTTAATGCCAAATAGCGTCGTTGCTCTGTGACGGCCTTGGCCGGCCTTCCTGGTTACAGTACCACTTGTCTGGAATTGATTCCACAACCTGGATACCACTTTCGGTGCCACTTGTAACCATCTAGCAACCTGTGCTTGTGACTGCCCAGCTTCAAGCATGCCAACGGCTCTCCATCTCAAGGAATCGTCTAAACGATTATGAGAACTCATTCTAACTGGAAACAGGTTAAATTTTTTGTTTTGATGCAGTATTCACAAAATTGCAGACAAAAATTCCAGATGCCTAAACGGTCTAATTTCAGTAGTTCCTCAAAAACTAATGCTAAACAACATTTTTTCCCACAACAAAGTTTAATATCGTGTTATCGGTCCTTCACAATATATAAAATATAATTTGTTTAAATTTTACTGGTAGCCATTTAGAATTACTTTGAAAAACATTTTTGTGACCTTAATTTTGGGCATGAGTGTATATAATATTATGAATCTGCAAATATGCAATATTCTTTAATGATATCTTACTATTAATTTGATTTCATAGGAATTTTAACTGTGCCAAAAATAATGATCAATCACTCATAAACATATCTATTATGATTGAATAGCCAATAATTGAACTGATATGAAATCTGTATGGAGGATATTTTTATTCACTATCCCTTGCTAAGTGTGATTTTGTACATTTTATCTGTCCAGCTCTGAAATTTCATTCATCGCTGGAAAAGCATCCGCCCTATTGCCATATTAAAATTGTAGACAAAGAAACCGCATAGTTTGCAAAAGCAATGGGGTCAATTCATGTGACGTAAAAGTCACATGTCATGAGGTATCCGCGCATGGCATTTAAGTTTCTTCCGCACCGCTTTCGTCGATTAGTCTGCCATTAACGTTCTCTGCCGAGTATGAAGCGGATTTTTTTGTTTACATTTGAAGTTATAATTTTTGTGTCATTTTCTTTCCTCTTATTATGTGTTAAAAGAGGAAATATTGGTGTGCTGATGGATGCTTTAAGGCGAAACACAAGAGTGACTGTCATGATAAAATGTTTTCTTATTTTCCTTTCAACAATCCTGCCTAGGGTTGATACCTTTGGTATAGATTTTCTCAAGCCTTCGAAGTCGGTGATATGCTTCAATCACTTTGAAGAATTCATTCAGTGTGTGTTCATTTATTAAATCGTAAATGGAATTCCAGTAATCGCAAATGTTTCAGTAATTTTTTAGAAAAATTCTTCGAAAAAAAAGAAATCGGTAAGCGATTTGCCAACAAAAACAATCAAACAAAACCGTGAGAGCATTTCTAATTCACTTTATTCACATTTGATGAAATTTCTGATAATTTTGAATATGCTTAGAAGGTTTTAAAATGTTTACATGAATATTACATTGCATTTTCTAAAAAATCTTATTTAAATTTAATTAATGTAAGTAAACAAACTCCTGCTGCAAAAATAACAACTGTTATAATGCTAAGGTGGAAGTGAATAAATTTCTTAAACATTTATTTAATAAGTGAAATATTTACTAACTACTGAAAATTGAATTTTCTTATTGACTGTTATAATATATATATAATTGATGTATTTTACTAAACGTTCTCTTAATTTGATAAATTGAATGCTATATATAAGATATATATATTTAAGTTTTGAAAACACATGTCATTTAATTAAGTATATAAATTAGTCAAGTATAAAAACCATTAAATAACGTCGAATAATTTTGGCATTTGATTTTTAGTTTTTGGCATTATAATAAAATGCATTATGAGGTTTTACTTTTTTATTATGAACCTTAAAGTTTTCTTTATCTTTTAGTAATTCATGTTATTCAGTTATTGCCGGGTAATCATGTCTAATAACAAAAGAGCAAAATGGATGGCTCCAGAAAGCATTATTACTAATTTTCTAATTACATTTGCAGATTTGTGATGGATTCAAAGTGAATTTATAACAAACAACTTTTCTATTGTTAAAAATGAAATGTCAATAGTTTATTGTATTGAAACTGAAATTGGCTGTTACCATAATATCCTGTTATAACACTGTGCACCTCAGTGATTTCTGTTTTAATAAATAAAGGTCTTTTCATTGGAAATCAATTTCCATATCAGCATTTATTATATAATTTTTATTCCCAACTTCATTGCTACATGCATGTTTCACTTTTTTTTTCTATTTTTTTTAACATATCAATTTTGAATTATAAAATTCTGTAAAAGCATAAAAGTGTTTCTTCTAACTCATCTTTATATCCTATTTAACTTCTCTCTCTCTCTCTCTCTCTCTCTCTCTCTATATATATATATATATATATATATATATATATATCATGACCTTATTCTTGTTTATTAAATTTATTGTATTGTATGTTTTATTTTATGATATGCATTCAATGTAATTTTTATCAATGTAACTTTAACATTTAAAAAAATTTCATAAATGTTCTGCTTTAAAAGTATATTGTTCAACATAATGTTTTTATTCGTGATAAAAAAAACTATTGTTTAGTATTTAGAATGTTTCTGTTGAATAAAATTGATTTCATCATTTACATTGACATTCTTTTCATACTGTGTTTATATTTTTTCTAAGTGTCTAGAAAAATAAATGTTGATAAATAGTTGTTTAGTTTGTTGAATTAGTGAGTACATTGAAACATCCATTTGATCACATTTTTTCAAATAATTATCAGATATATTTTATCTCTCTCTTTATCTATCTATATATATATATATTGTAATGTGTAAATAAAAAATAGGAAACTGTAATTTTGTTTGTTTTCCTTTAATGATCTCTACAAATTAAAATGAAATAACTGATTCATAAGTTGCATAGATTTAAAAAAAGGTATCTATATTTTTTATATTTCATAATTTGAAATTGTAAACATAATTTATTCAATATATACTAATTTGAATTTCATGTTCTTTCCTCTGAGCAAACTGAAAACATCAAAGTCTCAATTTTAATAAAAATGATTACATAAGAAAAATTGTAATAATTTTATTAGTAAGCTTTAAAATATTAACTTATCTAAGAGAAATAATTTATTTTAAAAAAGAACTATATTTATAAAATTCAACATTCAATAATATTTAAATAATATGTAAAAAAAGAACATGCGTAATTTTTCAAAAACACTGCCATAGTCATTTGTCAAAATGTATCCTTTGGATAAAAAAAAGGGGGGGAGGATATAGGAAAGAAAAGAATAAAGCAGCACCAAGCGAATTAAAAAGCGACGTTAATTAATTATGCAAAAACAATAATTCCATTGAAAATAATAATTAAAATTTTAATATAAGAAATAAAATTATATAACTACGAAAATTTGGAGAAAATAATTCAAAATAATATCTTTAAAAAAATCAGAAGTTTTTAATAATTGATCGGCTAGCGTAACATTTACTTAATAATGGTTTCATCAACGTTATCGGCAGACATCCCGACATTCGCAGAACGGTTGAAAATTGAACAGAAACGGTTTGTTTGGTACCTGACACGTGACCGTGAATTGACCCCATTGGTGGCGAAGGATTTTCTCGTATTGAAGAAGGAGAATTAATCAAAAATGTCATTAGAAAAAGGATGAATAAAGAGATGCATGATCTTGCCGACAGTGAGGTTGATGAAGCGATTTAACTTGAGAAAGGAAGTAAAATGTATTATTATTGTTGTTGTCGTGTCTATGCATACAGTACTAGTGCAAAAGATTAGAGTCCTCTAAAAGCCTTGGTGACAAGATATGCAAGTTCTGGAGCCCGATGGCTATGGAGGATTTCGATTGGGAGTGCTCCAAGTTGAAAGAGGGAACCGATAAGGGCCTGGCAGTCAAAAACATGATGTGGAGTTAGTTGCGAATGGGGACAGCACTTGCAGATGGGATATATTGGTTCGTGAGATCTTCATACCTTTGAAATGTCCAGTACGTCGCCTAGCTATTGTAGAGGAAAGGTTTCTTGGGCAGTTTAGATCGGGGATTGTTGCCTTGCTAAGATGCTGGTTGTAGATCCTTCGCCTGGCGGCAGTATTCGCATCTGTACAGGTGACTACTCGAGGTTGGTCTTCGTTGCATGCTTCCTTTGCAAGGGCATCTGCACATTCGTTCCCCTCAATTTCAACATGAGCTGGGATCCACTGGAGAGTGCAAGGTATATTTAGTAAATGGAGAAGGGTATTAATTTCTTGCGTTATTGTTGTTTTATCATTATGTATGGATTCGAGTGCTGATTTTGAGTCTGAGAAAATCACAATTTCTTTTATTGAGTCGTTTAGAGAATGAGAGCGAAAATGGGTAAGAACCTCTTTAATAGCGATTAATTCGCTTGTGAAGTTTGAAGCAATTTGGCCAGTGGGTATTCTGAGTTTGACGTTATATCCTGATGGGTAAATGATGGAGATACCAGCACCACCTCTGTTACAGTCAACATCAGAGGAACCATCTGTGTTGACTATAATGCTATTTTCACTGGAAAGTGAACGAACAGTGTCTTCTCCTTTTTGTAATAAAACTTGGGTTGGTTCTTTCTTAGAACATGGTTCCAGTAGGTTAGTATTGATTTTAGTATTCAAAGGAGGCTTGGAAGGAAAAAGTGGTTCTTGAGTAATGTCCAGAGAGGAGTGATCAAGATGGATCGCCTTTCTGATGTCTCTGTCAAATTGCAGCGTTGATGATCTCTGAAGCCTTGACTTGCCTGTCCAAGTATCAAAAGCTCTGTGAGCTATGTGGTCCTTATTGTGGCTTCTGATTTTGTTAGTGAATTTTAGAGTGGCAAGTTTCCGTCTGTATTCAAAGGAAACAAGACCGCTTTCAAGTTCAACTTGGTGTTGTTAGTAGAGGGCACTGCACCAATGATGATTTTTGATGCTCTATGTTGGACTGAGTCCAAAGTGTCTTTAACAGATTTAGACACTTGTGCCCAAATGGGGGACCAATACTCAAGTACTGGCCTGATGACGGTGCAGTAAGTATTTTTTAATGTTGATGATCTCAAGCCCCAGTTTGTGCCACAAAGTTTGCGGAGGATGTTCAATTTCTTTAGACCCTTATTTGCCATGGTTTTCCTATGTTTAGCAAATCTCAGTTCTGGATCTAGGATCACTCCCAGGTATTTAGGATTTTCAACGCGTCCAATAAGGGTGTTTTGAATTTTTAGGACCGGTTGAAAGGTTCTACGATTTTTTCTATCAGTTGAGAAAACACAGTAGTTAGACTTATTGGGGTTTATAGTAAGTTTTATCCATGTTGCAATGCCTTTCAAACTGAGATTTAGGAATTTCTAAGAAGTTTTGAGATCATGATTTGTGCTCCAGATGGCAATATCATCTGCATAGCAGACGAAAGAGTAGTGGACTCAAGACAGAGCCTTGTGGTACACCAGCATATGTTCTACGGGTCTTAGAGAGTTCTCCATTGAATCTGACTGAGAAATGTCTGTTCCTCAAGAAGTCATTTATCCAAACAAGTGCATGTCCTTCGATGCCGACTTCATGGGCAATGTGGACGAGTTTATGTCGCCAAACACGGTCGAAAGCAGAGGACAGATTGAGAAAAACAGCTACTGTTTCTTCATGAAGTTTCTTCTGTAGTCCATCAATATTTGATTGGCAAAGGTAACAAAATGTATTATTGAGAATGCAATATGAACTACCTGAATTTGTAATGGAGATTGATACAAATGAAGATTATTCTTTTTTATAAGAGGCATTAACTTAGAATTACTTACATTAGTAAAACCTTTTTAATGTAAATATTCGTTTGTTCTTCAAAATCTTAAATCTCCGCAAGTTCCAATTGCCTAAAAATTTTGACACAGCGTTGCATTCGAATACGCAAGTGTTTTTATATACCTGTTACATAGATATCACTCTTGTGACAGATAAAAACATGCTCTTTGAAAACAGCTCCGTCTGTTGGATGCAAAACCAACACACTCTATGTTAAATAGTTTAGCATGTTTCCGTTTCAATGTTTCCAATTGCATTGTTAAATTGAATTTTCATAGATTTCGATTTATTTTCATTTTGTTTTAATTATTTCTTGTGGCATTACGTGCCGTTTACCATAGCATTCATTTCGTGAATAGAGTTTAGTTTTTTTTTTCATTCCTTTCTTTTTAACCTTTTATTTATCAATGCAGTTGGCGGCAGAATTAAACTGTGTCGTTTGATTTTCCGTTGAATTCAAATTATATCGTGAAACTGACCTTTCCGGATAGACGTGTTCGAATGGATTGAGATATTTCGTTTCTCATTGTAATGGAATTCAGCTATGTCGATTGATTAGTTAATCAAACCTTAATACTGCAGTAAGTTTAAAAATTAAAAAATAGTAATAATTATGTAATAAAAATCCATATAAATAAAAGTATAAATGTTCGTCATGATTTAGTCGGTGAAAAGCTTTGTTGTATTCGTAAGTGTCTACACATAGATTGAGAGTAGAAAATAATTTCGGCGGCGCAAAAGGGAAGAGGAGGCGATGGACAACTGGCAAACTCAAAGAAACCACGACAAGCAGATTGCAACCCGTGCATCCAATCAAGATTAATGCTTTTTTCTTTGCATGCTATTGGTAAATTTGCAGCATCCAATAACTTTTCACAAATAGAAAATTGCCAAAGGTGTAACGCATACCATTTTCTGCAGTGCATGTTAAGTTCTGAATTTATTGGGAAACGACCAACGGTGGGATGTATGCATTAATAACGAGTGCAATACATTGCATCCAAATCAAAATCGTGTCTTGTTTGCAATCATATTGATAAGCTGTTCTCTCTCATCTCCAACAGAGTTATGGGAGAAATGTAACTGAGCCATATCAACGCGTAGTAGTGTACAGCTAGTATTGTGATAAAGAAAAACAGATTGACTAAATATATACATGAAATCAAGGCATAAAAATTAACCATGCTTATCAATTTTAACTCCGTATATTAGTGATTTTTATTTATTAAATTTAGTTCATTAAATGATTAAAATTTATTTATTTTAAAAATCTATGGTTATCTGATTATTGGAATATGAAGGGGACCTCATTTATCTTGTCTATGTAAACTTATGGATTCCTGGAAAAATATAATTATTGAATTGACAAAACAACAATTCTGTTTTGCTAACACTTTTGTATAATGTTCAAAGACTGTAAAAAAATTCTTGACTTCCTCATAATAGTTAAAATAGCATATAATTAGAATCACACTTCAGGTGTTTTGCAATTTTCAAACATTGTAAAAGTGTTCTGCTAACTCTCTTACATTTAAATATTTATTTAATTCGAATAAACTAATTTAGGTATAGAGATTTCAAAGGTGTAGAGATTAAGCCAAATACTCCCCCCCCCCTGCGTAGTATGGAAGTTTGGAAAGGGAATACTGACTCAAGTATCGTCCACATCATCTGATCGTAGTTTCAAAACTAGGAATTCATCTCAAATTAGTCCTTAGAGTTATTCTAAAACTGAACGTTAATATAGTTAAGCTAAACGATTGAAGGTTTGAAATTTAAAAGTCTCCATTTACTTTTCAATGCGGATAAAGTATTACTTTTCTGTAATTATTCACTGCCGCACGTGCCGCATTTAGTAAATTATGAACAAAAATAAATAATTCCATTCAATTGCTTTCTGCCTATTGTGAGCTGCAATTTCAAAGAACCACAGAAAAAAAAGGAAACGTTTTTTTCAATTAGTAAATTTTATCAGAAAGAAGAAAGATAGTTTGGTTTGGTAATAAAACTTCGATAATTATACTCTTAGAAGATGAATGAGATTGATTTACTTTCATATAGTATACATTAACTTCACCACACAAATGTAATTTTGAACTGCATTGTGCGTTTTACAGGAGGATGTTGTTAGATGTAGTACGTAATTACGTTTGTCACCATGGATATAAACCGAGATTTAGTTGAGTTCAGTAAAAGGTAATCTGTCACGACCCGACATTTTGAAACTAGATTTTCAGAAATTGCTAAGTTAATGAGCTGCTTTTGTGTTGCGGTAGTTAATATTTACAAAAATTGGATTAGTAACAGCCGGCAGAAGGCCGTGTAGCGGATTGGGATGAGAGAGGATAGAACCTGGGACCTTGTGGTTCGCAGCCGAGTAACAAGACCACAAGACAAAAACGATTGCCCGTGTTTCGTAGCTATTAGCTGGCTTATAAGCTTTTCACCACAATAATGGCACCACACCTGAAACAAGTTGTAGGATCAGCAGACTGTCAGGCTTGAAAGGAAAAAATCATTCTATTATATGATAGCCTGTAGATACTAACAGAGAACAAAGCAGAAATTTTTCGAGGACTTGTACTTAAGAATCGTCATTGAATCATTGAAATGAGTTATCAGAGCAAATGAAATTGACTTCACTCACTTTACATCGATGCTAAGGTCAGAATTCGTCATTTGGCAAGAATAATACATCATCATCAATATACGTCATCATACACGTCAATTCACTCTTGTGTTTGATCTTTTATGCTATGAGAAACGTTTGAATGGTTCGCTGTAAAGCTTGCGATTGTTGTAGACAGCATCATAAAATCTTTGTACCACTTGAATGCCACTGAGTACCATTTACACTTGTTTTCTGTCTGTTTTTTCAAACGGCAATGTTTTTCTCCAGCAAAATAACGGTCCTGATATTACACTGAAATGTGTCTATATGGTTTCAGAATTCCATTGATAGCCAGATTATTGGAATCTTAATCCAATCAAGCATTTATGCATTTTCATGGAATGTATTCTAATGATTCTCCGCAGCGTAATTTGCGCGAACTGATAGACAGTAATTGAACATTTATTAACTTTGCTTACAGACTCTTGCAGAACCTTACGGATTCCATGATCATATATATTGACGCTATTGGTCGCACTAAAGAGGGGCTAATAATTTTTTTTATAGTTGGTTATAATGTTTTGACTCTTCAATGAAAGTATCATTGAAGAGTTGCAATTATGTATGCAATTGAAGAATTACAATTTATCAATTGCAATAGTCAAAATACAATAACATGCATCTTGACTATCAATGATTCTAATGACAAATTTCAAGTCACAATTTCAGTGATAACATTGCAGTTGTTATAATCAATCCATCAAAAGATGTTCACCGTTATGAAATGCATTTTACAAAACATTCAAAATTATAGAAATAGAGCATCAAATTTGGCAATTTCAATGAAGTATCGTCATAAATTTCGAAAAAAGGAACTTAAAGGCCCATTAAACTCTTAAAATAAAATGTAGAAAATATGAAGACATTTAATCTTTAGACCAACAGGCATGCATAAATTTCAGATACCTAAATAGCACAATACATTATGTAATATTGTAAAATTTGTGGAAAATATTGTGCAGCCTTGTTTAACAGTATTGAAACAGTGTGAAATTGTGAAACATAAGACTTTTGTTATATTAATCAGTACTGGATTCCAATATTGTACAGTATAGTTCCTAATACTGATCAACTCACTTTCCCTATATTGTACTAATTAACTACTATAAAGGACCACGCTGTCCTGGTGATAAGGTCTCGGCTTCGGCACCGGTGGGTTTCAGGTTCGAGACCCGATTCCACCGAAGAACCGTCGTATAGGCGGATCTGGTGCACGCCAAATTCGTCGAGACTAAGCGTTCTCCTGTGATGTGGAAGTTTGGAGAGGAGGGTGCTACCTGAAATGTCGTTCTCATCATCTGATCGTGGTTCAAAATTACGAGGTCCATCGTTCTGAGTAACATAAAGGTCACTTGATAATTTTCTTAAACATAACAATTTTGGCAGATTGGTATGTGCTTATTTTTATTTATACTTGCCAGCTCAGCCGCTGTTTTCATCATCTGATGACTGTTGAAAATTAGAAACATGTTTGGCAAAAATTTTGTTTTGAAAACTACTGCGTAATGTGAGCAGTGGTTATATCCCTTTTATAACTAGCTCCTGGCATCCCTACTTCTGTTCCTTTCATTTGTTTGACAAAACTACTTATAATATGTTATGACGTCAACGTTGAATTTTTCGTGCGATTCCATTCAGGCCTTCATTATTTATTTTCATTCATTGGTAAATGTGTTGTTGGCATCAACCGAATTATTATTTATTTACTTTTTAGACACTAGCGTCTCGATCGCAACATTTATTCCTATTGGACGGGCGAATCCATCGCAAACCTTACTTTTCACAAGTAGAAATGTTTCAGCGAGAGGGATACTAGTGATAAGTGTTGTCTTTTAAATATTGTGTTGTAGCTGAACACTTTTCCTGGTTCAGTTGAATCATTTTTCGCTTTTGTATGTGAATATAAATATTGTTTTTGTTTTCTTTCTTTTTTTTTTTTTTTCCAAAAAAAAAAAAAAAAAAAAAAAAAACAGTGCACATTAGATATTATTGAAAAATATGTTTCCATATTATTTAAAACTTTTTCTTTAAAGGAATATAAGTTAACACATTATTAATAATTTTTTTTCAGAAGATATATCAGTGGGAACATTCGTCAGGCAAAAAGTACTTTTAAATAATTTCGTGATTTATTAACATTAAGAAATTCAGAACCCTGTAAAAACAGCATTAAAAGTAATAAAAAAAAAAACAGTAGAAAAAAAAGGAAAAGCTACATGACGAAAATAAATAGTCTGAAATTTTTCGTTTGTACTGAATGTTTAATACTATTTCATTTTTCTCCAGCATTCCTGTAATGAAATAATATACAAAGAAAGGCTTATAGAATATAAAAAGGAATTTATATTAGTTAATCATTTTATAAATATGATTAAATGGAATTTGTATTAAATTTCCAATAAATAAGTAGAAAGATTACTGAAAAATATGTTTTAAGCTAATGCGTCGACACATTATTTCAAGGAAAAAAAAAAGTATTATTCGCTTCCTACACACCGTGAAAAGCGTTGTGAAACAACTTCGATTAATAAAACTTACCACTGAGCTATAATGAAAAACTAATCAAGTTGTCAGAAAATTATTGAGTTTGTAGTGATCGTAGCGCCATCTTTTATTCATGTCATTTTTAAGCGCTACCTATCTACTTTCCCTAATACTATGTTAATACTTCGCCCGAGGAATCCCTGTTCTATGTAGGGATGACGAATATTTTCAGAGCGGTTATTACGTAACCAATATCAAAAAGTCACAAATACAAGTGATCAATACTTTTCAAAGAGGGGTGTGATTCAAATCCTTCATACGATCTTACTGATGATATTTCGATTACAAGTTTTGGATCACGATAGAAACTAACAATCGATACGATATCGCTGAAATTTGCCGGAGCGGGGACGATACGATCTGTCCAATGGAAGCTCTCGAAAGAAATCTGTGATTGGATTGAAAAGTGAACGGACCGGTTATTGGAATTATCGTATCATATCATTGAATTGCATATCACTGAAATTTATCGCAGCGGTGATTTCACCGGAAAGTGCGAGGCTTCACTGGAAAGTGCGAAGTCACCGATATTCGTATTTAATGATGCACTATTCCATACAGATCATTTTTTATTGCTCGTGACATGATTGACTTTGATTACATGTACTCTGTTTACTGCTGGCGCCATCTATTGGTATAATATAGGACTAAAGTAAACATTTTAAAGAAATGACATATATTTTTAACTCATCTTTTCCAGAAAATGGTTCACTCTAATAAATAAATTAAATAAATAGTTTTGAGAAAAAAAAAATTTAAGAAGTAAGCTGAAACAGATAAATTAATTCATTCACACGTTAATTAGATTAGTAAATTAAGTATTAATTACAATTAATAAATTTATATTTAATATTAAGTAATAATTTTTAATTAATAATATGATTGAAATAACAGATATTTGGAACGCATATTTAAAAATAACAATAGCAATATGATTTGTTATTCAAAAAATTGTGGATTATGCATCTCTAGTTCTATGTATAGGTGCGCTAAGCAGTGATGTTCCGATAGTTGTTAACTGGCTTATATGCTATTCACCACAAGTTATTTTAAGAACATTAATTTGTTTCTTTTTTTTTTATGAGATTGGAAGCCTGATACTGTTGCTTTCCGAGAATCTCACTTGAATTTTGGTAAAGAGCTGAAATTCCCACATTAATCTGTCTGTAGAAAGAATTGACCACTCATCACAAGTAGGTCACGCAGCTATTCTTATTTGAAATTCGATTGGCCATCATCCTATTTCCTTCCTCTTTTCTTCATTTGAAAACATAATCAGCACGATCCAACTCCCTAAAAACCAACATCTTTGAAAATACAGAACTCCGCATGGTAATATTTCTATCCGAGAATTAAGCAGTAGTTTCAATTCAAAAGCAAATGAATACCAATTAACGACTTAATGCGAAACACAGCGAATGGAATTCGAGCAAACAAATCAGAAAGGGAATGATTATCTACAATTTCTTCTCCAATTATCCAAACTTATTGCTTATGTTCTCCAATTATCCAAACTTATTGCTTATGGACAATAATGTCCATAGTCCCAGCACATTTAACTTTGGAATCTTGAAGATTTTTTTTTTGAAATGGCCTATTCAATTAACGATTACATCAGTGATCATAATCCGGTTTCTTTTGATATTAATGCCAACATGCCTGACATAACCAAGATAGTTTACATCCCTAGGTAGCACAGACTGCAACAGAATATTTTACGATATTATATAATATTATTCAATATTAACCCTCTGGGTGGTTTCATTTTACGTGTGAAACTTCTGAAAAGCGAGAGATGCCAGACTAGTTTTGTATCGTAAAAACGCATCGGTTTTCCAAACGAGATGCACTGAAAGCGTTAGCCGAATTTTTGCTTTCCCCCAAACGTCATGTGGGGTCAAGAGTCCCTAAGGGTAGGAACAAGTTACCGCTCATTCAAGTCAAATTTAATTGCTTTCCTTTATTTTGTACGGCTACAAAAATCAGAGGGTTTCTAAGAATAGTGAATGGGAAAACTTCTGTTTCTTTTTAACCCCGATCGCTGATATAACACTTTGCGAATCGTTGCACAGCAGAATCGTTGAACAAAAATTTCATTATATATTCGGTCTCATTTCATTTCATTATATATATATATATATATATATATATATATATATATATATATATATATATATATATATATATATATATATATATATATATATATATATAAGAGAGAGAGAGAGCAGTCAATGTAGGATAAAATTTTCTTCATATTTCCTTATTATTCTTTTAAATAAATCATTGTAATATTTTTGTATCGAGCAATAACATCTGCAACGCGGTAGCATATGTCTAAAATTAGAACTAATCATAAATAGTTCTGTTAATCTGAAATGCTTAAATAATAATAAAGAGCTGATGTATTATATTTTAGAAGAAATGGCATCATCTTCTATTATAATAAAACATACAATTTTTGAGTGCAAATCAGCAAATTGGTTGGACAGCTGAAAAAATATATTATTTTAGAGCCACATAATTCACTACCTAGGTATTAGTTATCCAGGCCCTGAAACATCTCATAGCAGTTTTATCAGAATTCAATATTGTTTATAATCATTATTTTTTTATTGAAAAATAATGACGCCTTCGTTTTTAAATGATTCAAAATAATGAAATTTACAATTTAAAACCTTATAAATTGTGCCAGTGTAAATGCATATCAAATGTTTTTATTTAGAATTTATTTTTGAAGTTGTATACTGTTCTAGTGATTTTAAAGAGTTAGTGAAATTTAAAACAATCAACATTTATTTCTATTTTTTCCCTCATCTATTTCCACCATTTTATGTTCACATTCAATGAAATTGTCATTTTCAAAAACATTCAAAGTCAGCTAAAACAAACAAACAATTCTTTCAAGATATTATGCAGGAGTATTTTATTCCTCATAAATTTCAATATGTTTATAACGCTTAGAATTTTCTTTTAAAAAATACAATGTACATAAATGTTTTTTCTAATTTTCGTCTAATCTGAAAAACTAGTTTGATACTTTTCATTTAAGCAGTTTTAAACTTATTCATTCAAGATATTTCCTACTGTACGATGTTTAAAAACTGCACGTATCACACACCTGGTTTTTGCAAATTTATCACCAAAATTTGATGTAAAAAATTTATTCGCAAGTTTCAGAAATTCTATATTCATATATTTTCCAGCACTCAGAAAAACGGAATTATAAAGAAATGCTGAAAGAAAACAAATAGTATCCACCCACAATATCATCCACAGACGTTTATTATTATTATTATTATTTTGAAATTGGGAAATCATAGAGAGCAAGCGATCATTGATGACATATCTAATGGACAAAAGTTTTAATCTATACTTATAATAAAGCTCAATGTGTGTGTATGTGTTGGCGCTCTACAGGCCAGACCATTCAACCTACAGCAACCAAATTTGGCACGTGTATACCTTGGAGGCCGGGAATGTGCACCTGGGGGTTATTTTTTTCGAATTTTTAATTAGAATTTTATTTATTTAAAAATTAAGCGAAATTTTGGCGTGTTCCTGCTATAACTTCCGAAAATATTACCGCACAAAAAATATTTGTACATGAAGTTAAAGATCAAAAATTTATCTTTTAAATGATACCAATATTTTAACCTTAAAATTAAATTTCTATTTTAATGAATTTTTAAATAAATATTTAAATTATATTTTTCAACAATTTTTTTCGTACAAAATAAAAATAAAATTTAAGCTGCACGAGCACGTTTCGCATTCATGGGAAAAAATTAGCTTTTTTCAAAGTGTTGCCATCACATTGATTAAAGCTCCAATTGAAAATAAATTAAATATTTTTGGAAATGAAATCTGCAAAAATATAATTTTCGGCACGTGTCTGTAGGATATGAAATATTGTTTTTTCTAAAAAATAAATTCAAGAAAAATTATTTTATGATCTTTTACACTCACTATATTATTAATCCGATAAATCAGTTTTATTTTAAGACAAGTTTTGTTTAATATGGACAGGATATCCATTCAAATCAGGGCCACACAGCTAATTTGTAAACCTTTAGTAAGACACAGATCTGCTAAAATGGTCTAAATGGAAAATGATTATATTTTATGTAACTTGATTCAATAAATGCTCTAATAAATAACGAATTTTTGATTTTATATAAAGCTAATGCTGTAGAAATCACGAATAACAAAATGTTCTTGAAACACTAATATTTCAAATAAAAAGAGTTAATTTCCAATCAACTAAATCAATCACTTAAACTGACTGATTTATGAAAATTTGAATATCACTATTCAATAAAAAAAGGATAATTTTAGATTTTCCATTGATCGTTTCAAAGAAAATATGCCAATCAGCGCGCAGGTTTCTCAAGATTAATTGGCCTAAGATTATGAAAATGTTGAGTTTTTTTAAATTTTTAACATTCAAAACTTAATAAATAAGTCTTAGTTGATCGTGGAAAATAGAAACATTCATTCATTTATTTAAAATTTGGTGTGTCCAGAATATTTCTCAGAATCTGATACCTTACTGCATTAAATTTAGACTTCATAATTTTTGAAATATATTTATAGGCCGGAACAAAATATTTTTATTGATTTCATTTCAATCCTTTTGAAAGCATAACTAAAAACTGCATTTTATGCTGAATCTGAGAAATTTTTTTGAATTATTGTTTGAGATATTACATAAATTATGAAAATATTTTGTAGTTCACATAAGACTTAAATACCGAGCGATTCTGTTTGCAATACTCATATTCAATAATAATAATAAATAAATAAATAACAATAAAGATAAATAAAATAAAACCCTTGGTTTTATTAAAAAATATCTTTATATTAATTGCAATTTCATCATTTCCACTTTAAATTAAAGTTGAAGTTTTATCGGAAATGACAACAAATTAGCAAAATATATAAAGTAAATTGAACGAAAAGATCTAAACAACAGTATAAGTTTGGTATGACTATCAAAATCTGAAGATTAAAAAATGTTTTGTTTGAGAATCTATTAAGAGACCAGTTAATATATTTAATTGAAAATTGTAGCGAGCGGTAATACTGGCGAACCAGCTGGTCGCCAAAGGCGGCTAGTATGAAATAAAAATTGGCAGAATCGGTTGGAGCAGCTTAAGCACCGAAAGGCTTTGGAAATAATTTTAAATTGCCGCCATGTGACGTATCTAGTGAATATATAGCGAAGAAATATATATATATATATATAAACATTTATATTTGCAACCTGAAAACTTTATTTCCTTATGGTCTCAATAGTAAATTAAATGGGGAAGGTTATGCAGATTTAAACAATAATTGCATTTATAACAAATTTAACATTTTTAAAAATTTTCTAAATAAAGATAACTTTTCTAAAAGATTTAAAAGAGGTAAAGGGAAAGGAGGCAATTTTCAAATTATATTTGAGGAATTTCAAAATTACTGTAATCTGGAACACAATAGTGAAAACATTCACAGAATTAGGAAATACATTTTTGGTCTTAGAAATAATAAAATGAAATGGTTTTTAAATAATAAATTCGGGGAATTAGAGTTTAAAAATTCGTACACTAAATGTATTATTCTAGATCTTATTAAATGTAAACTTAACATTGGAAAAAACGATTTACTTTTTAATAATAAAAATAATGTTTACAAAGAATACTGTGTGATTAAATTCTTGGATATTTACTTCGAATATCTAAAATTACCCAAAATTATACATAATAATAATATATTTTTTCCTCTTGCAGATAAAACTACTGTTTCAATAGCGTTTAGTTACACTTCAACTTTAAAGAAAAAAATTTGTAATTATAATTACTATAGCAAAAATTTAGATAAATTAAATAAAACAGATTGTTACTGTAACAAGGAAAAATATAAAGATTTTATAGATATTGATAAAGGTCATATTATTACAGGTGATTTAAAAATTATTGAATCCAACTCTTTAAGAGATTTGATGGGAAGAGGAACAAAATTTAGATTAAGAGAAAAAATAAACCATAACAAAATTTTGATTTCTATTGGTAATGATTTGGATGTTTTTATTGCCAAATTATCTAGAAAATACCACTGGCCTGCGGAAGGTTTCGGGGAATGGAAAGTGAGAATTTTAAAGGAAATTAAAATAAAATTGAATACTGATTTTGACAGATCTAAAGAACGTGGGATTTATTTTAGTAAAACATTAAAAAATGAAATAAAAAATTTAAAAGAAAAATTTGTTATTACAGTAATAGATAAATCAGCAAATAATTTCTGTTTAATTTGTAAATATTATTATAAAGAACTTTTAATTAATGAATATAACTCTAATGCAACTTATATGTTAAAGAACACCGGAAAAAAGGAATTAGATAAAAGAATGCTAGCTTTCGCAAAAAAAACCAAAACTAAGACTTGCTCTCTTAACTATCCTTATTTATTCCCAACAGTTAAATTTCATAAAAATCCATTAAAATTCAGATTCGTAACCTGTAGCACTGGTAGTTATAATTACTATACGGGTAAACATTTCTTTAAATACTTAAAAATTATCCTGGACAAAATAAAAAATGAAGACAACTTTATTATTTCTAGTAACAAAGAAGTTTTGGATTTTCTTAAAGATAACAACATTAATAAACTTAATACTTTTGATTTCGAAAATTTATACACTAATCTACCTCATGAAAAATTAATAAAGGTCTGCACTTTTATATATGACGAATATTTAAATGAAAATATCATTCCTAAAAATAACTGGCTTGAGTTATGTAATTTTAATATTACTGAAAATTACGTGTTTAATGGTATTAATTTTTATAAACAAGTCAAGGGCATTCCAATGGGGACAGCTTTCTCAAGTGCTTTAGCTAATATTTTCCTGCATTACTATGAGAAAAAAAATAATTAAATATAATTTAATAAACGGGTGGAGATATATTGATGACCTACTTTTGATTAACTTCGACAATACTAATATTATTACTAATTGCTATCCAAAAGATTTAATTCTAAAAGATACAAATATTAATCAACTTGAGGCTACCTTTCTGGATTTAAAAATCGAAATTGCTAATGATAAAACAATAGTTGGTATATACGATAAAAGGGATGATTTCAACTTTAAAATAACAAAACTATGTAACTACCATTCCAATCTAAACTCTAAAATTTTCAAAAATCTAATTTTCTCACAAGTTAACAGGATCAAAAGGGTTTGCAATAATAAAAATTCTTATATTGAAGCATCAAATATCCTCCTTAAAAATTTAGTTAAAAATGATTTTCCTAAAAATTACTGTAATGTCAATTTTTTAATTAAACAAGGTATGGTTTGGGATTAATATTTTGGCTTAAATAAAAATAGAACTTTACTTGCATATTGGATCACTCAATAGATGGCGCTGGGTGCCTACCTCTGTTTACATAATTTACTGTTAACTTTTAAAAACAGGAAATCACAATCGATTGTTTAAAGTTTCCTTCACTGTTGGATGGTATGTTTTGGCCTTTTCGTTTTTAATTTTAATTTTAATTTTAATGCTGTTTTTGTTTTTATTGTTATTGTTTATATTGTATTTTTACTTTGTGGTTTTTTTCTAATTTGTTATTTTGTATTTCCTTTCTGTTAAAATGGTATATCTCTTGAGCATAATTTCAGGGGATTTTCGGGTCACGAGGAATCATTATTAGACTTATGTCTGTTTGTCCTCACAGAAAAAATCCCTTTATTTGAATCCCTGCCTGAGGGTGACCCTTGAAAAAGTCTTCAGGCCGGATTCTTTTTTAATATTTTTTTAATAATTTTTTTGGTTTAATTTTTATTCGATTTTTGTTTTTCCTATTAACTTGATTCTAATACTTTTGTATATATATATATATATATATATATATATATATATATATATATATATATATATATATATATATATATATATATATATATATATAATATTTCTCTTGAAGGAAGGTGATGAGGGACATGCGATCTTTTATGATGTATGAAATTGGTCTTGTGGTTGAAGTTGGCGCTGATTGGAATTATATATATACGTGGGTGAAATTTTGAAATCATTCGGAAATCTAGTTATTAGTGGATTTGAAAGTATCCAAGTTTGTAACATAGTCAGTAGACTTTTATATACTTATTTATTTAAATTAAATGTTCACTACAGAAAAAAAAATCCGATTAAATAGAATTTTATACAAAAGGAACATTTAAAAAAAATTCTTTTATCACCAAACTATGAAAATATTGTAACGTGGACTGGGAATTTAAAAGTTAAACACATTTGAGATTCTAAAAGCAATAAACACTGGATTTTAAATGTATTAAGAAACATGCATGGAAATTAAATGCAACTTTTAAAAACATTAAAAAGCAGATTAAGAATTAAAAATGTGTAATATTTAAACATAATAACGTAGATTAAAAAATTCAGCTTTTTTTTAGAAACTTGTTAAAATGTTTGGAAAATTTGCATAACTAGTATTTATTTATATAATTGACTTAAATAACAAACAATTGTTTCTCAAATTTCAGATTAATACAGCATACTGGATATGGCTTATCCCCTTTTTTCAACCATTTAAACCCCTTTATTAACCTTTTTTGACCTCCTCTCAATTCAATAGCTAAGGTTAAAAAGGCAGAGCATGTACCCTTGGAATCATTCCATGCATTTGGGATAACTTTTAAATTCTTTCTGTCTCGTACGGCAACGTATTGCAATTTTCATAAATTAATTGCAATTAACTTAAATGTAATCTTATCTCAAATATTAGATGAAACTGGCTGATGGGAAATCTATCTGACCTTGAATGCGTGAGCATGATACCCCAAAACAAAAGCGACTAGATTAGTAAAATGTATAATTCAATTTTATCAAAATGTAGATTTATATTAATTTTTTTAAATATAATTTGTAAAAGGATTAATTATCCGTAAGTCTGTCTATTCGTGAGTATTTGATTAATCATTTAAAATTACAAAAAATAGATAAATGAAATTTGGTTCTTTGCTTTGACATCATTATTACAAATATGTATCGAATTTTTGCTCCAATCTAAAAGAATAGGAAGACGTACCTAATTTATACTTGATTCTATTCTAAAGAAATGCGGATACCTCTGCACTCATAAGCATATGCATAGGAGAAAGTAGAGAGGTAAATACTACCATTGATCTTTACCTTGATTGCAAATCCTTAGATTGCTTTTAATAATAATAATAATAATAATACAGTATTGATAAAATTTGTTTTCCAGTTTGGACCCCGCAACTTTTAAGGTTGATCCTGCCCCAATGTGTGCAGTTTATGAAATTTTGTTCCATAAGTAATACTCCCATAACAAAATCTGAGTGAAGTAATGTATAATCCTTTATTTTACACGAGTAAATAACAGGTTGTGATTTCAAGGCATAACTATGAATGTTACACTTTTAAATATTCAAAAATAATTTATTGTCCATGCACCATTGAAGCATTTATCTGCATTATTTTGCATTAGAACGTCCTTACAACATGTAATTAAAAATCTTGCTGCACTTTGCACAAGATTCATCAAAAGCTATCTCATTTATCCACTCAGATTTTAGGTTTTAATGAAGAATTCTCATTAGCATATTAACCAAACAAAAAAACAAAAAATGCTTCAAAGAACTTTAAAATAAATATAGAATTTTTGAAATTCCTATTTTTTTTAGTTTTGATAAATCTCTTACTTTATCTAAGAAATATATCTTCTTTGATAAATTATTGAAAAAAAAATCTTAAGATAATTTGCTGAGTTAAAGACTGTTACGATGTTATCAATCTCTTAATGTTCCTAACAAAATTATTCAAACATTTGATTCAATTTATTTTGCTATTTGTTTTCATCTACATCAAGGTATAAATACTAATAACTAATCATTAACAACTAAACTAATATTAATAACTAACTAAATATTAAAAACTAAACTAATATTAATATCTTCCAGAATAGAAATAATTTTTTAAAAGATCTTTTTGTTGTTTCTTTTACGACTTTGAAAGAAATTATTTTATTCAGTTCGTTAAGGAACTTTAAAAAGGAGTCACATTATAAAAAATCGGACACACAATTCGATATTTTTATACGATGTAAATCTGAAAAGTGAAACAATATAATAATATCCTTTATTATATTTTTTGAAATTTACGACTGTTTTAAAACACAAAATTCAGTTTATCTGTTTACTTTGAACGAAGAAAAATAATTGGAAGTAGAGATTAGTGTAAAAAATATAAATTTGCATTATAAAAATAGTTGAACTAAGAATGAGAAATATATTTAATGTATTAACTATATATATAGGGCGATTTTTCAAATATATCCTTCCGAGTTCTTAATAATTCAATGCGATGTTTAATCACAAGTAAGGATAAAACTGCATTTTGAAAAATACTTTAATGGAACTTTAAAACAACATTTCGATCAAATAAGCTATATCAAAGAAATACTATTGAAGCCAAATGCAATTTAAATCTAAGTCCACATAGAGCATTAAAGGACACACATTTGGGGAAAAATTCATGTCCCCTTTTCTTGAACGAGCTTTCGTTCCTCCCTAACGCCGACACCATCACAATGCCCTATGCCTAAAGCAATCTTCCGGCCCTCAGATCCTGCGACTTCCATAAATGGCCGTAAAACTTCATTGTGTTGTCTCCCCTCCAATTCATCAAGATGTCGAAACTTGTAGGGGGAAAGAAATACGTTAAAATACGTCGACACCATTTTCGGTTCAGTATGACCCCTACGTGATTTTCCGTGCAGTGCGAATTTGCATCGTTCGTTACCCTACGTTAAAATGCGTGCAGTGCACTTTAACCCTCCTGGCGGAGGCTTTCAGATTGCTATCCTTACCGAAAGCGGCACGCCGGAATAACAGGTTCAACCTTAAAAATGTCGCGGTTTGGTCAAAAGCATTGCTTTCCCCTTATGCGGTCAGTTCAGCGCTGCAGGTGGGAAGTGATTAGCAAATTTCATGCTGTGAGTAGCAGGTGTTTCTTATCGTAGTCTTTCGATTTCTAAGAGCATTTTTCTTTCAGTGCTTAGGAAGAGATTGACAATAACATCGATTGAAAATGCGAAAATGTGATTGGTTTTTTTAGAGGTTTTTCGATTATTTTATAAAACAATACATAAAATTTATGTTAGGAATAAGTTATTATCATGTTTATTTTGATACTAGTCTAGTTTTTATAAATTGAAAGTCCTCGTCTAATATTTTTTTCATTGCAATATGTTTCGCAAATTATTTTATTCCGTAGTACTGTGAAATTATTTCTCGACATTACCTGCAAGTGATTTAATTTTTTAAAAAAAAAACCCTTTCAGCGCATTGCCAATTTATTTATAAATTGAAAGTCCTCGTCTAATATTTTTTTCATTGCAATATGTTTCGCAAATTATTTTATTCCGTAGTACTGTGAAATTATTTCTCAACATTACCTGCAAGTGAATTAATTTTTTAAAAAAAACCTTTCAGCGCATTGCCAATTTATTTTAATATTTTAAAATGCGTGTTTAAAACATTAATTGCGATAAGTAACACTACGTTATAACTTTGTTTCTTCAGTATTCAAAAAAAATAATTGTGTAATTAGGGAATTTCATGCAATGTTTCACTTTCAAATATATCGATTTTCAGTACTTATCTGCATGATTAAAATTTTATAATTAAATATACTTTACAATATTTAATTGGCAAAGCTAATTGGCCAGTTATTCAGTAATGCTGAAATAACTGGTCGATGCGCCTTATGACTGCAACAAATAAAAATAATTGTCAAAATATTTCTTTGTAATATTCATGATACAAATTTGGCCTGGAAAAATGACTCAAATAATACAGATTATTTAGACTCATAATTAACCATTTGCAACTGGAATTTTTTAAATACCTTCAAATCAAGTTCCTACAGAATATTAAGTACTGTTTTAAAATAAATTACAATTTTTGAAAAATCTCAGTTTTAAGTTTTTCGGGTTAGAATCAAAGCTCTTACTATTTTGCAATCGGATAACGACAAACCGTGGGGTAAACGAATCATTAAAAAGAAAAATCTGAATTTAAAAGCTTTGAAAATACAGTTGCATTGATCTTTTTTACTTATTACTTTTACATTATTTATTGCTTTCGGTGATCAGCACATGTGTTACGTCGAGGTTACTAGCCAATATAAAATTTTTAATTAAATGTTTTCTTCAGCAAAACATCTTGAAATTTCAAATTTTGATAATCATATAATTCATACTATTGCAGACTCATAGTACCATTCTGTATTGCAGATTTTTTGAATTTTCTGTCAGCTCCTTGACAGTAATTCCTTAATTTAAAACGGGAGTGAATAAACTTCAATTAATGCAAAACCTGTTTTGTTGAAACCAATCAGGCTTATTAAATTTCTAAATACAGGGAATAGAATCATTCAGCAATAAATTTTTATGCATACACTGAATATTTCTTTTTAATTTTTGAAATGACTCAGATGATTTCTCATATCTCTTATTCAATAAAAATTTCCAAAAATTCCTTCTTATTCTGTAATAATATTGAAAGTTATGATGGAATACACTTCAAAATCTCATTTTATTTTTAATTCATAATTTTTAAAAATTTTCAGAAAAAAAAAACATTTTACACATTTTTATTTTCTAAGATGCATATTCCATTAAGATATATATGGAAGCTCTAATAAACGCCACGCACAAACATTCTTCTAAGTTAATAATAAAGATGGACAAGTGTATGTGTCATTATTTGTCTGGTTGTATTGGTACTTTTCAGACCAGACAATTTGAAATAGAATTACCAAAATCTGCACCTACATACTTTGGACAGTGGGAATCATTTCTTTAAAATTTTAATTAACCCTTTCAAGAGACAAGGGAAGTATGCTCATCACCAAATTCAACAATTTTTGAATAAAGTTATGTAAGTTGGCATAAATTCTTACGAATTTTTCAATAAGGTTTCAATTGTAGGTTAGAGGTTTCAATTCTTTATCTCAAATAAAATGAAGTGTCTTGATTTATTTCTTAGTTATTAATAGGAAAAATTAATTAATAAATCAGATTAAATTGATCTAATAAGTTGAATGAATTACTTTTCCTAGGCCAATCTTAATTTTAAAAACATTTTACTCCAACATGACTAGGAAAAAAAGGCCCTTTAAAGGATTAATAAAAATTATTAAAATTTTAAAGTTCATTCGAAAATATCACAGTAGAAAAATAATTTGTATATTAATTGTGAATTCAAATTTTTTTCCCACTTTTAATTAAATTAAAAATATTTTAGCATATTTTAAAAATATATTTTATTTTTGAATTGAAACTAAACGTTTTCATTGTTACCCTTATATTTCATTCCGGCTTTTTACCCATTGATGATGATTTAGTTAAAAAGGTTAAAAAGATTTAAGCTAAAAGCAAAGGGGTAAAAATTTCTTTACTGAAATACAAATAAACCATGTGGCTGAAGAGAATGCTCCATAATTAGCATCTCAATAAATAAGACACTAAAAGTTCAAGATCTTAATTTTACCTCAAAGAATGAATTTTCTTGGTGATACATTCAAATGTATAAATGACACATTGTATAAATTATATTAGAATAATTTCGTATTTTATCGCTGATAAATGGTGAAAATTTAAATAATTTTTAATTAACAGAAGTTTTAACTAAAATTTTGAAAATTTCCTCTCGAGGTGAACATTAACAGTTTTCTAATTATTTAATGGCGAAGTGTGTTCGCTCTAAGTCAAACAGTTTGATCTGGAGATTGCCAATACGAACATTTATATTCATTATAATTAGAGATATTCGCTACTTTAATAGAAATATTTGCAAGCGACCTTCATGTCTGACACCCTAGTTCAAACTAGTTCTGTTTTTAAAAAATGAAAATGTGAGGCTAAAGCTTATTAAGAATAAAGTATTTCAAATTACATGGAAGTGGGTGTTTCCGAATTTTTTTTACTCTCGTGATCAAAAATAAAATAAAACAAAGATCATATCACGTCTTGTTTGTTAAAAATCACATCCAGTGAACTCGAACTGACCAAACAGGAGAAGAAAATAGTCTAAATGCCAGTTGTACGCATTAAAAATTTTTTAAATGCTAACATATGAGATAAAATTAGACCAAGGAGTTAAAATAATGGCAACAATTTTAAATTCTCACATTTAACTCACACATTCACTCACTTTCAAGTGGATTAAAATTCGTAGATTAAATTACTCAGCATTAAGAGTAAAAATGTCAATATAAACCAGTTTCATATAAACAGAATCGTGCGATGTATATATAAGATTGTACAGTGAAATAAGATTAATATTTCGATACAAAAAATAGAACCTTTAAAAACTGCGCTTATATTAACTTTGAAAATATTATTAAAAACCAGAGGAAAAATATAAAAACAATGAAACTTATATCTCTACAATGCTTACATTTTTGTTCGAATTCGTCAAAGAGTGTGAAATTCTATAAGGTTTAAAGAATGAAACAAATATTTAATTTTCATATATAGTTTTTTACGTTATAAAAATAAAGATTTAATGTAACGAATACTAATCTTTCCGAAAAATCGTACTTTAATATATTGGTTCTATATATCTCCCCGTTTTGAAATAAAAAAAAATAATTAATTAAAAGTTAAAAAGTTTCGTTCGTTAAGTAAATTCTGTAAATAAGTTTAGTGTCTTATTTCCAAAAATAAGTTGCATAAGCAATGTCAATTCTAAAATCCTTAAATGAAAGCACGCTATAAAAAAGAAACTTGTCAAATTTTAATATTATATTTTTTATTTATTTTTTACATTAACTATTTTCTTATGCTAGAAAGCTTTAAAATCTTATGTTTTAAATTATTAATAATAATACGTTTATGTATGTATTCATTCCAGGTATATATTTTCATACGTTCAATTTTATTCTCGTTATTTAAATTTCATTTTAGATACGTAATTATTATCAAAATCTCAAAAGTAACGCCTCAGAACGTAAGCGAGATTTTAAAATGCTTAAAAGGGCGCGAGCAACAAGTCATCAATCATATCGTCCACTGATAACGATTCACTTTTCCTTATCTCACATTCCCTTCTCATTATCTCACAGCTTGGGATTGGGGGTAGGGAAAAACTGGAACCCGTAAAAATACGGGCAGTGACAGATTTAAGGGAATTTTTGTTTCCGTCTATAGACGGGTCCGCCGTTTTGAAGGGAGAAAAGATTCCGTCTTTTTCCGGGGTTGCCACTTGGAGGGTTAAAGTCATCTATGGGGCTACGTCGAAATGCGCGTGGAACTCTTAGAGGGTTAAACAATATTATACCATATTGCGAATATTGTTTTATATCATAAAATATTGTACAATATATGTTTGCTACTAGGGTCACTGACTCGGCTAATTCGACCAAATCATCATAAATTTGCTCCCAAAATATCCAGTAATCGATTCAATTATCAAAATTGACGAAATCATTGTAAAACTTACTAGCCCCCATTTTAGCAGCTGTCAATCTCACCTCAAATCCAGAATCATAAATGTTCAACAAAGAAACATCTTCCGATTAATCTTGAAAAAAATGAACAGAGAAATAAATATAGAAAAAGACAGCATATTACATTTGATCTTAGGTGCAAGCATAAATTTATTAGATTAGCAACTGAAACAAAAGAGATATTAATATGTTTGGTCAAGAACAGGCTAGCTTTTCAATCTATGTCCTGAGCAAAATATCATTTATGGAGCAAACCAAAAGTTCATGAAAAGCGCTTACAAATCAAACTAATTCTGGACACGGATGGCTTAAAGTACATCTTTTCAAAATAATTCTCAACTTTACGACAACAAACAAATCGCTAACATCAATTTTGCAGACCCAAAGTATCAAATCAACCATAACTTTAAACTTAACATTTCTACAAAATTATTGCAATTTATAAGAAAATGTTAACTTAAAAAGATATATCCGGATAGCAATCCAAATGAAATATTCAAATACTATATTCTTGATAGTATAGTACTACTATTAAATAATATGATACTATTCAAATAATATATTCTTGATCACACTTGTAACACAAATTATATACACATACCTCCATAAGAATATTTCCTTCCCCCCCCCTCCTTAAAATCATACATGCTTTAATGCGTCTATACAAGTGGGAAAAAATAATCCTGGGCCAATTAGCCCTCCAAGCGGCAACCCCGGAAAAAGACGGAATCTTTTCTCCCTTCAAAACGGCGGACTCGTCTATAGATGGAAACAAAAACTCCCTTAAAACTGTCACTGCCCGTATTTTTACGGGTTCCAGTTTTTCCCTACCCCCAATCTCAAGCTGTGAGATAATGAGAAGGGAATGTGAGATAAGGAAAAGTGAATCGTTATCAGTGGACGATATGATTGATGTCTTCCTGCTCGCGCCCTTTTAAGCATTTTAAAATCTCGCTTACGTTCTGAGGCGTTCGTTACTTTTGAGATTTTGATAATAATTACGTATCCAAAATGAAATTTAAATAACGAGAATAAAATTGAAAGTATGAAAATATATACCTGGAATGAATACATACATAAACGTATTAATATTAATAATTTGAAACATAAGATTTTAAAGCTTTCTAGCATAAGAAAATAGTTATTGTAAAAAATAACTAAAAAATATATAATTAAAATTTGACAAGTTTCTTTTCAATAGCGTGCTTTCATTTAAGGATTTTAGAATTGACATTGCTTATGCAACTTATTTTGGGAAATAAGACATTAAACTTATTTACAGAATTTACTTAACGAACGAAACTTTTTAACTTTTAATGAATTATTTTTTTTAGTGTTCATTAATAAGTGTATTTCAAAACGGGGAGATATATAGAACCAATATATTAAAGTGCGATTTTTCGGAAAGATTAGTATTCGTTACATTAAATCCTTATTTTTATAACTTAATAAACTATATATGAAAATTGAATATTTGTTTCATTCGTTAAACCTTATAGAATTTCACACTCTTTGACGAATTCGAACAAAAATGTAAGCATTGTAGAGATATAAGTTTCATTGTTTTTATATTTTTCCTCTGGTTTTTAATAATATTTTCAAAGTTAATATAAGCGCAGTTTTTTAAGGTTCTATTTTTTGTATCGAAATATTAATCTTATTTCACTGTACAATCTTATATATACATCGCACGATTCTGTTTATATGAAAGTGGTTTATATTGACATTTTTACTCTTAATGCTGAGTAATTTAATCCACGAATTTTAATCCACTTGAAAGTGAGTGAATGTGTGAGTTAAATGTGAGAATAAATAATTTTAAAATTGTTGCCATTATTTTAACTCCTTGATCTAATTTTATCTCATATGTTAGCATTTAAAAAATTTTTAATGCGTACAACTGGCATTTAGACTATTTTCTTCTCCTGTTTGGTCAGTTCGAGTTCACTGGATGTGATTTTTAACAAACAAGACGGGATATGATCTTTGTTTTATTTTATTTTTGATCACGAGAGTAAAAAAAATTCGGAAACTCCCACTTCCATGTAGTTTGAAATTCTTTATTCTTAATAACCTTTAGCCTCACATTTTCATTTTTTAAAAACAGAACTAGTTTGAACAACGGTGTCAGACATGAAGGTCGCTTGCGAATATTTCTATTAAAGTAGCGAATATCTCTAATTATAATGAATATGAATGTTCGTATTGGCGATCTCCAGATCAAACTGTTTGACTTAGAGCGAACGCACTTCGCCATTAAATAATTAGAAAACTGTTAACGTTCACCTCGAGAGGAAATTTTCAAAATTTTAATTAAAACTTCTGTTAATTAAAAATTATTTAAAATTTTACCATTTATCAGCGATAAAATACGAAATTATTCTAATATAATTTATACAATGTGTCATTTATACATTTGAATGTATCACCAAGAAAAATCATTCTTTGAGGTAAAATTAAGATCTTGAACTTTTAGTGTCTTATTTATTGAGATGCTAATTATGGAGCATTCTTTTCAGCCACATGGTTTATTTGTATTTCAGTAAAGAAATTTTTACCCCTTTGCTTTTAGCTTAGATCTTTTTAACCTTTTAACTAAATCATCATCAATGGGTAAAAAGCCGGAATGAAATATAAGGATAACAATGAAAACGTTTAATTTCAATTCAAAAATAAAATATATTTTTAAAATATTTTTAATTTAATTAAAAGTGGGGGAAAAAAATTTGAATTCACAATTAATATACAAATTATTTTTCTACTGTGATATTTTCGAATGAACTTTAAAATTTTAATAATTTTTATTAACCCTTTAAAGGGCCTTTTTTTCCTAGTCATGTTGGAGTAAAATGTTTTTAAAATTAAGATTGGCCTAGGAAAAGTAATTCATTCAACTTATTAGATCAGTTTAATCTGATTAATTAATTAATTTTTCCAATTAATAACTAAGAAATAAATCAAGACACTTCATTTTATTTGAGATAAACAATTGAAACCTCTAACCTACAATTGAAACCTTATTGAAAAATTCGTAAGAATTTATGCCAACTTACATAACTTTATTCAAAAATTGTTGAATTTGGTGATGAGCATACTTCCCTTGTCCCTTGAAAGGGTTAATTAAAATTTTAAAGAAATGATTCCCACTGTCCAATGTATGTAGATGCAGATTTAAGTAATTCTATTTCAAATTGTCTGGTCTGAAAAGTACCAATACAACCAGACAAGTAATGACTCACACACTTGTCCATCTTTATTATAACCTTAGACGAATGTTTGTGCGTGGCGTCTATTAGATCTTCTATATATATATTAGTGGAATATGCATCTTAGAAAATGAAAACGTGTAAAATGTTTTTTTTTTTTGTTTTTTTTTCTGAAAATTTTTAAAAATTATGAATTAAAAATAAAATGAGATTTGAAGCGTATTCCATCATAACTTTCAAAATTATTACAGAATAAGAAGGAATTTTTGGAAATTTTTATTGAATAAGAGATCATTCAAAGTCATTTCAAAAATTAAAAAGAAATATTCAGTATATACATAAAACTTTATTGCTGAATGATTCTATTCCCTGTATTTAGAAATTTAATAAGCCTGATTGGTTTCAACAAAAAAGGTTTTGCATTAATTGAAGTTTATTCACTCCCGTTTTAAATTAAGGAATTACTGTCAAGGAGCTGACAGAAAATTAAAAAAATCTGCAATACAGAATGGTACAATGAGTCTGCAATAGTATGAATTATATGACTATCAAAATTTGAAATTTCAAGATGTTTTGCTGAAGAAAACATTTAATTAAAAATTTTATATTGGCTAGTAACCTCGACGTAACACATGTGCTGATCACCAAAAGCAATAAATAATGTAAAAGTAATAAGTAAAAATGATCAATGCAACTGTATTTGCAAAGCTTTTAAATTCAGATTTTTCTTTTTAATGATTCGTTTACCCCACGGTTTGTCGTTATCCGATTGCAAAATAGTAAGAGCTTTGATTCTAACCCGAAAAACTTAAAACTGAGATTTTTCAAAAATTGTAATTTATTTTAAAACAGTACTTAATATTCTGTAGGAACTTGATTTGCAGGTATTCAAAAAATTCCAGTTGCAAATGGTTAATTATGAGTCTAAATAATCTGTATTATTTGAGTCATTTTTCCAGGCCAAATTTGTATCATGAATATTACAAAGAAATATTTTGACAATTATTTTTATTTGTTACAGTCATAAGGCGCATCGACCAGTTATTACAGCATTACTGAATAACTGGCCAATTAAATATTGTACAGTATATTTAATTATAAAATTTTAATCATGCAGATAAATACTGAAAATCGATATATTTGAAAGTGAAACATTGCATGAAATTCCCTAATTACACAATTATTTTTTTGAATACTGAAGAAACAAAGTTATAACGTAGTGTTACTTATCACAATTAATGTTTTAAACACGCATTTTAAAATATTAAAATAAATTGGCAATGCGCTGAAAGGGTTTTTTTTAAAAATTAAATCACTTGCAGGTAATGTCGAGAAATAATTTCACAGTACTACGGAATAAAATAATTTACGAAACATATTGCAATGAAAAAAATATTAGACGAGGACTTTCATTTTATAAAAACCAGACTAGTATCAAAATAAACATGATAATAACTTATTCCTAACATAAATTTTATGTATTGTTTTATAAAATAATCGAAAAACCTCTAAAAAAACCAGTCACATTTTCGCATTTTCAATCGATGTTATTGTCAATCTCTTCCTAAGCACTGAAAGAAAAATGCTCTTAGAAATCGAAAGACTACGATAAGAAACACCTGCTACTCACAGCATGAAATTTGCTAATCACTTCCCACCTGCAGCGCTGAACTGACCGCAAAAGGGAAAAGCAATGCTTTTGACCAAACCGCGACATTTTTAAGGTTGAACCTGTTATTCCGGCTTGCCGCTTTCGGTAAGGATAGCAATCTGAAAGCCGCCGCCAGGAGGGTTAATTTCCTGAGCTCCCAGGGAAAAATCCATGGGAAAGTTACATTGAAAAAACTCAAATATCAATGCAAAGATCTCGACATCATCCCTGACAAGCAGTATAGCTTATGACCCAAACACTGATGTACTCACCAGCATTTTCGGGTCACAAACATCATGAAGCTCAATTTCAATAATCAATTCTATGCAAGTAGTATTTTTCTTCATGCAAGAAAGAATTTAATAGAATGTGACACAATGATCTCGTCTACAAAAATAAACTACCTTCCTTCCTCACTGACATTCTAATTAAATTACCCACTAATAGAGCATTCCAAGTGAAAATACATATTACTCCTTCTACAAACGGTGAAATCGAAGTCGAAACCTCAAGGGAGCACCCTCAGTCCTTTACTTTATACTAGTAACACTATCACTACCCCTCCTCCGATCAGCTTTATTACTTATTGCTTCTTTGCTGACGATACTCTACCAAACCACAAAATTTCTCACCAAAACTCTTCAGCGAGGACTACTGAATATTTAAGTTTGGTGTATATTTCCAACTATATTGAAAAGACCCATGCTATCATGTTTAGAGAAGGGCTATCAGGGAAGCCATTACCTACAACTAAATTCTTTGAAGATGATCTGATATGGGAAGAAGAACTGCAGTATCATATACCGACTCCAGATAGTAAACTCATGTTAAACAGCAGCAAAGAAAGATTCAAGAGTAAATTTCATCCCATCGTTCCTCTAATTGGCAAACGCTCCTTCTTTTCTCTATAGAATAAATTACTTTTATACAAAAAAGAAGTTTTAATACCTATTCTAACTTATGCTTCTTAAATATGGTTACTTTTGTCTAAAACTAACCTGAACAAAACACTTCATATCATCATCAATTCCCACTGGTTTCTTCAGAACACTGAGAACCTAAAACCTCAGGGCTTAATTATTTCATTAAAGAACGTCTAACGAAAATTCTTTAATCAAATCAAAACTCATGCAAATAAAATAATTAAACAGCTAATCAACTATGCTCACTGCAATGGCAAAATATACATTCCATTATTCTTCTGTTAAATGGTCATTGTAATCATCCTAACATCTTACGAAATTAATTACTTAAATTTCAACCGTTTCTCTTCTCATTTTAAACGCCAATAAGAAATCTTTTAACTTTTGTATTTGATACATTTCTGGAACATGTCATTACTTTTCCTCAGCTGCTATCAATCTCAAGACGAGTTAAAGTGTTAAGACGTATGGCCCTTCGCATAACTAATGCAAAAAGTTTGTTTTAAAATTAGAGAAAAAATTGTAACAACCTAACATTATTTTATAAGATAATTTTAAGTTTCGAGAAATCAAATGATAGAGATAGCATGCTTTTGGAAAACTATTTTTCAATAAGAGATCGCTTAAAGAATTGTTTAAGTATATGTAATATTATTTCTATTTTTGTAATGCTAATTTCCACTAGGGATGACGAATATTTTCAGAGCGGTTATTACATAACCAATATCAAAAAGTCACAAATACAAGTGATCAATACTTTTCAAAGAGGGGTGTGATTCAAATCCTTGATACGATCTTACTGATGATATTTCGATTACAGGTTTTGGATCACGATAGAAAGTAACAATCGATACGATATCACTGAAATTTGCCGGAGCGGTGACTTCACTGGAAAGTAGCAATCGATACGATCTGTCCAATGGAAGCTCTCGAAAGAAATCTGTGATTGGATTGAAAAGTGAACGGACTGGTTATTGGAATTATCGTATCGTATCATTGAATTGCATATCAATGAAATTTTTCGGAGCGGTGATTCACCGGAAAGTGCGAGGCTTCACTGGAAAGTGCGAAGTCACCGCTCCACTTTACGGGAGTGACCGATATTCGTATTTGATGATGCGCTATTCCATACAGATCATTTTTAATTGCTCGTGACATGATTGACTTTGATTACATGTACTCTGTTTACTGCTGGCGCCATCTATTGGTAGAATATAGGACTAAAGTAAACATTTTAAAGAAATGACATATATTTTTAACTCATCTTTTCCAGAAAATGGTTTACTCTAATAAATAAATTAAACAAATAGTTTTGAGAAAAAAAAATTTAAGAAGTAAGCTGAAACATATAAATTAATTCAATCACACGTTAATTAAATTAGTAAATTAAGTATTAATTACAATTAATAAATTTTATATTTAATATTAAGTAATAATTTTTATTTAATAATATGATTGAAATAACAGATATTTGGAACGCATATTTAAAAATAACAATAGCAATATTATTTGTTATTCAAAAAATCGTGGATTATGCATCTCTAATTTCCACCTGTCTATGAGAATTAAAAATCTTCCAAGTGATTCTACTATAAACATGTCCTACATTTAATTATGTTAAAATAACAAAATGCTATAATTTCAAGTTCCAACATGAATGTCTGTTTATATTTTATCACAGAATTGCTAAACCAGAGGTAATGTAGAATAAAGTAACGGACATAGAGGCGCTGTTGTCTTCTTTGCTCACTTTCTTCTAGTTGGACAACCGCCTCTCGGTCTAGAAAGTTTAATTTCCTAAATAATTTCCTGAAGAAATGTAACGATTAATGCATTACTTCCGGAAGTATATCATACAAAAATGAACAAACAATACTAAAGTTTCACAATAACTTTACATGGTTTCGAATTCTTGATTAAGTTCAGTCAGAAAAATGGACTGAGTCATATGCATTCGCATTGTATTAGACGCAGTTTAAGGTCAATAAAATTGAGGTATCATTTAAGAGAAAATAAAAGCAATTTAATATTTAACAATTTTTTAATAAATAAATATTCTTGGTAGAACTATACAAATCAATTACAGTATTCATTCTTTTGGTTAATAAAAGGAGGGAATAATCCAAACCCTTAATTTCACTATTTTAAAATATTTAAACTAGAAACTCTTCTGTAAAGCACCTTATTTTAGTAATAATTTTTATCTGCAAACAAATATGCCACTACAAGAATTAAAATCCTAATTATCACATTTTCTTCATCCGTATTATGTCGGAGAGTCGAACTGCAGAGGTGAAGACTGTCAAGAGAAGCGCGGGACCACCAGCTCCAGGGATAAAAAGAGGAAGCTTAATCGATTCTTGTGGTTTGTAGAGTATTAAATTTATTACTAGCGTCTCAATTGCAGCATTCTACTTATTCTACTTCTTTATTGGATATTTAATACAAATTCCATTTCATCATATTTATAAAATAATTAATTAATATAATTTACGCTTTATATTTTCAAAGCTTTTCTTTGTATATTATTTCATTACAGGAATGCTGGAGAAAAATGACATTGTGTTAATCGTTCAGTACAAATGAAAAATTTCAGACTATTTATTTTCGTCAGCTGGCTTTAAATTTTTTCCTACTGTTTTTTTTATTACTTTTAATGCTGTTTTTACAGGGTTCTGAATTTAATGTTAATAAATCTCGAAATTATTTAAAAGTACTTTTTGCCTGACGAATATTCCCACTGATATATCTTCAAAGCTGGTGACTTACTGATTCTGAAAAAAAAAAAAAAAAAAAAAGTAAATAATAATAATGCCTTAATTTTTATTCCTATAAAGAAAAAGTTCTGAAAAATATGGAAACATATTTTTCATTAAGACCTAATGTGCACTGTTCCTGAAAAAAAAAAAACACAAAAAAAACCCCGATATTTACATTCAAAAACAGTGACAACGTTTTCCGTCGTGAAGCAGCGAAAAATGATTCAATTGAACCAGGTAAAGTGTTGAGTTACAGCACAACATTTAAAAAACAGCACTTATCCCTGGTGCCCATCTCGCTGAAACGTTTCAATCTGCGAATAAGGTTTACAATGGATTCGCCCAACCTGTAGGGATAAATGTTGCGATTGAGACGCTAGTTTTTTTTTTTTTTTTTTTTTTTAAATTCACTATTGTGGAAAGTTGTCCTGTGGTTATTGGCATTTTAATTCATGAAAATTTTTTAGATGCTTGTTATTTTTTAATTGAAAGCAATAAAAAAAAATAAACGAGAATATAACTGATTGCTAATGTTAATTTTTTTCTACTCTCCACTTTGGAGGATTTGAACAAAATTTCGTATTTAATTTTATAGAACAATAATTTTATTCCTTTTATTTAAAGTTTGAGTCGGATTTTGGGAGAAGTGTCTAGCAATTTTTGGTGAAACATTTTGCGTTTTAAATCTTTTAACAATGGCAGATGCAACTGGGATTAAATCTTATTTACGTGAAAGTGAAGTTTTTAAGTTTTTATCGCTGGTGGATCTTGAATAAAATAAACTTATGTCATCGGTTGATTTAAACGTATAAAATTTAAAATTACATAAGATGGATAAAGTAGGTGACATTTTTATTTGCAACGCGGATACTATTGAAGAAGTAAAACGACATGCTCATATGTTAACATTATTTCTTTCAAGCGCTTCATTTTTAACAGAAGCATACATTTTGGTAAAGTGTATTATTTTCTTATGGATATAATGGTGAATGTTTTTTAAATTTAATTCAAATAATTATTTTCGTATTGCACTATTGTCTATATGAATATATTATTGTACTGTACTTTATTATATGAAAGTTCTGTATATTACATATAAAATAATTTTTCAACCTATGAATGCAGTCTTATACTTAATATTTTCTCAACTTGTCTTAGAACATAATATCACCTGTACTATGGCCTTTTCTGTAAATGGATTGCTTTTTAAGTAATAAATAAATGCATTTTTCAGATTTTATTCGCAGTTATTTAGCTTTGAGCTATGTTTTTGAATTATTATTATATAATATAACTTTATAATAAATGCAAGCAATCAGATTTTTAAAATTATTTTCATTCTTTTGTTGTAAGTATACATAATATTATCCAAGTAAAGTCATTTAATATTCTTATTTTCTATTCAGTTCAATTTTTATGCCACCAATGTACATTCTTATTTTGTTCTTATCTTGTAGATTACAGTTGAATCAAATCTGAAAAATATGCTTTTAAAGTAGGGATTTTAACTCGGTAATTAAACATGGTTGGCTATCCAAGAGAATTGGATACATTGGGTTGAGTGGCATTGAGTTATGTTTTAAGATCATTAATCGCCAAATCTGTTTATGTATTTTTAATTTGTTATATTAGTTAGGCAAGTTTTGATAGGTTTGACTAGAATTTTTTTCTTTCTTGGCGAGAAATTTGTACACAATTCTCTTCTTTTATTGCATTTTCTTTTCTTTCAAATCATTGGAAAATGTAATATGAAGTTGCTTTTAATTGCCTATGAGCTCACATATTTCTAACCATAATGCATTGAATGTGTTAAAACATTAAAGAAGAATAAGTTCCGCATAGGAAGAAAAATTATAATGCTTTAGCTATGCAATATATGTACTTTCATTTATGCATTACAAATTTTTTACTGGTAAAACATGTATACCATCTTCTAGAAAAATTTGCATCATTTAATTTTTTTTTTTTTTTATGTACACTGTTCATTAAAATTAGAAAATAATCTTTTACTGACTGATGAAATTTCGTAATAAAAATTTAGTGATGTGATCATTTATATTAATTGTTTGCAAATGAATGTAAATTTGGACTTCTGTATATTGGAAAGCTTTAGAAATTTATGAATTAGGCTGCTAATAGTGATCCATTTTAAAATTTTTCTGTAGTGTTGTTTTAGTTTGGGAGTTTTCAGTTTTCATAAACAAAGTCAAAGTTTTATTAAAATAAAAAATCTTACTGCATATTGGTGAATTCAAATAAGACATATAAATGGAAGTTCCTGTAGATAATGAATATTCAGCTAAATAATGCAGCAAGAAATTAGGACAAATTTTTTTAAAGTAAATAAACCACCTGGTCAAGAGCTGTAAAGAATAACGGCTGCAGCCAAAGACTATTTTTGACTGGAAGAAATCATATGCTAAATATAAGACAGGACAGTCAGTTTTAAACTTTCAAGCCACGTTGAATAAGCCATCCATTATTGCATGAAGGCTTAATGGGGATAAATTCAAAGAAATAAGTTATTGTGAATTAAATCTTATTCACTATTGTTACACTTGTGGATGAGGTTTGTTTATGAGTTATATTTACTTCTGTGAAAAGTCATGAAATGGCATGGTTTTGATTTACTAGGATGCAACAAACAACTATAATTTCAAACTGTCTATGAAAAATATATAAATTGAGAGTAATATTTTTTATCGCAATAATTGAAGTTGTCCTTAATATTAGTATTTATATTTTTATGTATCTTGTAGGATTATTTTGTTGAAAAGTTGTGGACTCATTTGCCTTCTGGATGGCTTGAGACAGTTATGGAATTCGATATTGATGACCTTGAATTGTTTATAAATTCAGAGGAAAATGTTAGGTATACATATTTAATGTGATTTTTTTTTCAGGTTCTTCAAGAATTTTTTTTATAGTTTTTTTATATTTTTGTAGATGTAGACGTCCATGGCCACTTACATTACTATCATTTCGTGCCAGTGCTTTTGCATTAACATTATCTCGTAAATCTATTTATTCGCCTGAAGTTATAAGAAAGTTTCTGGAAGAAAATTTTAAATCTCAGAGTGAGAATTGCCAAATTGATTCTGCCTGTAAGCATATTATTCTTTTCTTAAAATGTTAATTACAATTTCTAAATGAGTTTTTTGAGAATGAGATTATGTAGTATTATTGTGAGGCTTTGTTCAGAAAAGGTCTAAAAATGTATTTTACCAAGTTTGAATTTATAATCAATTTATGTACAAATTCAAATGTATAATAGCTGGGCAAGTATTGGAATTATTTTATGTATGCTTTTGAAAAATCATTATTTTATTTAATACCAATTATAAAAATAAATACTTTGGTAGTAATAAAAAAAATGAAATATGGTAAATCTATTTTTTTTTTTTTAAGCAGGAAACTTTTATAGATCTAAATAATCAGCACATTAGTAATTTATGAAACATGAAATCTTTTTTGCATTTTTATTTAACTTTTTAATTTAGGAAGACTGTAAAATTTAAATGTTATGTGCTATTACATATTAAAGTTTTTAAAAATAAACAGATCTAAATAGTTCTGTGGTAGGTTTTTCAAGCTTCAGATGAAAGAATTCATTTGTTATAATATTCTAATTTAGTTTCCAATCCATGAAAAATTGGGCATTAAATGAGAATTAAAACTGGAAAATTCCATAAAGGCCCAAATGGAATATACCGGAAAATTGTTAAGACCTGTTCATACTAGCTATAGGAATATTCACACTAAAAGTCTTTTTGCACAAACATTTGAACTATATAGAAGACTATCGGATACTTTCCTATTTTCTACATTATAAAACATTGTTGATTTGACATTTAAATATGAGAAACACTGCTTAATTTTTTTTGGCACTTCCTGTTCTTAAATAAAATCCAATTTTTGAGTTACATTTTTTTTTTTTTTTTTTTTGTCATTCTCAGTTTTGTTTCCAAAGTTATTAAACTAGTTAAAACAATTTGTTTTAAAAAGACATCAAATTATGAGAGTTAATTTTTTAAATGTAAATGAAAAAATACCTCTCTGCTTAATAGATATTAAATAAATTTTTTTTTCTGAAAAAATTTTAAGGAAGAAAATTATTTTAACTAATTTTGTTGAATGATATACGAGTCCCTTAAAATTTTAATTTTATATTAGACAAAAAAGAAAAATTTGCTGTTGTAAAAAACACATTGTATCCTTCCTGTAAATCATATTATACTGAATAGTTAATTCCAATGTAGTTATGAATGCATGGTATTTTTTTTTAATATTAAACTTTTTATAGTTGAAAAAATATTAATTATCATCTACAGCTTAATGAAAATACCTGCAAGAAAAATCTCATTTATTATTAAATTTATAAGAGAATTTTATTATGGTGTTTCAATGAAATTTTTCTTGTTGAATTGTTCTGAACTAGGTAAACAATATTTATAATTTTATTGATAATTTTTGTACTGTATTGTGTAGCTGAGGAATGTTGCTGGAGCTTTTCTTCTAGTGAATTTGAAAGCAAATCGGGGCAGCATAAGAAGATTCCCGAGTTTTGTAGGAGACATGTGAAACCAAAAAAGCAGCATGAAATTTTTAGAATGGCACAAGTTAGTAGTTCTTTTAATTGAAGTTATATAATTAATTTCCCCTGCTTTTAAGTATTCAGATTTTGATTGTATAATACAATGAAACACATTTTGCTCAGTTTTTGAATTATTGTTTATTTTTCAGTGATTTTGTTTTTTAAATTATATTTTTATTGCATTTTCTGTCCTTTCATTTTATTGAACTATAACATTTCTTATAATATTTGGTTATGGGCATACATCAAATAATGAAAAAAGGAAAGTATATAATTCTTAACATTCTTTCATTTTTATGTATGAATGTTCTACTTCATTTCAAATAAAAAAATTTAATTTAGGATTTATGCAAATTTTTAGTCATTCCCATGTCTCTCTAAAGCTAATTAATGTATTAAATCCATTGTTTGAGATAAAATTTCCCTCCCGGCAATTGGCAGATGTAGGCGTTTTGTGGCTCTAGGTTGAGTACATTATGAATTCCTTTTTAAACAAATTTATCAGTTTAGTTTGGCAGTTCATTGAATTTTTAAGTTAATCAATATCTTAATGGTTTAATTTTTTTTTTAATTTGAAACTTTGTAGAAATATATATCATATTATGCTCTTAGTTATTATGGCTCATGATAGCATAGCACCCTTCTTCGAAAACACATATTTAAGCATGCTCTTGGCATTTTTACTGTAAAAACAAAGTGAGTAAAATATGACAAATTATACTTGATGAAGTGTTAACATCTTTATATTTCAAACCTCATAGGATTTCTATTTTGAATTTTTGAACGTATTTCACTTATTTGGTAACTAGTCCGTAATAAATTTTTTTATTGACCTGACTTTAGCCTCCATATGCCAACATCCTAAAGCAACTGCTTAGTTGGAAATCTGCCATTGTTCCCAGCTGATATCGAGTTAGTGGAAACCCGAATGTTTTCTTATGTGAAAGGCATACAAACTAAAACTGCACTTCATTTTTTTTTTTGCTTTAAGATAATTAGAGACATCATATTAATAATTGTTGGTCTCAAGCATTTGCAACTCTTAGGTCTCTACATTTCCAATTTTTATTTCATATACACATTTTGATTATCTTGATTTTATATACAATATTTTCAAAATTAAATTTTAAATATTTAATTATAAATTTGTAAGGGTTTAAACCATGACAAATGAAACTGTGATTAGTTTCCATTATTTCATATTCAGGGCTAGATTCATTGCTACATTTTCTATGCTGTTAAATTTTTTTAAGATTAGAAAAGAAAAAGGGTTCAAGGATTTTGGTTTTGTAGTTTTCTTAATATTATAAACAGTGTAGAATTTTGCAAACTTAAGTACATAGATTGCTGCATTTCATATTAAAAGTGAATATATTTTACATTTCTGTCAGAAATAATTTATATGCATTAATAAATTATCATAATTTCTGATATTTTTTATATAAGGTGTTTGCAATGAAATGACTTTAAAATTCCTTTTCTAATGAGGAGGGAAATTCTTACAAGTAAATGACAAATAGGTTATTAGCTCTTCTTTGTTTATTAAAGTTCTAAATTAACTTTATTATAATTCAAAAACTGTTTATATTGTTTGATTTACACACTGTCATTTTAAGTCGTAAACAAAATGCTTGCAAGTTTTTTGAGTTACTTTTTTATTTTTCTTATTTATGTTTATTGTTTATGAACATGAAGTGCTAAAATATTATATTTAATTATTTAATTATAATTAAATTTCATTATTTTTTATTTTATCCATATTTTTAAGTTTTATGTTTGATTTTCTTATTATTTTGACCATATTTTGTTTTTTCATTAGTTGATCAATTTTGTATTTTATTGTAGGTTACAGATTCCGTGATGAAGTATTTTGACTTAAAGCATGCAATTGATATAGGCTCTGGCCAGGGTCATTTATCCAGACTCTTAGCTTTATGTTATAATTTGAAATTAGCTACTCTGGAAGCTAATCAGCTTCATGTATCAGGTGCTGTTCAATTTGACAAACAGGTAATCTTATTCTTGGCAATAATTTCTATCTAAATATTTTAATCCTAATAGTGCATCTGTCTTTCTTGTTGATTGTATTTGTATTGGACTACATTTTGTGATTGATTTTTGAATGAAAATTTGTTCTCCCCTTTTGGTTTATTTTCCTTATTGTTTTATTCTTCAAAAATATTTTATAAAATATTTACATAGAAGGAAAAAGACTCATAATTTGATTTAATAACTAACAATTACTGAAATCATCGATATCTGTAAAAACAGGTGTTAAAATTTTAATTAAAATAGTAAATCTTTGCTGAAGTTGCATAGATAGTATGTTTAAATTCTTCTTGATTTTTTTTTTTGTCTGAAAAACTTTCATTTTAGTAAAGTATATAATTATATTTAAAGTATAAGTATATAATTTTCTTCTCTCGTAATAATATCTAAATAGTATATTTAGTGTTTCAGAATTTTTAATTATTTTCTGGGTTTATGTTGGGTTCTGGCTTGTATCACAAATTTGTAAAATTTATAGAATTGTATCTTATCATTTATAGAATTGTATCATAATTATTTGTATTGTAGGCAATAAATAGTTTGAGACGGGTAAAGAAGTATAAAAGTGATGTATCAACAAATGTTAAGACTTTACCACATCATGTAGAAAGTTCTGTGACTCTTTCATCATCTGAATCATGTTTAGAAAAGGTACTGGAAGGAACAAATATTATCTTGTGTATATTTCTGTAATTTTGTTAGATTTGTTTTATTTTTACATACTTATCGTAATTTTTCCATTTTATTGTCCTCAAATCCCATGGAAAATATTTGTTCTAATTTGAAATGAAAAATTGAAATGAAAATTGAATCTAAATCTAAATTGAAATGAAATTTAACATTATTTGACCTTAAGTTTATTGTTAAACATAGATTTTTTTCTCTTAAAGTTAATATGAATTTAATTTTAAATAGTTTTGACTATGTGTCAGTAACATTTATTACTCTACCTCTTGCTTTGTTCATACATTTTATAGATTTTTTTTAATTTGTATCCCAATTTCATAATAATCGGTTAGAAATAATTTTCAATCTCTGATTTTAAATTTGTTAGTAATCTTAAAATGTTCTCCCTATCCTTGAAATTTTTTTTATGCTCTGTGTTTAATTCTACAGTGTCTTTATTAAATGCAATTATGCAGTCTATGCTTGCATCAATATGTCGGAAAAGTTGTAGCAGTTGCATGTAATAACTCATCTTAATGCTGCTGTTTGTTGTATAAATATTATTGAATTTTAAGCATACTTATTTGATTTTGAAAGGTGTTGAAACATGCGTGGGATCATTCTTTAGAGGATTACGAGGTATGCATGTTGATGATTTTTTTTTTTACTTGTAATTGATTTTTCTTATTATTTGAATAATTGAATTAATTTTTTAATAAGATTTAATTAAAAATTATTCCTGACATTGTTTTTAATTTTAACTATTAATGTTTTCAGTTATGATAACAATTATGGTGTAGATGTTTAATTCCATGTTATTTAATGTTTACATATAGAGGAAAGAAGTTTATTTATAACAATTTTTTTTATTTTCTTAATAAGCATATTTTTCTCTATAGATGATAATCACATGGTTTTATTAAGGTTAATTATGCTTATTTTTTATTAGTTGGACATTTAATATGTTTTGTGTTAGATGATTTTTAAATTATTAATTTTTACATACTTAAAAAATGTTAGCTATAACAGACTTACTGTTGTATTGTCTATGTCGAAACTGATTGAGAAAGTTTTAATTTTCAAATAATTCAAATTTATTGGATAGAAAAACGCTACCGTTTTGATAAAAAAAATTTATTATGGCAGAAATTTGCTTTAATGGGCCTTCATACATGTGGTAATCTTGCTGAAACTGTTCTCAAGACCTTCGCAAAATGTGACCAATCACAAGTACTTCTTTCAATTGGATGCTGCTACATGAAACTGGAATCAACTAAGTTTGTATTATATTGATCTTCAAAATTTTTTTAAAATTTTTTATTATCTTGCCTTATTGATATTTATTATTTACTAGCAACTTAAAGATAAAAAATAGTATTAATTGATGCGATTTTTGTTTTAAAATGTTTATCTTTTTCAATGAATAAATGGTTTTGTAAATGACCACATATATAATATGTGTGTTTGATCAAAAACTTCAATATTTTGATTTATTTCATTCTCTTAGACTCATTTATTTCCTCCTATGTGAGGTTGATTTATGGTAGAAAATTTTTCACTATATTGATTTTTCTATAATATTCTAATAAGTTTTAAGACATTGGCTTTTTGTTTAGCAATATTTGTCTTAGAATTTGTCTCTTTCAAAGACTCTTGGATTACCTTTTTAGTTTTTGCTTCTCAATAATATAAAAATCTGCAAACTTTTGCAGTCTTTACTTGTGGAATTTTTCTAGAATTTTATTAGCCTGTTTAATTTTTAAAGTGAAGTTTTAGATATTTGTATTACACTGTATATTAGCGTATATATAATATGTTGTACACATCCAACATTTTGCATAGAGTTAATGTATCAGTATGTTAAATTTGATAGTGGAGAAATGTAGAATATTTAACCTTTTAAGTAATTCAAATGCATAAAATTGCTATTGTTATCTTCTTCATTTGTGTGTGGTGATATTTGTATTATGAAGATGTGAAAATTCTTTTGATTTTACGGGAAACTTTTATTTCAGTCTTTTTATAAAAAAGGCATCACTGTATCGTTAAAATTTTCCAGGTTTATTTGCAAGACTTTTAAATTTGTGGTAGGGTTCGTTTATGCAACTGAAACTCTGAATATCTGTATTATCTTGTGAATATTATTTCAGAGATGTGGTTCTTCCTCGGATTCGTTTTTCTCATATTTTAAAACTTCTAAACTCTTTTTTTTTTGCTTTTTTTAAAATTCTGTTATTTATTAAATACAAAAAATTAAATTCCCCACACAATTTATATTTATGGGAGAATGGTAAAAGTCCCTAAGTCATGATTGGGTATAATGAAATTTTTTTCAAAAAGTGTATGGAAAGCAAATGCTGAATATTCACGAACATTACAGAAGATGGTCCCGGATAATTTGCTGTTGCAATCAACATCGCCAATTGATCTTTTTTGTTGGAAACGGTCTTTTTCTTTGACAGTAATGCAAGGTCTTCCTGATTTTGGTGTCTTAGTGTTGTAGAAAGATTGCTTATGGTTGGAGTTACTCTCCTGCTGCCATCATAGTACAAGGATGCATCCTTACGCAACAATCACAGCATAAGGAGCTAGTGGATGTGATTTAAAGATTTCAGGCCATTTCCACTAGTATCAAAAAGAGTTGTTTTCATGAGCCTGAAGTTGAGTTGATCAAAAAGAGTTGTTTTCATGAGCCTGAAGTTAAATTTAGTTCTAATATCGTAAGTTAGATAATTATTTTTGAAATAAATAAACTAAGTGTAGAATCGTTCGACGATGCAATTCAGACTTAAAAGAAATCTGTAGTTCAGTTGTATAAAAAGGACTATTTAAAATATAGGGTAGGCAAAAATCTCTGTAAGAAGCATGAATTAAACAGCAAAAATCTGCAAAATAAAATTTTTTGCACAAAAAAAATGTTTATTACAAACCTTTATTTATTTAAGTCCAAGGAAAAAGTTTGTGTCAAAGGAAACTGCAAAGAAAATATCTGGCGAAACTGCCAAATTGTGAGAAATATGCATTTATAAAAAATGAGGTCCCAGATCTCAAGAATTTTTTTAGCATCTGAATCTTGTACATAAAATGGCGCTCCTTGTTGTACGAACAAACTGTATTCTCAAGAGCTAACTAGTAATTGCCAGTTGAATCATGTCCAAGAAAGACCTGTAAAAAACAAAACAAAAGCCAGTAATATGTGCCAAAATATGCTTCAAAAGTCCATTGAGTACTAAAGAAATATTTACTAAAATATGCTACTGAGGTATATTTCCAATAAAGTACTGGCTTTCTCTTTATATTTGTTGTCCTATATTCATTTAAATTTGTTCTAAGCAATGTACTTCTCAATGTAATAATAAGACAAATATATAATAAAAAGACAATTTTCTTTTAAAAACCTTTTTGAGAAAGTCATATGGTATTGATTTTTTACTTTTATAAACATTTTGAAATGAATATAAAAGCCATATGGGTTGTAGTTTTGATAATTTTTTCCATAGATTGACTATTTAATTCATACTTTTTGCATGTTTTTTCTTTGTGCGTTGTTTCGTGATGCATTTTTAGATTTTTTCTTTTTTGTCTTTTGGTCAATCATTCCCTGTTATTTAAGAATATTACTATTAAAAATGGCATATGAAGTAGCAAATGCCATTTATATTACAACATCTGCATTGTACAATATATTTCACTTTATAGTTATAGATGTAATATATAAAAATTTGATTTGATTCGGGAATGGTTCTGATTTACTAAATTTTAGGAATAGTTGATGCACATCTTGTTTTACATATGATCTAAAGCAAGATTTATACTAATACTCACAAATGTTGTACTTCCTTTGATAATAGAACCTGTAGTTACTTGCAATTTTACTTTATGGAAAATAAGTACCAGAAATTGGAATGAACCATGCAGAATAAAGAAAAATAGCATCCGTTAACGAGCTTGATAACGACTAAAACAAAGGAGAAAGTTTAGCTCCTTAAATTTATTCCTACCTCCTTGGATGTACCTAAATCATATTATTATTATATGGAGTGCAATCCTATTTTAAATTCCGTCAGTAATTTACACTAGAAAAAGTTTTACTGCCACATTTTGGCAATTTTTTTGTATTTAGCTTTTGTAGTTCTATTGTTTGATTTTTTTTTTCCGATTTACTTACAATTATTAAATCATCCAAAAAACATTAATAAAGAAAATTTCATGAGTAGAAAAATGCATTAAGGGATATTAAATTTGGTTTAAAAGTTTTTTTTTTAAAGCGGTTACATATAAATGATCACAAAAGATTTGTCTGTTCTGAATTTTAATATGTAAATGCTTATATAAATTTGATATTTTTTGAGGGAAGGAAAAAAAAAAAAAAAAAACTATGGATCTGACAAATAACATTTTGGTTGTCTTGGGATTTTTTTTAATTTGAATTCAACATTTCTTAAAGAACAAATGAGTTTGATAAACTTTTCAGTTTGACATATGCATTAATGTAACATAGAATAATATGCAGCCATAAATCAGAATAGATATTTAACTGTTTTTAGAAAAAAATATTTGTGCTTTTTGGTTTATATTGGCTTGTTTATATTCTGTGTTAAGTTCAAATGTATGTATGTTAGCAATGGATATACTTTAAAGTTTTTACATGTACGACTAGAAATGAACAGTTTTTGTTTTATATCTCTCTTAAAAATGGGTTAATTCACATTCATTGTTTTATTTTATAATTTTCAAGATAGTAATTATCACCAAACAGATTATTTTGAAAGAGCAAGTTATTCCTGTGATGCTATTTAATGCATATATTCTGTCATAGAAAATACTCCACATTTCTAATTACTTATAATCCAAAAAGTTAAAAACCTAGTAGAATTTGTCATTTGATTTGTTAATGTGTCATTTTCAGTGCATGTAAATCGCTCTGACTGCAGAGGTAGTCTTCATATTTATTTTCGATCATCATTAAAGTCGCAAATGACAATCTTTTCCTCAGATTCAAAATCCCCCGAATATGAAATTTTAGGTTATTTAAAACAAAACAATGGGGGGGGGGGTTAGAGTATACAAGATAATAAAATCTAAGGCATTTTTTTTTCATTCATAAAATTAGATATTAAGTCATATAACTTTCCGTTTTATTGGTTGGTTCGATAGTTTAACTTTGGGCTTTCCAGCAGTTCTTAAAACGACTTACTTTGAAAGATACGAGATAAAACATTTAAAAATATTAATCCAAAATTATATACATTTGTTTTCGTAATTTTCATAAGAAAACATGAAAAGACAAATAAAAATTTACTGTTAATAATTTTTTTTTTAATATTCATCTTTATATCTACAAATAAATCTTGATATACAATATATGTAAAACCGAATTTAATAAGGATCTTCGAGTTTATATTTACTAATATAGTCAATTGAATGCTATTAAATTTTTTTTTATTAAACAGATATCCTGAAAAAACTAAGACGGAATAAAATATTTCATCAAGATTATTTTTATAGTATCCGAAAAATTATAATAAAGCGATTCTTTTAAAAAATATTATTCTTTAAGAACGTAATTTCCATCATAAAATGTCCATCAAATGATGATTAATGTCAGTTGTGAACATTTTTGATAAAGCGTTTACATTTAGTTGCTTTATTTGAAAAAAAAAATCGCAAATAAGAAAATGGAATTCATTTTTAAATATATCTGTTTAACTTTTAAAGACAATACTTTACTATTATCTAATGCCAATGTTCATTCCATTCCTACATTTATTATTTTTTGTATTATTATTTTTTACTTAATATCTCTTTTACAGCTATATTCATTTTTACTTTCTTCTTACCAATTTCAAAAATATCCTTTATTTTTATTGTAGAAATCATGGATTTCCTAGAATTTTCTACATTCCTAATATCCTAATTAGTTCAATATATGTCGAAACAGTGCCATTTGTATGTAGCAAAATCGAATCTGTTTGCTGAATCGATTTGTCCATTCTCTTCTGGTTTTTGTATAATTATTTTATCAAATTATTATTTATTGTTGTATCAAAATTTAATTATAACCTGAACTTATATTCAAAGATTTGGTTTGTATTCCGTTTCATTTGAGCAAAATTTTTTCTCTACTTTCTACTTTGAAACATATTCTAAGTAATAAATCTAAAGAATTTACATTTGCATTTCAAAGTAGATATTGCTCTTTTAAAAGAATCGAGTTAGAAATTTAAATTTGAAGAAATTTTCTTTGTTTACAATTTTTTATACACTATTTTTCCAGAACGACGGGAAATTTCGGATTGTAATTTAATGCTTGATATTAGCTTTTGAGTGTCATGCAGCATTTAGATTATTTTTTTTATTTTTTTTTTATTGGCAGATTGTACCATTTATTCTTTGTTGCATAGTTTGCAATAGAATTTAGCAAAATTTTTTTGATAGAAAAAGCCAATTTTACAAATCAAATTTTAGTTAGTTTTATTCACTGTTCATAGCAAAGAATAGTTTTTACCTCCTGCTTGATAACATAGATAATTTTGATTTATACGAAATCAGTATTAAAACTGCTATTTTGAATAAGACTAATTTACTTATTTATTGAATTGGTAATTATGTTGAAATGAGATCGCTATAAAATTATTATTAAAATGTTTAACAAAAATTTATCATTTTTTCTAAACTTTGTGTAATTTTATTTTTTAGAGATAGTGAAGGCTATCCTCTTAGTCTCTTTGTTAAATCCTTGCCATCTCATAGTTTGAGTTATGAAGCAAAGGAAATGGCTTGTCATGCTTTGGAAATGTACATTCAAAGGCTTCATGGTAAGACTTTATAGGTCTGAACCTTTGGTTTCTATATTAGCAATTTGTGAAGTAATGCCTTTGTTTTTCACAGCACTTTTTGATCAAGTATATATAATAAAGATTGCGACTTAAAGGATGTTTTATATACTATTTGTTTAGAAATACAGTGATTTATGTTGATATTTTTTATCCCGAATCCTGCATAAGAATAACATTCATTTCAAGTAAACGCGAAATGCATTAAAAATGTCGTAGTTCAAATTAGTGGACATATAATTAATTGAACTCTGTTCAGCGACAGCACTGTATTTTAAAAAATTTCAGTAAATTTAATTTCTTCTCTATTTTCTTTTGGGACGAATTTTTTAAAAGGTATCATTGATGCTTATTCACACTTATTAATTACTTTTTATAAAAAACTTAATACTTTTTCAAGTTCGAAGAAATTTACAGTGCTTCTATAGTTTATTAAATCCAGTTGAATGTTTAGGTTATTCAAAGAAAAAAAAATCCGACATTGCTCCAATAAATTTTATTATAAACTTTGTTTTGAATTCATATAGTGAAAAGCGCCTAAATATTCTCAAGTTTATAATATTTTTACGTTTGGTAAATTTATTCTCCCTTGTGTAGGGGAAAAAAATTTTGCTAATCGTTCTTTAATTACATAATGTAATCAATCTAATGCTTGTAAGAATCTGTAAAATCTTTAAAAACTGATTATTCTCTTGCTTCATTATAGAAGCAGCAACGAAGTTCCTTACTTATAGTGAAATATATCTCTGAATTGATTTAGATATTTAATGTTGAATTTTTATTTGCAATTTTGCTTTCCTTTTTTTTATGCATTGTAAAAAGATCTAAAAGTTTTAAAAGAATTAGATAAGACGGATTAATAGTTAATATTTAAATGAAGTTGTAATATTATAAATTGTATACATGCAGAAGCAGCTAAATTAATAGTTTTCATACACAGTTAAATTCATATGTGAAAATCGATTGTAAAACCTCATTTCTTGTATAATATTTAAAAAAAAAAAAGAAAAAAAGAGTAGATTCCTAAACTCTTGAGTAAAAATTTCCTCTTAATACCTTCAAATATCGCAATGTGTACAAAGCTGATGACAGTTAAATCTGTCAGGGTACCAAGTATTGGGAGTGTAATGTTAACTACATGCTATCCTTACTATTTGAATTACCATTCGAAAATATAAACTTAAATGTCTTGTGTAAAAGTAAATCACTGAAATGTTTTTATAATATTGTTTTCTTATTACAATTGTAAAACTTTTATTGCCTGTGGAACTGTATTTCTGTCATAATTGAAAACATTTTTTATATCTATTTAAAGAGTTATGTTTTGGTAAAGAGATTTATGATGGATATGCTTACCTATATGTTTTAAGATTATCGCTTCTCGGAATTTGAGTTAAGATATAAGTGCAGTATAAGTTTTAAGAGTAGACATTTTAGCTGATATTAAATGCATTCTTTTCACTTTAGGATTCTGAAAACGGATTTTTATTTTAAATTCTGAAGTTGTGCATGAAACAGGCTTTTACAAATCCGATTTCTGCTTATCAGTTTTTTTTAATTCTTTATTTTTGAAGTCAGGCTTCAGCAATATTATTATTAATCACAGATCTTGGTTAATTGTATAGTTGTTTTTTGTTTATTTTTTTCTCCGTTAGTTTTAAGGAAAAATTTCGATTTTCATTATTCTCTTGTTTCTGTCCTGCAACAGTCTTTTATAATTGTGAAGGAAATTAATGTTTTCTATTTATGATTGCATAGATAAAGTCCCACATCTAAAGATCCATTGTTACAGAGCAACTTTGGAACAATGTATTGTTCATCATCATCCTGAGTTAAAGCATTTGGGATTAAGAGGTGTTAAGAATGCCGAAAGTTTACCATTCCAAGAGTAAGTAATGTTCTAAAAACTATATTCTGTGTTTTTAATGACGCTTTGTAAATTGCCACGTTCAAAAATTTAATATTGTCTATATCCCGTCGCTTGTAGTACCTCTTCCTGAAAAGAGTATTCATAAGTCCTTGAGTTAAAAAAAATAGAGCAAAAATGCAATGAAAGTTAAAAAAGTCAATGTGTCATGCTGTAAGTTGCACAAAATAATGAGTTGATTTGATCCGTTTCTATATGAAATGTAATCGGGAAGCGAGTTTTTTATCCCAAACCTTTACGTTCTAGATGATTATTTTGTAGAGAATCTTTGAAAAGAAAGTCGTCAGAATTGTATTAATAATAACAATCGAAAACAGAAACTTTATGAATAACTAGGATATATACAAATTTGTGCTATTAGGAAACCAACTCCAAAAAGCATCAAAATTCGCTTATTACATAATAATGGATCTCCGCTATAGTTAATTTATTGAGTTCCATAATAGATGGATTACTTCGTTCACAGATAAGGTTTGACGCTGGGCCGATTGATTTTTTATTTCCTTCATGCAAGTCTTACCTTTGGTCTCTGGATAGATTTTTCTTATCTTTTCAATTTAGCTATTATTAGTTTTTGGTTTCGCTTTCATGTTGCTCCTATGGAAGTTCATTTGATTTACTAAATATACGTCATTTTTTTTGTGAGTAGTCACACACTGAAGTGGCATGTCTATAGTTTTCTAAAATACTGTTTAGATAATTACAATTAAATATTTTGGGCTATTTAGAGGTTAAAATATTTAAAAAAACAACTTAATTGTAATATTTTGTAAAATATTTTTTGTAGCATTTTTCTTTTGGGAACTGACGAGTCGTCACTACATAAAAATGGCATTTTCTGTCCCAGCCATTAGTTCATTTAATTAATTTTATTTGTATTTAAACATCTCTTAAAATTGAGTTACATCACTTATGTTCTTCATTAAACGTCTAAAACAACACTATAAAATGTTCATTTATTATGTATTAAGCAAGCAAACAGAAATTAGGAAATGATTACCTCTTAAATTAGTTAACATTTTATGTTCAAGTCACAAAATTGAGTATGTACTTCATAAAAATCTCGAATTGGCCATTAATATGTTTATATAAATGAACCAGTTTAGTAATTTTGACATTACTATGCACCATAGTGTAATATTCCTGGAAAATTAGTGTTCAATTCTCAAAATGAACTGTAGATCTGAAATAAGCATTGATACTCGAAAAGATGTTCCTTCTTCAAACATTCAAATAACATCTCTTCTTGAAATTGCAAAGACTGTTCAACAGAGTCATGGATGCATCCAAAATAATCCTCCAAAAGTATAAGAAGTCTGAACTAATAACAAGTAAGCCTGATAGGGGAAGAAAAGAAATTCTTAGTTCTACGATTTAGAGAAGCATTACGAAAAAAATACAAAAATCCTAAAATGAGGGCTGTAAAAAATGCCACAGCAACGTTCACAGCAATAGGCAGGATTGTGCCAGCTGAGACAATTAGAAGGTTGCTCAGGAAAGGTAATTATCATGGTAAGGTAATCAGGAAAACACCCTTCAATTCCAAAGTCAATAGAGACAAAAACCATATATTAAACCTAGAGTTTCAGAAAACCATTATATTCAGTGACAAAAGTAAATTTTAACATTTTTGGGAGGGATGGTCAAAGCTATATATAAAGGAAGTCTAATTCTGAACTACTTCCCCAAATACTGTTACCTCTATTAAGCATGAAAGAGGTTTAATCCTTGTATGGGGTTGCATGTCTGTAAATGGTGTGGATAATTTAGTCTTTATCTTTGGTATAATGGATAAAATGAAATATTTGGAGATACTGAAGAGAAGTTTAAAGCAAAGTGCACAGAAACTAAATTTGGGATCAAGTTTTATTTTTCAACAAGAAAAACGATCCCAAACATACCTCCAAAATTGCGAGTTATTATGCAATTGTTAAATGCAACTGCATCCTCTACTTCAGTCCCCCAAACCCCACTGTATTTGAAAAATTATGGTCAGAATTGGAAAAAAATCTGTTCAGAAACACGACATTAGTAATAAAGAATACTTAAAAATTATATTATCAGAGGAATGAGCCAAAAATAACATTCCAGGTAACACAAACTCTTGTTTACTCACTCATGTATAAAAACTGTTTTAAAAGCGAAATATTAGTTCTTTTTTTCTTTTTCTTTTTTTTGTTACCGAGTTAAACTATCTGTGTACTCTATTTTTGACAAAGAAATTTCTAAATTTGACATACAATTTGTTATTGTACATACAAACAAGAACAAAGGAATGATAAGTTTGTGTTTCTTAGTATATCTTTTATTAAATTCACATTTAAGTTTAACAGCTAAAAGAATAATGACACATTATTGAAAGAACAAGTGGTGTATACTCATTTTGGGAGCCATTGTTTACACCCCCATCATTATACTCCTTTGCAACTACTATCACATTAACTTTTTTGTTTTATTTTATTAAAAAGTATAAGAAGAATATGATTAAAAATGGCTTTTTTCATTAAGTTTATTTATTCATTTTCATAGTATTAGATTTGCTTTTTAATTCTTTAGCTTTTTGCGATATCTGGTTAGATTAAAATATTAATTCCTGATCTTAAAAATTATTTTGATGCATGTATGATGTATGGGCAAATCATTTTAGTGGTTATTTGTGTATTATTATAGTTGATTGCAGGAAGCTGATAAAAAAGACCCTGAAGGAGATAACATTCTTGTTAATTTAATCAAAAACACAAAGAATAACTGCAAATAAATTTTTAAAAATTCGAATCGAATAAAATGCAACTTTTGTGGAACTAATTTGAAATTTGACTTTACTAGCTGCAATCGTTAAATATGAATTGCAGAAGCAATAAAATATTAAAAACCGTAGTTAAAGTTTTAATAGCTTTGAATTTGACATTTTTTTTTATATGTGTATGCTAAAAATTACATCTTGTTAAACATTATTCATAGACGATTAGAGGTGTAAAAGCCAACAGGAAGTTTTTCTGGAACTAAATGTAAAATTAACATTTCCTAGAATATTTATTTCGCATGTACAATGAAGCTTTTGCATACGATGTTTGACGTCGATGGTGTTCCTATTTACTCAAATCAATGTATTTTGATACATCTCTCTATAATGACAATTTTCTCACCTAAAAGCTGGTAATTAACAATATAGATTTTTTTGGAAATACACATACCATGACCCAGAATCTGAAATAACAAGGGAATCGGGTGCTCGAAATTGGAGCCTGTTGTAGTTGTGGGTTAGATCAAATCTCTAGCCTTTGACCCATCTCTGAGTGGCCAGTATCGAACTTGTTTACTTGGAGTTAGTACCTTGGGCTGTTCACTTGTTCATTGAAGTGTTAAAGTCATGAACTTATGAAAATATGAGAAAGTTAAATTCACCCGTTTGTTGACAAGTGATTTCTGCAAAAATAGGAACGCGTCTTTGGCTAGCCCTTTTTTCCTTTCCTTTTATGTATATTTTTGAAGTTAAAAAACTTTTTAGTTAAAATTTTTTACCAAGAACTTCAAAGTAAACAATAGAATTAGTATTTATTATATAAATTAATAAATGTAGTTAAAATATCATTATTTGCTCCGAACACAAACGATGGATCCGCAAATACTGAAGCTGTCAACATTTTTTTTTCTTGATGCGTCCCTCCAATATTTTATATTATATATATATATATATATATATATATATATATATATATAGTAAAACCTGTTTATAATAAAATTTATATTGTTTTTAATATAAGATTTGCAAATATAGCATCAAATGTCAGAATTCTGCGATTATGTTGCATTTGTCTTTTGTCTACTTTTGGCAAACTTTTTATTTTTAGGTATGCACAAAGAGCTCTTAGCAAAGCTTCAGTTACAGTTCCTAATGAATTTTATTCTCTACCTGAGATTCAGGCTTGTTTAGAGCGATGGAAAGAAGTATTAATATTTTATTCGTTAAGATTGATAACTGCGCCGGTAGTTGAAAGTCTGATTTTGTTAGATCGATTAATCTATTTATACGAACAAGGTGAGTGACTTTATTTTCAGTTCTGTTTAAAGCTTTTTCTAGCTGAGTAAACTGATTAGTCCTTTATTTTGCAGGTTATCCTGGTTGCATTGTTCCAATATTTGATCCCACTTTATCTCCAAGAAATCAAATTCTTATATCAGCAAAATGTAAGATTTCTAAGAAAAATTAAATAATAAAAAACTGAGTTAAGTATTTTTTTTTGATGCAAACATTTCTGGGGCTAATTTCTTTTTATCAATAATTAGTTGCATTCTGTTTGAGTGAATTGCGCCCTTAATGTTTTAGTCAAACTTTGATTCATACCTGTAGCACTTGCACACATTATAAACCATGTTAACTGTTAAAAAGCGTTACTGTACTTCTGACTTAGGAAATGTTTTAATTCGCCAGGGGGAGGGGCACAAAAGTGCGATTTGGAGCACCGTATGGTTATGGGAGACAGAATTTTCGATTCCAGTTACTTCCGATGTTGTTAATCTGTTTAACTTTTCTTACAGAATAAGGATCAAGATCTTCAAAGAATGACAGCTTACCTATAAAAACTTTGAGAAAAACGTGGAATAGTGAGTGGAAATCATTTATGAAAGAATACGTCTTTCATCTAACTCCTTTATGCTGGAGTTGTACCCCTAAAACGCACTGAATAACCAGACAATGTATTTAAAAAGTATCGCTCTTTACTAGACAGATCTTGCTATAAACATTATTGTGGAATGAGACATTTGATTAGTGGGAAAATGTTATCTAGTCTGATTGCAATGGAATACAGTATTTTTGAAGAAAATGCCAATTCAAACTAGACCCAATTTCTTGTTCTTTGTATAATTACTTGGACTTTTAATTGTAAAATAATCATTTTAGGCATTAAAATAATTTCCAAATGGAATTTTTTTTCATAACAAAATAACTGAGTTATTTAGCAAAAAAAAAAAAAAAAAGTTTTCCGAATTAAAATAATAATTTATTAAAGTATATTAATTATATCCGTGACTTAGTTGGAAAAATGCTAGTAAGGATACTATTTAGCTTTTCATAATAATACGGTTCAAAAATCTGAATAAAAACATTTCGGATATTTTATATGGCGGCGGCGTTTGAGATTCTTAAATAAAAAGAATTATTCTAAAATAGGTTTAACTTAAAACTCGGAATACGTTTTCTTGAATTTTTTCACAAGCAATTAATGAGAATAATGAACTGTTATCTGTAAACGCATTTAATTTTTCTCAGATTGTATTCTTTCATGGATTTTGTCGTACACTACACTACACTACACTACACTACCTGCACTTCGCTTTGCACTGATTGCATGCATTTAGAATATGTTAAACTTTTACACATATATTGTTTGGTAATAATCTGGAAGAAACTGACATACCGATCATTGGCACAAGGATGCATTTTTCACATGGAGTGCAAATCTCCTACATTGCGTAATGTGTTGTAATGATTGAAAAAATAACTGGCCACAAATTTATTCAACTTTAAGAGAACATAAGCCCCCCCTCCCCCCCCCAAAAAAAAACGTGTGTTACAGTACGATAATTTTGATTAAAGCATTTAGTTTACGATAGAAAATCAGCACAAAATACGCGTGTTTTCTACTGTCGCTTGATCAAGTGTTAGAAAATCAGCGACAATGTTATTCTATCGACTTTCACATTATAGAGTCGTTTGTAAATAAAAAACAAACTATTTTAGAACGGAACTCGTAATTCTGATCCTTAGTCAGAGGACGATGCCTAAGCTGGCCTCTTCAAACTTCCACACACACCAACGGGAGGATGTTTGGTCCACGCATTCAGATTTTTTCAGATTTTTAATTGAATCTGTTTCGAACCCGGAGCCATCCTTCACCATAGCAGTTACTTTTCCACTAGGTCACGCGGCACTGTTATGTGTGCAACTTCATGTTATAGTAAGTATGTATTTTAGGCTCTTTACCCGATTGGTTTCAAAATTTAATACAGTTTGTTAAATGAGATTTCGTATGTGGTCTTATTAACTAGCTTGTTGCGTTTTTGAATTATCGTGTTCACTTAGTGGCAGACTCGCAAATAGAGGGACAAAATCTCCAGGGTTCCACCGGCCAGGAGGAAGGAGAGGATATTTAAGGAAGTGTTGGGTGTATATACACTCATGTCCAAAATTAAGGTCACAAAAATGTTTTTCAAAGTAATTTTAAATGGCTACCAGTAAAATTTAAACAAATTATATTTTATATATTGTGAAGGACCAGCAACACGATATTAACCTTTGTTGTGTGAAAAAATGTTGTTTAGCATTAGTTTTTAAGGAACTACTGAAATTAGATCGTTTAGGCATCTGGGATTTTTGTCTGCAATTTTATGAATATTGCATCAAAACAAAAAATTTAACCTGTTTCCAGTGAGAATGAGTTCTCATAATCGTTTAGACGATTCCTTGAGATGGAGAGCCGTTGGCAGGCTTGAAGCTGGGCAGTCACAAGCAGAGGTTGCTAGATGGTTACAAGTGGCGCTGAAAGTGGTATCCAGGTTGTGGAATCAATTCCAAACAAGTGGCACTGTAACCAGGAAGGCCGTGCCAAGATCGTCACAGAACAAAGACGTCTGCACAGGATCGCTATTTGGCATTAAGCGTACGACGGCATAGGCTGACAATGGCTCCTCAACTTGCTCTTGACCTTGCTGCTGCGTCTGGAATAAGAATTTCTAGACAAACAGTATACAGACGTCTAGCAGAGAGGGCCCTTTATGCCCGGCGACCAGTTGAGTGCGGCCCTTTGACTGCATCCAACAGAAAAGCCCGGTTCTTATGGTGCCTAACACAGCAGTCTTGGGCACAACAAGAATGGGTTCGTGTTCTTTTCAGTGATGAGTCGAGATTTACCACACAGAATGACACTCGTCGAATCTTCATCTGGAGAGCGCGAGGAGCTCGCTATCATCCCTCCTACGTAGAATAAATCGACAGATTTGATGGCAGAGGAATCCTTGTCTGGGGTGGCATAATGTTGGGCAGTCATACACCACTGCACGTCTTCGATGCTGGTACTGTCAATGCACATCTCTATAAATATGAGATCCTTGAAGCCTATGTGAGGTTGTTCCGGGGTGCTTTTGGCCGAGACTTCATATTTATGCACGATAACGCACAGAGTTGATGATTTGGACATGAGCATGTTTGGGATGGTCTCGGAAGAGCCATTGCACTGCGTAACCCCCCTCCTAATACCCTCCAAGAGTTAAAAACCGCGTTTTTGGAAGAATGGGCTTTGTTGCCCCAAGCATTTATGGACACCCTTATAAACAGTATAAGAACTCGTTGTGAAGCCTGCACAGCAGTGCACGGTGGTCACACTCCATATTAGACAGGCTTTTCCCGAGATAAATGCTTTGTCTCTGATTCATAATGTAACTCTTTTTGATATACCCTTTTTCTTAATTCTCAATTAAAATCCTTTCCGTGTTGTTATGTGTCTATGTTCTTTCTTCCATTGTAGTGTACACCTCTGTGCCAAATTTCGTGGCAACACAGTGAATAGTTTTTCATTTTTTCTCAGATTTTATGTTTGTGACCTTAATTTTGGACATGAGTGTATTTGAGGGTAGAAGGGCCTGCCATTACTTTGTCCCAAGCTGCGATTTGACTATTGGCAATACTGTATACCGATGGTTTATCTTTCATATTTGAACAGTTTTAAAATTTTGTTGACAAAATGACTTAAAATTCATGCATATAAATTATTTTTGGATTTTGTCATTCACATGCGTATAAGTAGACAGACTGACATTTAATTGTAATAATTATAGATGTTTAACCTGTTGACGGATTTATATCTACTCTTTGACATATCTCTAAGCTTTTGATGATGAAATCAAAATGTTAAACGCAACGAGCTAGGTGGATGAAATTTTTGAGTTATGTTCACATTCATACGTACAGACAGACTACCGTTGACGGATTTATCCAAAATTTGTTAGAAATTTATAATTTTGATATAAAGACTATACCAAATTTTATTCGTGAAGCTTGTTTCGTTTTCTAGTTTATGGAGAGACTGACAATCAAGTTAAAAATGTTTTGTCTTCGGGGAAGTTAACAAATTCTTTAAAAAATATTCAGCTTTGAAATTTAATCTATAACAATAGGCTTCGTATACGATAATATAAAAATAACTAAAATATTACTGGTAAATCATTACAAGAATAATGTACTAGAACTTGGAAGAAAAGGGACATAGAAGGATAAAATGTGAAAGCTGCACATTTTCGTCATTTTACATTTTCTATTAAATAGGTTACCTTAGAAAGCTATGTAAAAGAATAGCAAATGGTGCTTCTCGGGCCATTCTTTCTAAACTCGAATTATTTCGCTTTTTTTTATTATTATTATTATCCTACAAAATTACTGCACTTATGGAAAAGGGAAATCGAAATTTTATTTTTTCAATGACATGGGATTATATGTAGATAAGCAATAAACAAGTACAGGGCGATTCAAATTAAAGTATCCCTATTTGGAACGCCCTGGCGAAAGAACCAATCGACGAAACGCCTTCATGGTTGGAGGATATACATTTCAAGCCATGAGAAATTGATTCGTGCAATAAAAAAATTAGTTAAAAAAAGGCTGCTAGAGGAATTGTGACGCTGCGATCGGTATAAGGTAATGAATATGAAACATGGCATCCATAATAAAAGACGGAATACGAGGTATTTGTAATAAACTCTATTATTGCATTACTAACGCACAAATTTCGCTAGCTAGATGAAATTCGAATATTCGACATTGCGAGCTGCACTGGAGATCAAAATAACATAATAGGCGAACAAAAGGTCTTGTTACAGATAAAAAGCTGGGCGTACAGTTCCCAAACGTTAAGCTACGACGATGGTTCTCTCTTTGCCGGAGCGTGCGTTGCTACTGAAGTTATTTTACTAAAACAGCAATAACGCTGCCGTACCGAGGGCAGAAATCAGCTTACGTGTCCAATAACAAAACCTTGCGTTCTGCGTCGAATGGTCAAATGTTTCGTTGGAAACAGGCAGCTGTGCTGTTAAAGTAGGCCGTGGATGTACAACACGGATACCACACAGGATTGTAGACGTCACAACTTTTGTCGGCGAGCAAGCCAATTCGAACACAGAAAGGCCATCTAGTGCTCTCGCTTATTAAAGCAACTGGAGGTGCCATACACTACAATTTGAAAGTGCATGCGAATAGCACTCGAAGCCTATCCATGCAAGATCAATCGTTTGAAAATGTTAAAATCAGCCGATAACGATGTGCGTGAAACGTTCGCTTTAACTTTCTTGGCACGGAATGGAGGTGGAGCAGAAATGGTCATGGAACATCCTATGGACCGATGAGGCCCACTTTCACATGTTCGGAATAGTGAACACCCAAAACTTCAGTATCTGGCCCATTGCGAATCTTCACAATGTTCAACAAATGCCCTTGCATTCACCGCATGTTGCTGTTGATCGGCTTTATTGCGACCTTTTTGATTGGGCCATTTCCAATAACTTTTTCCGTAACCGCAGCACGTTATCGGGCTATGTTGCAAACTTTCGTCATTCCAGAACTCTAGCAGCGTGGATGGCTTACTACAACAGTATTCCAACAAGACGGTGCTCCTCCTCACATAGCACCTGTGGTTCCACAATTTCTGCAGCGTCATTTTGCTAAGGATCACATTATCAGTCGTGCATTTCCTACACGACGGCCTCCACGTTCATCTGACCTAACCCCTTGTGATTTTTGCCTTTGGGGCTACCTCAGAGATATAATTTAGCGAGGAAACAGGAAATTTGGTTGAATTGAAGAACCAGATCCTCATGCACGGCCGCAACATTGAAAACAAGCTGTTACATGTGTTACTGTGAAAACATATGAAAAGGGAGAAAATTATAAAATGCATGAAGTGAATACGAAAAATGCTACAATGCAATTCGAGGAATGCTGGAACATAAGTTGTAAATCAAAATGGAAACGGAATGTGCATGAATTTACTCATCGGGGAATGAAATCAATGCAAATCATACAAGGAATTATAGCATTTTCTGCAGGTTGTATCAGACAATTGAGTGAAAGGGACAATTGAATAACCAATGGCATAGAAGTGGAAAAACAATATAAGTCTCAGAGAAAAAAGAAACTCCATTTTTGATTGACAATTTTATAATATTAAATGCATCTTTTAGTTCATGTATGTTTATTAAAAGTTTAATTCGCCAGTGCATTGTGTAGCCATTTGGCTACACTTTTTATACACTTCACATGACTCTTTCAAAAGGCAAGAATTAGTATTTGGAAATCCTTTTTTAAATGCTTTTTGATAAACATTTGTAGAAAACCTCGATATATAGAAATAATGGTGCAAGAATTAAAATTAAAATGGAAGCTTGCAAAAATACCGTGATGAATGTTGTATAAAGAGTTCTACCATTAAAAATACTATCAAAATATTTTTCCCATTGTAAAAAATGTATGGGTGAAAAGGGACTTTTATTTTTATAGCAGAATTGTTATAATGTGATTTGTGTCACTGAGATATTGCTTTATTCTTAATATAGCCATTGGCACATTTTTTTAAAAACTCACGAAAAAAAATGATTTTTTAATCATTTATTAATTTTCCTGTATTATATGCAATTAATCAAAGCGCATGCATTTTTTTATATATATAAAAAAACATGCATTCTAGGGTTAATAATAATTCTAGAGGAACAGCTTTCATTGGGAAAAGTTTGCATAAATGAATTTCAGGCCTTGACTATAGTGAATAAATGTTGAATTAAATTTGAGAGCTGTAGAATTATGAAGAAAATTCTGAAAGAAAAATACTCTTTAAGTCATAAAAACATGACTTTACGTCCTACCTCGAGGAATTATTACTATTTACATTGTACTCTTTGTAATGTTCCGTGTCACGAGCCACCCTATTCAGAAAACAGTACACGTGCGCCACCGAACGTGTTTACATGACTGATAAATAGCCACCAGTATCTTTTCTTTGACCCCAATCTTAGCGTCCGAGACCTAATTTTTTCATATGTTTTAATAATCTTCCCTTTCCAATGTATTTAGGAAAGTTACACAATTAATATAACCATATATATATTTAGGCAGAATGATTCAAAAGGTGAAGATTCAAACTTTAAAACTAGGCAAGGCTTATCAAATAAATCAATTTACATAGTATACATAGCGGTTCATTTGAATTAGGAAAAATTTCTTTACATATACGTGCCTCATTATGAACTTTGTATTTGTTCTCACGGAAGATTGCGACCCGAGGCCTTTAATAATTAACGACCATAATGAGAGTTGCAAATTATTCAGATTTATATCTTTAGATTACACGGCAAATCTAGTAAATAAAAAAGTTGAAAACATTGAATATAATGGATAAGTCAGGTAAAAGGATAACAATGCAAAAGGATAAGTTAATGTGTTTAGATTATAAATTATTTTATGTACCGTAGAGTATATTCAACGATGTTTCATTGTTTGTCTTAAAAGCGTCTTTACAAAGAAAAATTCCTAATTTCTATCCACTGAATTAAGATATAAAAACGAGAAAATTATTTACATTCACTTTATTGATTGTAACGTGTATCAATCTCACAGTCTATAATCTTGTACAATGCAGGATTACAAACATATTTTCATAAAAATTCACAATTCTACGAAAATTAAAATGCATCATTTGTAACATTTAAACTTTTCTCTAATCCTCTTTCAGGTTATCAGATGCTGTTATATTTCATCTGAAAGATTTTTTAATGACAACTTTTTTGTCATCTTGATAATTAATTCTACCATCTCCATCACCTTTTACACAATTAGTTAAGAGACACGTACTGGGCGAGTCTGCCCGAAAAAATGTAATCCCGAGCAGGGAACCAACAAACTTATTAAATATAGTAATAAAATTTTCATGAAATGCAATTTCAAACAAAAAACTACAATACTAAAACAAGCAAAGAACATTAAAAACTTATCAACACAAAAGACAACACTACATTAAGGGGAAAAAAAAAAAGAAAAAGACAGGATTTAAAACTTTTAATAAAGATAAAGTTGCCGTGAAGAATTTTAATAATAAACTTTGGAGTTAGTATAAAATAAAAATCTTGCTAAGTGGTATTCCATTAAATATGGAGAAAATAGAATTCAAAATTCAGTCAGTTTTAAAATGCCAACAAAATTAAACATATATCCAGTAAGAACAATTCGAAGATTCAGTAAAAACAAAATAAAAGGACGCTAGTAAAAAAGGCGCCCTAGGGATCAAGTTCTAAAATCAAGTAAATAAAAATAAAAATTTATTTTTGGTTTTTATTTTATTTTAAAAATTTTGGGGGTTAAAAGTAAAAATCTATAACATCGCCTTTTCACATCCACTCTTGCACAAAGCTTCGTTCATTTTCGCTTTTATTTTGCAGAAGGCGCATCTGAAGGTGTTAGTCTTTTGTGAATTAAAAATAGAATGTGGCAGTTTAATAGATGAAATCCCTTTACAAAACATTGATTAAGCCCGTTTTTACACACGCGGCTGAAACATGGGGAATGGCTGAGGAAGATAAAATTTTTCTTTCAAATGCAGGAAAAGTATCTTTAAGTTGCATATTTGATAGAATTAAATGTGATAATTATTGGGAAAGAAGAACCAACTTGGAAATTTAGAATCCTTTTAAAAGGCCAGATATAATTAAATTTATAGCAATACAGATGATTAAATAGGCGAAGAGAGATAATGAGATTGGATTGACAACCGAGCCACCAGAAAGAGTTTTGGTTAAACCATATGTTACTCGAAAAAGAGGGAGATCAAAACTTGGATTGACTTCCTTGAAAAGTACTTGAAAACTGTTAAAGTGACAAATTCGAAAGCCTTAGCTAAGAACTGGACTGCAGATAATGGAATTCTGAGGAAGCCCCAGGTCTGTCAAGGGCTGTCGCGCCGGTGAAAAATAAATGAAATCAATAATAATAAAGGCGAAATTGGACCCTATATGCTATGATAGTAGATTCAAATTTTATTCGTGATTCAAAATGATTTATTTCGTTCAGAAATGCCCTAACTAATGACTGAATTTGAATTTTGTTTGTTCCAATAGTTTTTCCCACTCGCTCACAAGATGGTTTATTTTTCACAAAAGAATGGGAGGCAAGAATGTTAATCCCTCTCCCTCCTGAGATTGTGGCCTACGTGGTAAGATAAGTGGTCTTTTCATTACCGATTTGAGCTTTCACACAGGTCAGATCGATCAACCATCTTGCATTGAAAATATTTTGTTTAATTTTAACAAATTCCAGCTTGGGCTTTATGCCTTTAATGACCGCATTGGTGGACAGGCTAACAGCATAACACTGATTTCAGTTTTGTTACCGAGAGTCCAGCTGACTGCGAAAACACCTTGCCATATCTAGGCTATAGCAACTGTCCCAAGAGGATGGAACCATATGAAGACTCTTCTGTACTTATTTTTGTCGGAGTACAATGCAAACGACAATATTTTACAGTAACTGTCAAAGGAACAAAGTATTTCAATTGACCTATCCCACAACTGTCGGCATTTATTGGTACCGTAGTTTCATGGTAAACCTTAAATAGACACCCAAAAGTGTATGGTCCATGTGTCGGAAGGATTGCTGGATGTGTTCCATTCACGAAAATTCGCTGGTAGGACTAGTTGGCGTAAAGAGAACGTATTTATACTGGATACGAGACATAGTTGGATATGTATCGTTTTTTAACAAATCCAGATTTTCTCTACAATCCGACTATATCATTATTCACACGGAGTATATCAGACATGTTACAGCAAGGCAAATGTAACTTAATATTACTGTTAAGCGAGCCTTGTACCTCTACATTAGAATGACATTGTTTTACTTCTCGAATAGATTTCCATTCCAACGCGGAGCCATGACAAAGATTTCAAGCGATGTCCTTCTATAACTACATGTTCGGAGATGAAATTTACGCAGATTCTGATTTAACAGTTTAACAGTGACCTTCTTTAACATGCAAACATATAAGGTCGGATTATCAATTAGTTTTAGAGCCCCTACCACATCCCTCAATTTTCAAGGTCCCAACGTTTCTGTGAAAAAATAAATAAATTGTGTATTACTTTCAAAGTAATGCATTTTTTTTAAAACTTTCATTTGATTTTTAGGAAAGTACACGACTTTAAAGAGTAATTTATTTTAATTTCAATGAACTTCAAAGTATTATTCTTAATTTTTTTTCCTTCATCTTCTTGGTTTAGTTTGCAGATAAATATGGTCTATTTTTACTTTGTTGACTCAGTGTCAATTCAACGGCTCTGGCAACCTTCATATTTAAATATTTGGAATGGGCTTAAAATGCTTACATGAAGCCTGATATCATAGCTCTTTAAGGTGACTCACATTAAATCCTTTATTATTTCAAGTGTCGTAAAGTAAAAGGTACTTGTATAGATATTGAAGTTTTTTTTTTAAATACTGGTTTTGGATATTTGAAGGAAAAAGGAAAATGCTGAAACTAGCAGTGCATAAGTACTACTGATTTTAGTCCGATCTTGTAACTATTTGGAGTGAATGCTTTTAAAAAGCGCATATAATAGATTTCTCTTTCGATGTAAGCACGATTGAATAAGTATAGATTCCGAGATAAGGCATTGCAAGACGTCATCCATCCCTAGATCTATTCCGCAGCATCAGCTTTAAACCATTTCGTTAGTGGTTTGTAAGTTCAGAAAAGTTTTAAGCCCCCCCCCCCACACACACAATTCTCCAGAGTGTTTAGTGAAAAAAAGCTCTTAATATCTTAGTTGCCCCAAATGTCTGATTTCATAGTCCGATATGACATTTGCTGCTTTATGTTTGAAATGTAGCGTATAATTCAAGTTCCTTTTATGCTTGTTAACATAAAATTAAGTGAATTTTTTTTTTTTACGTCAGGGCAACGGTGATGAGAAGCTGAAATCAAAAGATTGCGAACTAAAAAAAGAAAAACCAAGAGAGCAAAGGCAAATCTTGAGTGGGAAGGAGCGAAAAAATACCTATACCAGTATTGAAGATATGGCAACTCAGTTTGGGACACAGTCTTGGGGAGAAAACGTTGTATTTTGCCATCCGATTCATCAGTTATTCTTTTTATGCTTTCTATAGCTATACTGTGTGCAATTCCATCTTATAAACATTTATTGCAGAAAACTAAGCAAATAAGATCAAAAATGGAAATAAAAGTTGCAATCCTAATAAACGAACCGCCGTTGGGCCATTATAAACTGAATGCTATAGAAAAATATAATTATGCTTGTTTCTCAATACTTAAACTTTCTTCGATCTACATATGTATGCTTTATCAATCCATTGATGGCTTGAGTAGAAGAAATTGGATTATAATGTGTTTTGATTTAATTAAGGATTTAAACGACTTAGAATCAAAAGAATGTATAAATTCTGGTCATATTCGAATAAAGGAATATGAAGACAAATAAAGAAATGACTCACCTCATCGAAGTCTCGATATTTATTTGGCAGCGATTCATGGGCATCCAGAATAAGAATGAATTACAGATTTAAATATAGCGAATAGATTTTTGTATACAGCTTTCAGACTACACATTTTCGAGCGTGTGTACAGAAAGCACCTGTTTCATCCAAGCATCCCCAAGAATGCCAGTCTCTAAACAACAACCAAAAATTCAACGCTCTGGTTTTTTTCATTGCGCCATCTGTTGGCGTTCAGATGAATCACCAATGTGCTTTATTACAACGAGTTCAATATGGACTGAGAACCTTCATATTTATCGTTTTTGTAAAATTTAACAATAAATGATGATATTCGCCAGTCCAAGACAATTTTTACTAAACTCCGCTAAAAGAATAAATGGTGAGGCCCAGACGGACAATTTCCGTTCCTTTTCAATTTTGTGAATTTAAAAATATTTCGCATCCGTCTCTTGCACAATATTCTGTTAGTTAAGTAGTGTGGAGTTCTCTGCGAAATGGGATCGTTAAATTTGAAAATCAAGAAACTTTTTATAAAAAAAATCTCTTAATTTGTTTAAACATTATGCACATGAGAAAAACATTTTCACTGAACAGTTTTAATGTAACCGAATGCTTTCATTAAAAATTTAAAACTATTGAATTACATTCACGAAATATTTCTTTTTCATTAGTTTGTTAGATTCAGATCTTAAATTTGTTTAAATTCCCGATTACAATTAAATCAAATTTAACCTTGATATCTAATCTACCAAAAAACATTCATCTAGAAGTGATTCGCCGCAATTCCAAAACACTATTTATCAACATCTCCAATTTTCCGTGTACCGAAAAGACACCTCGAGAAAAAACTAAAACTTCAGACTCGTAAGGTTAGGACAGGTTGTGAAAAAAAAAAAAAATACCACTCAGTATACACGACTCCTAAGAAGTTGTATTCGTCGCTGTGAACGGGCAGATCATTGTTATGGTTGATTCGAGAGTTGATTATTATGTGGTTTCCAAATAATTGCGCTCCTGATTAACTCTTTAAAAGGCCATTTTATTCTAGTTGTGGCATTTGAAAATATTTTTAGAATTGAGATTGGCTTAAGAAAAGATTCATTTAATTTTTTAGATAAATTTAATTTGATTTGTTAATTTGGTTAATAAATAAAAAATCAAAACATGGCATTTTGTGTCTTATAGGGAACTGAAGCATTTAAGTTTGTTTTATTGAAAAATGCGTCAGAACTTATCCCAATCTATATAACTTCATTCGAAGATTGATAAATTTGGTGGAAAGCATACTTCCCATGGCCCTTGGAAGGGTTAAGAACGCCCGTAATTTTTGAATGTAATCCCATTCTTTGAACAGCCTTTTGAATTCCGTAAAAGCTATTGGAAAATGTATATCGCGAGGGGACTGGAATAGAATGGTATGAAACAGTTCTAATTTTTGATATTCCATTAGCGCAGTCATAATTTTTTTAAATTAGGAGGGGATTTTTTCAAAGCAGCGAAAGCCATAATTGACAGCGAATCTAGTAAACTACTGATTGGAACTACTAAACTTTATGATCGACTGATCTTTAAATGTCTGAGGTGAATTCTGGCCTAAAAGCTGCCAATGATATTACCATTCTAGAAAACTACCATTGCTAATCATTATCAGACTTTGGAAAAAGTCCTAATTACAGGAGTAAATAATTTTGAATGGAATAAAGTGCTAAATTCCGGCTTTAATCGCCATGCTGCAGAATGATAAAGTGGATATCTTGATAACTCATTTTAAGATGAACTTGTCCATCTCAGAGAGTATCAGACGGCATATACAAGTCAGAATGATAGAAACTGAAGGATTTGTTAATGTACGAGAGTACCGACAAAGTGAAATTAAAGCACCAGCCGCATTTGGAAATAAAAGAACTGAAACTCCTTTCAGATACAGAACTCTACTGCTTGTACTGGAAAGAACTTTTTCGTTCCGCTGTGAAACTGTGGAAGGTTGCTAGCAAAATAAAGTATAAAATAAACACTTTATTCCCAGTCAAACAAAATTCATACAGTGCCTTTGAGAAGAGATGGGTAATTGAAGAAGCAGACATACTTTTCCGCAGAAACACGGATTTCCACCTTCTTGAAATCGAAATTTATCATTCTTCGGTTCAGTGCAAATCTATTTTAAAATGTTTATTAAAATATTGGGAAGGGGTGCATTCGCAAAAAACACATGTGGGAGCAAAACAACAATCGCGCGTTGTTTACAAATTTCATACATATGGCTCTTTGGTGACAAAGTTTCGAATTCATAAGATATCGCGTAATCCCGTCGATATCCGTTCAGCCTTCAGTTAATTCACAGGGGGAGGGGGGTGATAGCGTTTTCAGGATTGGGAAGAATATCTGAAGGTTATATTCTTTCCTTTTTGGTTTCAACTAATTAAATAATATCTGGAATGAAGGGATGCAACTGCTCGCAATTTTGGATGTAATAGAAAAAAAACTTAGCCACTTCATTTTAGCGATATTTTTTTTAGCATTCTATTGCTTTTGTGATTATTTCGATTTCATTTTTGTTAGGTTTTGTTCCATTACATCAGGATGGCGACTATTGTTTCGGATAGTTCAAAACTGCAGGACATTGATAGAAGTGAAAGAGAGGGGAGGGATTCTGAGTTGCTGGTTAAGAAAAAAAGAAGACTTAGGGAAAAAGAAACTGATGTATTTATTGGAGGAAGTACAAAAAAAGATTGATGTCAGCAGAAAAGTGTATATCCTATGCAGTGATAAAAAAAGGGAATGTTTAGCAGTTATTTGTGCAATCAGTAAATTTCAATCTTTGACCGCTTATTTGCAATAGCAATGGATCACCATTATTTGCTTGCTGGCAAATCAAATTCTTCCGGGTGACTAGCTTTACGCCTCTAGAAAAACTATGTGGGCCAGTGCTCAAGACTGAGAAGGGCACCAGGATGCCAACTATTACTCTAAGCCGAAGAAGAAACCTTTGAAGGTTTGCCCTTTTTCAATATAACAGGTTTCAAAGACGAGTCGATATCCAGGAGGAAATGGATAGAAAAAGGTTTTAACAAAGTTAAAAGTATTCAACGTAATTTTGTACAGGCAAAATTATGACCCTATGGGGTCAAAGAGTGACTAGATTTTCAAATATGAACAGTATTTATCGTTTACTTTTACACTGCAGCGAAAGATACCTAAAAGGATAGCTGTTATATCGGATTTTTTTTTTTATCGATTTAGTGAAGTGATCAATTTTTATTAATGATTTATCCAAACACTCAAGCTCAAATCAGTGAGGAGAATGTCGCGAGAAAACCTTTAAAGAGACAGTAAGCTTTGGAAAAAGACGACAAATATGAAAGATTCTTTCACCAAACTATGCTTATATTCAACTAAAATATTATAAAATTTATTGTTCAATAAAAAATATTTGAAGGTCATAGAGGAATAAATGTTTTCTCAAGACGATGTTCTACTTAGATTTAAGACATCCAAACATTTGAAAGATCTAATTTTCTCAAAGTTCAAATAAAATTATTAATGAAGATTTCAGTTAAACATTAAAATACATATAGTTCTATTATGTTTCGAGTGTAGTTAAAAGTTAATTTTATGAAAACAAATTCGTATGAAAATTCAGTTCATGTTCGTAAAAATTTCCAAAAAGAAATAAACTTTTAATTGGAATTACAAATCGTACCAAGTTTTGTTTCAAATAAATTTTTGTACGATGGGGAAAATATATTAAAAAATTAAGCCGTTTGGAATATCTTGAAATTATTGTAAATTGTATATTTAAAAAAAATAACCACTCTTTGAAGCGAAATGTATTTAAGATATTTGACATATATATTGAAATATAAATTTGCATAAAACATTTTATTACGAGCATCATTAATTTCCACAAGAAAATAATTTGCACAAATCTCCCATTAAACAGCGAAGAATCGAGCATTTCGGTGAAGTTTCTGAATATTAATCTTTTGCAGAATCTAACAACAAAGGGAAGTTTTCAATTTCATGCGCTTCGATATGCGCCGTTAATTCATGCGCCATTTAATATTGCTAAAATTAGGCCACATGTCATAATCGTATTTGTAACCGATGAAAAGTTTGCATTTCATATGAAAAAATCATAGTAAAGACATTTTTCCTTTAATTACGTAAACTTCAACACTTAACAGCTACAACTAAACAGCTTCTTCAGTGTTATGAACTTGAGGATGTAACAAAATTAGTAATGAAAGGATTTAAATTGAGAATTCCGGCATGAACTAACTGCTGCGTTAGCAAGAATTTGAAAGTCAAAATTACTCGCATGAATAGCAGGGACAACAGCGATCAATCTAAAACCTGCGCAATTCGTAAACATGGCAATTCGATGCAATAACTGCACGGAATCTATTGTTTTATGGATTCCAAGTTTAATAGCTAAAACATTGGATAATGATTTGTTTTGGCAAACTAATTTCTAATTAGATTCATTTGACTTTATTGAAAAATGTAAAGCCACAGCAAAACAGAATACTTTGAGTCAGACATTTAAGTTAGAAGATACCACGCAAATGGGACGAAAAATTTTATTTCTGAAGTTTCCTTATGGATGGACTGAATAGTTTTATAGCTCCCAAACCCTTTTACACTAGCCAGTTTTTTCCAAACTTTATCTCCGCGAAGTGCATGTTAAGAGACCCAGAAAATATATTTATCAGAAAAGTTTGATGTTCCTGAAAGACAGCAAGTTTAATATTGAAATGTTAAAGAATGTCCCGAAAGGAACATGAAATATGAATAACAATTTAATTACCGGTACATTTCATTTCATCACACGGTTCTTAATGGTTTTCCGAAAGCTACCAAGACATTAGATATTTCATAACTTGCTCCAAGTTGAAACATCTAAGCTTCTTTAAAGATTCGGAAGTCGAATTCATTAGCATAAGCAGATAAGAATTGCGACGGAAACGAACGCAAATATTCAGGCTCATACCATTTACAATCATTTCATACCATTTTCAATCATACAAGTTTAGACGCGAATAAATGAACATCTGATTACAATTCTTAAATTATGGCAATAAAACCTCAATGAAGTGACTGCTTATGTTCGCAACTACGCAGGTATACATTTTCAAATACACTAAGTTTGAAAATTAAGAGATCTACCGAATGTTACATCTGAACAAACTCCACTAAAACGACTGCGATTAAGAAAGCCTTCCGAATCTGTTATTTTCACTCCAGGAGAGCCTCCGTGATTTGCTTCCTCGTAAGAACCCTATCAAATTTATATTCAAATTACCAGGCTCGCAATAACAAGTGCATGGAGTTTAGCTAGGTGGTTAAGCTCATTTTGAATGTTTATGCTCATTAAGAAGGGAGGTATATTTTAATTAGCAAATCAGTAAATAAGAAATTTGGTAGACGAGTTTCCGGAAGGCATTTTTACCTAAATTGAACCTGTGTCTTCTCCAAGAGATCAAAGCTGAAAGTTAGAAGTTAAATACTTCCCAGTTTTGGAAATTTTATACGGCAGTGGTGATTCAACTATTTTAAGCGTCAAGGAAGCAAAATTAAAAGTTTCTCGGTTACTTGAAACTGAAAGAAATTTTCTACAAAGAGCAATTTATCTAAGTTTTACTTGGCTCAAAAGTTAGTGGGAAGTAAACTTCTACAAGATGTTTAGCACAATTGGGGACTGTCCTTAAACTAGCAGAATTCAAATGAAGAGAGCAGTATATTGGTACCGAGATTCCAGAAAAATTGGTTTAAAAATTCAAAAAGACAAATGTTACAAAAAGAAATTAAATTTTTCAAGAAAACAATTCGATTTAATGCACACAAGTAAGATTTATTACACATGTAAAATTTGAATTGAATAGTGAAATTATACATTTGACACACAAGAATACAATTGCAGAATTTACAATCCAAGGTTACACTATTTACAAGAAAACTCGCATTTTGTCTAGAAATCCGATTTTATGCTGCACTGAACCAAGATTAAAAGCTGTAAAACTGATCTACTGTTGTGCTCGAATCAACAATAAAATTGCACTCAATTACAAATGCTTATACCTAATATAGCAAACAGTCACAAGAAACAAGACATTACGTGACAAATTATATTAAAAAGTGACATTACGTAACATTTAAAATGCTATTTGTTCTCATTTCATTTGAAACAAATAAAAAAGTAGACAATAAGACTGGTTTTAATGTTGGTACTAAGCTGTTTATCATCAAGACTGACAAATAACAGAAGTTTCCAGCTATCTTATGCAAAAGGTTCAGTGTCAAGATTTAGCAAAAGTAAAGAATTATACTCGAAAATTAATAATGAAACTCGTACGGATATTAGCAAATTTTATTTAAAGCAAGCGCGGAATGCAATAGAATTGGCTACGTGCACACACACACACACACACACACACACACACACACACACACACACACACACACACACACACACACACACACACACACACACACACACACACACACACACACACACACACACACACACACACACACACACACACACACACACACACACACACACACACACACACACACACACACACACACACACACACACACACACACACACACACACACACACACACACACACACACACACACACACACACACACACACACACACACACACACACACACACACACACACACACACACACACACACACACACACACACACACACACACACACACACACACACACACACACACACACACACACACACACACACACACACACACACACACACACACACACACACACACACACACACACACACACACACACACACACACACACACACACACACACACACACACACACACACACACACACACACACACACACACACACACACACACACACACACACACACACACACACACACACACACACACACACACACACACACACACACACACACACACACACACACACACACACACACACACACACACACACACACACACACACACACACACATTACAATCAATGGAACTAAACAAGGGCTATTCAAGTTTCAGCTCTTCCGATTGAGTATGTTCGCTGCCATGATTGATGCCTGCGATTTAAATTACTATCTAGCAAGATATTTTCTTTACTACAGTTAAGAGTAAATAACTATCTAGTTAGATAGTATGTATGAATCGTAGGCGATTCACGTATTGAAACAAGGAGATATAAACTAAATATAGGCTTGTTCTACTTGCATCAGATTCTACATTAACTGAGAACTTTTGCTGTCACGCGAATATGAGTGAGCGTGTTGAGAAAATGATTTGTTCCATCTTATTGCACACAGATACATTGAGGATGCTGCGTTCAACGAGTGAAATTTTCAGGCTTGAAATATTTTCGAAAGGAACAAGACCTTCAACTTATTAAATAAATGCTGTGAGAGCATCCTTGATGACTAATTACGACAACAACGATTTTTTAATCGAGCTATTTTGATTGGAATGAGGTGGGTTTCTCATCACAAAGGCGAAGTGTCACCCAATGGATAAAATTTAAGAGATGCACATAATTTTAAGTTTGCACTCCCTTACAAAGACATTCTTCGGTTTATTTTTGGTTTTCAAAAGGAATCCCGAGCAAGTAATTCAAAGATTCACGCTTTGAATCTATATATTCTTTTGAAGAATGGTAAAAAAGCCATAAGTGCTGGATACATTTAAATAAATCCATGAAGATTTTATACTGAATTAGTTTTGCTGGATAGTGTACCAACCATTACACCGTAACTATGAAAAAAAAGCTCGACTATTTAAGTGCGATAGCGAGTTCAAGCGGCTGTGTTTGTGTTCGTAGTGAAGACTAGATTTGATGGCTTTTACTTAACCTCGTATGTACCAAAATTCCGTTTCAAACCATTTGTTTAAATTCATCCGACAGATTGAAACGATAAAAATTTAAGTGGGATGGTTCTTTCTTTTTTCCGTTTATAATCTTTACATTCCAGAAAAAATGCTGTAACTTGTATACTTGAACTATTTCAGCAAAGATCATCTACCCGAGTGACCAAGCCAGATTTAATGAAGTTGAATCTGCCAGATCATTCGAATGATGGCTTGGACCTAACTTTAAGCGCATGGCCTTGACACAATGACAGCATTAACCATCGAACCGGTGTATAGGATCGCCGATTTCGTCATCGTGCTTGTCTATGACAAGTCCCATAGGAAACAACAATACCGGCGTGTAGTTTATCGCTTACAATAGTTTCATTCGATGCTTTTAACTTAAAAAAAAGCATAAATTTGTGAACATTGTAAAAATTTTACAGTTTGCAATAACGATTCATTGAAGTTCCCTTGTATAGTTTTATAACACAATTCCATTATTCAAGATGAAGCTAGACATGAACTGTGCTTAGTTTATATGTACAATTCTTTACATAAACACCAAGAGCACTAAACTTGCACTGGAAATTAATTTCAATTTCAAATTTGTCTACTGCAATTTCATATTACAGTAATTATATCCAAATCTTTGAAAGGAGCTGCGTAGAAACAAGCTTTAATGACACTTCCATTTTTAAATTTAAAAACGCATTATAAATTCACTTAAGATTCACAAAATTGTCAATTTTATAACGATTGCACTTGTTATATTTCTATTTCAGATGTCAAAGTCGGTTGATCTTCATAGAAAAACATTAATGCAAGTTGTTAACTATATGAATTCAAATTCATTACTGTTCACATGTCGCCTGTGATAACGCATTGCCATAGGCGTCCTTTCCAGTATGTCCTAGTATGCGAAACTAGCACTTCAATGTTAGATCTATAACAGCTAGGAGGATGGCGGAAACTTCAGAGCATTAGAGATTTCACAAGTATAATGAATCGATTTTAATCGTTGCTGTCATGCAAATACCAAGTCAATTTCGATGAGTAGTATTTCTCTAGAATTCTAAAAATAAATGCATTTGATAAATACTTGCATTCGTATGAGATCTATTTAATTGTATTCATATTTAAATGAAATAAGGCATACGCAAGATGTCTAACCTCAAAAAGCAAGGATAAGTTGAGCTACCCAAAGTTTGATCAGCTCTTCATCTAAAAAAATATCAAGTTGTAAACTAGTTCTTTTCTCGATCAAAAAGGAATTTAAATATTCGAATAATTACAGTTCTAGATTTTAAGAACGTAATCCAATTGTTAAAAATTTATTACTTGCAATAAGATTTAACAAAACCAACAGACAAGCTAATTTCATGCCGGCAGTATCGCTAGGTCTCCGCTTTTTCCGGCTGAGTGAAAATGTTAGATTTAACAGTCAGGAGATTTATTGCGTTATTTTTACCAACTGACGCTTGGGTTTTACGGAATAAATCCATACTCTCGTTTACAGGGAGGCATCTTGTGCTAAATTAGTGTTTGTAATCTTAATGCATATTTGTTCCCTGCAGAACGAAGACACTGGCAAATATAGGTTTTAATACTGATTGATTGCAGCGAAACATGAATTAACGTTTAATGCTCTGGGTGGGCAATCGGACCAGTCTAATTGAACGTGTCTCCCGATTTGTGGCTAAAACTGATGGGCTGCTTACTGTATTAGAGATTCACATACGAAAGAGTTAATAAACATTGTACTTCAAAAGACAATATTACAACAGCCAAAGTATAAAAAGTGAGCAAATCAAAATCACTGCAAGCAAATGCATATAGTTTTGAAATTTATTAAGAGAGTATGAATGTCCATGACCGTATCGCGTTTAATACTTTTCAATGTTTCTTTTGATGCCTTTGCTTTAATACGATGTCAGTAATTGATTTATTTTCCATAATGGTAAAGCATTTTTACAACGTACTGGATGGGGAATTTATACCCATTTCAATGAATTATTGATTGTTCCAATTATAATTAGAGATTCAGCTTCAAAGCATTAACGGGGCAGAGAACTTAAATTGGCTTAAATAAAACTGCCGTCCTCCATAAATGACCGAAACGTACAGCCAAGCAGTTTTAACGCTCGCGAAAGTATTGAAAACAACATTAGGTAATAAATATGTATTATCTACCCTATGTACTATATTTAACTATTTTACAAACGCTAACTCTTATAGAATGTTGGGTAGAGGTACTCCGAAGCAATCCATTTCAATACTCTTCCCTTGAGTGATTACGTGGGGAAAAGAAAATTTATTACATTTTCCAAGTTTACTATTAAATTTCAAATTTTCAAACGTTTCATTAAATCATCGCATGGCTGGTTGTGGATCACTTTGGAAGCTCAAAATGTTCGCCTCTTGTCCAAAGGTATGTTTTAATCGTTCCCTGCCATTCAAAAGCAGTTTTAAATATCCTACAGAGAATGAAGTTTTCTAGGGCCGGCAAGATACAGAATTTTTACTATCTACGAAAGAGAACATTTGTAGGTAACCAGGCTAATCAGTTCGAGTATTTACTTACAAAAATGCGATTTGCAGACGTTAGTTTATTACACCATTTTTCTACTTCGGACAACACTTTTAATGATTGCAATGTTGAGACTCGCAGTTCCCTTTTCAAGACACTATCTCACTGATAATCCATCTACATATTGAAACTTTTAGCATTTGCCATTTCATGAATATTTACAGTTTCAAGTAACACATTATGTAACTTATCTGCGAAGTTTGAACAGCACTGTTATAAACTGCGATTCTGAATAACATTAAAGAATAAAAATATATTTTAAAAATTAAATTTGATCCTCATCCAAGTGCCGCACATATTTTGGTTCAATGTTTGAATATTTGCAAAGTTTAATACTTGCATTTCATTTCATATAAAGCACATTTAACTTAATCCTTGACGGAGTACCCGATTTAATTTTCCCGCTAGAAACGAATACAAAATTCGAGGCAATAAATCGAGCTCTTATTTCAAGGAATTACTTTCCGAATACAAGGGATAAAATAACATCGTTTTTATCGGTAGCGGAGATTCCTTGATCTTTTTCCTCGTGAGGTTGATATGATTACGTTCATTACGCCATAACCGTATTTAAGAAAATACGTTAGAACCTAAAACAGTTCAACAATGTAAATTAAAGATTTTGTAGTTCTCTTGGAAAAAGGGTGAAATACTCGAGGAATTACCATTAATATATAGTGCTTTTCTATTGATTTAATGAAATGTTTTAATTGAAAATTGAGAAATCCATTACAGAATATTTAAATCATTAAAGATTGAATTACACCTATGGTAGCAGATTTAACACATCTATTGAGTATAGCCATGCACATGACACTTGCTATTCTCGTCCAGATACAATCATAATTTTGGCGCATATAGGCAATTATCCATGGCATTTGAACTCTGGAGGAGCACTTTAAGCGAGACTTGAGATTTCTGCAACAGATTTAAATTCAGTGCTTAGACAATTCTATAATATTTAATGAAGTCTCGTTATAATGTATTAAGCCAGTTTATTTCAACACTCCGTTGTTAATTTTAAGATACAAGTTACCGAGACCTATGTTTCTATAAAAATCTTGTCACCTCTTCCTACGTGTTGGATTTTAGTTCCGGAGGCTTGATTCATAGAATTTAATATACCAACCTTTCATTCTTATTTTTGGTAAGAAGCAGCCCTCGTATAACATGGTTAGTTTGGGTGCTGTCCGAGATTTGGCAAGTTCTCAAACAATTTATATTTCGAGACACTATTTTTCTCTAATAATTTCAAAAGCAAACATAAGAATTTTGTAAAGCAATAAAATTCATGTTGGAAGGAAGACGAAGGTAGATTCCTTTTACACCCAGACCATCAACGAAAATTTCACTGAATTATGAAATATAGCTAATCTAGTAGATTTAATATTTCGCACTAAAATAGGGCGAGGCAATAGTACATCGTTTTCATATAAAGGATAATCCACTATCTATATATCCGCTATTTTCATTCATTTATGCGATAATCTTAATACAAAAAAGCATAATAACAATTAAATTCTTTCAAAACTTGATTTGAAACCTCGTATTATTTAACTAGCAATTAAAAAAAAGTTACATTAATATTCTAAGTGAAATTCTATTATCGAAATAGAAAAATTTGAAACTGAATACAAGTTACATTTTTCTGTAGTTAGATATGTCACCGAGTGCCCAAGAATGACTCGGATGTTTGAATAGTATTTTGAATGTAAAATCGACCCTAACTGCAGGCCATTTCGAAACAGCAACTTAGTCGCTCGGATTAGATTTAAAACACATTAACACTAGTTTTCGAAACTTGGCCAGATGAGAAAAAATGCAAAAAAAAGGTTGGAAGGAAAAACTAATTGGAAGGAATTGTATCAAATGTAATCAATTTCAGAAATCATGTTTGTCTTCTCTTTATTAGCTTCACAGCTATAGCAATAATTTTAAAATTCTCATACAATCGCATTAAAAATGAAAGCAATCGCTAAAACACAGATCAGAAATTGTCTCCTATTCTCATGCAATTCATTTCAATACTGGTACGTTGTTAGCTATTATTTCTGCATACAATTGTTTTCATTCAAGATACACCGTACATCGAACAATAAATGAACTAAAGTTCAAAAATCTGGTATTAATCAAGGATTAAAAAAATTCACTTACTAATAAAAGGGAAACAGTTTCGTAGCCATGATTAGCAAAGCAGAAAGGAGATTAGAGCAAACATTATGATCAGCGATAGAAGACGAGGAAAATGCCGTCATAAGCATTTAACGTAAGAACAACTGTTGCTTTCATGACAGAAACGTCACAAAAGGTGAAAACAGCCCATTATTAGACTATTTTATCTTGAATATCTGGTACCCAATCAAAATGCAACTCATCTTTTTTCATCCAATCTGAATTTTGAAGTATATTCACATAAAATTGTTTATGTTCGCTTGGGAACTTCGATGGTAGAACCCTCATTTCGAGGTTCGATTTCACTGATGATCTATAATGTATATGAGTGTGATTGAAGTTAAATTTAACATCGAAAGTCAAATATCATTACTTTGGTGCCGCGAACTCTGTTGCTTCCTAATGCGTTATTTCATGTTTTGATCATGATTCGAAATGACGAGGTTCATTCCCAAATAGCATTCGTTTATCGTTTTGAATGCCAGGTTAAATGAATATGAATGTTCAATGAATTCAAGCTGAGTTCTTGAACCAGTTTAATAAACGTTAAAGTTGTTTTCATAGCTAAATTATATTAAGACAAGTACTGTTTTCATTTAGATTTACAACTAGGCATGAATTTAACTATCTGAACGATAATATACGATGCTTTCATGCTATTCCTAACTGTGCAGTTTTTATAAAACTTTATTAAAGTTTCGTAAATTTTTTTAATTATTAATAATAGACAGTAGAAACTTTAAAGTGGTACCTTTTTATTCATTTTATCTCTGGGTTCTTACTGAGGGATAAAGTTTTTTGGTCCTCTTTTTTACTGATACTTAATAAAATAGCTAGTGCTCAAAATGATCATTTCTATTGTTTCTTTTATTTGAAAGCAGTCACTAAACATAGAATAGTGCCAAAATCATTTATAGAGCAGCCAAAAAATGTATAACAATCCCCACTGTTCATCATAAGGAATTGGAAGACTTCTTTAAGATTATGCTAAGATTTTCACGCTGCTTGAGTTAGTGCACAAAATTTAGATGCTCATTTCCATTTTCATTTCACGCAAATAAAGATGAGTAATACAAAATTATTTGAATCGATCTTTCATGAATAGTGGAATATTTCATTAATGAGCTTAATGTGCACAAGTAACAAATTTTTCCATTATGCTTGTGAATTGTTCGTCTGAATAGATTTTTGTCTTGAAATCAAGCTAAATTATGTTTTTATGGACTTCTGACTAAAAGTTTGAGAATTATGGGGATTAGAAAAAAGACTTTAAAATATTAAATGAGTTTTCGAAACCTTTAAGCATTTACCGGATTGAAAGATTTTGTTAATTTGCTCATTTCACTTTCCCTACTTAGTGAATTCACCTCCTGCTTTAGATCGATAGAAATATTTAGAATCGACAGCTCAATTCCCCATGATTATGCGTGATCCCTTGAAATGCGACTTGGTTCTTTAGGTCAGATTTAATATATAATGTAGCCTCGTATGGTCAATGAGGTTTCAGTATCTTGGGTAATTCGCTTACCAAAACGTGGTAACAACAGTGATCGATGGAAGGGCTAATGATTGAGTCTTTGTAGTGTTCTTGAAACCTCCACCTATTCCACAAGCGTTTCACTCTAAGAGGCAAATTTTTCTAGTTATTCTTTTACGAATTTCAACAGAGAGTGAGCTTTACTTTTCTCTAAAACTAAAGGAGATGTTGGAAAATTTAATATGAACTTTGACCATTCAACACCATCAAACTTTAACCTCTTCCGATTTATTAAGAATTAAAGAAAGATTATTATAATCTGAAAAAAAGCTAAGTTTGTAAAGTTTCTGAAGCATCTATTAACAAAATAACCACATATTGAAGAAGAGCCAAAATAAAATAAAATTCTACAGGTGTCACCATAGGGTACGCCTGAAGTACTGCAACGAAGGACGAGCTGCAAACACTGAAACATTAGCGAAGTGTTATAAAAATATATAACTGGAAATATCGCAGATCCTTTTCTAACTGTATACTAGACGAAATATGTATTCTCCTTTTATCACTGAGAATTTTATCACTATTTTATTGGTATTGTGAAACGTAACCATATATTTTTATTCTGTACTTTCTTTATATTAAATAGGCTATATGTTTAGAGCATTTTTTAATCCTCTTCCGGCTTACTTCGTACAAATTATTTACATATTTAATTTCTGAACGAAAACAATCCCGCACTTCCATTACATACATTTAACAGTGAATAGAGAAGTAAATAACCATGTATATTTAACATTGTGAAGTTACAATGAATTCCTGTCTCTAAGATGTGAGAAAAGTTTTTATTCTAAATTATTTACAAGAATTATTTGTTTCATTGTTATTGATGTTAAATTCTGTAAGTCTTTTTTAAATGAGTCATATCTTTTAAAGGATGCAGATTTTAGCAATAAAAAAGACCCTAAAATGGAATTTACTTTATCACATTTATCTCTAAATTATATTCTTAAATGTAGTCAATATAGAATTGAAATGTATTTTATAAAATAAAAAGAAAAGATAATGGATCCAAAATAATAAGAATTTTTAAACAACTTTTTTCTAAAATAGATGTTTTCGTTAAATTTACAAGTCTTTGAGATTTCCTATGCATCTCAGCTTTGGAGAATATAGTAGAAAAATTATAAAGATTTTTTTATAGCTAAAATTAAATTTGCTTGCCTATTTTAGGTTTTGACTATATTCAGATGCTCAAAAAACAATTTTAGCAACAAAAAACTTTAAATGAAATTTCTATACGTATGCTTAAAATTGTTCTGAAAATTACTTTTTAATTGATATAAAAATAATACTCATTTTTTCAAAATTTGTTATTTAGTGATTGTGATTAAAAATTAAATTTTAAAAAGAGGGGGGAAAAATAAAATAAAAATATTTCAGACGTATTTATTTTGTAGCTCTAACTCATTAATTTATGAAAGAAGAAATATCTTCATACAATTCATCTTCACTTTGGAATTACATTCCTTTATAGGCAAAATTAATCTAAATGATCTAGTAGTCAAATTAAATGGAACAAATAATATACTTAGGAAATACCTTTACGTCTAACATACCACCTGGAAAAAAAAAATTCTGAATTCAAACCAACATTGATTTAGAGAAGGCAAATCAATCCCAGCTATCTTCATAGATTCAGGCTGGCCAATTCACCAAAATTGTTTGTTATTATCTATTTTAGTTTTGAAGTTATTTAAGTCTGGAATTGTGAAAATAATTTATGGGCATCCTATATATCATATTGAGAAAATGTTTTGCCGACTTAAAAGAAAGACAAAATGTTTCATTACGTTTCTCTCTTAACACATCAACTAGATCCTCGAGTTAATATTTGATAATAATAACTTAATAGGTTACTCAATTTTTTTTAAATTGCCTTAACTTTAATCTGAACTTTGTTCTGCGGCTTTTATTCTAAATTTCTGAACACTAAAACAATTGCGTGCCATTTTTAGATTTATAAGGTGACGGCTTTACGATTGAGCGATGACCGAACTTCATCATCGCGATATATCGTCCAACACATATCGATGTTTTTCGGTATATAATGATATCATTATTTATTTATAGCTGTTATAAGTTATAAATAGCATCTCTTAACATGCTGATTAATCAGAATGACTCCAAATGAAAGGAAGTTTCATTTTAAATGATAAAAAATGTTCTTTTCAATAAAAATAGTTAGAAAATAATCGTGTTAAAACTCCTTTAATAAAGTATGTTAGTGACAAAGAAATGTCTGCATGTCTTTATCATATTGTGTTTTTCGATATAATAATTTTAAAATTTTACTTTTTTTTACTGTTGATTTAAAAAAAACTTCCGTTTCTTTCATTCTTCATAAAAAAAGAGAAATGACGTAATAATACCTTTAACAAGTCAAATTAAGGAGTTTGATAAATCCTAAATTTGAAATTTGATGTTTTGAAAAATTAATTTTGTATATGAGTTACATAACTTTTTATTCTTATTTTAATAATATTATTGTCAGATTTAATTTAAATATGAACTAGAATTTTAACAATAGATATATTATAACTAAAATTAATCATTCAATTTACTATTTCAAAACTCAAAAAGAAAAGAAAAATAGTAATTCCAAAATGAGTAAAACATTAATAACAAATATTATGGAGGGTAAATTTATTTACGGACGAATGATGTAATACATTAAAAATTTTCGAAAAGGTCCTGATCAGGATCAAATAAAAGAATAATATGCCATTAAATATCATCATTAATATAAACTCAATGAAAATATAATCAACACTCAAATACAACGCTATGTTTCTGATTATGAAAATTCTGCTACTTATCTTTTAATTTCAATAATTCTATCAACGTTTTGGTATACTATAAAATTCGAAATGAAATAAAAAAAATAAAATTAAAATAAAATATGAAAAATTAAAATGAAGGAGGGATATGAAAAAAAAAAGAAAAAAAGAAAAAAAGAATAAAGAATCTAATAAAGAATCATGAGGCTAAGTAGCTCATTTAAAAGCAACTATTGAAGCAGTTTTACAGGGAAGCCGAAAAATTAGGAAATGTGAGAAAACATTTGGAATCCCTGAGGTTTTCTTGCAAGAGACAAATTTTTACAATCTAATATTTTGGAAAATCGCTTTAGAAAGATGCTGCTCTTCTCATTTTCCCAAGAACATTTGAGTCCACTCGAGCCAGGTTAGTTTGTAGGCATGCGAAAATTGATGCGACTTTTGATGTTATTTCTAAAATCCATTCTGCCCATATCATTAAAAAAAGAGTTACGCATAAATCATATCGATGATTTTAACTTACTAGGAAGTCAAAAATTTATAAGCAATTTTTAAAAAGTGCAGATGAATTGAAAATCGAATTTATAATGAAACCGATTAACAGCAATGCAAAAGTCTGCGAAAATAATGAAGCAAGAAAGGACGAGGCATTTATGCGCATTTGTATCCTTGTAATAATAAATAACGCCTGCCATCATGGTTTCTGTTTTCAATACTGTGGGAATTTAACCTTTGAAGATTGCAAAAATGACAATGAGTTTAATTATTGAATTTTCTCTAGTGAAACTCATAAAAAGTATTGCGGGTTCAAAAGCTGTGCGAATTTTAAATTTGTTACCTTAAATTCGTTTAATAATGATCGTTATTTTCACAAATTATTCTTTATTTTAGTAAAATATTAGAATTTTAAATAAATATGGATTAATATTTGCATTTTTTATGAAGTTCATAAAAAAGAGTGCTTTTACTCTTAATTTACAAAATTACAGATCAAAGCCACATGCGAGAAATTCAGCGAGCAAACTCCCGTTACTCAGTGAGAGGAACTGCCCGTCATACGGGATAATACTGCGCACATGTACTTTTTAGAAAACTGAATATTTTCAAGAAAAAAAAAAGGGGGGTTGATAATAAAATGAATCCTGAAAACTAGTAAGTAAACGCCGTTGCTAAATTTACTGATACAAACTAACTCCCTTTGTTGCGCATTCTATCCTAAAATCAATGAATCGAGAGGCATTCTAATAAAATGAATAATGAAACGGAAAATGATTTTATTACGTTTTCTTTATACTATATTTATACAATGTAGAGTTTTATTGAATAAGTGTAGGATCGAAAGTTGCAGACATCATGGTTCACTTACAGTTTGTATAAACAGATTTTTTATTTGTTCATTGATCCCTGTATCTAGTACATTCTCTCTTTGTCTTTCTGGTAACTTTTTTTTATAACAAGAACATTTTAGTCAGTGTTTGATTCTATTTGGTGTCTCGCGGTTCTATTTGTATTTGCAGCTGCTTTTCAATCCGAACATCTGAAATCAGCATGGCTCCATTTTCTGCACTCCGCCTTTTTTGGCAGGTTTCATATTTATTCAGATGTTGTTTCCTGCTTGTTGCTTTTGTTTTATCTAATTTATTTTGAAAGAGATCATCCTGTTAAAAATCTCTTTGATTTCAAGATACATCGATTTACTCGTGTGAAGTTTGCAAATCATGTGGACGACTAGAGTCTGCATTGTCGGACCTAAAGGTAAAACAGATTTTGTCTCTTAAAATTGGTTAAAATATTACATTATTAATTGAGTAAGATGGTGTTAATATTTATAATATTTTTTTATCAGATTTACAAAAGGTTTTATTCTAATAATCATCAGATTGTTGATTTTTTTAGTATGAGTATTTACATTAACTATGCCTGTGATTTTATTGCTGAATAAATTTTATGATTTTAAATTTTTAAAACTGAATTTAATATTATTTCAAAAACTTTTTTGGGAAACTTCTAAGCATCAGTTTTATTTGAGATTAAAATTTTGAAAGGAAAGAAAATATATATTAATCATTTCGAAAATATATATTAATCGAAGAGTTTGAATTCATTGATTAGTGTAAAGAAAATATTTTTGGACTCTTACAAATAATTTTCGATAATTACATAGATACTGACCATGGTTACACAAAAACAGAAGAAACTATTCATATGCAATTTTGATGAAACGTATTGTGCAAGTTTTTTAATTGTAATTTTTGAGAGTAAATCAAGGGCGCCAATTTCGTACGTATCATAAGACAAATAAGCAAGACCTAAGTTTATGTGGACCGGTAAAAAACAAAGCAAGAACTACTCTTTAATCTTTATAGAAAAGTAGGTTTTCTTTCAAAAACACTGTTTAAAAAAAATCGCAGCAAAATTAATGTTTTCTTCTAGACGCTTACCATCTCTATTATAATCTTTCCTACTTCGATGGATGCCTTGTTGGTAACGATTCATTTCAAAAGTGATATTTGGTGAGATTCAGTACTCATGAATTGGAAAGGAGATTTATTTCCTTTCATAGGTGAAAATAATTGCTCATACCGATTAAATATTTCAAATATGGAAATAATCTCATATGAAAATTTTCAAGTATTTTTAAATCTGGAATTTATAAAATTCAAGAATCCTCAATTCACCGCATTTTGCTTTCAAATCTTGATAACATTGGCTCTCAATTCATTTCACTTCTAGATCTACAGGGAAAACCGAAGAAAGCAAAATTTTTCGATCGAGAATTTAAAATTTTCAAAGCTAGTGTCAAATTTAATGAAAGGTCTAAAAATATTTCGCGTATTTTCGACACGATGCTGTTTTCTTTAATTTGATTGTTTTCAGATATATGATTGATATTAAGACAAAATAATTAAAAAATTCTTACATATTATTGCATTTACTGCGTCGCATTCGAGCAGCGAAAATTTCACACCCTCGGGGTAAACACTAGCCGCATACGCTGCTTTTTCTGCCAAGATTTTAATTATGAAGGAATACATACTCAGAAATATAAAATTTGAGCAATATCTCAATCTCCGAAGGAAAGCTGATTTCTAAAACATGAAAAAAAAACTATTTTATGACAAATAGTAGGATAGTTTTGTTTCTCTCTGTCAATTGTTACATTTTTTATACTTTAGAATAAAAAAAAATTATTTTGCAACTAGGGGTGAGTTTTTTTATTTTTAATTCGAAATTTGGTTAATTGAAAATTAAGCAAAATTTAGTCGTTTTCCTAGATTATTTCCAAAAATAATATCGTACCAAAAGGATTTTTACCTCAAGTTATAGCTCAAAAAATTATCTTTTTAATGATATCAATGTTTTAACCTATAAATTAATTTTCTATTTTCAATGAATTTCAAAAAAACACATTTCAACTATATTTTTCAACAATTTATTTCGTACAAAATAAAAATAGAATTTAACCTGCACGAGCATGTTACGCGTGCATGGGAAAAAATTATCTTTTATAAAAGAGTTTCCATTACATTGACAAAAGCTTAAATTAAGAAACAAATTAACTATTACTGCAAATTAAAGCTGGAAAAGTGTAATTTTCAGCATGTTTCTGAAATGGAATAAATAAGAAATATGATATATTTAAAAAAAATAAACGCAAGAAAAAAGCTTTCTATGATATTTTACAATATATTTATTATTAATTCAATAAATCAGTTTTATTTAAGATAAATATGATTTAATATATACAGGATATCCACTTTAATCAGAGCTCAAACCTTTGTAAACCTTTAGTAATAGACATACCTCGGCTAAAATGGAGTAAATTTTTGTGTGTTCATGTAACATGAGTCAATAAATGTTGTAATAAATAGTGGGGTTTTAATTTTTTTTTCTATCTTGGGAATCATATTCAACATAATATTTTTGAAACACTAATATTTTAAATAAAAAGAGTTACACTCATATCAAATTTGAGTATCATTATTATTCAATAAAAATGGGCGATTTTAGACCACTTCATCTCAAAGAAGATACGCCAATCAGCGTCCAGGGTATCTCAAGACTGAATGGCCAAAGATTATGAAAATGTTGATTGTTGTAAAATTATAATATTCAAAACTTCATAAATCAGTCAGATTTGATCGCAGAAGATGGAAACATTCATTTATTTATTTAAAAGTTGGAGTATCCAGAATATTATTCCTTAGAATCAAAGGGCTGTATAAAATTCAGACCATAATTTTTTGAAGTATATTTATAGATCGAAACAAAATAAAATATTATTGGCATGATTTAAATCCTTTAGAAAGTAAAACCAAAAATTGAATTTTATGATGAATCTGAGAAATTTTTGTTGAATAATTCTTTGAAATTAAATAAATTATGAAAATTATTCTGTAGTGAAAATAAGACTTAAATGCCGAACGACTCTATTTTCAGCATTCACATTTTTAAAAAAATGCTTGGTTTGAGTAAAAAAATGTCCTTATGTTAATTGCAATTTAATCACTTAATTCGAAGGTGAAATTTTCCTGGAGGTGACAGAAAATTCAAACTATAAATAGTACAATGAGCAGAACGGCTTAAGGCCTCCATAATAGTATGAGTGAATTATATGATTATCAAAATTAGGAGCTTAAAAATATTTTGCTGAAAGTAGCCTTTAGGAGACAACTCAGGTAAATATTTAATTAAAAATTTGAGTGAGTAATAATATTGGCGAACCGACTGGTCGCTAAAGGCTTCTAGTATTACATAAATCACAGCTTCTTGAAATATGGGTTGCGGAGATTTTTATCCCGCAAAGTTCTTTCAGATTCTTTATTACTCATAAAACCAGTGGGAGTGGTTTCTCCAAAACTTTCTCGCATACTCTCTAATAAAGGTTTTATCCCATACCAGGAGCAAAAAATTGTGGACCTTGCATGGCACAATAAATACGAAATATTAACCTTTAGAATCTAACATTTTGACTAGATCTATTATGTGATTCTTGACGAGTTTTTTGGAGATCATGCGGTTAATAATATCGGAAAAACGAATTTTTCCAACCGATTCAAACTAAAATTTGACACAATTGTAGTCACAAAATCACTAACAAATTTGATATATTTGACATTGTGTTTTTGAGTTATCGCATTGACATGCTTCTGAAAGTTCAGACCGACAGACAGTTAACCTCTTGTGGATTCGGCCAAAATTTGATGGTGTCTACACTATAGATAATAAATCTGTGTCCCGAATTCTATCTATGCAGCTCTATTCATTTTGTTGTTAAAGTGTTAATTTATATTCGAACAACTAGACAGACTGACTTTCTCGGAATGGGTTTTGCTTAAAATTTGTTAGAAATCTACAAATTTGGTGTAGATACCAAATTTCTTCCATCTAGATCAGAGTGTTTTTGAGTTGTCTTTGTTACACACAGACAAACATAGTGACAAAAATGTGTTTTTCAAACTCAGGGAGGTCTCAAACGTGTCAAAATTCGAATTGTTTGATGATTACAATACTTTCTCTTCACTTCGTAAACTAACAAAGCAAAAAAAGTTGAACAAATCATGCTTTCTCTTATGATATTTCATTAAAATCAACTGAATAGCTATTTTAAAAAGATTATTTTTTATTTATTATTAAGGAGTTAAAATATCTTTTTTTTTAATTCTCCAATTTTCGAAGGCTCCTCATTAAAAGAAATATCATAGTCTATCTAATAAAAAAGTTTGGGTGAAATCGAATCGGGACTCTGTATTCGAAATTGCTAGTTTATTTACATTAAATTATTTTAATACATGTTATTATATATATATATATATATATATATATATATATATATATATATATATATATATATATATATATATTTACGCCTTTTATTAAGTAAAATAGGCTGGTGATGATATTTTTTACGTTAATTGCAGTTTTTGCAAAAGCAACACCTAAAGGCCTTTTATTGTAAACAGTTTTTAAAATAAATAAGGAGATACATGATTCGATTAATCATCTTTAAAGATATTTAGAGGTCCATTCCAAGGCCCTTGCCAGTGTATTACGCGCCAGATTATTGAAGGATGCACTTAAAATAGTGATGGGATTTTGTTTTTTATATCTAAGAAATGGGGTATACACAAAATTATGAATCACATTTTGTAAAAAATTGCAGATTTTGTAAGAATTTATCGGAGCAGAAAATTCAACCAAGATAGTGAAAGTTGAGTGATGAAATTTTGAAAGACGCGGGTAAAAAGGATTTATTACATACACTCGTATAACATGAATGGTGAAAACAATCTCAGATTTAAAGTTTGCACTCCTGTCTTTTATGCAAGCATTACCGCTTTAAGTAACTTAAGCGGAACTTTATTCAGTAATCTTGACAGGGATGTTTTAATCTCGATATTACCTAAGATTAAGCCATGAATGTTAGTTTTCAAGCATGACCCGTCTTAAACAAACAAACAAACAAAAAACCCCGAAGCAATGAAAAATGAAAAAAAGTATCTTCTTTCGATGATATTGCATATCGATTCTTTTTTATAGTATTTCCTTTCCAGTTGAAACAACATTCTGAAACATAAATATATAAGATCAACGGCGAAAACATACAGGCAAAAATATCATAATAACTACAACAAAAAATGAAAATGAAGTAAAAAAACTGATATAAATCTGAGTAAAGAAGAAAAGTGTCAAAAGAGAAAACTTTTCGAAAGAAAGGGGGAGGGGATATAAAACTCAAGCGGTTTCAGTGCAAAATGCTGAAATTCAAGGAAAGCAATGGGAATTAATCATAAATCATTTTTGAAGGCAGAAACAAAAGAAAGAGCTGCGCAGTCAGTCCATTAATTTCTCATAAGAGTTTGATTTGATTTCCATTCATATTGATCTATTATACACATGAGAAAAAAGAATATCTTTTCATTTTATTGATTGATATTGTTTACAGGAAATACTATACATATTTTTTGCGGTTCGAATTAGTTTTATTGATTGATTGAACATTTAATGCATCGTCTGCATCGTTCCATTGCCTTTTGTATGGATATATATTTTAGTAAAATTGGAAATAAAATGTAAAACAGAGAGTGAAAACAAAACAATTCACACATTAATAGCTCACCAAGGGAGGAACTTGTCGTGAACCGTAAAATGTAATTATAGCATTTTTTGTAGATGTATAAAAAATGTAAGTGAAGAGATAGTGCTTTCGCCTTAATTATTATAGCAGATCAATGTGGAAAGCTTGAAGAAACAATGCAAATTTGAAATATAAAATAATTATATAATATGAAAGAAAAATGTATAATGTACCAAGGCAATTCAAGAATGAAAACATACTGAACATAAAAAAATAAAGATAAGTAAATCACAATGAAAAAAAAAAGAACATTACAAAGATATACCAATTTCTTCGCGTGAGCTTAGCACGATGTTTAGGAGATATCAGATGAAGAGAGTGGCTTATGAGGGTTACTAGGTGAGAGCGAAAAGCTTTTGAATGTGAGCAATGGCGGTTCTTTTGTGGAAACAGGTTTCAAATCCAGGACCCACTTGCCTCGGAATAGAAGCATTACCATCAGGCCACCACCGCCCATGACTCTTACAGGATAATGGATATAAGGATCAATTTGCAAAACGTGGGTGCAAAATGTGTGCGAAAGGAAGCAGTTTATCATTTGTTTGCGTTAAATGGAATTCTGAAACAGTCAGATTTTTATGTTGATTAGTTAAGTAATTCTATCTTTATTTTATTCTAAGCAACTTAATATCATTTAATACCTCTATGTCAAATTATAATATTTTTAAGATGTTTTATGTATTTTAATTAATAAAAGAATGGTAGCAAGAAGCTTATTTTAAATATTGTTGTTTTTATTGTTACTATTTGCTCCACGTTTTTTATAACTTGCCCCACGTCCGGGGCAAGTTGTGACAGTCGAAAAATTTTGAAAAATGTTTCTGATGCTTATATTAATGAAATTGTGAATATCATTTTGTTGCATATTATAAACGAGTAGTTAAACCATAAAAATATAAAAAATATATAAAAATAAATAAAGAAAATATATAAAAAAATATAAGCATTTATTCAAACATTGTTGCAATTTGCTACTGGTTTTCCTATTTAATATAACCAAAGCAATATAAAGATAATGAAATAATAATTTAAGCTTCCCTTTCCAAAGGTTTTTCTCATGACCTGCTGCATGTTGACTAAAAATAAGAACTCCCGTCGCCGACACAATTATTTACACCAAAAGAAATATCGGAAATCTGTCCAACAAGAATGAAGCCATTCTATGTATTCATATGTATATCTTCCCAAAACATTGGAAGGATGAGTCAAACCTCTGCATTGTTCTTTCTAAAATGATGGAACTGTGATTAACTATGCACCTCCAAAAATATAGATTTTTTCCCTATTCACAGATATGCATTTGACGATCAAATTGCATCATTTTTTGTACCTTTCTCCTTTAGTTATAATATTCAGAAGATATTTTTCTTTTACTTTTGGAGGCAGGTGAGTTCGCTGATCACTAAACTGGGCCACCAGTTTTACGATGGCAAATTGCAGCTGTGAAAAAAGAAAAGGGAATGATAATTTTAATTCTGATATTATCTTTAAAGATGCTATTAGCCATCTTCAACGGATAAAGTATTGTTTTTCGAAATGTTTCATCTTTCTTCTGTTTTTTATACGTTTCGTGAACATAATTATTATTTTTGTCAAACTTACCCTTTCGCATCACTTTTGATTTTGTTTAATCTACAAGAAAAGTTTTGGGTTTCTTTCCATTTCGTATTTTTCAAATAGTTTTAAACTTTATTCTGTTTGCATTTCTTTCATCGATCTACATTTATTCAGTCTAAGAAAATACATTCTTTTTTTCATTGTTCACTAACCACAGCAGAAACGAACCTTCTCTGAGAATCACGACCCAGGAGGTTCTCTTACTCAGCCTCTACCCATTTTGGAGATTATTCAACATGTACTCTAAACTGTTTTTTTGATAACGGCATTTAGTAGTAACTTCCCCAAGAAGATAAAAGAAAACTCATGGGTATATTTGTAAGCCAATCACTCCATGAGCATGTATTAAGGAGCGATTCGCGGACCAGTTTTGAGATATATGAAAAAGTGATTTAAATACAAAATTTTTTTGAGTATAGCACGTTTTACACCGGAATAAAAAGTTTGAAATAATTTCCCATATCCCCATATAGATTTATAATCCCACAGAGATTGTCCTGAAAATTTGTAATTGTGAATTTTAAAAACTGAGTATCATTGTCTTAGTTCTGGTGCAGGGCTTGTCCATCATATTGAGCAATAATTTCTTAAGACTGAATCTGCACCAAGAATTAAAATATTTGAACTTAGGATTTATGGGACTAAAATTTTGATTAATAAGTTATTTAAAATTAATTTCATTATCTTTTGAATACTTATATCTCCTTTTTTGCTGTAAAAGATGTAGCAAATGTTTAGAGAACTCTCCATAATTTAAACAGTAAAAAAAAAAAAAAAAAAGCAGACATCGTTTTTTCTTTTACATCAATTTTAAAATGATTTTTTAATAAGTTAAATTAAATGTTCAAATTCAAGGCAATGTTTGGAGGAATTGAGGAAATTCATGGCAGCTGATAGTTCTGCGCGCAGTTACCAGTTTTGTTCTAAGTAAACAATGGTAACATCTGGTTTTCTTCATTATTTATTATATTCATTTTATTCGAAAATCATGCCTTTTTCCTTGCTAATATTTGCTCATTTCAGTGTTTCCTGACACATAACTTAATATCTATTTGTTCCTCACATAAATATTGGCCTCTTTATATTTATGATGTACCAGTGGCCGTAAATAAATATTTCAGTTAACGATCCATTGTTTCAGTGAGAAAACGATCGTATCTTTGGAAGCCAAATTTTGCTATATTTCAGTAAAAGCCGAATATTTCTAGAAAATAACAGCAGCTTTAATACAAAACATTTGAAATATTTAGAGCAGACTTGAAAAGTGTTATAAATTGTTTTCATGTAACTCTGTAAGGGTGAACAATTTTTAAAACAGAATTTAAGTCGTGTGCAAGCGACTTTTAAATTTAGACACAAAAACAGAATTTAATTTACACTAATATTTATGGTATGGATATATAGTTTAATGTTTCTAGTACAAATATGAGAACATCTATTAATGTTTTCTATTGACAGAAAACGACTTTTAATAACCCAGTTGCATTAAAAGTGCTTTTTTTGTGCAATTCGGAGAGTTTAGAATGAAATTAAGAAAGCTATTTAAGGTGTTAAAATTGATTTTAATATTTAACTTTGTTTCTGATGATATAAAGGAATACAACGATAGAAAGGGCGAAAATATTTACTGTTTAGAACGTCGTTTTTTTGGTAATTAATTTAAATCATATTTTTTCGAATATTTTCAAGAGCGAGTTAATCTAGACACAATTAACATTCTGAAATACTCCACAATTATTCTAAAAATAAGTAACATAAAAAACTATAATTTTTATAATATCTTTTATATATTAGATAAACTGAGAGTCGATATTCGTAACAGAAATAAATAATGTGCATTTTCTCCTTATTTCTCTGTCTAATCTCTTCAGGACTGCTGTGGTGTTTGTTGTATCAAAACTTTACTTCGAAGCTGGGATAGAGGGTTGCGGGCTGGAGACTCCACATCACAAGGAATCACCATGCACGTTAATCTTAGGTACAATAAATCCGCCTGAACAAACTTCTTTCTGCTGATAGGGTATGAAAGTGTGCAGGGTAGCTTCTTCAGGTGTTACTCTCGTCATCTGACCACCGTTATAAACGGAAAGATTCGTCTCAAAATGCTTTTCCTGCACGCCTTTAAAATATGATGTTAATTTAACTACAGTCAGTTCATTAAGTATTGAATATTTTAAGGGTACTTTTAATCTCAACTGCAAGCTCTCCTGGCTAGCAGAGCATATCAATGCTCAACTGATAACTTTATCCAAAAAATGTTAACATTAAAAAAAAATATTCTACACGATTACAGATTTACTGCTAGAAAATCGAACTATGATCTGACTTTTCCTCGCAATATTCAGATTAGGCTATATAAATTAATGAAAAAGTGCTTTTTTGTGTTTTAAAGTGTTTTAAAATTTGCAATGATGCATTGCTGATCACAGAAAGATAATTTAATTTTAGTTTATGTTCCATTTTGGGTAAGAACTCTTCATTCTGAATTGCAGTACTATGGTGAGAATCAGCCTCAGTCTGTGATCTCTTTCCCACACTTCTATGTCACATGAACGTTTGGACATTTGAACCGCAACAGCATTCGTAGATTGCAACAGGAGAGTATACTTGACATATGTTCTGTAGAGTCGGGTTTTGAGCCCTTGATTCTCCGACCCAGAGGATTTATCGTTTTGTAACAGTGGCTCTCATTCACAACGTCATGAAAACCCAAAACCAAATTTTTGCTCAGAATTTTTATGACGGTTTATGGTATGGGTTTAGAACTGGTGTTTTGAACCATTTTTTCTGAGTAATTTCATTCTTTTGATGAATAATTTATCAATAAAAATGTAATTACAAAAAGGGTGGTCGACTGTACTATTCTTTTTTAATCAGCAATTGCAACGTTTCCTAAGAGAGCTCGCGTAATGAAATATCAATGTGATGTTTTCATATTCTATTATGATAGCTAATTTACACACTTGTAGATCACATTTGCGAAAAAAGGTAAAGTTTAGAAAAGTGAAAATATTTTCACAAACTAAAAATATTCTTTTGAGCTCAATGACCTTCGAAACAGACAAACATTATTTCGATTCTCGTTAATGACAAAAGGAAAATACATCGAATTTTATGAATTTGTGGCCATTTTTTATTTCAGTAATTTGACTTATCAATCAAGCAGATTTATTTTAAAGAAAAAGTGTTCAACCCTGTCTAGGACACTTTCTTTTCCTGATATTAAAATACTGAAGATTTTGTTCATGAAGCGCCTTTTTTTTGCACATTTGCGTAATAATCAGTTATTAAATATACAAATTTCTAAATACAAAAGAATGATCGATCGAAACACTTTGTAAACTAGACATTCTTACTATAGTCTTTAAATTTATTTTATAACAAAATGGATGAAAAGCAACATTTTTGATTCTTCAGCTACTTCACAGGTTATCATAGCATATACGAAAATAACAAGAAAGTCACGAGTTCAAGTAAGCAAATATGTATAAAAGATTACCAATTCCAGTAATTGAAAAGAAAAGAAAAACATCCAACATTGCGCAGGTGTTCTTGCTGATTTATTTGCTTATCCACTGCTGTTGAATTGAGTCATTCCGAGGTCAAATTGCCGTATTATGTTCACATGCAACGAAAAACATTCCATCGCAAGATTTATTATACAAAACAAAATTTCACTCACGAATTGTTTCAAATTAGACGCCTTTACCTGAAGTAAGATGAATTCTAAAGCAAACTCAAAATGAAATGTTGCAATTTGAATGATAAGGGAAAAACATAATTTTCAGTATTATCTGAATCAGGGCTTCTTAAGCAGTGGTTCCCAATTCAAAGTAGGATAGCTTAGAAAAACACTAGAGTTAAGAAAATTTATCAGGATTTTTTTCCACATTCCTTAACTCAAATAAGCAAAAACAGTTCAGAAATCATCTTAGTTTTACATATTTTTTTAATATTCGGCTAATATCCTTTAGTAAGATAATGCTGGTATGTTGTTGGTAAATTGTATTTTGCTATATGCATAATGAAAACAAATGTCCAAAATACTCTACATGGGAAACAGTTGGATCTGAATCTCCCGAATTCGTGCTCCAGATTATCTTTAATGAATACGTAATTTTTATTTCTTCGTAAACGAAGTATGAAGACAGTATTGTAATCGTCAAAAAAATTCGAAATCGAGACTTTGGCAAATTTTCACTTTTCAAATGAGTTCGAAAACCACATTTTTGGCATTATGTCTGTGAATACGATAACTCAAAAAACTTTGAGTTATCGTATGACATTTGTTACATGGATTTTAAACCAAATTTGTAGATTTCTGTCAAATTTTGAAGGAAATCCACTGAGAGGAAGTCTGTCTGTTTTGATGTTCGAGTAAAAAAACCTCCCGAACTACACAACTCAAACACTTATATTGATAAAAATTTGGTACATCGGTTTAACATTTAAAATGTAGATCCGTAGCGATTTTGAATAAAATTCGACAAGAGGTTGACCATCTGAAGGCCTGTACTTTCGCAAGCATGTAAATGCAATGATTTAAATCAATGAATTCGATTTGCGATCTTGTGATTACAACTGCAGTTCTGTGCCAAATTTTGGTTCCAACCGATAGAGAAAAAAGCACCAAAAATATATATTCTCACGATAGATTCAGTTGAATTCACGCCAAAGGTCTATATTTCGTAATAATTGTTCGCTAAAGCTATACAAGGCATTCGTGGCCTTACCCAATATCCGCAATTTTATGCAGGGGGAGGGAGAAGGATAAGACATTTATTGTGTAGCACACGAGAAAGCTTCAGGAGACTACTCCAACTGGTTTAAATTTATTCTTGTGTGACTGTGGCAATATTTTTCTAATGAAATTTTTTACCATCTAAAAGAAAGACCCGAATGGAAAGGTTTAAGAAGCCCATGATTTCTAAAAGGACATTTTCGCTGGTCTGAATGAATCATATCTGAATTTTTCTAATGGCGCAGCTTCAACTGGCATTGTTTTTTAATGATAGATGATGATTCCATACGTTGCACCTTCTTGCATCAGAACCTTGAGTGCTCACTACAAATTTTACGATTATTCACCGAATTTTAACTTTGTCAATAATGCACCATTAGTAAGTTGTTGTCAATAATACACATAAGTAAGTTGAGAACATTTGCAAGATTTTACCAAGGAATTTTGGTATATAAAATCGTGGGCTATTTTTAAACGCTATGTAAAGAGTGTGAAAGGACTGGATTAATGGAGTATGAAAATAAAAAAAAATAAAAAAAATTGTAGTTTTACTGGCATTGAAGTAGTTCCATTCTAAATCCTCACGCATAAAATGTATCACCCTAATTTAATTTCCATTTGAAAGATATGATGTCACAGCACAGCTTAATATCAATTAAATGTTTGATAACGCATGTTATTAAGCCTATCCTTGATGTTGCTTACTGTGACATCAAGGATAATGACTTCATTAGTAATGAAGTTGCGAAAAATGTTATTAACCTTTAGACTGGATTATTGGTCATTACCTAATGGCACAAAATGTTAAACGATATCTCCACGATTTTACTTGTCTAACAATATCGTGAAGATACCTTAACAATATTACTGGTCATGACCTAAATAAGACGTAAATGCTAAATAAACAATATTCTATAGATGTTCTGGTATGAAGGCTAGAGCATTTAAAGAAAGTAAATTCTGCAAGTGATTAATATTGTACCTCAGTATGATTTTATCTGGAAGCAAAATTTCTAATACGTCTGATGTCAAGGAACACAATAATAATAGATTAATCAAGATTATATATTTCACTTTAAATTATGCTTTATGAATTTGAAGAGTGAGTAAGAACTCGTTGCAGTTTATTCACAGATTAAAACAGAACCCAATAGATTCTATTTTCTGAGCAATTAGTTTTATTATAAAATTAATAAATGGGGAAATAGTAATTCCCAATATTAAAATCTCAAAAATAAAATTAATAAAAATAGTCTTTAAGAGTACAGTTTTATTAGAGCACTAAAAAGCAGATAGTATTTTAACGATTCTTTGTTTTTTAACCTTTAATTTATAATTCCTTAATTTAAATGTTACGTATTTTTTTCAATTTCCCTATCAGATGGCGCCACTTGTATGAAATTAAAATTTAATTCAACGAGTCGATTAATTGATATATAATAATTCTTTGGATATTAATTTCTTCAGAATAGTTCAAAATCGCGAATTTAAGAAAGTAGTGACAACGTCTAGGGAAGCCATTTTTAATAATTTCAGGAAATTTAGTTCGCCAACAATAATGATCACATTCACATCTTTTCTGAATTTTAACGCTAGTATTTTTTGAGACTTTATGCTAGAGATATATTTTAACTCAGTTTCTAATTACAAAAAGAATGCAATTGAATTAATATTCTTTAACCCTTAAGAGCAATTCATTGTGGTTGTAATTTTTAAAAATCAAAATTTAAATAACGAAATGATTTTATTGCATTACGAGATTACGAACTAAAAATCACGCTTATATTCATTATTTTTGATTGTAATATCACGCTTTTTCTTATTTAATAGAGAAAAATAAGAAGTGGGAAATTTTAGCTTGCCAAACATACAGTTATGAATTTTGCTTGCTGTTGACACGCCTTTTCTCTTTTCTCAAAGCATCAAACCTTACTTTAAGAGCTCACCTTAATTTCAGTTAAAAAAGAGAAATTTTGGAGAAATTGTGATAAAAGAGAAATTTTGGAGAAATTGTGATAAAAGAGAAATTTTGGATTTGGATAATATCGTGACGTCGATTCTATTAAAATGTCTATCTTGTAACGACATAAATGTGGCTTGTGGAATTATTTTTTAGAGAAAAAGTTACTTGGGTGAAAATAGAGAATAAGTTTTTATATTTGAATACCATCCATTTATATTTTAACAAGACTCTCATCATATTTACATTGGTTAAAAGTTAAATAGTTAACTAAGCATTCTTTAAAGTGGAGCTGTCATTAACTTTAAGAATTTAATTAAAATAATTGAAAGATAGAGTCATTTTTTTATTGTTACCTAAAACTTATTGGATAGCACCACAAAAAGTGGCCTCAATTCGACTGTTCAAATCTATGGCATTATTATCTTGAAGTAGCCAAAAAAGCAGCAGAATCAATAGTAAACCTCAGAAATTGTTAGAGAAACAAGTGAAAACAAAATATAACAATAATAAAATAACAAAAGGACTTGAAAGACATCACATTTTAATTAAAAAAAGAACAAAAACCATGTGATACCGTTTTGTATAATACGTGAGAAAATAAAGGAAGAAGAAATAATTCATTGCATAAAATGCCACACTTGGGTTCATACATTGCGTGCTGATGTGAACTTTAGAATCAAACAATATATTTGTTTTTATTAAGTTTAAAGAAATTTTTTTATCCAATTGAGGAAGCCAGTGATCGAATTTGGGAAATCGATTTTTTCAGTTGGACCGATAGCACAAGTTTTTATGTTATATTTAAAGTATATTTCATTAAAAGTGAATTGCATTGCCTTGAAGATAAATAAAATACAAAAAATTCTATTACTTATTTCTTCAATTCTCAGTCTCTGTGTATTAAAGTTATTTCTTAAGTTTTGTCCTTATCACTTAACTACGTTTCAAAATTTTGAGTTGCATCTTAAAATAGCCTTCAAGTCACTTCATAAAGAGATGTTAATCTAATGAAACTTAACTATGAAGCAAAACTGTGAATTGGGGTGCTGGAATTGACTTTTGCTTTTCTCCATGTTCTAAAAACAAATATGACTTTAGCTCATGCTCGTCAACTCGTATTTGTCAAATGTGATGGCAGTGCTATTCAAGTGAAATATTAAATTAGATTTAGGGTATTAGTGATAAATTAAAAATTCTTTACTTAATAAATTATGTTAAACAAGTAAATGGATTGAAGTAAACATACAACCATTGGTTGAAATCGACAGCAATTTAATAATAATGAAAGAAATAGTCATTTTTTCCCACTCTGAAAATTTCTATGCTTGATGTTTTTGAATGAATTTTATTGACATTCTTTTTGAAGATTCCAACCGTCAGTTGCCATCCTATTCGTATTATATCTGCTCTGGTATTAACTACCCATTTCTTTATATCCTGATAATACCAATATTTTATTGTAATTAACAGGGTCCAGATTTTCATTTAAATGGCCTAAATAGCTGAGATCAAACGAATCTCTACTCTCCTATTACACTGAAGGTCTCTAAAGCTGTTAAGCTTGCTCATTATGTCGTTTGTGAATTAATTTAAAATAGAGAACACTTTTTCAATTTAGCATTCTATATTATAGCGGTAGAAATAATGAAACCTGTATGTTGCTTGATTGCATATGAAAGTTTGGCTAGAAACCGAATGAATATGCATAATAATAAATCACCTCATTGTGATGCTATAGATTAGAATTATAATATTAAAATAGAAAGTGGCAGAACAATAAGATTCATCATCAATATTTTTTGAATGCTTATAATTTATAAATTCACATGTTTTCCTATTATCAGTAACAACTTTGAATTTCAATGAACTTCATTCATCATATTTATTAACAATTCATTTATCTTCTAATTGAATTTTTATAAATGGAAAATAAAATGATGGGCTGTTCAATAAAGAATGGTTACAACTTTTTAATAGTGATGAAAAAATACAATTAATATTATATGCATAGCGGGATAAGTGAAATATTGGTGGTTATGATTCCACTGCTGTGTCCTTGACAGCCGGCTAAGTATGCGTCGGTTCACATCGCTTACGCCAAAAATGGGCACACGTCTATCAAATTTACAATTTTGTTTTTTCCTAAAAGAATCGTTCATTGAAGGCTAAGTGATGGCATAGGAAGCTTATGGGAGAAGACAATCGATTTGCTCTCTGTTGACTAACTCTAACAAAAGCACATTTGCTGTGATTGGGAGGGAAGATCGCTGAAGAGACCTATCAGAAAGGTTGAACATTATTTCATTAGATGTGACTCACATGTTGTTTACAAGAAAGATGTACATGGCACTTGTTTGTGAGCAAAGGGTCTGAGACTGCTCATCATTATCTTATAAATACGCGTCACACACAAATAACGTTAAACGCATTCCTTATCCACCTGAAAATCCTAATTTAGCACTATGCGATTATTCTTTTTGCGAATTGGAGCAAATACCTTTCGGATAAATGTTTCCCTTCATCAGAGGCAGTGATAAAAGTAGTGGAAGGAATTTTGAAGGGCTGTCAAAAAATAGTTTTCAACATGTATTTAAGACGGAAAAAAAAAGATGAGATAAATGCATTACATGTAACAGAGAGTATTTTAATAATATTTGGCGGCTAAGTACCAGTAATTATTTTTTATTAATTCCTATATTTCTCTATAGAACAGCCTACATATTTATAGAAATAATCTTGTTAATTAAGTAAGCAAAATTTAATATTAAAAACATTTAACTTAATGCAGTTTTGTGAATCAGAATATTGAATTAAAAATATTCCTGAAGCTGCGCTTACAATATGCTTACAATTTTTCTAAAATAGCATACAGATCAGAGAAATATAGATTTTCATAATTCCTATTTTATGAAACACTTTACTTATGAAATATCAGATATAATTTACTGATACCTTAATGAAATCTATAACTTAACATGAATTCTAATCCAGTGTTTAAGAAATGTATTTTGAAAAAGTTAACATTTCAACTTAAAAAGAATAGCATTTTCCTTCACTGTGTGAGTACAGAAGTTGCATTCGAGAAAATGATTTTGCTATCTGACAAAATTTTTCACAAGATTTCTGACAAAGAAAAAAAAAAAAAAGGTTAAATAGCAAGTATTAACATATACAATATATAGCAGCGGTCATGTAATATTTAAGTTTAAAAATCAATCGTTTTTAATTTTTAATTTGTAATATGTGCAGATATGAAAGATTTTCAGCTAAATTCAAAGTAGGCTTAATGAAAAAAGCATCCGCTGCTGACGTCTTGCGATCAATTCTTATCTATTCCTTACAGCTAATTCGCTATTATACAATAATTATTCATATCTATATAATATTATTTATATCTATATATTTCAACCAAACATTTCAACATACAGAGTTTTGAAATATTTCTGGAGATCCAAATGTTTTTTCTTTACTTCAATTGTACAAAGCTAAAATCCTTCAAGCAAAATACATTTGTTTATTACAATATATTTATGTCTACATCCATACTAGTGCTTATTATTTATTAGAATAGAATTTAAATTGCTCAATTATGTGGATTTATAAAAATAAATGAACATCACCTTTCAATAACACAGGAATGGGAAGAAAATTGCTTTTGCTAGTTGTAAATTATCAATAACATCAACACATCGCCTCAAATAAGCATAAACGCATCATCGTAATTAATTTTTAAACATAATGACAAAAAAAAAAGAAAAGAAAATATTTATCAAATGGCTATTTCGTTCAGAGGCTATTAATCTTTTAGATTTGATCGAATTTTCCCTTATTAAAGATATTCACATTAACTTTCAAGCATTTTATTAAATTTATCCCCAATGTTCGAGCTCTCTTTTTTCAAATTGATGTGGGGGTTGGGATTATAGATGCTTTAGGATAAAGCGTGAAGTTTTTATATAACTATTGCTTTATCAAGAATCTAACAGATGTCGCCACGGGAGTTGAAATGACTGCAGAAAAAGTGGAAGAAAATTTGAAACGAAGAAAACACCTCTGTTCTCACATTTTAAACAAATTTTTGAACCAATATGGTTTTTGAAGCCTGGGGATCCCCATATATTTCAATTTGATTTCTTGCGTTCGAATTCGATATTCAGTTTGTCTTTTTTGTACTAATTCCCTATTCATTTTTTATCTTTAAATATTCTTTATATTACTTAAAAAGATGTACCAAATCGTGCTTATATATCTGTTAAAGTATGTGAAATTAAAAAACAAACAAACAATCCAGCTATTTTCATATTTCATTTTTGATGCTTATTTAAGTTCATTATTCATTTTTAATAATTAATTAATGTAATTAAGATCTATATTTATATATAAATATTCCCAATAATTTAAATTAGTCTTTCGATGTAAGGACCCGAAGGAGGGATTCGAACCAACACTTTCAGTGAACCAGATTGCTGGTATTTGTTAATAACTGAGACACAAGTTGCGACACATTCGCCCAATTGTCCCAATGTTACTTGCTCCCTTCCACGGATCCTCACACTCCCACCTAGGGTCTCGATCGGAATAGGGCCTAGCCTACCCGCCTCTCGTTCAACAGATCATCAACAAGTGCAAGTGGTTATAGCACCTCTCGACCAACCAGGATTCTTTTGCTGCTGCTTACAACGAATTAATTTACAAAAAATATGATATTACTGACCAAAACATTTACATATTACATCGTACACATTACGAGAGAAAAAGTTATTAAATGTCGTAATAAATGATTAGTTTTAATAACTAATACACCAAGGGCTTTTTTTAAAAATGTGTACAAATTTAAGGCCTTTTACTTTCTAAGTTAAGTACAGTTTTCGATACAAATAAGGCACTCATGTTTCCAGGTTGTGTTTAACATTAACAACCTCGTTTGTATTGTCGTCAGTAAATATACCAGAATAAAATTTAAAAAAAAAAAATGATTCCGGAGATTATTGCAGAAGGTTAAGACTCAAAAAGTTTGCGATATCATCTATCTTTAACTGTTTTCTTCTCTATTATTATTTCAACGCAGCTATGACAGCTTATTTTAAGAGCGGTATTCTGAGAATTTCTGGAATGAATCAAGTCCAGTTAGATTTGATTCATTATGCAATCATTCCGTTTTGAAAGCGAAAATGCGCTGCTGGGAATGCATTTGGAGATATTGAATCGCTGTCAGATGACATGATTACTCTTGAGAAATCAACAGATATTTTAAACTTCTATGCCGCATCAATTTGTCCCCAGATGATAGATTTATTGTACATGAGATGGGTGAATGGGTGATTGGAATGGGTGATTTTCTATTTCTGAAGCTGAGATTATTTAAATATTATTGTACAAATAGGATTATCTAAACATGAAGATACTGACCATTGACATTCTGACGGAAGGACAGAGGACTAGCCTTAAGGTGTGTCCTGAAGACAAATTACCTACACATTAATTTTCTATCATAACATCAAACATGATAAGAAAGGCTCAAAAAGTTAGTTGTCCTAGGCTCTACTCACCTTTCAGTGTCCCTATACTGCATCTAATCTAAAAAAAGCTTTAAAAAATGTTGTCAGGGAGCTATTTTTAAGACAAATTTTAAACAACTTTCCCGAAGCAGTATTCTCCAAGTCCTAATGGATCCTTTTAAGCATGTATTAATTTTTCTGGATATAATTTTGAATAACTATTTTAAAATGAAAGTAAAGAAGCACATTTCAATGATGCTGTAAGGAAAAGATGAATACTTCCTTTATTGCGCATAGCTTAGTTTCTATCTCAACACGTCATTTGCATCTACACATTATTGTGCAAAAAAAAAAAAAAAAATATTTACTGTAGTCTGTTCTATCATCCTTTTAAGTTTGTCCAGTCATTCTGAAATACACCGTACAACAAGAACGTGTATTTATAATCAGTGGCATTTCTTTAGTATGGTTAGGAAATATTCTTTCTGCCATTTCCGATTCAATACGTTAGTGAATAACATTATGAAATATTTCTCTCGCTAAACTAATTTTATTCACCTCATTATTTTCATAGTTAAACAAAACCGAGGAAACAATTTTTATTTTGAAAGTTAAAACAGAACTGAACTAAATAATATATTTGATGCTTGTATTAAATCATACACAACCCAAATATTTCAAAATTTCGTTTCTCTAGCCTTTATAAGAGAATATTTTATTTAACTTTTTAAAAGCAGGATCAGATTGAATTTATTTCCAAAATTGATTACATTTAAATTTCATTACGTTTTGAGGCGTAAAGAATAATTGAACCACCTTACATAGATCCTTCTTATCCAAAGATCATTACGCAAAACATGAAAATAATTTAAGCAATTTAATTTATTATTAGGTCTGTCAGCATTCTCTTCATTCAAAGAAACCCTTTTAAATTAAATGTTACAACATCGTTTGCTTTCAATTATATTATTTCCTCCGAAACGTTTGATTTATTGATAGAATTTATGGTTACTCCTATATGCTGTTTAAATTTATTGCGAAATTAGGTTAAAAATTAAAATCATACTACTTAATGGGACTATGATTCTCTCAGAGAATTGTCATATATAAGATTTTTTTATTATCTAATGAAAAAAAAAATTCTGGGAGATCTGCATAATTCTACTCTAAAACAAATATTATAAATGTAAACCCTATATTGTATTAATATATAGAAAAATATTCTATTAAATATTAATTATTTTAATTACAAGTATTTTGTGAAGCCGCATGTAAATATAAGGAAACTGGTCATAGAGAGAATTGGATCTTGTATAGCTTCAAAATTGCTGCATATAGTTAGTATGCGTTTTTTTTTTTTTTAATGTTGGGCGGAATTTTCGTAATTATTAGTATTTCTAGCATCGTGATTTTCTAAAATTCTCTGAAAATTAAATCAATTTATACCCTTGTATCTTGTACAATCTATTGCAGTGCTTTTCTTGTCTGTTTATACGAAAATGAATTCACATTTTTCGCAGAATAATCTTAAGTCAAATCATTACGAATCAAATTAAAAAAGACTTCACTCGTGAGTCATCATTTGATCATGAACATAATTTAGTCATGAGTATTATCATTATTGGACTTTTTAAGTAGTTTTTCTTCTAATTTCTTTATCTGATTAATCTTGGAGGCTATGTAGTATTAGAAAACTTTTGTCTATAAATTTGAAAAATTTCAAGACTTAAGTTTTCCAATCTAATCAGTTTTATTTTCTCGAAGTAAATTGCATTTACCTGTAACTAGATTTTCATTCTATTATCTAGGCATAACGAACGACCTTAAAAATCTTCCTTATTAATTATTGCGGCAAGCAAGCAAGCAAACAATTATGTATAATTACTTTAGCTTGAGTGGCATCATCTTGTTTTATTGTTATTCTAAAATTACTTATATGTTTGTACATCTACTTGTTATGAAGAATAAATGTATGCTTTACTAACGCCGTCGTCTTTAACATATGGTGCCGAAAACTCTATTTGAATCAGGACCGTGAATTTATACTTCCTGCTTTTAAGAAATATCGGCAAGTTTACTTTTTTACTGAATTTTTTGTGTTATACTTCGGATTACTGCAATGGCTACGCCGGATGAAACTGCAAACAAAATGGCGCAACTCAAGCGAAAACGGAAAACTATTCGCGGTAATATTACTCGTTTTTCTGTTGAAATAAGTAACTTAAAAGATGATTTACAATTAAACTTGTAATCGTTTAACTACTACCTTAAATGAAATGAAAATAACGGATAATGAAATACACAATTTACTTTCTGATAAGGAATACGAAAACGATATTTTACAATGTGAAAGCTATAACGATAATGCTGAATTCGCGGTTTTTAAAGCCAAAAAAATAATTCAAAATAAATTAACGCCAAATACAAATAACTTTACTGATTTGGCTATTAATAACAATAATTTGGCGATGAATTTAAGCCCTTGCATTACAACGCCTGCTATTCAATCCTATACTGTAAAACTGCCTACAATTAAACTAGAACCGTTTAACGGCGATGTAGAACTTTGGCAAAGTTTTTGGGAACAATTTCAGTCTTCCATAGATAATAATCCAAATCTTTCAGTAATTGATAAACATGCTTTTTTAAGAGGCTATTTACAAGATGAACCAAAACGATTGGTAGATGGCATAAGCATTATTGCCGATACATATGCAGCTACTAAAAAACTTCTTATGGACAAATATGACGACAAAAACAGAATAATTCAAGCTCATTTGGACTTTTTAGAAAATTTGACGCCAATACGAAATCCATCGCCGACTTCACTAAACGAAGTTTTTATTGAGTGTAATAGAAGATTACAAGCTCTACGTGCCTTGGGAGAGGATGTTAATTCTTATGGCTGAATTTTAACTCCTAAAATTTTACGAGCATTTCCGGATGACATTTGCCGCCGTTGGATTATTTTTGCAAAAAGGCAGAGAATTTCGGAAGGTGACATAACAAAATTAATACAATTTCTCTCGGAAGAGGTAGAAGGTGCACTTACTACTCTGAAAATTAGAGGTGAGCAGTCTGTTCAGTATGATTTTAAACCTTCCACTGCTAACCTATATGTTAATTCCAAGAATACTACACCAATTAAAAAACGTTCTCCATTTTGTGCTTTCTGTGATACTAATGGACACTGGCCGCAAGACTGTAACATTGTAACTGATATAGATAGTCGTAAACAAAAGTTAAAAAAAATAGTAATCGTTGTTTTTTATGCACAAACCGTGGTCATAACGTAAATAATTGCCCCCGGAAAGACAAAGCCCGTTGCTATAAATGCAAAAAAAGGCATCATGTTTCCATCTGTAAAACTGTAACTGAGAATCCAAATTTAACTACCATTCCAGTTACGTCTACGAATAACGTTGATATTATAACTCCCAAATTTACTCATCTGCAAACTGCTCGAGTATATGTAATTAGCCCAACTGGTAAAACAAAAGTAACGTGGCGTCTCTTAGACGGTGGGAGTCAGTCTAGCTTCATTCATCCTAGTTTGATCGACTTCTTGCAACTGAAAATCACTAGCTCAGAAATATTGAACCTTCAAGCATTCGAATCCATTCCAACAAACACTGAAACGAGACGGAAGGTCAAATTTATCTTGTCAAGCATTTGGAGCAAATCAAAAATAAATATACAAGCATTTGAAAGTTCAAATACTTATGCCTTTCATCCATCTACTCCACAACCTGTCTCTTCTTTTGCTCATAGTCAAAAGTTGAAACTTGCTGATCCACCAGACAGCTTAAACGACTTACCTATAGAAATTCTGATAGGTGCTGATTTTTATTGGACTATAGTGCATACTAAATCTCCTATTAGACTTTCTGCGACTCATGTGTTAATACCTACAGTATTTGGATGGATTCTTTCCGGCAACCGTTCGTTTACTAATATAGCATATTCCTCTGTTTCTTCAGTTCACAACATTAGCTCAGAAACTTTGGTACGTGATCTAGACGATCACGTCAGACGATTTTGGGACTTGGAAACAATTGGCATTAAAACTATGCAAGATAAAGGGATGACTATTCGTAATTCTGAAATTTTAAGTGATTTTCACAATTCATTTTACAAAGTTGATGGCCGCCGTGTTGTAAAGTTACCATGGAAACCAGAGGTGATTCTTTCATCGAATAATTACGAAATAGCACTCAAACGATTTCAAATACTCTGTAACAAACTCTTTACTCATTCAGACTTAAGAGATATTTATACAGAACAGATGCAAAATTATATCGATAACCAACATGTTGAACTTGCTGATAATTGTCCTTGCAACGAATCAAAACTATTTTACTTGCCTCATCATATAGTGAAAAAACAAAAGAATGACGAAAAGAAAAGGCGAATTGTATTTGACGCTTCTTCTCATACACCAGGACATCCTTCCTTAAATGATGCTCTTGAGCAGGGTCCTAATTTGCTTCCAGAAATATTTGCAACATTGTTACGATTTCGACTTCACAAATTCGCAATCACGAGCGACGGACGTCAAGCATTCTTGCAACTTATTTTGGATGAAGAGGATAGAAACTGTACTAGGTTCCTGTGGTTTAGGACAGAAAAAGATGCAAACGGAAAAATACATTTGCGAAATGAAATAATTACTTATCGTTTTTCACGTTTACCTTTTGGATTGACTTCTAGTCCCTTTTTGCTTTCTGCCACTCTTCGTGAATTAGCTAATATGCACTCTGATTCCTACCCTACTGCAGCTAAACACTTGGAGAATAATATTTTAATGGACGACTTTGTTATGGGAGTGGATACTGCTGAACAAGCAACAACTCTTTACCAAGAAATGCAAGATTTAATGATACAGATAAGTTTACCTTTGGCTAAATGGAGTACAAACTCCAAGAACCTACAGGCTATTTGGGAACTAAAGGATATCATCTTTAAATGCAATACGAAAAGTATTAGGAATTAACTGGAATACCAAAGAAGACGTGTTTCATACAGATATAAACGAAAGTATTTATCAGTTTTCTGTTCCTGCAACAAAACGTTTACTTCTTAAAATTGTATCAAAGTTGTATGATCCTTTAGGCCTCTATGCACCAGCAATAGTAGTTGGAAAAATTCTTTTTCAAACCACGTGGCTCATGGGAGTTCAATGGGACGAAATTCTTCCTGAAGGCATTGCCGCAAGCTTTAACAGATGGGTATCTGAAATATCATCTTTAAACAAGATACATATTCCTCACTGGATTGGAATTTCTGCTACTTCTCACATGAGTATCCATGTCTTTTGCGATGCTTCGGAAAAGGCCTATGGTGCCGCATTATACATTTGTTTCATTGAGCTTAACGAAACAAACGTTCGCCTAGTTTGCAGTCGCAATAGACTTTCTCCATTTAAAAAGGTGACACTTCCACGATTAGAACTTTTGGCAGCCTTACTAGGGGCACGTTTACTTCACTATTTTTGCAAAGAAATTGGTTTAGATAATCAAGCATCAACACTTTGGAGTGATTCAACTGTTGTATTAAGTTGGATAAGAAATGATCCTAATCGATGGAAAACATTCGTATGTAACAGAGTAACTGAAATTCTTCAATACACTTTTCCATCGCAGTGGCGATATTGCCCAGGCACACAGAACCCAGCAGATCATCTCTCCCGTGGTGTATTCCCAGCAGAATTACCATATCTAGAAACTTGGTGGAACGGCCCAAGTTGGTTAGCACAAATTTCAGGCGCCTGGCCAGTCCAAAACATTTTGACAAATGAAGAAAAATTATTAATGGATATAGAAGTTCGTCAAGTGAAGAACCACATATTGTGTATATCAACTATCCAAACTTTAATCGATATATCCCGCTTCAGTTCATGCACAAAACTTTTGAGAATTACAGCTTGGATTTATCGTTTTCTGAACAACTGTAAATCTCGACAACATTTTACTTCAGAATTGACGGCTGATGAGCTGAATAAGGCAAGAAACTATTGGATTTCAGTTGTACAGAAATAGAGTTTTTCTGTAGAAATCAATGCACTAGAGCATAATCGTTCCTTACCTAAATCCTCAAAAATTTCTCGGTTTCGCCCATTTCTAAAAGAAAACATTTTACGACTTGGTGGTAGGCTACAATTCGCACGAATATCAGTTGAACAAAGACACCCAATACTACTTGAAGGATCTCATTATTTTGTGCACTTGTTGATTAGACACGCGCATATTCGTCTACATCATTTGGGTGTCCGTGTAGTTCTTTCAGAATTACGCTCCGAGTTTTGGATACTCCGTCGTCGTCAAGCCATCAAGCGAGTGATTAAAACCTGTTTACCGTGCAAACTGTCTCATGCTTTAAGTTCTAATGAAATAGAAGCCCTTCTTCCAGCTGACAGACTCACTCCTTGTATGCCTTTCGATACTACTGGAATAGACTTTGCAGGCCCAGTTTATATTAGGACCTTTAAACCTTCAAATACAGCTTACATTACGCTATTTACATGTTCTACTACTAGAGCCTTGCATATCGAACTTGTTTCTGACCTTTCTGTAGACAAGTTTCTTTTGGCCTTGCAACGATTTGTCAGTAGAAGAGAACTTCCACATACTATATACAGTGACAACGCCACTACCTTCCATGCCACAAACAAAGAACTCATTTTCCTTTGGAATACATTGACTTCAGCTAAAGTGCAGCAATTCTATGCTCACAATGGTATAAAGTGGAAGTTCATTGCACCACGAGCAGCTTGGTCGGGAGGATGGTGGGAGCGACTAATAGGTCTAACTAAACGATGCCTTCGAAAATCCCTTGGTCGCCCATTACTAGATGAGGAAGCCTTAACCACCGTATTAGTGGGAATAGAAGCCTCACTCAACAGCAGACCTTTGATTTATGAGCGTGGTGAGAATGATACAGAGGAAGCTTTGACCCCAGCTCCTTTCCTAACTGGTCGACAGTTGACCACTGTCCCATCCGGACCCGAGTCTAGAAATGACAAGCTCACAAATATTTACAGGCAACAGCAAGACTTACTGGATACATTTTGGAAAAGATGGTCCAAAGAATATCTTTTGGAGTTACGTACATTTCATCAAGTAGGGAATGTAAAGCAATCACCACGAGTACGAGTAGGAGACTTGGTTCTATTACAAGAAGATCTACGCCCACGACAAATGTGGAAGAAAGCTCTCGTAGTGAAATTAATCGATGGCCGGGACGGAAGAATTCGAACCTGCATCCTTCGTGTCAAAGGAAAGGAGATTACCCGTCCAATTGAACTGGTCATACCTCTGGAGGTTGACCAGGGTGGGGAGGATATTGCGGCAAGCAAGCAAGCAAACAATTCTGTATAATTATTTTAGCTTGAGTGGCATCACCTTGTTTTATTGTTATTCTAAAATTACTTATATGTTTGTACATCTACTTGTTGTGAAGAATAAATGTATGCTTTACTAACGCCGTCGTCTTTAATATTAATGAATCGGTATGCTTCAGTTTTTCATTGAACTAATCAAGTTAGCAAATCTCTCTTTTTGGAACCAAAATAAGTTCTTAAGCAATTCTGAAATGTTCGTTTCAAATCGTGTTAAATGAATTTTTCAGTGCTTATACTCACATTAAAGTGTTACGGTTTTCAGCAAAAATGTTGCACGTCTATGAGTAGCTGCCTTTAAGGTCATGCTCTGCAACCCTTACTTGGAAACGATGAATTCCGAGGAATATTGTGGTTTACAGAAAGGGGTGTACTTACACACTCCATCGCTCTGTCTTATAGTGTAAACCACGGCAATTGAATAGCTTCAACCTGTCTTTTAATCTTTTAAAGTATATTCAAGAAAAAATAAGACTTAATAAGTATTAGAAGAGGTTTCGTTGGGTGATGATTATATAGAAGAAGAATGAGGAGATAATCAGTCTGAATAACAGGAACAGTGCATCTCTTTAGACGGTAGTTCCTATGATGAAGTTGGTAAGCTTTCTATTTTAAATATCTCCGTTATACATTGAAGAATCTTGCTATCGACAAAACCCCTTCTAAAGAAGCTCAGAAAAAGGAAACAGAAGATATTCAACGAATATACACTTGATGAGAGACAAACAAAGAAAAGAAAATTAAGTTAAATGAAAGAACATGTGTTCAAAAAAAAAAAATCAAAATTTGTTTATATGAATTGTGAAAAAAACATATCAAAAGCACTGTGAAATAGAATTTTCATGTATTAACTACCAAATATAGAATGTTTCCTAGATTTATGCACTTTATTTATTTCCAAAATAAGTGACATTGCTCAGTTTTCAAATTAAAACTACATAATTTGAATTATAATCGGATTTAATATGCGGGGGATGGCTGGCGGCAATAGACACGATTATTGCGTTGTAGATATTTAATTAATGTAAAATATTTTACAGATTTGAATATATGAAATGAAAATAAAAATAAAGTAAAAAAGATAATAAAAACACAGTTTTTCATCGTCATTAAAGTTAAATTCTTTTTTAGAGCAGTTTGTTAGTCGTCTTATATCGGGTCCGTCGACCAACTCATTAACTCTGGTCGAGTCCGTCGAGCTGGTGAGAAGGGTGGAAACAGCTCAGCTCTCCAATCAGGACGTCATTCTGTTATCACAAATATATATATAAGAAATTCTCGTAGAAATCCGCAATCCCAGGTCTTTTGATCAAAAAGTTTATTTTTTAATTGATTTGTTACTAATTTTTAATGATTTTTAAAATGTTTCACATAATCTCTATTGGAGTTATAACAAATTATAAGGCATAATAAAATTGTAAAAATATATTTCGTTTTTGAAGTGGGCTGACATCCCGGTTTATTCTCGTATTATATTATATAGCATGACCTTTAGGGTTAAAACTAAAATGTTAAAAATAATCGAAATCAAAAAAGTTCTGATGATTAATTCACTAATCAAAGCATATTTCATAAAGCTATGCTTAATTAAATTTCTTTTCACATTGATACATTACCTTTAATTCAAAAAATTAAGTTCGTTTTTTTCTCTTTTTTCTCTTGTTCGCTTGTAATTTTTTTTGTACTGTTTATAGCCAGCTTTAAAAATACTTGAACGATTTTGAACAAAATCCATCTTGTAATATCATATTTAGATAAATGATGTAATCTTAAAAATTTGTAAAAATCATTTTGATTCTCATGTTTTTAAAATATGTTCGCTAGCAGGTAAAATGTGTTCAATTTATAAAACTTTCAAATGTACATGTTTTTCTATGCATAAAAGCTTGGCATAGATCTAATACATATAAGAAAACAGTTTTGCTGTATAAATTATATTATAAGATTATTTGCGCAAAAATATTTTTGTTTCTTTTTTTAATACTACTTAACAGTACAGGAAACAATATTGCTGAAATAAACGGGAAAAATGTAATTTAGAAACGCATGAATAATTGAAAATATCAACCTTTAATATGATCTGTAAACGGATACTCATTTTACATTTAAGATTACTTATTAACCCTCTACATTTATCCGCCTTTCCTAGCATTTTAATGTGAAAATGTTTATCACTATAACATAATAGCAGTGACTCTCTTTCTGGTCTGCATGATTATGATCCCTGTAAAACTGCCTTAGCGAAGACCAACCTCCAACCGTTAGGCCTCCAACCATTAATGTACGGTTAGTAGTCGGAAATCCAAAATGAATCCCATAATTAAAAGCAAGGACAAAAGAAAATTTTCATTTGTTGTCTGGTTTGTTTGGCCTTTACTAGTGTGAAAAGAGATAGAAGCGGAAGTCCGTATTATTTTCTTTCTCTCTATTATTGTTTTTTATTTTCTTTTTGTTAAAGTGAAATGTAACTTTCGACTTGAGAAAAATTGTAAGCTTTTCAATAAAAAATTTTCGTGAGAGAAGAGAAAAAAAATTAATGTAAATTAAGTTAGACCAAAACTAATAAAGTTCTTCACTATGGTTTCCGGATCATTATTGAATAAAATCTTTCAACTCCAAACTTCAAATCAAGATGGTCAGAGCAATTCTTTTTGTTTATTCATAGTAAGAAATCTGATCGAAATATCTATTGTCAAATGCTTCAACAATAGTTAAAAAAAATCTTATATAATAGAAACAACGGTTAAAAATTCTTAGATATATACTCGAAAAATCGCCAATCTCTTTTGGATGCGATAATTTTACATTATCACCGCAAAAAATTTCCATTGGTGCACCATTGGACTTAATTGTTCTTTCAATGTACTTAAAATCTTGAACAGATATAAAGACGTTAAATCATTCCTACCCTATTATAAATGCGCGTGCAGCAAACAGCACGATGCCAACTGCTGCAATGTCCCATTCTCCTACAAGATAAACATTTGATTCCACATTGCTTCCGCTCCTCTAGCATGGATCATGAATTGACTTCGTTGCATTTATAATTTTGATGCTAATATCTTGGATAAAATAATTTCCGTCGTGCTGCCAGAAAATTCCTCTCCAATAAAGGTCTTATCCCCATAAAATTGGGGGCTTTGTATAAGGATGCGAATATCTTGCTAGTGAACGATGGCGACGAAATACAGATCTTTGGCGTGTACCTAGCATTTTTACTGAATCTAATATGTCATTTGTCAGCTTTTCTGCTGACTGATTGACACGAAAGTACAATTGTAATCATGAAATAACATATTGAGTTTCGTCGATTTAAATCATTGCAGTTAATCCGTTTACATGCATGCGAATGTACAGATCGACAGAAAGTTTGCTCTTCACGCGTACTCGAACAACTAGACAGACAAACTTCATTCAAAATTTGGTAGACATCTATCACTTTATTCGTAATTCCGTATACCAAATTTCAGCCGTCTAGCTCAAAGTCTTTTTTGAGTATCGCGTTCACAGATAGACAAAAATGTGTTTTTTTTTTAATTCAGGGAGGTCTAAAGAGTGGAGATTCGTCAAAATCTCGAGTACAACACTTTCTTTATATGAGAAAGTAAAACATAATAAATAAATAAAAATAAGAAATAAAAAAAAAAACGAAATGGCATATTTCAGGATCTTTAAGAACTTTCACTTTTAGATGCTATGAATGACTTTTGTAATTTGTGGGATTCAGAGACCCCTTCATAATAAACAAAGTGAATAACATCACACGCTATGAACTATTAAAAAGTTGACCATTGATCAAGTGAGAAAAGACTGCCTATTAAGTTAAAAATGATTCAGTTGGATCCTTTCATTCTTGAATGATCGTTTTCACATTTATACTAACAGCAATAACTCCAAAAATAATTTTTCGGAGTCGGAGAGAACTGAATCGTATGGTTGTTTTTTTTTAATATCAAGATCAAATTTATTTATTATTACATTTTTCCATTAGGTATGTACAGCATTAAGAATTTGCTTTCATTTTATGTGAGGGATGTTTTCTTTGATTTCTCCATTTTATAAATTCTTAATTAGAACTCGGTTTTAATTCTGAGAGCTGTGCTACTGTAGTTCTCTTTTTCCAGAAACATTCAAACTATACTCAATCTGCATCTATTACCCTGACCCTTATTTAATTTTGAAAGCGTTTTCTATACTCAAATGCTTCCATTTTTTTATGAGATAAATTTTATTTTGAGCATCTTTTGACGGAAGATTTTGCTTTTATTTTACGAAATTTTTACTTTAGTTAAAGTTTTATCTGTTTTTATTATTTAGGTTTCACCAGAGAACCTTTGAAAATTATTAAAAAAAAGCCTTAATTATAAACTTCATACTTATACTCAATCATTAAGCAGCGAAGATTTAAGCAGATGAATTTCAATAGTAAGCGGTAGAATTCATTGAAAGGAGAAGAAATCCACTCGAGATGAAATTCGTGAAACATAAAACACACAGTTGCCTTATTCTGCAGCAGTAAATAATTTCTAGGGCTATATTTACGAATCAATGTATTCCTCTAAGTGAATATTTCATAACTTTCTTAAAAAAGGCACGCTGCTCCGAAATACTATGTTTTTCCTCATTGAAATGGAGTGCGCTTTTTATTTTTATGGTTGTAAATGGGTTTTTCAATTCGGTTAATAAATTTTTGGAAATTCTTATTCGAATTCTTTAGTACCATTTTTTAGTATTCAAATATAGCTTGGAATAAGTCAAGTAAACATAGGCAGAGAAATAAAAAAGCTTCAAGTCTCCGTGGCACACATTCCAGAATATTCCCAAACGAATGATGAAATAAAGAAACAGAGTAGCGAATTATGAATAAGGAAAGAAACAGTTGGTCAAATGAATTGTTGTTCTTTATGTACATTAATTAAGTTAATATTGGGGTATTTAATGACAAAATTTAGTATCTCTCCATAGTTAATATACATTCGGACTAGGAATAATTTATGTAGAGACTATTGACCTTTCTTCTATTGTTCACTTTTGCCACTCACTTTACCCCAATCTTTTTCCCATGTTCTAAAATGTACATTACTAACATCTGATGATCTTATTATTGGGTTGGCAACTAAGTAATTTCGGATTTCACTCATAGATGGCTTCAGTTGAATTTTTAGGTTTGCAGACGTAGTACAAATGTAAAACACATTTTGTTATTTGATAGATGGCAATTCAGCTGTCAATCAGTAAAAAAAGTTTTTTGATCGGTTTCTTAGTTTTCGTTTGGCGTTCGTTGAAAAATGGAAAATCAAAAGGAACATTTTCGTCATATTTTGCTTTTTTATTTCCACAAAGGGAAAAACGCATCGCAAGCTCATAAAAAGTTATGTGCTGTTTATGGTGACGAAGCCTTAAAAGAACGGCAGTGTCAAAATTGGTTCGCCAAATTTCGTTCTGATGATTTTTCACTCAAAGATGAAAAACGCTCTGGTCGTCCAGTTGAAGTTGATGATGACCTAATCAAAGCAATAATCGATTCGAATCGTCACAGTACAACACGTGAGATTGCAGAGAAGCTTCATGTATCACATACATGCATTAAAAATCACTTAAAACAACTTGGCTATGTTCAAAAACTCGATACATGGGTTCCTCACGAACTGAAAGAAACGCATTTAACGCAACGCATTAACAACTGCGATTTGCTAAAGAAACGTAATGAAAATGATCCATTTTTAAAACGACTGATAACTGGCGATGAAAAAGGGGTTGTTTACAACAATATCAAGCGGAAAAGATCGTGGATCAGGCCAGGTGAACCAACTCAAACAACATCAAAAGCTGATATTCATCAAAAGAAGGTTTTGTTATCAGTTTGATGGGATTACAAAGGAATTGTCTACTTTTAACTCTTACCACCCAACCGAACGATCAATTCTGATGTCAACATTGAATAACTAACGAAATTAAACAATGCAGTTGAAGAAAAGCGGCCCGAATTGACAAATCGAAAAGGTGTTGTATTCCATCATGACAATGCAAGGCCACACACATCTTTGGTCACTCGGCAAAAATTATTGGGGCTTGGTTGGGATGTTTTGCCACATCCACCATATAGTCCTGACCTTGCACCATCTGATTACTTTTTGTTTCGATCTTAAAAATTTCAATAATGATGATGATGTCAAATCGTACCTGATTCAGTTTTTTGCTAATATAAACCAGAAGTTTTATGAACGTGGGATTATGATGCTGCCTGAAAGATGGCAAAAGGTCATTGATCAAAATGGGCAATACATTACAGAATAAAGTTATTTAGTTCCATGAAAAAATTGTCTTTGATTTTCTAAAAAAAATCCGCAATTACTTAGTTGCCAACCCAATAGATCTGGTATTTTTCTTTAAAGAATTCTAAATAAAATAAATTTACCTCCACAATATGCGAAGATTATGATTTTTAAGCAAGGAAAGTTTAGAATTCCATATTATATTTATTTTATTCCCATTTCTTTAATCTCATGAGTAAGGAATTTTCATATTTCTGTTATACACCGATATGTAAATATGAGGACAAGGAAAGTATAGAATTCGTAATCATGTTTGTTGTATTCCTATATTCTTTAGTTTCATCGAAAAATAATTGTCATATTTTGATTAAATACATATGTATTTCTAGTAAGATCGTCATAGAGGATAAACTGAAAAGGAACCGACGTGACACGTTCTATTTCTGGGAAAAGCCAATTGGAATTTTTATTAAGTACATTCGACACTGCATGAGAAATGAATTCGCTCGTTTACTCTGAATGCGTCGAAAAAAGGAAGAAAAGAGCTGAGATTGAATCGTATATACTTTAAATACTCAACAGCTGCTCTTATAAAACGATTTGTCACATATTTATTTATTTACAATAACTTCATACTACAAATTTACCTTCATTCAAAATTCCATATAAGCATTGTCTAAAAATTCATCGTGACCAATGATTTTTTAAAAAGATAATCACTTATCATGATAATTATAAGTTAAGAAGAGCATTTTTTGAGATGATTTTTTTCCATATATTCATGCATGCCATATTTTCAGGTGTTGGAAAAACTTCAATTACAGCTCGTATCGATGCTGCTGCTTTATCGTCTCAAAGATGCCCATCAGGCACAACATTTGTGAGCTGTAATGTGTAAGAATACTTTTTATTAATAAAATTCATTACTAATCTTTACTTATAACAGTAAAAAAGCTAAAAATTAGGTTTATCGTATTTTTCTCTAAATAGGATTTTTAAAGTGTCTTATAATATATTTTGAAATGTGCAATTTCAGCGTTAACCATTTAAACAAAAAATGATACTGGTTATTTGAGAAAAGCAGCTAGAATTTAAAATTTTTTAAAGTAGCTAGCAATAAAATTCTCTAAACCACTATACGAAATATTCACTCCTATGATATTTCTTCAAAAATGTATGTTTATCTGCTTTTGGCAAAAAATAATGTATATTTCATTGCAAAATTTAAGACTTTATTTTATAAATACATTTTTTTAAAAATTATGTTTTTTTTTATTTCTAATTTATTATATTATAAATAATTGTATAAATTAAATATTGTATATCAATTAATAAAATAATTAATATGTATTAATATGTTATACTAATTATTGTATAAATATTTATTCTAAATTTAATATCTATAGTAAATATTTCTAAACTATGATTTTGTTACCCATTTTTATTGAACTCTCTGAGTACTGGAGGATTAACTTTACTGTATAGTATTTAACTTCCAATTTTAGGAGAAGGATTACTTAATCTGACAGTAAAGAAATTATCTGTAAGAAATGAAATCTGTAAGTAAGAAAAAAAAGAGAAGAGCACTATTTTCAACATTTGTATTGCATTGATAAAATAAGTTGAACAGTATTTAGCAAAACCCAAGATAGAAAACATACTGCATTTTAAAAATAAAGAAGTTGATATGTTTTAAATTTGGAATGATTAGAAAAGAGGTGTTGTATTGTATGGATTCTGATCCTGGCTGAACGATGTGTTATCCAAAGAGAAAGACACTCCTTTTCAATAGAGTAGCTTTAAAATTAAATATTAATAAATTAAACAAACAAACATGTTCCAAGAATGTAGTTTAATTATAAATAGTTCAAAACTAAAGAAATCCTGAGAATTAGTTGAGATGCAGCAAGAGGGGAGAAACTTCATAAAGCATAATATGAATGAAAACCCTATTGAACTTCCTAAAATATTTGTGATTCTCAGATGTTTAGTCTACGATATACAAATATCATGAAATTTTGCTTATTCTTTCAAATATATATTGGAGAATGCTTAAAGTCAGACATACCGAAAACTCAGTTTTACATCCGAGCGTACAGGCAGAAATTCTTGGAAGAGTTATACATAGAACCAATAATAAATTCATTTAATTATAGATCATGAAACAAGATTATTAGGCAATAAGATGTACCATAACTTTCCAAAAGAAACTAGAAACATCAGATAACTCTACAAAATGAATGCTAATTACATAAGATCTATCTTCATATAAACCAATTACTCTACAATTACTCGAAGAGTTCAGCTTGTACATTGAAATCGTTCCGTATACAAACTCACGACTGCTTGCTTTTATTTATTTGCTGCCACATAAATTAAAAGCACACCTGTCGGTTTAGAATTAAAAGCACATCTGCCGTCTCCATCACACTTTCGGAACGTCTTTGATTGGAATAATGATGGCTCATGTTGCCCAATTAACTTAAGCCAAGAAAAGCCTTACACCAAACACATAAGGCGCTTTTTCTTGACTACATTGACTATACTATGTTCCGATTTAAAATTGATTTGTGTTTATATATCTAATTTACCGATAAAGATTATCGAAATCCATTTGAATCGCCCTCTAGATTATGGTAATTATTCTTGAGCAGGATGTTGTTTCAAATATTGGGAAATTTTAGCATCTTTATATTTAATTTTAGAATGAACACAATTTTTTCGTATCGATTTCTCGTTTTTCTAAATACTTTGCAAGTGTGCATGCTTTTCTAAATGCTTAAAAAGATTAAGAAATGAAGCAACCAAAGATATCAACGAACGTCAAGCTTTTTCTTTTTCAAGATACCTGTTTCAATATTGACATTTAGTCTTAAAAGCATTTATCATATTACTGATCACTTCTCGTAAAACTATTATCTCAAGAAAAGTTGTCGTCTTAACATTTCTTTTTTGTTTATTCCTATCGACTGCATACATATTTATATAAGGGATTTCACTGAACGGTCTCATAAGTACTATCATGAAGAATATAAGATTTCTTTTGCAATGAATAAAGGGCATTACATTTAGAATTCAATTTCCAAACATCAATTTTCATTCTTCATTCATCCAATTGAACCCTATCAGTACTAGGGAGTTGATTGGAAACCGTTGCTCTAGGTTGATTTAGATTGAAGCTAAGAATCTTCAAGATACCATTTGAAAAAGAGTGGTGTTCAAAGAAAGAAAGCTTCATTAAAGAAAGATTTCTTTAGATGTTAGTCTAAAATGACAATCCTTGCATTTTATTGTTGAGAACTCAGGATACCATCCACCTTACAATTCCCAAACCGTTTTCTCTCGTCTGGAAATGATATTAGGAGACATTTGGTTTGTTTGCGGCTGTATATCTAAATACAATGATTTGCGTTTGGCTCACTTCTATGATACCACTTTGTTGAGACATACCCACATTGCTTCAAAACTGAGTCAGCTTATACCAAACTCTTCACGGTTACTTTCATTTCCTATCAAAACCTACTCATTTTGGACTTCAAGAACAAAAATCTGCTTATTTTTTTATTTCTTTTATATATATTTGATTTCTTTTTTTCTTGAAATATTTCTTTTTTCATTCATCCATTTTTATTAAAAAAGTAGTCGATCACACTTTTGCTTAAATGAACTAAATATGCATTTTTAACAGAATATTTACAACACAATAATGAATTGTGCTGTTTGAATGAATAAAAAGAATTTTATCAAATAATTGTTGAGAAGTGTTTCCGAATTCAAAATAAAAACGTATATATTATTTCTTTTTGTTATTGTAAAATGAGGAAACTAAATTTATTTATAACATCGAGAAAAATTCAGGTGTGTAAATTATTCGAAACACAGTACCTCTTTTGCATCTCTCTAGCTAATATTAATTTATTATTTACTATTTAAGGTGCAAGATAATCAACGAATGTCTATGCATCATCTGGTTCTTTGATACATTAGTAGATTAAAATGTCTGCGATAATGTACTCTTCTATAATGCATAATTTCTTCACACCTGTAGGGTCAACCTTGTTCATATTTGATAGATAGCTTCATTAAGTACACATTCGAATTTTTCATGGTTTGGAATCAAATTTCTTATCGATTTATTGCAGCAACAAAGTAAAACTTATAATTTAAGCTTCAAGACACATTATAATCATGTATGTTTATCAAAACAGAAAATTTCGGGAATCATGTAAGAATATGGGGAATTTCAGATTAAAATGGGAAAAATAAATTAGGCATAGTTTCGTTTATATAAATAAATTTCATTTAAAATGCTACAGCTTTTCCCTTCAAAAAGAAAAAAAGTGTAAATCATCGTATGCAATCTTTCTAAACATTTCTGGCACATATAATTTGGACGTAGTTTTGTCTTTGGTTTAGTTTTAATGCAAATGATGCTGTAAGGAATAATCCATGAAAATCTACGGAAAAACAATGTCTAATTAACCAAGCAAACAAATCAAATCGTGACCTGTATAGATAAAGAATTTCATACCAAAAAGTATAACAGGTTCTATTAAGGATTCTCTCTATTTCATTTTTCAGCAAAGTTGACATATTTTCAACATTTTTCTGAAAGAAAACGGAGAAAAAATAGAAGCGCCTTTTTACTTATGACTTGTGTAAATATTCCCAAGAAAAGGCAGTTCTTGAAAACAGCGCTTTAAATTCTACTCATTTTACATAGCTAAATGTCATTTTGAAGAAATATTTAGATGTCATTGTTTCCGAAGGTTATCTGAACATTAACCTTGAATGAAACGTGTTCAATAAATCTGTACCATATTGCCAACAGCCAGTGATGAAGCACTTTCTTAAAATCTATACAGTTTCGTTTTATTTCATAATGTACGTTGTTGACATTTACATCAAGTTTGCGGGAAAGTGCAATCACTCATTAAAATCGTTTGCTTTTTGTTACTGCCTAAAATATTTTTCTTCAAATTTTCAAAAGCATTTACTGAAAACATTTTCGCAGGAAATTTATGAAAAATAAATGAACGTCATTGCAGAGGACTCAATTTTCTCATGATTTCATGAATTTTATAAAAAATACCTCTTTATTATTTATTTCCCCGTTTGAAATTGCCGAAACTCTTGCATAATAGAGAAAGGCTGATTTGTTGAAATTTAACGCGCTAATCTTGAATCTGTTCGAAAAACAATATGAATTACTTTCATTTTAAAATATCTTGCTCAATCTTTTTCATTCAAAAAAACTTTTATAGAATATTGCTCTGTTTCAAATCGAAAGCAATTTATATTATAACTTATTTACTGTGTTTTAATAGACAATAGATATAAATTTGGTAATCTTGAATTATCAGTTTGAAGTCTGAATGATCATATCTATCAATAAGAGCTTAAAAACTCATGTAAAAGTTTTAAAATTCCTCATACCTTTGATTAATGTTAATGGTAAACCATTACAAATAAAATATTATCCAAGACTTTCTTTGAAAACACATATCTTTTCTTTCAGAAGATTTGAACTTACTCTAATTTTTCTCGTTAAAGTGGTTCTGTATACTGATGAGCGCTAATTTCTTAACTTTGAATACATAACCCGTCTTATTATTATTATTATTATGTAAAACAATTATCAAACTATAAGATCTCGAATTTTTAAAGAGATAGTCGAGTTTTTGTTCTAATATATAGACTATAAAACTTAAGTGGATAATTTTGAGAATTATAACAAAAAAGGAAGAAGAATCAGTTATATATAAAGAACAATGACATACTTGATAACTTTACTGTTTGAAATGAGAAATGTTTAAATTTGTATCACTTTTTTATTGGACCTCTTGTTCTTGGTTCTTATTTTGTAATTTGCGTTTGAATTGTTTTATTTAAATACTTTTGCACTCATAATTTCAATCTTTTCATGGTCTTTCAAGGTTTACATTCCAAGTTTGTTCATCTGTTTCTAGATAGTGTAATATTAAGGAAATTTTTTCACTTGCACTCACTTTAATTAGAATAGCAGCTGCTTCAGTGTTTATAAAGGTAAATGGCATTTATTTTCTTGTGATATTGTTACAAAGGCGATAAAAAATGACCATGGCATTAACTTTTTCAAAACTATAAAGTGAATACCTGATGAGTAAGACTATTCCATTATGCTTATTTTGGTTTTTATCGCAGCAGGTGAATAGCAGTTATTGTGTAAAAGGAAAACATGTACATGAATTATTACATGTCAGTGATTGCAGCAATGTGTGCCCGCCTTTGGTAGCAGGGTATAATGTCTTTGTATAGGATGGATGTTTTTGTAGAAGATTTTTAACATTTCACAGGTCTGACATCTGCTTACGTAGAATATGCATGAGTTGTATCGTAGATTGTTAACATTACTTGGCGGCGAGCTGTTTACCTTGTCTATTAGGAAGTCCTGTAAAAAGAAATTTATTGAAAATTGGTCAGACAACAGAGATCATTCTGAGTTTTATAATCATATAGTTTGAGAATCATAACCCAATTATTCTGTACAGGAAATTTTGCAACGAAAAGTTTCTCATATGCTACACTATTTAAATTGGAATATCACAGAACACAGATGTACTGAAGGCAAGTCATAAAGAAACTCAGTAATTTGAGTTTGCAACAGCTCCTAAATTATTATTTATCTATCTTTTTCTATCCTTTATGGTACTTTCACAGAACATTAGACCTATGAGACAAATTCCATATCAGATATCGGGAGATCAACCCAAAAGATTGCGAAATTATTAAGTGCATTTCGTGAGTGGTTTGCAAGCTTCCATTGGTGCGAGATGCGCCATTAAGTATATTATTATCTACGGTTCCGGAAGCGTACAGATTTAGAGTTATTTGTTTTACTGAAATTTTCAGTTAGTTTTGATTGGCCTTATGTCTGAGCTAAAGAATGAATTGCTCCGTAGATCTTTGCCGAGAAATTAAAAAAGCCTGTCTTTATGTTATAAATGATGAACTGGCTTATATACTTAAGTATTGTTAAAAGAATGCAACTTTGTATAGATGTCGAAGAATGCGTTTTTATTCTTTTGATTTTGCCTTTTTAATAATCTTTCATGACATGTATATTATCCCTGAAAATTGGGATGAAAATCTCGTTCTAATATTGGTCAGAGGTATGGAAAAATGGTCTAAATCATTGAATTTGCCTTTTAATATCTCATAAATTTTATAAATAGAAACATGAAAATTTGTATCTTATCGATATGATTATAAGAAAATTATTTTACCCATTGACACTTTTTCGCTATTAGGGCGTATAAAAACAATTTTTGTAACTTTATGTTGTCACTCCATAACATTTTCATACATTTGAATGCCTTATATAATGAAACTTTGCAATTGGATGTCTAATCGCAGTAATTCAGGAAATAAAAGCTTATTCAACTTTTTTCAGGATACCTTGTAGATATATACACGATATTTTGTTTTTATGATCTCGCATATAAATTAATACGAAAACTTACTCAAACATTCATCATAAAATTGTACTGCAAATATAAGTCTGTAGATATTTGATTTTTTTTAGAGATTCACTTATGTAGGAATAAGCAGCTTTCAGCACGTTAAACATATAAACCAATTTAATGGAACGTTAAAATGTTCATAGCATAATTATGAAAAAATTATCTGCTGTAGTTGTGTTTTTTTTTAAGTGGATTATTATAAAAATGCGTCTTTTGAGTTTGCAAGAAATGTATAAGTGATTTCTGCGGACTTTGGCAGAGTCAGTTTTTTAAATCATTTTATAAGATTTTGACATTATTCCATTTTTTGTGAATGAAGATTATTTTTCTTTAACAGAAAAAAAAACATATTGTTAATTCAACAAAATCAGTCAATAAACTAAACAGCAATAAGAAATAATTTTAATTAAGAAGATGTTCATTGGGAAGTTATTCAAACCTTTGTAGTTATTCAAACCTTTTCCTTTGTAGCCTTTTCAGAGAAAAATCGTTGAATCTTGAAATTCTAGATATTTCTGGAGAGGAAAAGCTTCGATGTATGGTAAGTGATTACAGCAAATGAAAGTATTCTTTAAAACCTTTAGAAAAATCTGATAAAGGATTCCTGAAAGGAGACATGATATAAAATTATTTGATTGTGATGGGATCTTCGTTATATTCTGTAGTCATAGTGCCTTCCAGTTTGAGCGTTGCAATATTTTATAAAAGTAAGAATGCTAAAGAATGCATTATGAGCTTTGAGATGAAAGAGTCGAAGATTACCAAATGTTGAAATTTTGGCCAATTTAGTCAAATATCTCTCAATTTTAGTATATGAATATTCAGAAAAATCATTCAAAAGTAATCGGAAAAAAAGTTGAAAACAAAGATTTCTTTTAAACCACTAAGATAGGCCTCAAATCATAGTCTCAAAAATATTCATCTTTAAATAACGATAATTCAAAAAAATGTTATCGAAGCGTCCGTACAAACAATGAAGGCGGATGCGATACAGTACCTTAGGGATAGATTACGAAAGTCCTTGAAAAAATATAACAAGTGATTATCAGTTCTAGAAAATTCATCATCAGTTATTATGAATAACTAATTTGAAAGTCAGCTGCCAAATTGCATGTTACATGCCTATCAAAAGTAACCTCAATTTCTTTTGCTTTTACTTTATTAAAAAAACTAGTTATAAAAATAATATCTAGACAAACCACGTACAATTGTAAGCGATAAAGATAAGCTTTGAATTAATCACTTTGGGAGAAATGCTAAAGTTAGAGTTACAATTTCTGCAGTGCTGATATATATTTGTTCATGGTTATACACATCTCAAATTTATTACTTCTAATTTTTCAACATTTAACACCATTATTAAATAGGGTATTTAAATGTTTCTCATTTTTTTTTCATTTTTAGGCTCCTATTTATTACCGAGAAGCTAAAGCTGCTCTATGTGTTTTCGATTTGACATCAGAAAAAACATTTCATTCCCTTCAACGATGGATAGACAGTAAGTATTGATATCAAAGAAACGAATGAGTTTCACAATTTCAAAATCAATTTCCTTTCATATCGTAAGAGATTTAAATTAGCTAATATTAACTAATTTAATATACAAAATGTTCATCGATATCTTAGAATTAAAGTGAATTTTGAACAAGTGCGTCTTACTTTTTCTGAAATTTTATTTAGCTTATATTGCATTATAATTAATTCATTATATTTCTGAAGAATTTCTTTACTATTATTTAACGATAAAATAAAAATTAAGTTTACTCGTAGCAAGCACGAAACAGACTTATAAAATGTCTAGCAACAAAAAAATTATACAGCAAATGAAAAAGCTTTGAATTATTTAACAGAAGAGATGAAATATTATGAAAAAATGTGCGTAATTTATGCACCAGACTACACTTTGGGCATTGTCTTTTGGAAAGAATGGATTTTTTACTAGCTTTAAGAATGCACGGTCAAGGTTACAATAGGGATAAAGATGTATAATAAAAGTCAAGGTGTGAAATAGTAAGGCGCCCGAATGTTACATAAACGAATATGATATTCATATGCATCAGTGGTTTTAAGATCAATTTTTAGGCAATACTATGGGAACATTTAAAGTTACTAAGTAAAGCGAGAATAACAATAAAAAATAGAATGAAAGAAACCTTGAATATTAAAACTCCTGGAGCATTTCATAGACGAATGCAAGAAACTCGAAGAAAACATTTTTATATGTAATATGTTTTAAAAAGCACAAAAAAAAAGAAAAAAACCGATTCAGCAGATAATTTTGAAATTTTAGGGACACATTGCATGAAAAATAATAACATCAAAAGTTTTAAATGTATAATATATACTATAAGTAATTATAATTTTTCGTATACTGCATTTGCAAAAAAAAAAAAAAAAGTTTTTGATATATTAAGTAATTCATCAAGTAACTTTAATCCTGTAAGCAAAAATGTATGCATTTTAAATTTAATTGGTTTCTTTTAGCTATGGAGGTCATACATATTTGAAGCTTAATTATGACTGGCTGTACACAAATAATTCTTGGAATTATTGTATATAAATTTATTGTTACTAGAAACTGAGATGAGATGAGAATGTTATTAGCGTTGAAAATGAAATACTTTATTATAACCTTTATTTTATTTTTAAAGGCTTTTCAAAGGTCGTAAAGCTCAAAATCAAAAGTTAAATAGAAAATTATCACAGAAAGTCCTAAAAAACAGTCTTACAGAAAAAGAAATCAAATATGCCCCCCCCCCTCAATAACAATAAGAATTAAAGAAACATAAAAAAGCACTCAAAATGGAATCTAATGCTTTAACAAAAAAGGCTAAGAAAAAAAAGTGAATTCTAAAAGTAGTGATTTTTTTTTTAATTATAAAGTTCAGTAAAGATTTTTTCATTTATTAAATCGCAACATAATGAGTATATTTTTAAAGGAAATGAACCTTTAAAAAATTACGAACTCTTGTAAATAACATGTTTTTATTTAACAAACAAAAACTTGAGATTTAAATAAAAATAAATATCTTAACATTTTAAATGAATAAAATTCATTTCCTCAATTATGTTCTGTATGCACAACTATATTATACGATGGACCACATGTAAGGTTTTTAAAAAATAATTAAAAATGTTAAGTTTGAAAATTATGGTTTTAAAAACATGTAATAAATGCAAAACTGAGCAGAGTCAAGATCAGAATTCGAAATAGAATTTTGAGCTTTCATACAAAGCCCCCCCCCCCCAAAAAAAAATTAATATTGAAAATCGGTCAAAGGTATAACATTCTCCCTTATCTGATGCAGAGCCTAAGTTTCTGAATTCAATTTTTGGAAGAAAATAGCATTTCTGTTTCCAACTGATTCTTGGGAAAATAATTAGATATATAAAACCAATTTTTCTTGTGAAGACATAAATTTTCATGTGGAGAGTTATAAGGTTTGCGCATCTTCGCTTGCATACATAAAATATCACTGACTTTAATTAGCAACTGCCTTACATACTCAGCATGTTTTCCAGATTTTCCCAAGTGACTAAAAACATGTGATTCCTCCTTCATTCTTTAATGTCATCGCGATTTATGATTTTAATACCTGTATTAATCGCGAAAAATTTTACGAGACTAAGTAAGAAATGTCAACCAATTATGATATTCCAGAGAATTCGTATTCTCTTTATGGCTTCTTGTGACGCAAGAGAATTGTGTTTTCAGATTTTATAATTCTATTCTTGAATCCTTTCTCCTGTTGTTCTGTCGCCACACTGCGTGTCATATAACTTATGCGAAGAGCGAGGTATTTTCTAGAAGTTGTAAAGGTCTCTAGTCATCGAGGAAGCATAATGAAAGGAAAAGACCCATGTTTTGGATATTGTTCTCTTTATTGCAGAGCATCAGTTATGGGCTAGGATTCACTTTCTGGTTTCATCGCAACAGTTCATGAATCAAGTATTACGCTGGCATCTGGGAAGACTTTCAGTGTCGATTTTCATATAAAGTGTTCTTGAAGGCTTTTGATGACTGTTACTTTGTATATATGCCACGTTTTTCTATGCTACAATATATCTTTTGAGTCTTAGAACAAATGAGGAGTTCAATTAAAGGAAACTTTCGAAAACACTTTAGCTGAAAGATTTACTCGAAGAATTCGTTTGATTTATTAATATCACTTGCCATATTATCAGATGAGAAATATTAAACTAATCTCTAAAATCATTCTTATAAACTGTTCCGTTAAAAATTTGCTCTGTAATTTTGCCTTATATTTTTATTCAATTTTTCTGTGTCGCAAGGTCAGTTTTTAATTTAAGAATTTAGTATTAAATAGCAGCAAACTGAAATAAAAAATTTTACTAACTACATCAGGGATTGAAAATTACTGAGACCCTTTGATAGTTTATTAAGCACCACACTGTGTCTTATGAAATTTCAATAGTTCCTCTTGAGTAGATTTAATTAAAAATTGATTTGTAAATATTTTCTGATTGTTTGGCGCAACTGTTTGTGCTCCTGTTCTATTTTTTGCATAATAAGGTTTTTTTTTTAAATCTAAGAATAAAATTATTCCGCATATATTAATTAATGTCAATTTCAGAGATGACTACTATAAAAATTCGACTGGAAACATTTGATCTGATATATTCGACATCGGTTGTACATTTTAGTAGTCTTTTGAAAATCTATGAATCATATGCCTTGTTTTCAAATGAGAAACTATGACAAATTTCTTCAGTTAATTTTCAAATGAATAATTTATTAAGACGTTTGGTAACTGTTTCCTCTTGCATTTCGCATTTGTATTCCGGTACATTTTTTATTATTTGAAAGAAAAACCAAAAGTTTACAAATGAGATAAAAATGTATACACCAATATAAACTTTAAGAAATTATTTATTTGAAAATGTAACCAAGAAATGTTCATTCAGACATTAACGGCTGTATATTTTGGAAATTTTTCTACTGCCTAAGTATTAAGTTTCACAATGATAGTTGAAAAATTTTGAGATATAAATTTTCAGTCCTTTTTTTATTGTAAACTATTTGTGAAAGCATTTGGTTTTTGTTTTTATATTAAGTTTTTTGCTTTTAATATTTTTTTTTTTTTTTACAATTAAAAGCATTTTGATAGGTAATTTTCTGGTGTAACTTATAATCTTGTCGAGAACCAACACATTTGAACTGTAGTTTATAAAAAAAATGTACTCAATAAATATTATTTGACATTCTGTTGTTTCATTTTCGAGAATTTAGTTTGCGTGAAAAGTTTAGTTACGTATTTGATAATAAACCGAAAGCTATTCATCGAAAATTCTATTATAGATTAATAATTTTTCAAATATGGCGGCAGAAGAATTACAAGTTCAAATCAAGAATTTTTATCAAGGTTGCTAATTTAATATAACATAATTTTCACATTAAATTTTTAAACCACCTTCAATTTTTTTGATGTTTCCTTATGGAAATTAATTTGTTCCTTATACTGTGGTGGAATGAAGATCATTCTGATCCATGCAATGGAAGCAAGTGGACGTATGCTTACGGGAACATTTCTTTAATGATCCCATTTCACACAAACACGAAAACACAAGACATTCACGCTCACGTCTTAACAATCTTAAATCTGAAGGCGTCTGAATATGCGTCTTATTAAATCTGAAGGCATGGCATAAATTAAATCCTCCTGTTTCAAATACACTTCCGCAAGTGCTATTATGAAACAGATAATCATATCAAATAAAGAAAAATTTGAGCTGGAGTTTATTTGAAAAATCCACGCAGGAAGTATTATTCAACTTCTTAACATCAACTTATATGATGATCATATGATATATACTTTATTTGTTACATATTAATAAGGCGACAGAATTCCATGGATTCTTGTGCTATTTATGCATATAGCTTTTCAAAATAGGGTGTCAGAAATTTTGAAAGCACAAGTGTTTTTCAGAAATATTATCTCTTTTTCTCTTAGAGCACAACATTAATAATGAATTCTTAAAATAATCATTAAAATTTTTATGGTACCACGGAATGAGCGAAAATATGCTGTTTATTCAGGATGTGTTTTGAAGCACGATATGGTGCTAGAGTCTTGGTTTCGGGTCCTGTAGGTCATATGTTCGATACCTGATTTCACTAAAGATATCTATCTATTTTAAAAGTTACAACTACAGGATAAACCCATCCATGTGAAACATTTTCCAGCTGATGAAAATTTTGGCCATATTGCTTATAATTTTATTTAATGATTATAATCTTAAAGTGAAAGCAATTATATTTCGCAATTTTTACTAAAATTCCTAGCATATGATTTTATTTAATAAGAACCCATTAATAATATTTGATAAAATATATCAAGTTAAAGACATAAAGAGACAGAGTTCGAGTTATTGCAAAAAATGAATTCAGATAAAACCGGTTTATTCAATTTTTTGATTTTTATGTTTTTTAATATTCAATGAGAGATTTAAAATGAGAGTACGGAAAAATCTGCGGGGTTTATTAATCTTCTCAGCTCGCATATTATAACCACAATCTAATTGTGTGTAAAATACACTCATGTCCATAAGTTAAAGATAATGCAAGTTCAGAAAAAAAAAGAGTCAGAAGCAAAACAAATGTGACTTATTTGTAAAGGCTATTTATTAAAAAAAAGGTAAAGAGCAAAAATGCTGTTTGTTTTATGCTGTATGTTTGATATCATTTAAAAAAATTGCGATTGTTTTTTTTTTGCTCCCTGGAACAAATTGCAAAAAAAAAAAAAAAAAAAAAAAAAATCAATATTACATGTTTGGTATGATAGTTAATACATAATATGTTTCCCAGATGATGCAATACAGTCCGTACAACGTCTAGGCATGCTGAGTATTAAATTATCGATCTGATCTTGGGGAATATTACACCACTCATCAAGCAATGCTCTCCGAAGTTCCGGTAGACATATAGAAGGTTGTTGTTGACGGGCTGCAACTCGTCGGCCAAGTATGTCCCACACATGCTCTACTGGATTCAAGTCCGGTGAGAATGCTAACCAGTCCATGTGGATGATATCCTCCGATCGAAGGCATTCGTTTACGATGTTTGCACGGTGAGGACGGGCGTTGTCATCCATAAACTCGAATTCTGCGCCCATGGCGCCCGAAATAAACTTACATGTTGTTCCAGAATGACGTCCTGATAGATTTGGCCTGTCATGAACATGCAGGTCAATTCTGGAACACGTAATAATTCATCCCCAAAGGTGCAGTCCTTCACCAGCGTAATGGTGTCGTTTAATGATGTTCTCGTGATGGTAACGGGTACCTGGTAGTCTCCATATGAATGTCCGGCGAGAATCAGACCACAAGATAAACCTGGACTCGTCGGAAAACATCACACAAGCTCACTGTTGCGGTGTCCACGATGCTCTACTCCAGGCTAACCGCAGGCGACAGTCAGTTTCAGTAAGTGGAACACATCTGACAGGCCTACGAGCATATAGCCCAATCTACCCTAAGCGTCTGTACATGGTCTGCCTTGAAACTGTCGTACCAGTGGCTGAAGAGAGCTGATGAGACAGGTCTGATGTTGTGCTCCGTCTGTTTCATTTGGCGTTGCAACTCGGGGTAGACCTGTGCTGTAACGTCTACTCACATAACCATCATCTTGGAATTGTTGCCAAAGCCTGGTGATGACACTCTGGGCCAGCGTTTCTCAACCTTTCAGTATTCGTGGCCCATTTTCAATCATAATTTTCATCTCGCCCCCCCCCCCGCTTACAATAAAAAGTATACAGCGATAATGTATATTGAGTATTTTGTATTCTGTTTTTAAATTATTTTTTACTAACTGCCAATAAAAGAGTAAAAGCGTGCCAACATTGGCGATAAACCACATCTGGCATTTTGAAAAGTGGGTAGTGAATAGATAAAGCGAATGAAAGCGGGGAAAATTTAAATATTATATTTGAAATGAAAGCCAAATAGGGAGATAAAGTTAAAAGAATATGAAAGTAGAAAACTTTTTTAATGAAAGTTAACCTAAACGGGGTGAGCTAAATTTAGAAACTGGGAATACATTTTTTCAAATAATAAAAGAAATAAAACAAAATCATGACTCAAAACAGAAAAAATAAGTAATGTTTGTGGAAGAGAATCCACACGACCGATGCCGTCTCGAGCATGCGCAGATGTTTTCTCACAGAAAGAAGGAAAATGTTTCATAACGCAAGTTTCAATTCCAGCCAGTCTCATTCGAGTCGATCCTTCTATCGCTATCGAATCTATCGTGAATGTTTATGTTATATATGTTTTCATGTTAATTGCAATTCACCATATTAAATATTTACGGCAGCAGATTTATGCAAACTCATGGATAAATTTTTTAGCGGAAGTAAGCGAGCATTAGAAGACAGTAAAGCATCAACAAGTACACAGACGAGCGTGGTTCCGAAAATAAAATCAAGAAAATATTTTTAAGAATGCTTACATTTTGGGTTTACCAGTACTGAAGTACATGAAGGACCCTGTGTATCATTTGCTCAAAAATGTTGGCCGTAGGCAGCATGAAACCTAATAAACGACATTTGCAAACGCTTTATAGTGAGTACGTCAACAAACCCAGAGAATTTTTCGAATTAAAATTAATATCATATAAAAAGCAAAAATCATTTTTTAAAGAAGTTTTGTCTGTGAATAAAAAAGCTTTAATTGAATCTTACAAAGTTTCATATAAAATAGCCAGATGTAAAAAACCTCACACCATTGGTGAAGAACTTATTTTGCCAGCAGCAATTGAGATTGTAGAAACTATGTTTGGAGATAATTTTTTAAAACAATTGCAGTCAGCTTTACTATTTTATTGCGATTCAAAATATTTATCACGTGGGAAATTTTTGTAACGTGTTTATGAATTAAGAGAAGAAATCGCCATTTCCCTAGAAGAAGAAGAAAACATACCGGAGGTAGGGATTGCAATACCGGTATACCGGGATACCGAATACCGGTATTTTGAGCAATTTGTACAATTTTGTAATACCGGTATTCACAAGTTTAAATACCGGTTTTTCGGTATTTACTAGAAATTTTTAAAATTTCTCCACTATATGTTCAGGTATCGCGAACATAGCTAAATAGTATGCGTTTTTGTTTTTATGTCCCCATAACGGGCCAAATTTATTAGCTAATTAACGGCTTAATTAATTGCTTAAATCTAAATTAGCGAAACATGGATTATACCTGAAAGAAAATATTGTATCCATAACGACTAATGGAGCAACAGTTATGAAAAAATTTGGAAAGTTGATTCGTACAAATCAGCAATTGTGCTATGCTCATGGAATTCAATTAGGAGTAATAGATGTATTATACCAAAAAAAAATAAAGAACAGAAGAATCCAAATATTGTGGATATAGAAACTTCGGATTCCGACATTGAAGAGAGTTAGAGTGATATTGACAATGAAGATAATGACAATGTAATTGTGGAAGTTGATATTGCTAATGAGATGAAATATTAAGCCATCAAGAATTACTTCCTATAATTTATAAAGTTCGAAAAATTGTTAAGATATTTAAACTTTCCCCTACAAAAAATGCCATATTACAAAAATATATACTAACTGAAAATAAAACAGAATATATGTTAATAATAGATTCTAAGACACGTTGGAACAGTTTACTCCTAATGATGGAACGGTTTTTGAAATTTAGAAATCCAATCCAAAAAGCAATAATCGACTTAAACCTGCAAATTAATTTTTCAGACAGTGAATTCGACTTAATATCCAGAACTATATCAGCTCTACTTCCAATAAAACTGACTATAGAGGCATTACGTCGGAGAGATTTTAATTTATTAATAGCTAATGCAACAATAAATTTCATGTTTCAATCATGAAAGAACAGCACACGTCACTATCTGAAGAATTATATATTACATTGAAAAATCGCACAGAAGAAAGGCATACCGAAATAGAAAATGTCTTACGGTATTTACATAATTATAATGATTTTAAAAATGAAAATGAAAAAGTTGAAAAGAAAATAACCAATTCAAAACTGATTAAGTTTTGAGTAAATTTTCTTAAAATTTGTTACCCACAACCCTATCCACATACAGAAGAATTCGGTTCAATTATCGAAGATTATGATGTCACTATTGTCTATAGTGAAAAGGAATTGTCTCTTGAACAAAAATCAGAATTAGCGATAAATAAGAAAATTTCAACGAACCAAAATACAATACAGAAATCAGCTATATCCAAAACCATCCGACGAGAAATCGATTTATTTGAAGATGAAGGATTTAGAGGTAAATACTTGGAAAAAGTCACAAAATTACTTTTTAGGCTTAATGACAGTACAATTGATGCATTATGTTTTTTAAGAGCACATTTCAAAAAGTTGTAATAGTACCCCAGACTGAATAGTTATATTTACACTTTTTTGTGATTTAAATAAATAAGATGTTTCTTTACTTTTTTGTGATTATATACTGTTGTAATTTATAAGTTACAAATTATTTTTTGTGATATTTACACTCTCTAACAAAACTGGCAAATAAAACAAAAAAACAATTGTGTTTTCTTTCTTTTTCTAAAATTTCTAATACCGGAATTAAAACCGGTATCTCGGTATTAAGATACTGGTATTGAACTTTTGGTCCGGTATTGCAATCCCTAACCGGAGGCCGAGAATTTTCGCATGGTTTATTTTTGATGAAATTGAGCTACTTGGTCGACATATTCGAGAAATTAAATAACTTGAATCTTCAACACCGAGGAGCAAATACACATATGTTGGATACGAGTGATAAAGTTAATGCTTTTTGTGGAAAATTGGAACTGTGGAGCAGAAATTTAAAGCTAAGAAATCTAACAATGTTTGCAAATGTGGTTGATCGTACTAAAACTTACAAGGTAACATGTAAAAGTTGTTTTTGTAATCACTGAAAATCATTTAGCCATGCTGAAAAGAATTTTAAAAAGTATTTTCTTGCTGACGACAAACTGATAGCAAGTTACGAGTGAGTTAGGGATCCATTTCATAAGACTCCTAAAGGGCTTTCAATTGATGAGGAAGAAAAATTCATAGACTTCACGACAAGTGGCGAAACTAGAAGACAATTTAGTAATAAATCACTATTTGAATTTTGGGCAGGAGTAGAGGATGATTTTAATTGCACTAAAAACAAGGGCATTTCGCATTCTATTACCATTTTCAACATCCTACCTTTGAAAAACTGGATTTTCTGCTGTGGCTACTTTGAAGACAAAATATAGATCTCGGCAGAACTGAGAATGGTTATTTCTAATATTAAGCCTTCCTTCGAAAAAATTTGCTCTGCAAGACAGGTTCCAGGAAGTCACTTATAATTATTAAATTTGTTTTAATTTAGTATGTTTTGATTTAGTAAGTTGTTTTACTTTAATAAGTTATTAAATATGTCGAAATGTATTTTGTTTTCTATGTGTATGTGTGCTTTCCTTTCAGTCAGTTAATGATTTTTTTTAAATGATATTTTCTCTTGGATATTCTCGCGCCCCCCTCTAGTGTGCCCCACGGGCTGAGAATCGCTGCTCTGGGCGATTCCAAGTTCCTGGGATACTTCCAGCTGGGTACGCCCACATTCCAGACAGCCGAAAATTCTACCACGTAAAAAGTCACCCAAATGCAGTTTTTGAGCATAACTATGCAGTTATTGCACTGAAAGGCTTATAAAGCGCTTGCGGACAATTGTACTTCTTTGCTTTATTCCTTATACATCACCCTCTTACACTCTCGTCATTGCAATGTACTACCGGTGTCATTTGGTGGCTTCCTGCAATTTTCATATGATTTTTGAAGATGTGTATAGTCACTTCACGGGTGACATATATACTTTAGAGTTCGATTTCCGGGTGACTCTGAATTATCCTTAATTTATGGACATGAGTGTAAATTGATATATTTAAGCAAAAGGTAGTTTGAAACTACTATTTATCAGCATTCTGAGCAGTGAGAAAAATAAAAATTGTATTTTATATCTAATCGTGTGTAAAATAAATTGATATATTTGAGAAAAAGCTAGTTTTTAATAATATTTATCAGCATTCTAAGCAGCGAGGAAAATAAAGGTTGTATTTTATTTTATCATTGCTCTAGAGAAACGCGTTAGCTCGTGATTTCGTTGACTGTAGCGCTCTGCAATATGTTCGGCTAAAATTGACACTAAATATGACACTTCGCATCAACTAATAAGTAGTGCTTTCTTATTATTCTTATTCATTTTGCTTAGAAGGATAACATATTTAGCTCTTATTATACTTGTAGCTACTTCACTCTACTTTCAATCTTATCTGTGATGCATGGAAGAAAGGATATCTCAGGTTACATGCTTTAGATCGATTTATATTTGATTCTTCTTTTATTCTATTTATATTTATATGAAATTCAATGCTATTGTAAATTTGTATTTCATTATTCGTTGTATTCTATTATAGGCGGCTCACTAGCAAAGAGCCGCCTATAGCTTATTAAATAAATTATGAAGGTTTGCATGAGATTTTTCAAAATAAGCATCATTTTAACAAGAAATCCTTAATTAGTATCGGCACAAGACATTTTTTTTGTAGAAAACAAAAATAATTTAGTATTTAAAGAATTTATCTGGTTTTCATTATATTTTCGTTTTTAAATTAAATTCATTAACTTAATTTTATCTCTGTTTATTATGAGAGAGATAAAATTCTTGGAAGTATAAGTGTTGCACGAGATTTATTAAAGTGGTTAAATCAATTTTACATGCATCAAACTATTAACGAATATATCAGTTAAATATCTTATCAGTTAGGTGAGATAGGTCACGAAAAAAAATGCTATTTCACCTTACTTTAAAATTAAAGAATTTTTCTTCTTTGAAAATCAGATAACGGTTCTTTATGCATGCTACTGGCAATGTATGAAGCAACGATATTCTACAGAATGAATGTCTAGGCATTTTTAGGTAAAGATGAAATGGGAGAATTATTTGGATATGTTATATACTTTCCTTAAGCAATGCATACAATACCTAGGCATTCTGCGAAGGACAAATACTATATAGGCAAAGAATAAAAATAAGTCATGATAAAGATTTTATTTAAAAGACGTGCATTCTACAAAGAATCAAAATGCAAAATGCAAAATGCAAATGGCAAATTCTGAGCATGAGGCGACAGTTAAAAGTCACATGCCTTGCCATGTGATTTTTGAAACAAATCTGCGATATATTTCATACTTTGCCGGTTTGCTACACGGCATTTTATAGAATGCCTAGGAAATGTGTGAAATATTAATCGTTTCATATTTTGCCTAAAAATGCCGAGAACATTATATTTTTTTCAAGTTTTCATTTCAGGCATCTGTAATAACATACACTACGTTTAGTTTCTGGCTGAGAAATTTAGAAAACTACTCTGTATTTGCAAATAAAAACTACAACTAACGATATTTAAATCCTAAATGAATGAATGAATATGATTTTTATGGTTCTTTAGAGAGAATTTAGGTTTTTTGATTACTGAAGCTTATTTCTGGTTACATAGTCCAATATTTTTCATTCTCATTTTTTGAGATTTAAAATTTTGCTCAACCAAGGCAATATGATTAATCATCTCATTATGGAGCTAATTTTTGGCAATGATGGAAATAACTAACCAACTGATATCATAAAAACGTTTTTCATTTATACTGTGACGTTTTAATACTTCTAAAATTAAAGAAATTAATGATAAACTTTTATTTACAGCTCTTCATATCGTATCTATATTTGATTTCAAAATTTAGTTAAAGTATTTTTCATGCAAATTAATTAAGAAAAAATTATTTAAGAGATAAAAAAAAAGAAAAAGTTTAGATAGGAAGAAATGATTACACATGGAAATTAAATATCTGAAATTTAATTAAACATGATTCATGAAAGCTAACGAATTAGTTTATAATAAAAATTTCAATAAAAAGAGAGAGATAATATTCAATTTTTACTCTGACTGTACTCTTACTATGATTTCACAATGTAGCAGATTTATTTGAGCAAGGCATGATAGTGTCATGTAACAACTTGCTACTTGTTGTCTTCCTTTTGCCTGCAAGTTGTGCAATGGATTTTAAAACTGATTTCGAGCGATTTATTACGATTAACAGCAGTATGAACTGACATCATTAAAACGGAAATCAATTAGTTTTTAATTCGAAGCTATTGTAAAAATTTAAAATTTAACAAGCAATGCAATGATTATTATCAGTAGACAGATTTAATATTTTAATCTGAATAAATCAGTAATAATTACTGAATTATATTAGTGCTGAATAATTTACTATGTTACAAACATTTGAAACTTGATTGGATCTATACATTCCTTCCATAACATTTTCTTTTTAGGTATCAAAAATAATGCGAGAGATGATTGCCAGTTAATAATATTGGGCAATAAAGTAGATCTAGAAGACATAAGACAAGTAACAAAAGAGAGAGCGGAAAAATATTCAATTTTCGTTGGTGCAACATACTTCGAAGTATCTGCAGTTACAGGAGTTGGTAAGTATTTAGTTACTATAAGGAATGAGTTCATTTGTTTATCAAGAAAATTATTTTTGATAGAAAAATAGCTTCTGTGGTGCAAATCTCTTTCTGATATAAATTATGAATTTTGTTGGATAATAATATAAACAAAAAAATTTCTGAAACATGGAGTCTCGCCAGAAACTCGAGGTCGAAATTTTTGACAATTTCAATATTTGTTTCTACACTTAGTATACGAGAAAGTAACAATCGAGATTGTTTGGTCCTTGTCTATTCCCACATAACATCGAAAGGTCTTTATAATGGCAAATGGCTTTTTTTGGACTCTGGGAGGTCTAAAGCATGAAGACTTCTCGAAGTTATTTCTTTTCATGCATTGTATATGAGAAAGAAAAATTCCAGTTGTATACCTCTATTTAATAGAAGGTACATGACTTTATATTGATGAATATTACTCTAATTAGTTTTGAGCTAGACACTAATAAAGTGTCTAAAGGCAATACGGTCACTACTATTTTAAACAAAAAATTTCATGATTATAATGATGAAAAAAAAATGACTTGGAAATCTGGCTATTTATCTCCCTGCTTTTTTAAGTTTTTAAAAGAGTTTGGTTTTACATTAAAAAATTTCAGAGAAAACCTTTTTTTTTTAAAGTAAGTGAAGATAATTCAGAAATTTTTATATTTTTATCAATAAATCCATTTATATTTCAACTATTGAAAAAATGATAAAAAATACACAACTTCAGTGCTTCTTTGGCGAGAAATTATTTTTTACCTGAAATAATTAGAATGAAAAAAAAATTTCCAAGATGCTGTCCAAAATTTAGAAACGTCCAAAAATAACGCACATACACACACACGGAATACGCTATAACTTCTTAACGCAGTAAAAAGTTCTAATATTATATTTTTATATTATTTCTGCTTTAATTTAAGAATTAATTTATAATTTAAATAATCACAATCTTAAAAGGTTTAATTATATGCATAGTTCTTTTTAAATATATTTCAAATTTAAGATTAATTTCTTCATATACAACAAATGAATCACTACAGAGTGATTCATCTCATTTGTTAATATGACATGCACATTTTTCTTATTCATTTCATTCTATCAGATATTAGCATATTTCATTTCATTGGAATTGAGTTATTTCAGTATCACATTTCTAAAATGAGAAAACCTTTGCTTTGTATTTTCTTGAATTTTTGTTCAAAATTAAATGGTTTTAGTATTACAGGATTTTGTTTGATCCAAATATTGTTTTTCATAGTCTGTAATAGGATGATTATTTAAAAATCTTCTGGATTTTAATTACTGATAAATGTTTAGTTAAATAGACTGAAAATTATTTTTTCATTTACTTATTTTTATTTGAGTTCTTTCTTTTGTTGTATCAGTATACCTAAGAAAGAAAATAACTAGTTGTAATCCGCATTCAAAATTTATATATATATAAATATATATATATATATATATATATATATATATATATATATATATATATATATATATATATATATATATATATATATATATATATATATATATATATATATATATATATATATATATATATATATATATATATATATATATATATATTTCGAAGACAGTGAAGAGACTTTCGATTTCGTGACGTCGTTTTATTTCATCTTGGAGAAGCATGCATTATTTACAAGCAGGAGCGACGAGCAACACACACAACTCAGAATGACACAGAAAGAAATGGGGAAAAAGTTCTTGAACATTTTATCCCTGGTCTTATACACCCTGAGATATGGATAGGGAAAATATTTCTTTACAGTGCTAATATATTATTACGATTTCGATAGGGATTTTTTTGTTACACGCGTCGTCGAGTCAAGAGAAATACAGGGATCTTTTAAAAAAGAATTTGTTTCGTCAGCGGTATTTTGTCCCTTCACTGGGAGTGTGGGAAAGCTAGGCTTTTAGCATCTTCAGCAATTTTACAAAGCTTCTCTTGAATTAATTAAGTAGAGACAATGGAATTGGATCAGGAAATAAGAGAATATTTTAGAATGAAGTTACTATGGGCTAAATTAAGATAAAACCTTGGAAATTAATTAAATTGAAATCAGAGTTTAAAATATCATTACACACACACACATATATATATGTACATAAAATCAGGAATGAATGGGTAGAATATAGACGGGTTCCGGATTTTTTCTATGTCAGAAATTAAGGATTTGTGAAATGTATATTCATAATCCTTCTCAAATTTTTATTTAAAATTGATTTCCTAATCTCAGGTCACGTCAATTTTAAGGTTATATAAATTTCATAGGAAATATTTATGTAGTAATCCCATTCATATATATTTTTTTCTTACTAGGCACTAATACATGTATAATTTTTGGCTTAGAAAATTCTTTTTAAAAGCATATTGGCAATGGTTTTAGGGATAGGTTTTTGGGCCTGGACAGCTGGCCGAAATTTTTGAGAACATCAGTTCGATGTTCGTTTCCTGCTAGTGTTTCTGAGTCTCCAACATCTACTGAAAGCGCGTCTCATGTTGTAATTTCATTTTTGAAGATTTAATTGTTAAAGACATTGTCTTCATCAAATTGTTTTCCAAGTCTTCTTGAACATTCAATTGTTAATAAAAATTTTAAACAAAAATTTTCAGTATTAAACATTGGCACTGTCATTTTATTTTTAATACTTAACGGACGAGTCGGAAAAAATTTATGTTTTCCCATTGTGATTTTTTTTTCATTAATCAAAAAAGGCAGAGCAGATTATATCCTTCTGTTAAGTGTTAAGATATTAGAAAAAATTCCCGAATGAAAAGTAACTTGATAAAATGATGCATTGAAGTAAATTAGTTTTTTTTATATAAATTATTAAGAATTTTATTTCTACTTCTACCATGAAATTTCTGGAAAATATATAAACATGCATATATGCATTATTTTATGTTCTTTCGAACTTTTATTCCACTGTACGTTTCACTGTCATATTATTATTAAGATACCGGAAAAAAATCCCAAAAGATAAGTGAAATGGCGTAATAAAGCAAATTAGTTTTTTATATCAATTATTTAAAAATGTAATACGTGTGATTTTTATTCCATAATAGGTTTCAGGATTTTTGAAATAAAGTTGTAGACACCCTTAAAAGAAAAACTGAAATCATTATTTCAACTCCTAAATGTGCACTTGAAGATCATACAGACTATAAGCAGAATGGAAATAGTTCGGATAAAGTAGTGAGCATTCATGGAGAGAAAACAACAATTATGTCTATTGAGTACATGAATTTCTGATAAAATGATAAAAAAAACATCTTACCTTATGGGAAAGTTGAAATATTTATAGAGCGTGAGTCTGAGAAACGCGACATCTAAAGTAAATCAGAAATAGATAGCAATGCCATAATTAAGGGCAAGGTGGAATTTAAAGGGAGATAAAGTATCATAAAACTAGCTGCTATGTTCAAAACGCCGACTTCAATAAAATCATAAAATGAGGACGGTTTCACTCTTGAATTATGATCTGCAGAACAATTTTTGTGATAAAACAGAAAAAAATTGCGCTGATCACAAATTTGATGAAAAATCCAATTTGGGTACCTTAAGATAGAAGTGCATTTTTTCTACACATTCCAATTAGCATCTTAATCTATGTTCCTATAATTTGTTTTTAGAGTTAGATTAAAGCAAATAATCATGTAATGAAAAATTCTTGCCTAATATTTATACTTAACTTTTCCTTATCATAGTTATAATTTTCTTATTCAATTTTAAAAACTAGAAAGACATTTGAATGGCGTTTGTGAAAGCCTTTATGTCAAATGTTTTGTAAGGATTTCTTTATTTGACTGAGGAAACTGATTTCCAATCCTTTTTATTAAAAAATATTATTAAATGCTTTAAATTTAATTAGCCGTTTGTATATTGTACTTTGTTTTTTTTGTAAGTAACCAGAAACTGTAAAAATCTTGATGATTAAAAAAATTGTATGATCTCTGGACTAAAATTAATACTTCCATAAAAGTGATTTTATATTTATCTTGGTGGCAGTTACTGAGTGAATTACTTTAGGTTGCCGTCAATATCTTCCAGTCAATCTGATTTTAATCACAGAAGAATTTGTCACTATGAAAGGAAAGAATATACATTTGTTCATAGATTGCAAACTTGAACAAATGCATATAGACAAAGAACATATAGTAGATACAGAGCTCATAAAACTTGTAGAAACATACAAAAAATATAGCAAGTTGATTAAATCCTACTTAAAACATTGTCACAGGAATATGTACAAATAACTGAAAAATTGCGAAGTACCATACATGAATATGTAAAAAAATTCTGGAATAAATGATAGTTATAAAATCAGATGTTTTCATGAGAATTCTTCATGATGTTTGGATTTTTTTGTTTTCTCTCTGCATTTGCATTAAATATTTTGTTCAAAATCAGCGTCAACATTACATGGTTTGAGAAGTGGCTTGAAAGTTAATAATTACTGCGGATGTAATGTTCTAAAAATGGAAACAGCCACAGATTTTCTTTGTATATTCGTAAAAATAAGAATTTTCGATTAAAGGGATTTTATCATTCAACTTTCCAGAATATTAGGCTGTTCTTTTGTTGATAATCCAATAGCCTTAATGCGAAGGTCAAATAAAATCAAATGCTGCATTCAATGTCGCTCTGTCTGATGACTTTTATTAAGTCGGACATCGGACAGTTGTAGGGTACATTTGAATTAAAGTAATTGTGTTCATTTGTAGACTGCCAAATATCTTCTAGAACTTTAGTTATAACAATGATATTCGTGTTTAATAAAAACTAAGAGAATATGAAATATTCCAGTAAAATTTATGAATCATTTTTTACAATTCTAATATCACATAATATTCAGAATCCTTTTTAGCAATTATTCTTTTAGCTATTCACTAGATTCTGATGCTCTCTAAATTTTTGTTTTCAAATTGTTCTTTATTTTGTCGGATGTTCATCTCACGTTTTCATATATTTCTTTTTACGAATGAAGAACTTATATTCTTATTAGATTTTGGAATATTATAATCTGAAAACTTGTATGCATATTAAAATACAAAACATATCTTCCAAATACTCTTTTAAAAACTTTGAAAAAATAAAATCTTGAATAAAAATTGGTTAATCTTCACAAAGTACAAATATTTTTTCTAAAAAATGTATTAAAGATATCAGCAATATAGGAGATATGATAATCCTCTTTTTTATCATATAAATTCATTAATCGTTTTTTTAACATTAAATAGTATTTCTCAGTAATGCAGTTTACCATTGAATTATTGGCTAGAACTTTTGAAAATTGCCATTCTGGGCTCATATTCTGAGTTATTTCTAGTGAAAAAGTAATTAATCTTTAATCTGTAATATATTAATCTAAGAAGCGAATTCTAGGCAAGTTGGTAGGTTAACGTATTCCTTCATTTAAATGAACTATTCTTTGATTATCTAAATGTTGCCATTTATACCAAAAGGAATTTTCGTTAGTTCAAATACAATTGCTAAATGAGTACTAGGTACAGCATTGCTAATTTCTTCTAACACAGTGCATTGCATCCTTGATTTCATATTAAAAAAGTATAACTTTTATTTCATTTCTCTAATCTTGGAGTCTTCCATTGAAACTCAAAGATTCGAAAGATCATTTCATCTTTCAAAGAGAATATCATGGATGTGGTGCTGCATGATCTGCCCGCGGAAAAAAATGTCACATCAATGCGTTATCAATGAATACTTTGATACGAAATGAATTCTATGATTAATGATTTCAGGTTTACTTAACGTCGTCATTTCCATATCCAAGCAGATCCTATGTTTGAGTGATTGCTCGATCTCGTATGCTGCTAAGCGTTCCATAATATCCAACAGCATCGAGTACATCTCGCCAAAGAAAGAAGAGAAGAAAAGAAGATTCTCCTTTCCAATCCGACGGCGAAGTTTAATGCACGAGAAACAGAATATTAGTTAGACGTGCATATTCCAGATTCTCATCATGCCACGATTTATGCGAACAAAGTTCAGTAAACAAGAAGTGATTGATACGTATCTTAATCTCTTTATAATATCTACTTTTGACTCTGTGTGGTAAATAATATTTTAAAAATGTAATGCTTATGACTTGTGTTTGAATAAATATTGTGTACGTAATATTACTTATTTTTTTTTACTCATTGTAAATGTGTTACTCTGATACTGAACATTTTAAATTAATAATTACATTATCTCAAAAATATTAAAAAAATGATAATAAAGTTCAAGAAAATAATATGTATTAAACACGTATTTTTAGTTATGAAAAAATAAAGATAAATTGGGGATACTACTAAAGCTAATTGAAATAAGGTATCTGAGAATAATGCGGTTGCTTCTAGGTTTGAGTTTTACCACGAAAAGATTTTATTATTTTGAAAGGACTTCCAAGTATTTGTTGCAACGACGCTTTGAGCTGAATAAATTCCATAACTTCACTACGGCTGAGGAAATCTGAGTTTTTTTACTTTTTAGATTGGTCATTCTGTAAGTTTATCTTTTCTTGGGCCGCTTTGGAATTGAAGAAATATACTGAACCACTGAACTAGATAAAGTTAGAACTCAAGATTGCTGAGTACAAATATTCGTTTTTAGTATAATATTTGTCTGTCTCTGAACGTGATAATTCTAAAACTGAGCTAGACTGATGAAATTTGGTATATGGTCTTTGCATCACATTTGTATATTTCTGTCGAATTTTGAACTAAATACATTTAAAAGAAATCTATCCTAACTACTAAACAAAATCTCTAAATAAAGCTACTAAACAAAAAGTGCTAGATAGATCAAATTAATATACAGATTTAACATCTAAAGTGAAGATCTGTCTCCTTCGAGGTTCACATACATGTAAACGCGATACCTTAAAAACACAATGACTTAAATAAATTTGATATATGATGTTGTGATTACAACTCTAGTTCCATGTAAAAATTTGGATTGAATTCGTCGGAAGAAAAGTCATATTAGGGGTTCTTGTAGATCTGTATAAGATGAGTGATTCATTGCGAAAGATCGCACACTAATAGGCTCTTTCATATTCATTTTTCTTCATTTGACACCACAAGAACTTAAAATTCAAAAATCCTTTTAATAGCACCATCTTTGGGTTTTGAAAATCTTATTTACACGGACCTGAAAAGATAACTATTTACTTAGATTACCGTATACTGTGACTTAGGAAATTTAAAATATGTTTGCTTTTAAAATTATTTTCAAGTGTGTTTGTTTCATTTGGGTCTGTCCTAAATTTATTTATAAATTATTAAGTATTTTTTGTGTGCCGGCAATTTTGTGGGCTTGATCAATTTTTGTAAAAACTTAGGATTTATTATCATTCAAAGGAAAACGATGTTCAATTGTATCAGATATATATTACATTGTATAAGCAATTACAGAATTCAGATACATCAAAATATGAAATTTAGATACATTTAATCTTTAATTTTATATAATATTTTGCATTATATAAGAAACCACTAATTGATATGTAAACTAACTTTTATAAATCATGTTCTTAGTTCCTAATGATTTGGGATATATTATTCTGTTTGCTGTGCTGATACGCTTTTTCACTTGTACATGTTTTGATAAAAACTCGAGTCTTCCCTTACTCAGAAATAAGTTTGTTGTTGTTGTTTATAATGGCACTTGCCACGGACAAGCTCACTGACGAAGTCAGCGATTTTAAGTCAAGGGAGCGTCTCTTGTTTTAGTATCGCCAACTAGGGCCAAGAGTACGTCTTAGCTACTCACGCATCACATTGGCTTGCACAACCCCTTTTTACAGGGGGGCACATTCATACATCTCACAGATAGAACAGATGAATAACAACCATGCCCAAACCGGGACTCGAACCCAGACGCCCAGGTCACGGGGAAGACGCGCTACCCCTATGCCAGGACGCCGGCAGAAATAAGTTTACACGAAATATGTTAAGCTTTTTAAGTTAAGTTTTTTAAATCCAAGAAAATTCAAATTTTATTTAACTTTAATGAAATATAAGGGTTATTCTGAATTTTCCTCTGGGGAAAAGCGGAAACTAAGTTTAAAGATTTCATTTTGAAAATTAACCAACCAAGTATCTTAGCACATTTTATAACTAATAACGATAGATTAAATCCTGATATCTGTCTAGGTATCTAAATAAACCGAATGACATTCAAATAAGCAGCAGCAGATAGCACTAGCGGAGCGAACCATGAAAAATTTCTATTATGAGTGTCTCATGTATGGAGTATGAGGAAGTTCGTGCCCTCACAGCGATGTAGCTGTTAGCTAGCTCAGCATCATTTTCATGCCGCCACGTGAGTCGCTTATCGGCAACTTCCCATCCTCGAAGTTGAGGCGGCTTTCTAGCAGAGATGACTTTTACACATAACAGTTTCAGGTTTAACTGAGTAGAACTTTACTGCATTATTTGATAAACTAAAAAACTTTTCAATTCATCGGTACGTAAGGAGGCAGAAATGTTAATCAATAAAACTTTTCTTTTAAAATTCCTTACTTATGAGTTGGCAAAAAGTTTGTAACACATTCTTTTCATCTGTCCACAAACAACAATATTATCAGGAACAAAATGAAACAAAAAGGAAGTATCTGAAAGAAGATACAGGGATCTTTAATATGAGCGGGGGCTGCTGTGGCTCAGCTGTGAATTCGCTGCTTAAGACAGAAGGTTTCAGGTTCAGAATCCAACTTCATTAAAGTTTCAGAGGAGGAGATTTAATACTGAATCTGAATCTGAAGCAGAGAGCCCAACCCTCTTCTGCTGGAAGGTTGGAGAGGCAGCTGCCATCCGACACACTTTCGAAGTCTCTTATCAAAATAACTCTTCTGTTTTTTGAAAATGTGCAGTTCATTGAACTCAATCGTGAATCTAAATTAAGTGTATTAGTAGAATTAAGTGTAACAGTAGAATCTGAAAAATGGATGGGAAGCAAGAAGAATTGACATTTAACAACTTTAACTTTTTTTTGGCTAACATGTTTTTATTACATTATGCCTTATCATTAGCAGAACTTGCTGATTTCTTAAACTTTTCCAATGAGTTGAATATTAAATCTGTGTAATTTCTTCTTCTTGCACTGGATTCCAAGTTATTTTTTATCAGTATCGGCAAATTTTAGTTCAGCCAACGTAGGATCACATTTTATATTCTGTTTTAGCAAGCTATAGGAAAATATTGATTTTGAAAAGCAATCAATCTCAACAGATAATATTGAACAAATAAAATATTTAACGTCACATAGCACCGTTTATTTAAAAATTGTTGTCTGTAGACAATATTAAAATTAATTACTTTCTGTGCATTGTTTTAATAAATTGATGTTGACAGAAACGCCAGTTTAGCTAGTGCCATTATTTTAATATTCAAAGAATGAAAATTTCTTTAAAATCTTTCATTAAATTCTTATTTTTTAATATTTTAAACTTATTTTAACTGATTTTTATATCTTGGACTATTTGCAGCAAATGTTGGTATTGATGACCTGATTCTTGTAAATTCTAATAATTACTAATGATATCCATTTTGACATTTAAAAAAATAACTAGAGCCCTCAGATCTAAATCCATACTAATTCTCATAGTGCATATATTGGATAGTATCCAAAATTAATGTCAAGGCAAGGAACAATAAACAAACATCCAGGGATAGAAAACATTCGCAGCAAGGGAAAAGAAACAGCCTGATAAAAATGTATTTAATATTTCTAAAGGCATTAAACAAAAACCGATAACATCGTAGAATTCTGATTTTTATGTGTTATTTTCAAATTCAAAGGCTGCACAAAAACACTATTTCAACTCAATATGTTTTTTCTTATTATGTTTTTGCACGACAACAATAGATTATTCGGCTTTATCTAAAATGAATATTTTCATAAAAATTTTGAATACAACATACAATTATAAAATGATGATAACAATAACTCAAATGAAAATTTAAAATAACCATTTATACACATAAAATCTCCTAACTTCTTAGTTTACACTGACACAATTGAATTAGTTTGATTTTTTTGTTGCGCAATTGATTTTATTTTCAGCATCCACAATAATATGGTTTGACGCAAAAGGGGTATCTTCAGTTTCATTTGCAATACTTGCATTCAAAATACTTGCTTTCAGTAATCTTGCACTGTTATCTCCAGAAGGCTGGGTTTTAAAATTGTTTTCACTAAACTGCTACTTCTCCAAAACATTATATGCCTTAGTAACACGAGAATATATTGGTCATTGTAGCTTCTCAATAAAAGAATGAATGAGAAACAACAAAACCCTAAACTGAAAAGCTTCAAAAATAATAAATAAAATGTGTAAAAACAAATATTAATCTTGAAAAAATGCTAGCTTTGAAAAGTTATGATATTAGGTAGTAATGAAAAGCTCAAAAAGAATGCAGAACATCAAGTGAAACGCCATGAGTAATGAAAGGTAACAACCATTTCACCTAGGGAATTGATTTATTGAAAAAATATTTTGAATTCACTTTATGAAAAGGAAATTGCTTCAAATTTGAAAACGAAACTAATCACAACCTTTGATTTGAGATTGACCACACTAGGAAAATTTCGAATGATTTAAAAATTATTTAGATATCATATCTAAAATTTCGAATCAAGTTTTGTAACTACATGGTCCATTGGCAAATTAAAACAATTTTTTTCATCTTTTTTACCTTTTTTGAGGTATAGTGTAGCCTGAAAGCCATACATAAATAAATAAGCCTGAGATACAGCCTGCTGTTCGATCCTTTTTAACAAATTCTTTCAACTGCATATTCACTGCTCTCCAAAAGTAAAATCGAAACCTGGCTTTAGACGCTCATTTTGAAAAGAACAAAAGTAAAGATAAAAAGCATAGATGATATGAAAGATAAAAACATTTTAAATAAAATTCATGAAAGAGTTATGACAGCACTCTTTTTTAAAGAATTATATAGAAGTCAGATGCAGATGTAAATATCAAACTTCTAAAACTTATCTGAGTATCTTTGTCATATTGCAACATTTTCTATTTTTAAGACAAAAAGTATAGTTAGCCATGTCAAAAATAAATTGACACCTGACGTGTAAAGGTAGCGGGGAATTGTATAGATAACAAACAATGAACAAAATTGAAATCTCTCCCAGTTTAGCCAAAAATTCTAGAAGGAAAATTCAATTTCAACAAGGCTGTCTCCAATGAATCACAAGCTACAACTATTTTTGATGATTGCTTTCTGGATGGTTCAATCTTGAATCTACTGATGAGGAATTACTTATTAATGTTCATGATACGTCTGATGATATCATTAGAAGTGAGCATGAAAATATTCAAGATATAGATATAGGTAATTTTAATTATATTTCAAACAAAAATGTCCATTCTTCACAATTTTGGAAGAGCAAAGACGTGGAAGATCTGCATAGCTTTAAGATATGATTTATGAGGAGAAATTTCCTCTTCCTGCAACTCAATCATCCAAGATTGAGAATCCATTCATTTCGAAGAAATTCTGACTTCCCAACTGGCTGTTCCATCATTGATAAATGAGACATAATTACAAAATTACATCCACCAAAATAGCTGGCGGCCAAACATTTTTTTCATTTGATTTGGATTTTATAAAGTATAATATCAGATAAAATATATGTTATAATTTACAATAGAGTTTAGGTATATAACTATCATATTGCCTTTTTCATTTTTTACAACATTTTTGAAAAATAAATATAGGATTTTTTTTTTCAAAAGCATGCGCTCCCCCTTTCTTCCCACAAGGGAGATCTGGGACATTTTTATTGCTATTATAATTTGTTTATTAATTTAAAAATTTATTATTGCTACCATATTTATGTTTTTCATGCCATGTAACAAAAATATACTATAAATATATTCCAAGACGTAATACGTGAAGTATTTGTTTTATAATATTGCACGTACAGTAATTTTGCGTTATTACATCTCGGACAACAATCAAACAAGGAATTATGAATTTTAACTCACAAAGGATTTTACGTTTCGTGAGATAATCAGATGGCGATTCATTACATGTCAGAAGAGTAAATTCATTTCATCAATGCCACATTTATTCAGTTATTATTAATTCCCTAGATACAATGATTTATTCTAATCCAGCGACTGAAATTTGAAAAATTGCGGAGAGTTAAGTAAAATTAAGCCGTCTTTTTTACTTTAAATATAATTTCGTAGTGCTGTCATGAAGCCTTAATCTTTAAATGCTGAGCGATGCCTTTATGTAACATACCCACTTTTGTTTTCTAAAATATTACAAAAATAAGATGAAACTTTAATTTTTGTTACTGTCAATTCGATATTTATTGAAAACGTTCTAAAATCCATTTCAAATATAGGAGATTTCATGTGAGAGGTTAAAAATAAAAATAAATTGGTGTTATTTTCTGCATGTTCCTCCTCTTTTGTTCATAAGGTTGAGAATACCATGTTTTATTCAGAAATATTGAATGAAGGGTTCTTATTTCAAAGTTGAGTCTAACATTTATCATTGTTCACATATCTTTTTTGACTCAACTTAAGCTCACTGTTGGCGATTGTTTTTCAAATGAAAGCTGTATTTAAAACAAAAGGGCAATTTTTGAAGGCATTTTCCCATCATTTATTATTTATTATTAAAGAGATGAAAGTTAAAAAGCATTTTTGAATCAGTTTTTTAAAGAAATTTGGAGCTGAAGAGATAAATTATTTTCGGGACATCTTCAACAAATATAAAGAAAACTCTTAATCTCTTTTTAAAAGGCTCATAGAAACATCATGACATTAAATAAGTTCTTTTGAATCCTATTCATTAATCTAAATACAAATGTATTTCTTTGTAAACCCTTCAACTGTTTAAATCATACATTCATATTAGTCTCTAATATTCTGTTCTCATTCATAGGTTAAAGAAAAGAAAAATAGCATTTTATGTAACACCATGCTATGGCTTGGTAACAATAACGATTCATATTTAATTGAAAATTTTGCAATAGAAGCTTATTTTTTCTCGGATTGAGGAAAATTTTGTTAACAAAAATGTAAAGACTCGAGTTTTCTTTTGATAATGAATTCATATTAGTCTCGCTTCAGCGAATTTGCTTGTGAATATGTTGTAGACGATTTTCGCAATTATCTAGGCGATGTAATGCAACACTTGTGATACGATTTAATATAAATGAAATTCAACGCAATTGAAATAGAATAATTTATCTAATGTCACTAGGAAAATGGTGATTCATATCTTCACTTAGTGTGTATATGTGTTTGAACAGTGCAACTCTACTAAAAAAAGTAAAATCTCGTGGGAATTCTAAGAAACGAATGATTTCCATGTTAAAAAATTGAATAAAATTCTTACGAAAAACTTCATTTCAGGTAGTTCATTATCTGATAAGTGGTTTTCTAAACTATTTAGCCTTTTCAGCTGGTGTAAATTCAATGTTTGGTTTGCAGCAATAAAGAATTTGAAAAACTTTTTCATTAAATCATTTTTTACTGGTTAATTGGTAAAATAACTTCGAGGTAAGCATGCAAAAGGAATCATGATACTTTACATGGTACTGATTTCTACTTGATTCTAGTCTTGTTGTAAAGCGTAATTGGCGAGTAAGGAAAAAAAAATAAGGTAAAGGAATAATATCCCATCTTTTGGTTACATACGTTTAAGTAGCATGTTATGTTTACTTTTTTTTATTTTTTTTAAGACTTATGATAAAAACCTAATGTTCTCAAATTGAAAATTTTCTTATATTCCTATTTTGATAACTGCGTTAGTGCAATTACTTATGCCAACTAATCTTTAATACTCGTTTTTTTAAATACCCAATAATTATGAAAATGCTTGATTTTTAATAGTTACTTACGTGAGAATTTATAAATTCATTTTAATAATAAATAAAAACTAAAAAGAAAAATAATGCTTAATAAATACATTTTTGACACGAATTTAAACATTAACTCATCTCAAGTCCATTCTAAGTGCCAAATAATTATACATTGAATGACATAACAGAGGATTATTACCAATTCTTATTGAACATGAAACAAGTGATTCGAAAATTGAAATTTAACCAGGATTTAAACTTGAAATTCATTGATTTTTTAATTTAATTAATAAAGTACTAAATGAAACTGAAAGTAGAGAAAAGCAATGGCATTTTGCTTTAATATGGATATTTCTTCGTTTCACGCTCCATATTAACAGAAAAAATATTGATGTCCTTAGGCTAAATAATAGAGTAGAGAAGAACAATAGAGCATTTATTTTTAAATAAATCTTGATATTTTTCTGCACTTTTGTACTTAATGGTTTTTTTTGTTACATTATCTAAGCATACTAAAGAAGTTGAATTTTGCAAGAGCTACATTCCTTGAATTTTTCGAACAATAATTTCAGGCAACTAGAACCTGAATTTATCCAGAACAAAAAATAATTCTATTTTCTAAAGCTAACTCCAACAAAAACTAGCCTCTTCCATTTCCACTCTAGAATTTTAATATCTATTTTCTTAAAAAATGATCAAACTAGATATGCCTAAAAACAAAAATTGCTATTGGCGGTGATTTATGCTGAATTATTGAATTAAAAATATCTCATTTGAACTCTTGGTCTAATCCGTTATGTAAGTTTGAAAGTTTGGGACAGAGGAGGGAATTCAGAGGGAGTTAGGCTCAAAACAAGTACGAACTTGAGCTAATCCAGCCCTTAAACATCTTTATTTACTAGAGTAGGGTTTTTTAATGTAGGTCACAACCTAAATTTATATCTTGCAGTGAAATTTTGGAATCTGAAAATTTTATGAAAGCCTTTCCCTTTCATATTCTTTAAGAATTTTGAATAAAAACATCTAAGAAAACTGAATTAATTTGAAAAACTGCATTAAGGATTGCTAGCTGTTTTTTTAAATTAAAATATCTGTTTTAGTTGGCATTAATTAAGACTTTGTTTTCATATTTATTTATCAATTTTAGAAATGCAGAAATTTTTTTTGATTACTGTGAGGTTCCGAAATCGTATAATGACCTAAATGGAGTCTTAACAGGAAAAATTTATGGAGTTATCCAAAAAATTCTGCAAAACTGAAATTTTGTTCTTTTAAACGTTTCTTCTTTATTAAATATCTTCTTTTATGTGTTTGGGTTAAAAAATGATATCACTTTTGTAAATAAATTATAAAATAAATCGAATTAAATTTCATTAAGAAAATACTGAAGAATATGCAGTGCGTCCTATAGGCTATTGCACATTGCCGTTTTGAACAAAATGACACCGAGTCTTGACGTAACCATCATGCGTCACATAGATTATTATTACTTCAACAATATATCATACTTTTATTTCGATTATTTCTTGAAATATTCTGGAAGATATTGAATATTTCAGAACATTACTTTCTACTTCTTATTGAGATATTACAAAGAGTGGCCTACGTAGTACTGACGCACTGGAATACGTAGGATCTCTTTTCAGCCAACCTGATGAAATTCAACTTCTTATATGTTGTCACTATAATTTACCAATGTTGAACCTTAGAATATCACCCTTTCATCCTTTTTCAGAATGGATACAAAGAGTTTTCTACGTAGCCATGACGTATTGAATGCCACAGAGATCTTTCTCCTGTCAACTTGATGCAACTCGGTTTATCACACACCTAGTCAGTGTTGGACTCGAGAATACCAAACTTCTTATCCTTTCTTATAATTGATAAAACAGATCAACTTAGTTTACGTAGCTTCAAACGATTTCCCATTCTTTACAAAATGAAGCAATGTTTTTTTTGAAGTCCTAAACAATGCTTTTCATATCTTAAATCAGTGTGATGGTTCTTCAACTTGGAACTTAGTTCTTTGATGCTTTTCATATCTGCGAAGGAATCTCTTATCTTTTTCTTCTTAAAGTTTCACTTTTGTAATGGGGAAGGAAGGAAGATAGGCATTTATCTGCACTGAACATTGTTTGTGGTTACCCCCTGCCAATACTTTTACTTTTCTACCTGTACTTGATGTAGGTGGAGAGTTTCAAAAATATTTGTAATATTATCTGAATGCTGTTCGCATCTGTGATAGTGACATCTACAATGTTTATAATAGCATAATATAATTGTAGAGATATATCAAAGTTGTTACCTTCACAGTAGATGACTTTATCTTTCGCTTTCACTTAAAAATACATCGAGTATTGCAAAGGTATTGATAATCATTTTAAAATAAAACACAGAATGACCTGGATATTGAATATTATCTCTTTATTTGTTCATTTAGTAAGAAATGATTACGTACACATTTTTCACCTGAGCAACGTTCAATGCGCAACGGGAGGGATGGAGGTGCCAGACTTCTACAACATTCAAAGAGGAAATCATGATGCAACTAACTTTATATGCCCCGGTTATTATACAAAATGTGTAATAGAAATTGTCTGGATACATTTAAAATGAATTTGATGTCATTTTAAATGTCGAACATTTTCTACGCAATTTATTATTTCTTTTGCTCATGAATTTTTCATATGAAACACTCTTTCAAAGAAAATACGGGATAAATCATCCTTTTACAATTGAACACCTATTTCTCTTTTAAAGGAATCAAATTTGAAAGTAATTTCTGCAATTTAGATCTTAATTTGCAATTCATTATTGCAAATATTATGAGAGTTGATAATCAATTTTTTTCACAGATCAGGAGGAATAACAATTAGGGGAACGAAATTAAATAATAAATATATTAACTAGTAATTCAGTTCTGAAAATATTAAAAGATACTATTTTCATCAAGAACACAGAAGTATACAAAATTTGAAAACTCTAACAAAGTAAGCGGTAAAGGAAAAACCGATTACGAAATTTCACCTGTAAAAACATGAAACAATTTAAGTTAAATTAAAATAGGCACAAAAATAATTCTTAAACATTCAATTTAAAGTTTCAGAATGAACGCAGTTATTAATGAATAAAATCGCTTGGATATATAAAATAGAACGCAGTAAATGAATTTGTCTCTAAAAACCTTTTTATTTTTAAAAAATAAGTTTAAATATTTATATAACTAAAATGTATTTCGTTATTTTATGCATATTTTCAAACAAGATTTTAATGGTTTCACCTATTGACATTTGGAACATTCGATCTTAAAGTAATTTAAGTAAATATTCTACGGGTATTTTCCATTTAAGATACTGAGATCTTACGGGGATGAGACTGTTAGTTGTAGTGTCAGAAGGACACTAAATGTCTAATATAATATTTATAGCACTTTATGATAATGTATTTGTAGAGAATTCAGTGGTTCATTACAAATTAATGGTTAGATGGCAATGCCAAAATAAATAAAGTCTTGCAATGGAAAGTCATATTTGTCCTTCAGTAACTCAAGACAACTCAGTAGTTCGTCAAAAATGAATGGTTAGGAAAGGCACTGGGATGTAATGGAGAGCCGTGTCTGTCGAATGAAATTTGTCAAATAATATTGCAAATCTAAATTTTTTTGTCATAAATATTTTCGAATAATTGCCTTTAGAAGCAACTAGCCGAGAACATCGATTGTGATTCATCTCAATTGAATCTCCTATGCATAACTTAAGGTTCAACAATAAATTATTTTTAAGCATCAAACTGCGATGAACGGTTATTTTCACAGTCTTACATATGTTCTATTTCTTTTGTCTTATGATGGAATGAAGTGCCATGACCATTAAATGAGTCAGGAGAATCTATATTCTAACCGCATGTTGTCTTTCGAGATTCTTATTCCTCATGTCATTTTAGCAGATTAGAAGCAGACCCTTTCTTTTTTTACGCATTGGAAGAAAATTTGTATTTGATGAAACGCGGATTGAATTTCGTTGTTTCAAAAAGTGCATAACTCAATTGGTATTGTTCAAAAGATCAGTTTTTGAATTTGAAAATGATTTTCGGACGCTATCATACAATCTACTTAAATTTTTAGTAAATTAAGGTATATGATAATAATAATTAAAAAAAACAATGCTTTGGAGTTCACATTCACACCTTTCAAAATGCAGTTGTGCTAAATCTGATAGTACGAGATCAATTGGTATGATTTGTAGAAGGACCATTCAATAAGTTTTACTTGAGTTTTTAAAAAGTAATACTTTATTTGCAAATAATAAAACTCGCATCGAAGTACACATTTCCACCCTTCAAAGTTTGTGTACAAAATTTGGTAGATTTAAGTAAAAGGTCTGCTCTGTCGAGACCCGAATATTATTTTCAAGAATTTTGAAAAAAAAATAATTTATTCTAAAGCATATAACAATTGATTAGTATAAACATGGTGCATACGTAAAATGTATTAAATTAATAAACAATTATAAAATAAACGATTCATTTATAAATAATGCGCAACTCAATCAGATATTTCGTCATCAAATGCGAATCAAAAGCCATTGATATTATTTCCTTTCCATATTTAATGAGATAGATGAACTCAATAAAATAATTTTTGAATTCAACTGTTTAAAGATGTGTGCATAATTGAAATAATTATTACACAAACATTTCATTCATATGTCAAATCATTTTGTTGAATCTTAGTGATCAAATCATTAGAAATTGGATTCCGATTTCTTTTTAAGGGCTATTGAAACATAATATTTGCAGCTCACGCATAGTCGCAGTTAAGATCGTCATATGTCAAATAATTTTGTTGAATCTTAGTGATCAAATCATTAGAAATTGGATTCCGATTTCTTTTTAAGGGCTATTGAAACATAATATTTGCAGCTCACGCATAGTCGCAGTTAAGATCGAAAGAGAAGGTACCTAAATACAATTTGATACAACATTCCTTGCAATTCCTTCGACCGTACCTTGTTATCTGAATAACAAGACCAACAAATAGAACATTTCTGCTAACTAATAAAATTCTATGTTAGTATTAACTGAGCACTTAAATCTTTTTTCCGAGCAAAAGTTCATGAATGCATTCTGATTTGAAAATAAGAAGTGGAATTATAAATAATAGAATTAAAAATTTATTTGGATTAGAATTTGTGTCATAATGTTTTCATTTAAATTCTGGATATTATTTGATGCCTAAAATATGAGATTAAAAATTGAAAAAAAATATCAAAAGAATCAGATTTAAAAAAATATGTTAAGAATAATCATTAAAATTATAAACAGAGTTCAGGGACAACTTTTCTTTATCCATTTCCTTTCCTTCCTTCAGTTTTAAATTTAACTACAATACTGAGTTTTCTAATTTTAATTTTAGTTACGAAACTGAAATACTTTTCTGCGATACTTTGAAACAAACATATTAATGATATGTATAAATATTTATATAATGCAAAGGAAGAAAAACAAAGTAAATAAAAATTCTTGCTACTTTAAAATCAAAGGGAAAAAATAAGCACAATCACGTGTATAATGTATTTCATATCTGAATTTCTTCTGCAATTTGTATCGAATGCCATTTTTTCTTTTCACTTTCATTTCTTTTCCTATTGATTGCGTAATTGATTTTTGAATTGATTACAGAGTTTACCATCGTACTCACATATACTCACATTAATTGACGGACGTTTTATTCAATTTTTACGATTTAGAAATGCTTCACTGCAGATTATATTTGATGATACTGTTTTTTTTTTAAATGCAGGGCATTTGTTCTAATCATGGCCTGGTAGCTGATTCCTAAACTGCTAGAAATAGGTATATGCTTCTAGTTGGAAAAATAATATAAAGAATCAAATTTTTTATTTTTGTTTCAATTTTTTATACATTTACTCCCGTTCCTATTAATCGTATTAAGTTAAATAGCATTAATATTTAAAACAAAACATTCGGCGCTTTTAGACAATAACTGGCCTCAAATTTTCAATCTCACTATTTAGAGGATTTTCGACTGTTTTACTCAGAGGGAGGCCCGTGAATCATCTTAAGACATTGACTAGCTTAAATGAATGAAATAATCTTCATAGCTCGGTCAGGTTTGGTTCCAGAAAAGTGTATTTTTTGTTTAATGTTAATTATTAATGGATTTAAGAATATTTTACTGAATAGGATGATTGGTGACTGAATAAAGATTTGGAGATTGTAATTTGTCTAGAATCACATTTATTGACTCAAATAGCATACAAACAATCCTTTACAACATTTAGAGCATTTTTACAATTGGAAATTGGCATTCTGGCCGTGGTTACATTGGACATCTAGTATATTAATTCCATAATTTTATTTAATATCCAATAACTAACGTCGGAATTGCGAAAATGCGATTTTGTTATACATGTAGAATGTATTTTAATTCCACTGATCGATGTTTCTGAATTCAGATAACTGCAGGTTTAACAACAGCATATTTTGTTGGTGTTGATTTGAAATCACGTTCTGTCTCCTCAGGAAACAACCACAATGATTACATGGAAGAGATTCTTTTAGCATGTATCGGCTATGCAAAAATGAGTTCAGTCTGGCGCATTAATACACTGTGTCTTTAAAGAATGAAATAAAATTAGGATTGTTATACAGGAGTAAAGGGTCCTAAATGAGTTCTATAGTTCTAAAATGAGCTTTTCAATTTTTTAAAATTAGAACTTAATTAAAAAGCATTATTTAAAATTAAAGCATTATTAAAAAACTTTTATTTAAAACTATAACATTATTGGATCTTACAAAATTTCACACATTTTACAAGTTTTTTTAATTTTAAATATTATTTTACTACTTTTTTAATTTAAAATCTTACTGTCATGAAATAAAAGATAACTGCCATTCATTACTCTCCTTATTGATACACTTATTATTATTTAGAATACTACATTTATTAATATTTTGAATTTAATAACTACAAGGAAAAGAATGAATAGGTTTTAGAAATTCCATTTTACCCTCTTCTAAACCAAAACATTTCTTATTATTTGGAAATTTTAATTTTTGATATGATTGAGTTAATGCATATATAATAATTTCATTCTGAAACAAAGAAGTTTTAGTCAAATTGTTTGAAAAATGATTATGAAACCTACTTTACACGATTCACATATAGTACATTTTGTTTTTAGAAAGCACCTGCATAAACTCTTTTTTTTATATATTTACAAAAATGCAATTTTCCCGGCAAATATTTCAATAATAAAGTTTTTCATATGGAAATAAAAAAAGTCTTAAAGTTTAATAAAGTCTGCAGAATCCAAATCTTTCTTGATTAAATTTTTCCAAACAGAAACGAAATATTAATTTACTTGGCCAATTTCGAAAAACAGCAGAAAACTTGTAATTATTTTAAGAATTTTAAATCCCCCTTTTCTATTGCATTAATCTTAACCACAACATAATACGAATCAAGTCCTTTTTTCTACTGCTGTTGAGCTGGAAAAAAATCAAATCTCCTAAAATTGCATCTTCTTTTGCAAGCTAACCATTTAGTTCAAATATAACGATGCATAGACACACACACAAAATCTTATTTGCAGTCTGGTAAAATAAAGATTGCGAAATCAAAGAATGGGGGGAAAAAAAGGAAGAAATGTTTTCATATAAACTCATGACAACATGTAAATGAATTAGCTGAAACCTTTCCCAGAGATTATTTCACGTTCGAACTTCGATTTTAAAGAATAACCGTCGTGTAAGTGGGTTGGTTGAAGGGAGTTCCGGCGAGGCGCAAAAACTTGGAGAGGGAGGCGTCAGGCCAGGCACCATCTCCGTCATTCGACCGAGCTTAGAATCAGAAGGTCCATCCCAAAATAGCCCCAGTGTTGCCTTAAAACTGGACATTAATTCAACTAAATTAAACTAGAATGTTCCAGCTTCCATTTTATCGCATACACAAAAATATGGTACATTTTATGTAAAGATGAATATACAGTTCAGAGAATCGGAAATGCATTTGAACCTATTCTTCCTTTTGGCGATTGGGTTCACAACTTGGTACAATTTTTTACGTCAAGGTCAAATACACAATTTCACTTATCTAAATATTACATTTTCATGAAATTGCTTTCTTTTATTTGCAATACACAAACTTTTTAATGGATTTTGCTTAAAATTTGACGCAGTTCTACGATTCAGGTGGTAAAATTTTATGCTAAATTGAATTTTGATTTATGATGTTCATTTATCATGAATTCTCACAGACGCACAAACGGACAAATTTCCTGCAACAGATTTCCTCCAAAATTTTGATGCAAAGATCTCGTACCGAATATCATCCATCGAGCTTAAATTAGTACTTTCATAGAAAAACAGATCAACAAACAAAATTTAAAAAAATGCTTTTCCAAGAGGTTGGAAATGTAGAGATAGATCAGAATCACAAGGTGACATTTTGACTGTGAAATACTTTCTTTTTGTATGATTTGCACAAGAGAAAATAATAAAATTAAAATTAAATTATTACAATATTTTAAACAATCTTTTCAACTAAAAATATTTTAATTTATATTCATATTAGCCCCTTCTGGGTAGAAGCACCTTGAGTGGGTGTATGAGAAGTTACAGGTAAAATACGAGAATCTCACTTCTCCTGGATGTATCATATAAGTATGGAGTTGAATGACCTCTACTCCAATGACGGAACGTACCACCATCATTTTAAAATAAAATAACCAGCATTAATATTGAAAGAAGTGATTTTTTTTTCTTTATTAATGTGTAAATGTTCCTAATATACAGAAATAATTTTAAATCCTAATGAAAACCATGAAAAAAAGGACAAAATTACTTACAGAATACAATATTACAAAATAGCATTTTACTATTAAAACTGTATTAATTTTAAAACATATTCGGGGAAAGATCTGGCAACAGAAAGTTTTTGCGAAACTCAGAAATTAATTTTTATTTGAAAAAAAAAAAAGTGACCAATTCCCCCTTTACACTTGTATTCAAATGGCAGCTTGTTAGGTAAAACGTTTCTGTTGTAAGAACCCTGTTGTGGGTCGAAAAACATCCGTATTAAATTATTTCCACTCATGAAATAAAAGAAATGGAACGTGACTTATAAGATCAATGTCGCTATTGCGTTGTAACCGTGTAACCTAATCTATACTGAAATGATTCGCAATGACGCCTTTTGGCATAATTTCAATTGTCGCTTTTTTAATTAATTTTGAATAATTTGATTATTAGTCGATAAAAATATTGCAGATAAACATAATTTTGGCTGAATATGGGCAAGTTTTAACAAAGAAATGAACAATTTTTTAATTAATTTTTATGACAAGTAAAATTTCAAATAAAAAATAAATATTTTCAGTTATTATTCTTTTATTTCATACCCTTATTTATAAAATTTTTTTCAACTGCGGATAAATTATAAATAATTATGAAATTATAAGATTAAAATAAATACAAATGTATGGAGATCATTTTTGCATTTATTCATTAAATTAATTAATCACATAATAATTTTTAAAAATAATCTTTATCAATAATTATACTTCATTATTTATATTCTAACTTGCAGATACACCTAACTTTGCTAAGGATTATAATTTTTTTATGTACTATACTTTTAAAGTAAAAATTACTTTTATGGATTACTTTAATTTTATAATATACAATGCCCCTTTCCTCGCATATGTATTGAAATAAAAGATAAATTTTTAATAATGGTAGCAGAGCATTCAAAGCCCTGCAAATGAGTTTCTATAAATTTTCTCATTTCAGAATTTCCTGCGTTAAATTTTCTGAAGAATTAATAAAAATTACTCACAAATGAAACTGGCATTGTTGAAAAGATACAATTTTTAATTGTAAGGCGGTGTAAATTTTTTTTGGAATAATTTCTTCCTGAGTTTTTGAGGAAAAAAAAGGGAAGATATTAATTAATTTCTCATAGCCTGAAACAGCCGCTGCCATCGAACATCTGCTTCATTTATTCGCAAAAGACTTTACTTTTCTTGTTTTTGTACGGCTTATACCTGCTTTTTTCAGAGCATTAGGAAAACAGTACCTTGAAACAAATAAAAACCTGGTAAAAAATACGAGTAGTTAAAACAAAAAGAGATAAAATACATAGTGGCAGAATAGTTAAAAGTTAACTTTAATTTTCATGCATTTAACTTTTTTTAAAAATATTAATAACTTTTAAAAGAAATATCGTGCAGAAATGAAACTGATAAAATTGAAATAGTCAAGTTTTGAATATTAAAATGGGTTAAAAATATTTCTTCTGGAATAATTTCCCTTAATGTTACTATTTTCTATTTAAATGAACATTTAATTAATTTCTGAGCTTTGAAAAACTGAACAGTATTCATTCCCTGGTGTTAAATAAGAAGTGTGCAAAATTTGGTTGAATTCGACCCATTTGTTTGGGAAGAGAAGTAGAACAGACATATATAGATACATATACACTTTTATTTAGATTAATATTCGCAGTAAAAAAGATTTCAAATCTTGTTTCGACCATCCCTAAAACAATGTTAGATTACTGAAAATAGCTTCCTTCCTTCACAACAAGACCATAAGTTCCATCAAGGAAGTGTCCGGAGCTCTTATCCTAATGGTCCTTCGGATGAGAAAAAAATATATAAATTACATTTTTATTTGAGATTTTATTTTAAAAAATTGAAAAATTAAACTTGACTAACGATATTTATATTTATACTTTTCAATCCAAGATATTAATTATTTAATTACAACTAAAGCTTATTTTTAATTCAATAAAAAATGATACTTATGAATACAACTATGACGAATCAGGTTACATTACTATTACCAGTTGTCATCACTATACAAACCTATTTAGAAGTAAGAATTCTGGGAAAAGCAAGGAAATTTCAGAGAATACGAAGGAAAATGTCGTACTCACTAGAATATTTCAAGGTAAGTATTCGATTCAAAATTTTATGAGAACAAATGAAAGGGACTCACGGCAATGAAACTGATTTTACGCATAAGTTTCCAGAAGATAAATAATCACAATTTCATCTTTAGTAAAGGCGTCATTTATTGAAAAAAAAATAATAGTATCTAAGGATTAGCAGAATTACTAATAATAAATAATAGTTTTCATAATTGCTGATAATAAATATGAGTCACTTACATCGTTGTTTTCCTGCCTTGTGCAAAGCATCATCATGTTCTTGTAACTGTAGCTAATGCTGAATGCTCATTCTCATGAGTGAAATGAGAAAAAAAATATTTGTGAAGCAGTATGGGATAGGAAAGGTTCATCCATTTAGATCTGCTTTCAAATGAGAATAACCTGATCCAAAAAATGAACGTTGGCAAAATAATTAATGAGTTCAGAAAAAGGAGATTTTTATTATGAAAGTGGAAAAAATAAAGTACACCGAATAATTTGCGAATAAACATTTTATTTTCATTATATTGCATATGCTTCATGTTATGTATCGCAAGGCGTCTAATAGCTTCGGAGATGATATTGCTTATTTTTGTCAAAGGTAACTTATAATAGCTCCCATCAATGAGACATTAACCAATCATTTTTCATTTGTTTCAAATATAAGAAACCACTTGAATTATTAAGCAAATACAACTAAGGAAACCAACTGGTTAAAGTTGGAAGCAAAAAAAGCAGACGTCATAATCCCCGTTGCCATCAAGTTCCTGGTTATGGCCTAACTATGTGTCATTGCGTGTGCTCAACAATAAAAATCGGAACCTTCTGGAAGTTTTCAGACAACAAAAAGAAGTGTTGCATTTCTTGAATGATGAAATTGTAAAAGGAATGCTATTAGATTGTTGATGGATTTCAGTATCGTGTGTAAAATGAATTATTAATTATACTTAGATTATTGTATGTACTGCATTTTCGCAAGGCCACCCGTGTAAGATAAATAGGATTTCGAACGATATTATTTAACTGATCAATCGATGGAACTATATGTGGAGTAATCTGATTGTTTCTTCAATATCTGCTAGATATTGGATGGACGTAATTCAAAATCTGAAAATTTGGGATTATTCGGGAAATATGTTTTCTTGATAATATACAACAAATAAAGGTCAACACGTTCCAGAACTTAATAATATTCAAAGGGATTAACATCTTGAAAAGTCGTTGTTTACTAAAACAGATTTATCCCATTTTGTGTATAGTAGAAACTGAAGACGATAGTTCTCCAAAAATTAATTATTTTGAAGTTGAATCAAATTAATAGTTAAATTTTTTTTCTGTTCATTCGTTCCAGAAAAGAGGAAATTCAAGAGCTTTGATATGTCAGAGACAATATCTCTATTTGGTACAAACAGATAGAAATCGCCTGGCCATTTCATTTGAAGCTGAGTAATGAAAGTTGCGAACTTTTTATTATTCCTTCAGATGGGTTGATTTTAGATCATAGATTTGAATTTGGTGTACTAATAAATACTAGATATTGAATACAAAGTTAGGCACGGAATTTTTAACACTATTGAATGATGAAAGACCTACCAAATTCTAATTATACATTTTAAATTATAAGATGTATTTTAACTTGTAGGATATAATTTTTTTAAAACGTTTGTGTATGACAGTAATATCTTGTTATATCTTAGTTTAAATTTTAAGAAAGTGCTTTGTATAAGTTTTTCAGGAAATTAGAGACTTCATTTGAATATTTTTTTAAAACCGCGTTTGATATTAAACCATTAATCAAATAATCAAATTTTAAGAAATGAAAATGAAATTTGTAACTGAATGATGCCTTCAATTATAAAACAGCTTAATGCATTCATTTTCATAAGAATATTTATATTTTTAATTCGTATTTTAATACTGAATAGTCTTTTCTTCAGTTTGAATATTTTAAAAAAATAATAGACAACTTTTATAACCTAATCTAAGATCTATACACACTAAGTTTCTATTCTATAGAATAATAGTCCTGTGGCAGCTAAAAGTTAATAGTTTTTTTACTATTTTTTTAAAAAATGTTAAATGAATAATAAATGTTAAAAATACCCCCAAATTTGAAAACTGGCCTCTAAGGCCAAAGAATCATAAGTTTCATAAAGACTCAATTTTAAATATAAAATTGGAATGAAACAGTCATTAACATATTCAACTTTTATTATTACTGTTTTTTTTCTGCTTGAATCTAAATAATATAAAACTTAGTGCCATAAAATTAATATGTGCATTAATAAGACTCTGAATAGAAAATCATTTTTGTCTTAAAAACTTTCAACTAATTTTTTTTGTCAATTTGGTGTGTTGTTAAATCTTTGCAAAAAATTACTATGTGGTAATTTTCTCACTGTTACATAATGACATTTATATCAATTCATGTTAAGTCAGAGTCAAGTGAAAAATTAAAGGAGTTCCATACTTTATTTAATATGTTACCATCGGTTACAATGTAAAATACATTATTCAATGTGTCTGTGATCTAATGTCTGTTGCTGTATTTACATTTGACGTAAAATTTTTGAGTTAAAAAAAGAAAGTAAGAAGACAATCTTTTATTAATCTTTTGAATATTTAATGCAAAAGAAAAAGATGATTGTTGTTAAAAAATTGTTTGTGAAAAGTTTACTGAAAATTTTTGAATCATTAAAAGTAAAAGCTGGAAAAATTTGAAGGAAAACGTTTGAGTCAGTTTTTTCATCATATTCTGCATAGCCTTCGTTAAGATTCCTTCAAAGCATTAATGTTTGAATTTATTAACTAATCTGTAAAAATTTTAGTATATATATATATTATTAAAAATATATAAATTATTTAAAAGAAATTAACTAAACCTATTATAAATTCTAAAATCGACATTATAATTTAGATAACAATTATACAATCGTGTAAAAGAAAACGATATTAGATAAATTAGATAAAGTATCAGAATTTATAAAAAAAAGTTTTTTAAACTTAATTAAAATTATAAATAGAGAGATTTTAAAGCCACAATAATCAGTTAGAATCATCTTGGCCAAATGTTTTAGAGAAACAAAAAAATGAGAAAAAAGAAAAATATTATATAAAAATCTACAACTTGGGTCAAAACAAAACTTTGCGATACTCAGTTTTATTATTATTAATTCCGCTAACTATAAGGAATTCAAATGTAATGTATTCTCATGAATTTAGATTAAACAAAATATCTTTAAAAATGAAATTATATTCAAAATTATTGATAAAGATATTTTTTTTTCAATAGAAAAAAATCAAATTTATTGAAATGAATTCCATGTCATTGTATGTTTAAATAGTGCAGATGAAACCTTCCTGATATGGAGAATTAATTCTAACATAGAAAGAAAGTTCATTTTGAAGCTAATGAAACTAATTTTAAACATAAACATATTGATCAATATGTGAAATAATTCTGTTAATTCGATATTTATAACATAGTTAGACAGGAAATGAGCAATTAAATATTTTTGAATTTAAAAACTTTTATTAAGAGAAATGAATTATTTCTCCCCAAAAATATTGATATCTGCTGTGCTTTCCTACTACTCACTTGTTTTAATCATATTTCTTTTATGTAAGTGAGCACTACAGAGTCGTCTGTTTAAACAATATAGGCGTAAAGTTCCATAACATAAAGGTTTAGATTTAAACCCGAAAGGACGCATTCCCTAAAAGGCAGGTGAAACCTATTTGAAATATAAACAAATTGACATAAGCACGAACATTCCTGCAAATTCAAAATTCTTCTTTTTCAAGTTGTATGAAGAGCGAACCTTCAAATGCTGTCGATTTATGAAGGTGAGCAGATGCAGCCATTTACACACAAAATGCGACTTAAGAGTTTTCGTTTCTCTCCCTTTTAGCGTGTAATTTATGTTACCACTCAGTATACTGAGTAAATAAAACGTGCTCTGTTTCATCGGAAGTTAGATTTCGCAAATCAGTCGCGATACCTTGAGTTGCTAAATGTGTGTGACGCGATGTAAAAGAGTAAAAAGCACATTCGACGATATTTGACAGTGAACCGCAAATTCATGGCAAAGAACAAAAATCCCACACTAAAACTGCAAATAAATAAGAATCTTCCCGCTTCTCCGCCGTTATCATAGCTTTCCTCTGATTGGTGTAAGGATCTGTGACGTCATCTTACTACTGGACGTGATGTTACATCGGTGTTTTATTTTTTCACGTGTTGGTTCAACAAAGTGTATTTTCTCTGTGGTTTTCATTTAATTGCGGGCATAATTCAAGGTAGCAAGCTTATATATTGTTCCGTTCTCCACTAGTCTCAGGATCATTCTTGTTTGTTTTCTCCTCGCCAGATTCGCATGGCTGTCATCGGATGCGGAGCGCTTCTTAGAAATCAACTTTAAGGAAATCTTTGACAGTGACTTTGTGAAAGTTCAGAATTTTCGTCGCTCGATATTTTATCGGGCGAATTGTTAGTTTTGAAGTGAATTATTTTTACAACAGTTTTTTTGAAAGAAATATAAACTGTGTTATTTTGAAATCTACGGTTTTGAAGATGTTAGCGAAAGTGTGTCTCGTCGGTCCTAAAGGTAAGTGTCACTTTAGATTTCTCATTGCATATCTTCCCTATTTCTTGCCGTAAGATTTTTTTTTCGACTTATGGATAAAGTGCTTTGTTATTTGGCATAAAGCATATTTGTGTGCATTTGAATTAATATTCAAATTTCTTCCATTTTTGTTATGCTGTGCGTTAAAATGCATTTATCTATCTTATCATATAAAAATCAGAAATAATTTTATTCAATTATGAGCTCGAATGAATATTTTGTTTATATAAAAGTTTATTTTTATAATTTCTAAAGATTAAAAGATTCCGTTTCTAAACTACAAAAAACTGAAAAATAGTTGTTTCTTGAATTTTTTCTTCTTTTTAAAAACGAAAGAAAAAAAAATAAACATGGTTATTTGGCAAAAACACTTCGTTACCATCCATTTAATATAGTATAAAATTGTTTCAACCTTATAAAATAACTGAAAGTAAAAAACAAAGCTAGAATAGTTTAAAGCGTGACTTAGTCATGCGAGAAATTTTGACATTCACTTACCTTGAAAATCTCTGGAGATCGGATTATTGCATTAATTCTTTTGACACAGAATTGGGAAATATAGTAAACTAGAGCTGAAAAACTTAATTTTATGATGTTTTAATCCTTAACACATTTTAATTGATTATTGTGGTAATTCTTCTTATCTGTAATTTTTATTCCCTTTATTCCTTTTTGAAGCAGAAAGATATAAAAATATTTTGCCAACTTCTTTTTTTCCCAGATAAAAACTTTCATGATTTTGTTTCTATATCGAATGACAATGCAAATGATTTTTTTTTATTTTGAATAAATACGTTTTTTGCTCTTTTTGTTTTAAATTATTTTCGCTTTTTAAATGACAGTTTTGTTTAAATTACCAACCTTAATATCGAGTAAAATATATAATGCAATCAAAGGAGTTGAATTTTTTTCGTGAAATATAAATTTTTTCGGCCATTATATTTTCATGTCGAACTATGAATATTTCAGAAATATTTTATATTAAGTTATGAAAATCATGTTTTATTTAAATGAACTACAATATGACATATTGTTATGAATTGAAAATAATGTTGAAGGAATAATAGTTTGTAGAAATGGGAACTATATTTTCAAAACTATTAGTAATTCCGTCTTTTCCAGCCATTTTTCATCTTTAAATCTTGTCATTAAAATAAAAGTTGTATTGCTGCCTGTGAATGGATTTGATACTAAAATTTAGCTAGAAAAAATGGATTAAGATTGTAAATCAGATAAGGCCCCTTTCAGAATTTAGACAATGCGTGACTAATATGTGAAATGAAAATCTAAAAACTGAAACATTTTCTTTTACGTTTAAATGGAACGATTATTGAATCCTACGTAAGTAAAATAAGGACAAAATTTAGTTTTCCACTGTGCCATTCTATTCTTTAGTGGGAAAATTTCATTCCTAAATCATAAAAGTATTGCGCTTTCTAGAAAATAGTATTAAATATAGCAGAGAAGTCTTTCTAAATGTTGCAAATGAATAGATGCTAGACAGAAAAATCTTACCAGTGAGTATCTTAAATAATTCAGTTTATTTATCTATAAATTTTCCATGCATAGTGGGATTCTAAAGCTTGATTTTGGATTATTTCTAGCTTCATTTTAAACATTTCTCCATACTCTAAAATGCATATAAAACAACGCCTTATCAAAAATTGATTAATACACATGGATAAAATTTACGAATAGTTAGAATGAAGAAAAAAAACGCCGCAGGAGGGACAATTGAAATGGAAATGCCATTGATGAGTTTAACCTTGAACTGCGTTCCGTTTTTGAATTAGCAAGTAATGGTCAGAATTTTAAGGCATTGGAATGTTATCAAACTGAAGCAGAGGTATTTTTGATTCTGATAATTTATTGTTGAATATATTTATTGACTGGATATGTTATTGCCGGCACGCATTTACTAATCTAATCTTGATGAGCTCATTTTTTTTCTTAAGACTCTAAGTGGCAGGAGTTTAATTTGAAAAGTAACAGTAAATATTCCATTTATTATTTGATGCATGTCATTAGACAGTAATGTTTCAAACGACTGACCTCATATTAAAAATGAATTGAAGGATGAGTATTATTTTGAAGGTAGATAAGATAAGACAGCATTTTATAGAAAATTAAAATTAGGGTATTCAACTTTAAAATGACCAGCAAAAGATAGAAGATAAAAAGAGTTAAAGATATAAATTATTTTCATTTCCTTGTAAAGAAATGTACGACTTGGCATGTAGAGATATATTTATTAAAAATCAAGCATTTCAGTTATTACCATTATTATATTCATTTCTAGGTCAATGTAAAATAGATTTATGCAAACTATTTATTGTTTATTTCTAAATATTTTGTTGTCTACGAAGAGGAATGTAAATATGGTATTGTACCGTATGATTGTACACTAAATAGGGCATTTGTTGACATCATTTTCTTCAAAAGGATGTATTTTCTATCGAAATCAGTAGAAATATTAAGAACTATTGAAGATTGTTTGAAAGTGGGATCTTTAATATATACCCGCAATGACGACAAAGTAGTAAAGTCGTTTAGATTGATTCTCACTTTCGCTGAAAATACATGTTATATGCAAAGGTTCGCCATATTGAATTTCAGAGTTGCCGATCGCCTCTTGCTGATGTACAGTAGACGTTTGGAAAATATGAAGCTCAGATGCAGCCATTTTTGACCTTGGGTCGAAGATACAAGAATCATCCCTGTTTGCTTGAGTACAATTTCAAAACCGAATATTAATTTAATTCTACTAACATATTTCTCCAAACATAATTAGAAAAATGCTGCATATACCGGTTATCGTGCATAAAATGCATCTAATTTTATCCGAATCGATTCGCTTTGATGAAATAAAAAAGAAAGAACCTAACGTTATTAATGTTTTTGATAGTTTACTTTTGAACAACTTTGCATTTCAAATACACATTTACGTGCTTCGGGGTATTATCATTAAAAGCAGGTGTTTTATCCCAACTCGAGAGTACTTTTCAGCACCATAAAAGAACAATCTCTTTCTCAATATCGCCTGCTCTTCTTCGTGTAAAATGACTTCGCAATGCGCATTTTTCTTTTACTTTAAATTATACTTTGTCTAATTATTTTTGTTCGTACACATACGAAAATTCTAAAAATTATTTTTTACACCAAAAAAGATTAAAATTTGTTTCATAAATATTCCTGTGCCATACGCAAACCACTATCATTATAGCCACTATTAAGACCACTATCAGCCACTTTTAAACATGGTTCTTTCATCTGAATAATTAGATGAAAATAAAATTCTTAAGATATAAGAATTAAATAAAATTCTTAATTAATAATAATTTCTATATTGCCAAAAATGTAAAGTTATTCGCCAACTATGAAACTCAAGAAATGAAAGCATTTCAAAACATTTTTCTTGAAATATGTATTAAAAGTGTTTCACGATGTAAATTTGATAACATTCGCCTATTAGCTTCATTTCATCATTTTAATCGTCTGACTTGAGTACTATTCATTTGCTAAGAATTCTTGATAACCAAGTTCTTTTCGATAATGAATGAATTGAGCATACATGGACCGATCAGCCACTCTCTATTTATAATTTGTAGTCCCTTGTTAGGACAACTAGAGTGTTTTGATGGATCAAATTAGATAAACTCGTCATCGCTCCCCTATCTCGTTTAAGATTTCTGAACCATTTACCTTCAACGTAGGTTCAAATAATGATTTGCGTAAATTCGAAAGAATAATCTTAATTACCTAAGATGAAACTCAGATGAAGTCATTGAAGAATTTTCAGTGCTAAGAATGACATAACTAAGAAAGAATTTGAAAGTGATAGAGATTATTAAGAACATTTTATTCTTAGATACTTTATTTGGTTTTGAAGAATGTTATTTAAAAAAGTTCTTGGAATTTCTATTGGTTTTTAGAAAAATTAGTTTAAGAGGTTTGAAGTTAAAAAAAATCTTTTTATGCAAGATAATTGCGTTATTATTCTTGAAAATGAAAAGTAGAAGCACTAATACATTTAGTTAAATATCCATTCCTTTTTTTTAAATCTGAAAATGAAAGAAGGATATTCAATGTGTGCATTTTTTTTGTAAAAGAATGGATTATATTTAAAAAATGTAGTTTCATAAAGAATTTTGTCAATCTGATTTCTTCTGAATAAAAAGTCCGGTTCCTAAATATTTAAAAAAAATCGATTTAAGATAGAAGTAAACGAAATTTGCTTTTTACTATTGTGACGCACTATACCCTAGCATCTTTTTGTTTGCTTTCAATATAATTACCTAGAAATGTTAAATTTTTGTTATGTAGATAAAGAACGCTTCTTTTATCTTATTACTGTGGGATTTTCATCACATCAGTTTTCCTTTACGTCTTGGTTTCATTCAATCACAATTCATCGTCATTTTTTTTTTCTATAACAAAATCATGCTTCAACGGCGTGACTCAAAAATATTGTTACTTTTTTTTTTAAATCTTTTTCATAAAAGAAATCTGTCAGAGCACAAAGGCATATACAATACTTTCTTTGTAGGTGTTTTGATGCCTCTCCAGGATAGAAAGTGAAATTTTTTCAATCATGTTTTGATCTTAAGACCTATAATTATCATGTGAATTGAACTAAAATGACTGAATTTTCTCATTTTCATATTAGTTGATCTAGACCTATAGGAGCAATCCGGCGCGGTGGCCCTGCAAGTTCATTACATAAACTGATAAAATTATAAAAGAAATATAAACGATGAAATAGTCAATTGAATAAAATAAAAGAAAACTAAAATACAAACAAAAAAGCCCAGTTACATATTTTGCTTATGCTTTCACAATATTCCTTTCAGCGATTTTCATTTGTCACAAAGATATTCTGTATAGCCAAAATGTAACGTGAATTATAATCCTTCAGAAGTTAGCTTTTATCTGAATTAAACGTTTTAAACCATTTTATAAATATGAGTTATTTACTCATAAATTTACTGACAGTTAAAAAATGAGATGATCTGTGACATTTAATTTAAATTCGGAACAGGCACGAGGCACCTTGATGTAAACCAAAGCCGAGAGCATATATTTTATGGAGGATATTAGCAGTAAAATGAAAATGTTGAAATTGGATCAAATTTCGATTTTCTATGGGAACTCTCCTACTTTAAGTATTTAAAAGGATAATAAATTAGTTTAAATCACCCAATTTTCATTTGTACACCGTGTCTTTCTTTCTTTGTATATTTTTTTCCAATTTTGAATGAATAACGAATCTAAAAAGCGATATCGCGAATAAAGCGTAATTAAGCCAATACACTTTTACACTACATCTTTCATGCTCTAAATACCTAAACAGCTTTGAATACAAATTAACCTATATGGAAATGAAATTCGAAGCAGTAACAATCAACTGAGGTTCCAAGGATGAAGCATAGTCAATGTGATCAATTAAAAAGAAAACACACATTATTCTCGATACTGGAACAGAAACCACCCACCAATATAAAATTTTACTAAAAATAGATAAATTTTTAAACGCTAAAAGATTTTTAGATAGAAATTTGTCACAAGCAATTAAGATATTGTGGTAAATCATGTAAAATATTCATTTCATGACGATAATAACAAGCATTATTAAAAAAGAGCGAAATAATCATAATATAGAGTTTTCTTTGAAAATAAGATTTTTATGATTTGCATTTGATATCCTTTAAAAATATCTCTATGCATTTTCTTACGTTTTTTTTTATAAATCAAAAACCATGAAGCAACAGTTTCTTCAATGAGTGCTTCAGAATTTTGTTTGTCAAAACAAGGTCGTAAATTAATCCAAGTCATCTAGTTTTAAGATGAAACATCATCCTTTTACATCAAAATTTTTTTCGTTCACTTTTTTTTCTTACTTAGAACAAATAACATCCATTTGTGATAATCGATACTTGGGGCTCATTTCAGGTTGATACCATTATTTTTTTATTTTATTGGCTTCAGTTCTGTTTTCCAACCTTGCACCTGTAAGAATGATTTCTGTCTCGTCTGAATGGGCAGTTTTCTTTTTCCAATGTCATGTTTTCTTTTACTGTCAAGATCGAGGATTTTTATTCCCAATGTCAAACAATGTCATTATGACTGCATCTTAGCTCTAACAATGCTCAACAACTTAGGGCGATCTGAGACTCAACTAAACAATGTGTGAATATATATGATCTAATGCTTTCTTCAAGGTGAATTTTATGATGAGTTTAGATCGGCGTCTAGCAAATTTTATTTTGAAGGCCTTTTGGCTGTTTCACGTGAATACCTCACGATTTTACGTTGTCATACTCATTCATGATTATTCTTATGAGAGTCAAGACGCAGTTGTCATGCGTTGTTTGTGTTTCGATTGGAGCAAACAAACCGAAATAGAAAACAAAACATGTTTCACCTTGTTGAAATCGATCAAAACTGACTGAAATTGTCAATATTCATGTCTGTAACTCAGATGTATGGCAGAGTAGACTTCAAAAATTTGAGTTATAACTGAAGGATGCAGAAAAATACGAGAACCACATTTCTTAAATAAAAAGGTGTCTATTTCATATCATTGAATGTATTTTCTGTTTCTGCGAGATAATTTTTTCAAAATTTCATTTAAAACATTATTTAACTCATTTTTCACAGAAACAGAAACTTCAGATTTTTATAAACATATTTAAAGTTATTTAAATTTTGATTCACTTTTGCAAGCAGGAAAAATTATGTTTGAGGCTTTTAAAAAAGTAACAAACAGCGATAGCACAAGCACTAAATCTGTACTAAATTTGCATTGCCTTATGCTGCTAATATTCAGAATCGCTATTTGCAGATGTTATTGACTATTCTCTATTTGTCTGCTGTCTTCGGTTGATTACTAGTAGTTGATGATATTGATTATTTTCGTCACCGTTGTCTTATTTATATGATTATTTGCTGAAAAAAAACAGACTAAAGTTGCATTTATCAGTAATTGATGCTACAAATAATTTATAATGTCATGTTTATACTTAAGTAGTTCAGGAATTAAGTTTATGGTTTTACAATTGTTACTTAATCTGACATTTACCGGACTGGAATCTCAGACTCACCAAATGTATGTCTTTCATTTTATGTTTCGCAGATACAGTGATTTGTGAGCTTCTGTTTTATTTTTCTGGTATTTTGTATAATTATAAAGGCTGGATAAGTGTTGCAATTTATACTGAAATGATTGTAATAGCAACTGGCGCATTCAAAGCTTTCTATGATAAAGGCTGCCCGTTTCAAAAGCGTAGAAAATCTTTTAATAGCCTTAGCTTCATGATCAGTTCGCTCATGAAACGGTAATTACTCTTAAATACTTGGCTCAAAAAGTTTCAATAATTCCTGCTATTAAAACTTAATACGTTAATGAAAAATTGATGAAAAAATGAAATATTTATTATCAAAACATTGTGTAGAAGGATTTCCAAATACTAGGGAAATATTAATTGAATAGGATCTATATCAAGATTTTCCATTATTCAAACATAAAACGACTGAAATTTGAGTAGAGATTTAAGAATAATACAAAAAAGTTTTCTTTGAATATTTCAGAGAAATAACAACATCGGCGCTATTCTGAACCCTTCATTTAATGGCAATGCACACACACACACACACACACACACACACACACACACACACACACACACACACACACACACACACACACACACACACACACACACACACACACACACACACACACACACACACACATATATATATAATGAACAATTGTTTTTAGGTTTTAAATAGATTATAAATATATATTAGCACATTGATGGAGAGAGCAAAAAGACTTCTTCTCCAGTTGCATGTGCTACAAACGTGCTCATGCAGTCGATCGCCTTCAAAGCTCTCGTTTGTTTTCAAGTACAGTATTATAGAAGCGGTAGTATTATGTAATGCTTTCCATTTGGATTTTGTTTATACTGAATGCGCTCTTATGATGTTTTATATAAGATCCTATAATAAAATCTAATCAGGTTGTAAGAATCTTAAAATAGAAAGCATTTTGTGGTTTATTATTAAGTTGTTTAACATTGAACTAAGTTGTTTAACATTTAAACTAAAGGTTTCTTTTGATAGTTAATTTAAAACGATGTGTCAGCATTGTGGAAAACGAAATGGAGACTGTAATGATTTTCTTGTTTTTGATAATTAACTACTTCTTGAATTTAATTTCCTTTATGATAGATATAATTAAAGATGAAAATAGTTATATGTCGTATTCATTTTTTATATATTTCGATTTTAAAATCATCTTTTCAATATTAGTTACTTTATTTTGAATGCAAATTACGAAAATCTTAATTTAAACCCATTTAGTACAAAACTATTTATTCAGAAATGCATTTAAACAAATTCAAGACTCATTTAAAATTCTAAAGAAACTTTTCAGCATATTATCCATAAATAAAATAACATTCTGTAGAACTAGTCTTAAAACATTATTCATCAGATATCCAAGAGAATCAACTCAACCATTTTGTTTTAAAGCGTAGATTGATTACTTAAAATGCAACTTTTTGTAAAGAATCTCCATGATATTCTAGTGGATAATATCATAAGCTCATAGTTGAGCGGATATTCGAACTACCATTCACATTTATAGTTTTTGATTTGAGTTTCAAATGTTCGGAGATGAGGAAAAAAGCTGAAAAAAAGTTTTAATATTTCTAAACAATAAAATATTATGTATATGTGAATTTTCAAATTATAAAGGACAACAAGTTGTGCATGGAATTTCACATTTGATAACATCAATAACTTTCTTGATGACTGAAATTATTGATGTTTTTCAATATTGAAGATTATCCGATCAATCCGAGAGAACCTCCTAGGAGGCATCTCTAAAATAAGGATCAGAATCTTCCGACATGGTGGCTGATTCTCGCCGCCCTCGTGGATGCAGAAACGGTGTTGGATTGGCTACCCGCTACCGATGGCGGGGAGTGCCTCTTACGGTAGAGTTTGCAAGGTAGTTGGTTATAACCCTTTGGATTGAACTGTAGTTCCCGCCAATGCTGTCGTGGCGCTCCGATAATTTAGATTTTTATGTGTGCTGCAAGACGGCTTGGAGTAGTCGATTGTGACCAAAGTGAGAAGCGAACCATGCAGTTATCTAAGACTATGAAGCAAACCAGGCAATTATCTAATCCGTATTGCATTTAATACAGAAAATTTCTTGAAGACTTATTTTTATAAAAAAATGAAAATATAATACTTTTTAGTCTTCTCTCTTTATAACTGTATTTAATATAAATACGCATTCGTAATGTTAGGGTTTCTTTTTCAACCAAATTTAATCACTGAAACGTTTACAGAGTTAAATGTACCCTAGAAATCCGAGGAGACAGCAAAAAAATTTAAGCGAAGACAAAATGTTAAAGATGGGCACGAAAATTCGATGTAGTGCTAAGTTAATAAACTATTTAAGAAAAAAGATTGTTTTTTAAATAACATTTCATGTCCTTTTTCACATTGTAATTATATTTTTCATTTTACATGGTTACTGCTGTGCCTATATAAAAATGAAGTTGAATTATTTTAAAAAAATTGGACAACAGATTTGGTCAAGAGGACAAGAAGGGGAAAAAACCCTAAGGAGGGGACATGATAAATGAACACATTTTATTAAAATCTGCAACTCAATATTGTAGATATAGAGCCGCCTTGAACTTTATATATTCTTTCAAATATAACGATTCAGTAACTAATTCCTCCGCCAATTACTGTCAAGATACCTTAAAAATTTCTGGTTGTGAAATTTACTCACAAATTTATGATAAAGTCAAAAATCCATAACAATCAGAATTAATTAATGTTTCATGACACTTTCTTTAAAATTTGAACTGTTACCGAGCAGGATAAAATTTTAGTAAAATAACATATATTAGATAGCTATAACGTTTTAAATGACTGGTATAAGATTATATTATATAAGACTTATATAGGATTCTGGAAATAAGAATGTACCATAAAAAAAGAAAGGTGAAACATTTGGAAACAATTAAGCATTTCAATTATCTATAAAACACTATCTTCCAATTCTCGGAGAAATGACGTATCAATTCATTCTCACGTGATATACGTCAAAAGAACCGAGTCAGTTTAATTGTGAAATTCATTGCAGTTGATACGTTGTATTATGCCACACTTAATACAGCGTAATACAACTTTCAGTTTCCGCGGTGATGTTAATCACGTTTCTATGAAGCCACGTGAATTGACTTCCTTGAAACTGATCAATTCATTCATTTATGGAAAGGCATGTACAAGAAAAAGCACAGATTTTGTTTTATTTCCTGATGCGATAATTATAACATTAGAATTTGTAAGCATTGCAATCAAAAGAACGATGAAATTACAACAAAAATAATACATTTTTTTGCTGAATCAATTTTTAAAGAGAAGTGCTGTCAATATCATCAGAAATGAATAAAATTCATAGAACTACGTAATTATTCATAATATCATGCAAATAAAACCTCAAAATCAAAATCAAACATCTTATTCTGTGGACAATAGAAAATGAATCATGATCTTGGTTTGAGGAATATGAGATAATTCAATTCAGAATTATCTTTAGATTTCATCAATCATTTTTCATTATCTGAAGGCATGATATGAAACCTGTTTTCTGCTGCTTTTAGGTATGGTACTCGAAAAATAGTAAATTACGTTTCAGCAACATTCAGAATAGGTTTTGAAATTTCAGGTAATCTTTTGATTCATTAATGGCTGAAATATTCTTGAATTGTTCAAATGGAATAAATCTAACGTAACAGAAACGGCTAAGAATAAGATTTTAATTTAATTCTGACTATTTTAGTTTTGATTTGATTTGCTGAAAGATTTGGATAGGAAATACATAAATATCATATCTAATAATCATGGCATTTGATGACAATTGTATAATAAAGAAATTCTGTCATGTCTTATACGCTTTAAAAACAAAAATTGAAGTGGGATTTCCAAAATAATTTCTTAATATATGCTATTGTAGTCTGGTTAATGCTTCCAAGTAGGGTTATATATAAAAAAAGTCTCGGGTATTTAATAATAGAGTCTTTAAAGAAGAAAGAAGTCTCAAATTATCCTTTTAAAATTCGGATTCTCTCGAAGAAGCGGGTAAGAATTTTACTTTTATGAAGGTTTTAGGAGAAGAAAATGTGAACCCTTTGAAATGCTTGTATGATTAACCTTCGTTCATTAGTCCTAATAAAGTCACATAGTAAACTTAATACAAAGCATCAATAAGCTTTAAGTTTCATGACAATAAATTCGAAACAAAGCATCGGTCAGAAAAGCAAAATTATCCAGGGCATGATTAGAAGAAAAAACAGAAAGATTATTTTCAACTTTACGGTGCAATATCTATACGAACCTTGAAAAAATTATTTTAATTCTGTGTATGCACTTCAATTAAGTAAAGGAAGTCCTCTCAATTTTCTTTATAAGAAATGTTAAAATATTAGTATCTTTAGAGGAAGTCTTTACATTTCTTGATTTGTTGCATATTTTAAGCAATATAAATAATATCTAATAAAAAAATCTAAAATATATAATCGATCCAAAAGTCTAAACTAGTCTCTGGTGGAAACCTAAATTTTTTTTATAAGAGAAAGAATGAAAATTTTGAAATAATTTCTGACCAATATGAGGCATTTCAATACGATTCTTGAAGAAGATAAATTGTGTTTTCCTCTAAGAAATGCTCTTTTTCTTCTGCGGTGGAGTATGAAAGTTTAGATTCAATTTTGAAATAGCATCTACTGCTACTTCTTTCCAACCGTTGCGTTTTCTCCGTTCTATTGAATATCTATGCACATATACAATTGTCTTTAACGTGATAGAAATTCCTTGTTTGTTGTGCCTTCACCATAAACTGAAATTATGGAAATAAAATGGCAAAGAAATCTTACAGTTTTTTTGTATATCATGCATTCTGTATTGTAAAATTTTCGAAATTTAAAAATAGATATAATAAAAATAAAAAATCTCACAGTAAGTTAAGTTCTATTTTCATGCCCTATTTCTCCAATAAATTGTACAATAAAAGAAGGGAAGTTTCAAAATTTTAAACCTTGGCCATATGACGAGGTCGAGATAGCAAATTCTCTTTCTTACTGGTCAAAATTAAGATTCTGTCATTAGACCATCAACTTCCCATCATTTAGAGAATAATGTTTGAAATTTTGGAAATTTTTATTAAAGCTAAATGCTATCAAATTCTTTAACGTTTTGCGTTTGCTATGAGCATGGCATATATAATTTTTCTTTCCACAGATTCTCTTAAGAGTTAAATGCATTTTGAATTCTTTTAAAATGATATCTTGATTTTTATATCCTAAGTTTTGATACTCTATCAAACACTCCTTTACTTAACTTGATTGAAAAAAATATGGAAATTTAGAATCGATTTTTCACTCCCCTCTTGTGCATTCTTGACAAATTTTAATATTTTCAGAATTAATTATCATTAAATCAATTAATTTAATTAAATTTAAATTCCAAAGAGTGGAGCCACCGGGCAATGAATTGAAGGAAAAAAATGGATCTCAAGATTATAAAATTCTTTTATTATAACGAATTATAAATTAAAGACAAAAATTGAAAATAATTAGAATAAAAAGAGTTTTCTGCTTTTTAAGACACTTAATAAAAATTAGTTTTAAAATCTGTTTTTATTAAATTTATTACAACATGCATTGCTACAAAAATATCTTTGCAGTAAAATATCGAAATGTAAGATTATTTAATTAGAAACAGTCTTACATATTTAGTTTTATTAATCCCGTAATTGCAGAGTTTATTACTTTAAGTATCTTCTAATTTTTACTCTTGTTTATTTCTCTTATTAACTACCTGGTGGCATTCCTAGTACGGAATGAAAATTTAATTTCATGCGTAATGAATTGATAATTAACTTCTGAAAATATTAAAATAATGCATAGCAATCAAGAATACAAAAATATACGAAATTTTAAATCTCTATCACATTTGGAAGAGAATTCCATTTGATTACGATATTTCTTGTTTACAAACACAAAAAAAGGCATATTAAATTAAAGTGTTTAAAGATAAATATTTAATTAATGATTAAATAAAGAAAAAACTTTCATTTAAATAAATTATATGGAAATTTTCTTATAATTGAAGATGTTTGTCTTTTTTACTTGCAAATGTTGAAAGAAAAAGTCCATGAGTGAAATCTTACAATTTTAATATTTTTCTATGCAAGATCTCTTAAGATCAAAAGAAGTTTTTAGAAATTATGATACTTTCATGTATATTGCTGAAGTGAATTTTAGAATAATTTCGAACACTAAAGGTAAATAGAATTGGCAAATTCGAAAATTTCTCAAGAAATCAATAAAAACTCACATTTTTGATTATTATTTTCTATTATGTTTCCTTGTAAATCATTAATAGCTCTTTCAAAATATAAGAAGTTAACCCAGAAATTAACATGCAGATAGTTTTTCTTAAGATTCACAGCTTTTCACTAGACATATATATTGAATAGTTTCAGTTTTACAGTCTAAGGACTCCAAACATTTCGAAGGATTCTTTTTATTATTTTATCCCCATATTCCCATGGAATTATTGTTAATTTGCCTGGAACTAATGTATAGACTATTTGACGATTCTTCATGACATCACCGTACCAAACAAGCACCAAATATATGGTATAAGATGCCCTGAGATCAGCTTTAAAGAATTTAAAGCGCATTATTAAGTGGTAGATCAAGGGAAGAAGATGTCTAAACTTTGCGAAAAATAAAATTAAAAGTCAGTAATGCTTAAAAATGAAAAAAAAGTTTGTATTAGGATTATCTCTCGCCAAGACATGAATGCTTGAGAATGTGTCCTAATAAAAAAAATCTTTGAAAAGAGAAAGGAAGAAAGAAAACATCTATCTGAAATGCTTTTCCAATCCTACACCACCAAATAAACTTTCCCACGAAATCATTTTGATACTAGCGAATTATGAAAACAAATGAGAATTTCGAAATCAACGTTATTTTTACCTACCCAGTTTTGTAATTCTTGTTATACATAAATTAACATATCTGTTTACAATTTTTGATCTCTTTCTAAGCAATATGAAAAAATCTTTTTTTTTCCCTTATTGTATTTTTTTCATAATTATAAGGACACAATTGGATTTCGAAAACTGCAAATATGACACAGCACAAATAACTGAATAACACTTCCTTTTCGCCGAACTAACAGGTGGACAACTGGTATTAGAAGCTTCGATCGGGTGCCGTAATTACGACTCAAGTGACATTGCCATTTTTCGTTCACCGCCTTTCATTAATGAATGGGTGAAGCTCAAGGTCAAGTTGATGAGTAGAGTTTAAGTACTATTTCCTTTTAAAAAAGCGATCTTTGAAGCGCTTCTTGAATAAATATATAGATCGCTGCTTAGAGAGGAAAAAATGTTCGAGAAGTTCAAGTTCGAGTTTAAACCTTAGGGAAAGTACGGTATGCTTTTGAGAACTTTCGTTTGATGGTAGAGATATTTGTAATTATGCTCCACTCCAGTGTTCATTTTTGGTAATTTCTTTGCCATTTTATAACGGTTGTTGACAGTGTTTGGAAATTTCATTGGTTTTATGAAACGATCTACATGGAAAATCCTCCAGGTTTTTATGTATTTGTGGAGAAAATCGATATTTATTTATGACAAAAACTAGAAGGAATCTTATTTTAAATAACAAATATTTTAATTTTTCTTAGGGACTAAAAAATTAAAATATTTTAGGATCTCTCCTGTAAGTTTGCGTTTTTTAATTTGATAAATTAAAGCGATCAATAGTCTCAGATTAGCATTGACTTTTGTCCTATTGGATTGAAAAAAAATAACTCAGAATGTCATTTTATTATTATTAATTTGTATTACATGATAAAGCATTGTTTATTATAACTGGAAAGATAGGAAGAAAACTAGGACTATAGGAAGAAAAACTAGGACAAATTAATTTTAAATATAATAAATTACGAACGATATTCGAAAAAATTAATAAAAAATATAACAGTGTATTTTCTTTTAAGTTTGGCATTTAGCTATCATCCCTTACCTAAAAATGAAATCTTTTATGAGAAGAAGTTTTTCTGTGTATTCATATATGGTGTTCTGAAAAACATTGCTTTATTTAATGAGCTCGAGAATCCTCAAATTGTTTTATTTTGCTCAAAATTATTGCTATTCAAAACATCTTCTTCGTATTTTCGTACGCTCAGTTTTTCTCGAAAGAGTGTGATTTTTTTGTCAAAAGGTAGATAGAAAAATGACTTTAAATAATTTTGCACTAAGGACAAATTTTTCCTTGAATGGAAAACTTAATCGAATGCTTAATAAATTTAACAAAAGGAATTATTTTAAATATTAAAGAATCTTGCTGTCATTTTTTATTCGAATTTACTACCAGGTGCAACCCTGTATATAAGTAAAATTTGATTAAATGAATCGATTAACTGGTAATTAAGTTCTAAAAATATTAAAATACTTGATTGCAATAGCATAGAAGTGGGACAAGAACTTCACGAAGTAAGTGAGAAATTGATTAAAAAGTTCCAAATGATGAAATAAGTCAAGTTATACAAAAGTGCATAAAAACATTTTGTTTCTTAGATGTACTTGACATTCGGTGCAGAATCCGTACGTTACGATGTTATTATACGTGATATAAGATTTAGCGAATTGCAATGCTAAAAAAACGCATTTCATCTTCATATAATTAATTTTAATTCAAATTTCGACTTTAAATTTTAGGAAAAATCCCAGCAAGCTGAAAATATTTAGAAAATAATTTAAACAGTTTTTTTACGTTTATATGATGCGCTGAATTTTTAAAAAACTTTTTGCGTTGTTTAATAATTTTACATTCATAAATGTGGCCTTAAATGATACTCACTCTTTTAAAAGGATGTGCAACAATTCATTCTTTGCTAAAGTTTTGAAATATGTTAAAAACTTAATACTTTCAATCTATCTTTGTAAAAAGTTATAGAGATTTATTGATCCATTTATAAGTAATGAATGTTTTATCTGTAGTCATTTGATTGAAACTGATTCAAATAAGTATTCTTAGAGAGGTGATAACTATTCTTTTAAATAATTTAAAATGTTAAATTTGCCGGCGTCCTGGCATAGGGGTAGCGCGTCTTCCCTGTGATCTGGGCGTCTTGGGTTCGGGCATGGTTGTTCTTCATCTGTTGTATCTGTGAGATGTGTGATTGTGCCCCTCTGTTAAAAGGGGTTGTGCAAGCGAATGTGATGCGGGAATCGCTAAGACGTACTGTAGGCACTACTAAAACAAAAGACGGTCCGTTGGCTTAAAATCGCTGGCTTCGTCAGCGAGCTTGTTCATGGCAAGTGCCATTATAAACAGCAACAAATGTTAATTTTTGTATTATCTGCCTGAAATCAAGTGTCAACGGTCGATGTAGAGGTTGCTCTTCGAAAAGAAATCTAAATGTAATATTACCGACAAAGAGCCAGTGACTAATTGTTTTAAATTTATTTGTGAAATAAATCGCTTGCTGAATTAGCTATATTTTTTCAAACTTCAATATCTCACCTCTTTCTTTACATAAACTATTTTCCTTTATCAAACTATCTAATCAATTGAGCTGTCTTTATCGGGTTGACAGATAGTTTTGGGAAAATAAATTGATTATTGCTTTGAAATAACTTTTATATAAGAAAAAAAAAATGTTTCTGCCAACTTAAAGTAGAATTAAAATTTCATCTGCTTAATCATGCATTTTATAAAGAGTATTTTTAAATTAATATCATGGAATTACGTATTATAGAATTAGGTTTATAAAATACTTCCCACAAAGTAATATGTTCTTCTATTTGTATCTTTCAGGAGTTGGGAAAAGTACGATGGCGTCCAAATTCGACAAAGAAGCTTTCTCCAAGCTTATCAGAGGAGCAGCCATAGCAAATTTTAATGTGTAAGTATTATTTATCGTAATAAAAATATACTTTTTTTATGTTAGAAATTGAATGAAATGTGCAAATGGTTTAAGAATTTATAAACAAAAACCTTTTCCGATGAAGAAAAAGCAAATACCAATGCACCACTGAAAAGACATACGTTTTTGTTGTTGAAATCACGCTATTTAGAAAGAATCGAAGATTTTGTGAATTGGCATCAAGTTCGAATTTAGTTTTAGAGCACTTCTTTGTTGTAAGATAAATGTGACATGGGCAATTAGCTTTTTCTCTTAGGATATTTTATTGTATGTCTTAGTTATTTCCTATTAATAGGGACAATTTTTCGTAGAAAACCCTTATAGTTATGGGAGTTTAATGGTGCAAGATCTGGACTGACCATGCTACGTCAAATCTATAGTAGAAAGCTCCTTATAGCATGTTGCTACTGACAAGCATTTTCTTTGAAGTAATAAAGAACACTTCCTGTTTCGTTTGTTTTAGTGTCAAAATGTGCAAGATTGAAATTTCTGAATTCAACGAGAGAGATTCATTTTATCCTCTTGAAATCTTTGCTAACAAATTACAACGGAGAGTGATCTAGATATTTTGGCTCTTGTATTTTCATCCAAATATTTTCGTACAGATGAAAATAGTTTTAAAGAATCGGAAACTATTTTTATTTCGAAAATATAAACATCTTTTTTACTTTGAAAACATCGAAAACATCTTTTTTGGTGTTTTTTTTACATAAAAGCCTTCTATTATTAAAACCTCACTATTTGAAAAAGTAAGCTTGTAGAAATTTATTAAATTGTGATTAGCTATTATTTTGGACAAAATTTGGCTGTCTAACACGTGGCGAAAACTTGTTTTGTCTTACACGTATTGATCATTTATCTTTAACACATGAGTATTGATATTCTTTTATGGGTTCTTAATCTCTTATCATGTTGTCATAAGGTGTAGCTTTATTAGTATTTAGCAACTGCTTATTTCTTCATTCGATTAGGCTTAACATCTTCGAAATTTATTTCGTTTTTATCTCTGTGAAGATCAACAGATTCCATTTACCAAACGATACTTGTGTAACTCTTCATTCGGTACATAAACCATGCAAGCATAAAAACATTCATTACTCTGCGGTTTTATCTTTTCATGAATAATTAGAGTAACTATTTTTATAACATTATTAAGGTATATATACAATTTTTATAGATATTTTTCAAAATTACTTGTCAACGATAACAGTCATCTTCTCGAACCTTAGCTATAATTAAAAAGTTGGATTGAATGGTAATTCTAGCATTCAATATTAGTTACACAGATATAACTAAACCCCAAGAAATTTAACTATATTCGTTTTTTCTTTCGTAATTAGTTGGAACCTAAAACTTTTTATTTTTTATTTATGTATATGCCAAAAATAAAGTGGCGGTTGAGATATAAATATCATATCCTTTACTTTCCTTATACATATTAACTACAAACTTATTACATATTAACTAGTTAACATGCATAACTATTTCTAACTTCAGTATAATTTCAGATATTTCACATTCCATTATGCCGAAAAATTTCTCTAAACAAGGCATCTAGTTTGCTAACAATACTATATAACAATTATTAAGCGTATATAGCGCTATAAAATTAAAAATTTAACGTAAGAAATGAATATTTACACTCTTATAATGTTTTTCGATTTATTTTCTATTCCAATGTACATACAATATGCTTCATGTATTTTCACTTTTCTGAAATTTTACATTAGAACATGACAACACATAAACAGTTGAGAAGGTTCTAATTTAATAACACGGTTTAATTTGGTTCCGTTAGAGTTTTGACACGCGAGATACTATTCCTTTCTCTAAACGCCAACATTACTGTAGCTGAAGAACCTTTCAGATTAATGCATTATATGGCTCACGGGCATAAATCTTTCATAGCACAGAGCTTCGAAGTCTCTGCCAATAGACAACCATGGTCCTAATAAGAAAATGTACAGCCTGGTTGTAACGTGTTGGTTGCTGTGAAATAAAATTTGCATTATATCAAACGAGACAATTTTAATAAGTTAGGAGCCGGACGTGAATCAAATGAAGTCAGATCTTCGACTAGAATCAAATGTTGTTACACTAATTTGTTATAACATAACAATTAACCACACTAATGTGCTATCGCTTGTTATAACTTCAATATTTAGAAGTTAGGTTGCAAGTTCAATGTAGTCTTATTTACTACAACCCCATCATTTCTTAGTGACTTTCATTCCTTTGCATGGGCTTCTCCCTCGCGGCAAATGTACTTGTCAGTCTAAGTTCGAAGATAAGTCGACAATACGTCAGAGCAACACTATATACAGTTTTCAAGGACGAATTTTAAAATAGTTCACGACATAATAAAAAAGTTGAGAACTATTATCTTGTAAGTTAGCCTCGAATGATGAGTGATAATTGGCATCGTTTTGGGGGGAAAAAAAATCGAAGTTTGGTTATATAAGTGCACAGATGTTTTGTGAAACATTCTGAATGGTGAAAGCTATTTCCACTTTGGCTAACGCTTTGAAACCAATTTTTGCATTCTACTATGCATACATTTTAGATGGCATCTAATATGCTGATTCATGATTTCCAGTGAATTGGCAAATAACAAGAAGGTTGTGATGAATAGTATTCTAGCGTCAGCAAATATATAACAAGAAAAAAAATCTGGGGAAATACAAATTCTCTGTGTTAAAGCTTTTCTTAAGCATCTCCGTATAAATCCTTCATTTTCGCTCTTTTTTGAATGCATGAAAACTGAACTGATGAACACAGATTTATAAAATTTTAATTAAATAGACTTCTCACCCTATTTAAACATAATTACCTTATGTATTTAAAATTCCAAAGGAATTATTGTGAAGATTATGCAGCCGAGTACCACAGATGATATATCATTTGGTAAATATTTGATCGAAGCTGCGCTTTTTGAAGTTAATAACCTTTAGAGTTACATAATCATATTGAAATTTCTATCAATTCCGTCTTGGTTTTGACTGGTACATGCATTCTACTAGTAGAACTTATTCAATCATTCATTTTTGAGAAAGAGTTAGCCCGACTTTATTGGCTCAGGAAACACTTTATTTGACTTAAATAAGTAAAAGCGGGTATATTTTTCATCAGCTTTTATTCTTTTAAATCTAAAATAGATTCGACTTATAAAATGCATGAAATTATTTTTCAGCATTTGAATATTAAATTAAGTGCGTAAGAAAAATATTATAAAAGTGCATTGCTGTTCTGCAAGTTTCTTATATTGTGAACGGCAATGTTCATCTGCTAAGGCATTCAGTTCTGAAGCTTCTGAAACAGTATTCGATTCCAATATTTTGCAGGAAGTAGCATAACTGAAGCTTAGATGTTTAACTAAATAATTGTATCTTGATCCAATACAAAATGCAATAATAGATTGAGAAATAACATATGATATCTGAAAACAGAGAGATAGATGCCAGACCATTCATATGAATTTTTTTTAAAACTATAGATATTTCAATATATGTATTTTTTAATTATTAAAAGTTATTAAAACTATTCACAGGGGATATTTAGTAGTAATTATCTTAAAATATTACTTATTTAAATATAAAAAATAAGCATTTGAACTAAGTTAATAAAATCAAAAATATAGACACAAAATATAAATGTTTAGCTCCTGTATTGAAAATATTTATATATGAGTGATGGCATTCAAATTAATATATTCTATTTGAAATTATGCCGACTTTTCACTCCACGGAATTTTCCAGATTTCTCAAATTTGTTCTTATCGAATTTACTCTTCATATTTCATATTTAATATGGAAAGTGAGTAATAATTTTGGAGGAAAGAAGAACAGAATAAGTATGCCTCTTTTTAAGATGATTGTAGTAAACAGCCTCATTACGGTAAATGCAACGCAGATTTTTCATTATTTCGATTATTTACTCTTTGCAATGGAATATTTGATACGGTCTTTGGCCTTGGAATCCTTACATGCTACGAAATTCTACCTGCAATACGATTATATTCAATTTATGATAATAATAAAGAATCAAAATCAGGATAAAAAGAACTGCGTAAGCATTAAAGGAAAAAATATATAATTTAAACATTTTTTATCTACACAATAACGTCAAGAAAAAAAAAAATGCAAATTTTTACTAGTTTGTTGACTACGGTTGAGTTAGCTTCAATTTGACTGTGTTTGATGTATCTTTGTGAATCTTTTAAAATAATCAATTTATGGTTAGATAGAATGATTTCAGTAATGGCAAAGATATTAAAGGAAGTGAAAAAAAACTGATTCTATATCATAGATATTCCATAGCATTCAAAGTACTTGCAATTGAATCACTGAAAAGAAGCCCAGTACAAATTTAAATTTTGTCATTTTCTTTTTTCATGAACAGAAAATGGCAAAATATGTTCTATAAATGTGGATTCAAACTTGGACTGTCAGAGCAAAATTATACTAGCTTCCCGTGAATTAGAATTTAGATGAGAATTACTAGTTCACCATTTAGTTCAAATATTTACAATGTTCAAAACAATATTGGAGTAGTAAAATTTTTTCTTTTAGTATATATTAGTTATTTGTTGAGATATTTTAGTAAATCTATCTATTTTCATTTATCAGTCATTTAGTCTCCCTTTTCAAACTATATGTGCAACTTTGGTGATGGAAAAAAATTTCCCGAACTGGTAAACGCCATTAAAATTCAATTAATTTAGAATAATCGAAACGGAATTCTTTTAATATTTGTGTAAGTGCATCCGTTTATTTTTTCATTCATAATTTATATTCATCTCACTTTGCTCGATAATTTTCATCTTCCATAAACAAAAGCGTGGGATCTTGCGTTTGGGTTTCTTGCTACATTTTGCGTGAATACAAATCCCAAGTCATTCACATCCTCAAAATAATTGTCTTGTTAGATAAAAGAAACCGTATTTTCAAGGACCTATTTGATCACTTTTTTGATACTCAGCTGAATCAAGGTCGTGAATTACATCTGCTGGATTTACCACACCATAAGAAATGTTTATCAAAATTTAATGACGAACAGTTAGGCTGTAAAAATAATCAGCGTTCAAATATTCAGCTGTGTGTAAAGTAGAGTTTCGAAATTTATTGCTAGAATGCTGTCTTTCAGTAACATAAAAATTGTTAACAAAATGGTAAATGAATAATGTACGATTTTTAGAATAGATGAAAGGAAAAACTCAGCTTAAAATTTAAATTATTTAATTTACATAAAGGGGATTTTATGTATTTAAAGTAGAATAATTTTATAAAGAGATTTGAAGATAATGTAAAAAATAATGAATTTAAAATATAAATTTTTAAATTTTTAAATAGTTTTGTTGTTTTAGTCTACAATAAAAATACCAATCATCTTCTTAAAGAGTTTTTCTCAATACTTTAATGATTGTTTATGGCAGAAAACTATATTTAACCTCTTTTTATCGAATTTAGATAAGAATAGTTATTAGAAGTTTCTATTCTGTAATTGCTGGGAAATCGTATTCTATTATTGCGGGAAAATGCCATATTCTGAATCTATTTATATAGCAGACACACATTACATAATAAAAGTCACAGAAATTCTTAGAAATGACGTAATTTTCAAACAGCTTTTAAAATTTTGTCACGCATAGGACAATTACCTATTCCTGTTAAAAACAATAAAGAAAGGAAATGATTACTAGCCAGAATTTTCTTAAACGTTTCAAGGATATATTTTATATCAGTTAGTTTTTAAGTGAAACATTTGATTTTAGCATAGACAAATGTGGTATTCGACATTGTAGACTTGTTAACTTCATAGATTAATGAGAATTCCACCTAAATCGATTCCCTCCATCACCATAACTTTTCAATAAGATTTCAATAATTCATTGAAATCATACGTTTACATACTTAAAACTCGACATAATTGCTATTACCAGTGTTAAAATCTTTCTGAACATCGAAAGTAATAACAACAAATGTTGAACATGAATTTTATCTCATGTAATCATTGGAGAAGATTATATAAAAACGGATCTCTCCATAACAAAATATTCTTTTCTTTCCCTTTCTCTGCAAAAGAGAAGTATATTACACTTTAGTGATTCTACTTGCATGAGTTTTCTTTTCTCTCTTAAATCAGAGGATGTGAGTGCACTTAGGGGAAGCTGCTTTCTTGAATTTCTGTTTGAAACGGATCGTTTCATACGACTGACCAATTGAGGCTGCTACTATCATTCGACAGGGTTGCATGCTGTCTGATGTAACCAAGATAATTGATAATTATATGCAGAATTATCTTCAAAAGATATTTAATCTTGCTTTCCCAATGAACAGAAATTGCGTACCATGTCATAGAATATTAAATATTATTCAGGATATTTTGTAATGCTTTACGATATCGTAATAGGTTATAAAAATGATCGTTTACGATATCGTATTGATACTGTGCACTATTTCTATGTTATATGCAAGCAATGTAATAAATAATAATGAATTTTATTGTACAATATTCCAAAACTGAGTATCATTCCGAAAATTCTGTAATGTTTGACATTATTCTCTCAGTATTGTATAATATCACTCAACATACATCATCTTGAGTTCCTGGGGCTTTACCGCAGGAATTCGTTAATACTAATGGCGTGCTATAATTCGGAAAGATTCCATGAGTCACTTTAGTTTCTTCGAAAAGTAATGGATATCCTGTGCAATAAAAATGTATTATATGACTGACAATACGATTGAAAAAAGGCTTGAAACTCTTTATACCTGTTATTCATGGCGTTCAACAATGCAGGAATAAAGAATGTTTCTCCCGCGTCACTTGAGATTCGCCTTCTACCTCACGCGCGATTACATAAGGATTACATCACTGTCGCCAATAAACATTTAGGAGTAATGTATTCATTTTTGACAATGGCTCAAACCATTCATTCTGCCAGGAAGAAAAACAGTATTTTCATAAACAAAGTACTGAAATATTTTTCAATTGACGAGAGCTAGCATATTAGAAGTGTCGTCACATTGCTCTAGAAGTGAACAATCACGAACTTCGGTATTTGCAAAATGGAATCCTGCTCTTTTCAATTGTTCTAGAAGAATTGGATGTGTTTACTACGGGGTTGCAGAGTTTGTTTAGCTAGAAAAATGGTGAATTCTATAAACGAATCTGAAAAGCATAAAACTAAAGGTAGGAAGTGGTATTTCTTTTAGAAAAATAACTGCAATCTCATTCACACAATGCATAGATATTTAAAATTGTCCTTCAAAACGGATCAATTACTTCCTCTCCATCATATCATGAGCAAGGAAAAGGAAAGGAAGATTTATTTTAGGTGTTCTATTAGGTGCAGCTAATTATTTTAGGTGTTCACAAGCGCTTGTAGAAAACAACAATGAAAAAAAACAAACAGTTGCACTTATTTTAGTGCTATTTAGTTAAATCTATTCTATAATCATTATGCAGACAAAGGGAAAGAAACTCTTAATCATAAAATATCGCTTAAATTTTTTTGTTCGTAATTTTCAATATGTATTATTAATTCATACGTATAATTAATTCATAGATTACTTAAAATTTTATCACGTTTGAAGTTATAACAATCTTTTTCTTCCTTAATTGGTAATTCCTTGCAGTACTCTATACATAAGAAATAAGTAGTACATTTTAAAGACTACTTTATTTATTTTATAAGCAGCACTGTGAAAGTGATATTTATTCCTTGATGAGATTTTAAATTTTCACATTTAATCAGGGACAACAGATAATTTAAAAAGACATTTAATTTTTCTTTCACTGGAAACCTTAATAGATTAAATTTCATCAGTATGGCGCGCAGAATAGTTTTAAGAAAAGCATAATAAATTGCACTGAATTTCTTGAAAGATTATTATAGAATTTTTCTAAATATTTCAGTAATTTCTGTTGTTTAACAGCAAATTAAAGGAAAATCGGAATTAGAAAATATTTCTGATTTTTAAAGTCTGACTTAGTTTATGGTGTTTAATAAATTATTTGTGAAAGTAAATTTGAAAATAATCCTAACTATAAAAAATAACAATGAAAATAATACAAAAGTTGTTTTATATTAAAACATTTATGAAAAAAAAAGCATTGTTATGAAGCGATGACTACTTTGTTGTTCGATAAAATTCACTGATTTGAGTTTTGATTTTTATTAAAATTGTTTATATTGTTTGTAGCCGAGATCTAAAACCAAATATTAAAAATTATTAACCTAGCAATTTCAAATCTTGAATTTATAGGGATTCTTAAAAATCAATTTATTAGTGTACATAGTCATATGTGACTTTTGCTACCTCACCAAAAACTAAACAAAATAAAGAATAATTATGCATTATCTGTTATAAGGAAAACATTTCCTGAAATTTGAGGGGAGTTCTAATCACTGGAAAGATAAATTTTTGATGATAAAAGAGTGGCCTAAATATTTCGAGTCTCTTCTTCATATCTTTCAGATCCTCATGCGCTCAATGCAAGAATCCTCCAGTAGTTATCAACTATTAATAAACTGATTATCACATATTTATAATCTATGAATGTTGTTTAGAGAAAGCCCCATTAACACGCTTATCTGTGAAACAGCACCGAATCATTCACGTGCAAAAAACAGTCAAATGATCAGTTCAGTGCATCTGAGGGCGCGAAAAACATCGAAAACAAAAGGAAGATTTGGGTAGGAGGAAGCTAGAAAAATCTTCCCTCGTTTATGATGACTTCAGAGAAATATTTACGATCGTGATAAGCTCACTGGGGCTATCTCTTTTTTTCAGTACTTCCTGAAAGTTCCATCTACAGCAAAATCTCTTAAAATGGTCGTTTTATTTTATTCTCGATCTTAAATGTATCCATTTTTATCTTATTGACAAAGTGAGTAACTATTAATGTTAAAAGGCGTACTGTTCTAATTTAGATTTCAAGGACAAGTGAGAATTGTCTAGTAGTAATCGACAGATTTGACAATTCGTGTCTGAATTTTTATGAATACTATAGAACTGTTGAAGCTCCAGTTCATTTATGGATTTGATGAATTTGGATTTTTAAAGAATATTTTCATGCATAAGTCTTTTGATATCGGATCCTTTTCTGATAAGTTACGTTTAGTTTTGGTCCGAACTATATCTGAAGCGGAATTTTAATTTGCATTAAAGAAATGAATTTTATGTAATCTTTTAAAATTATTAGCTGCTTTCGTTTTTCCATTTTACTTTTTGTTCAAATCTGCATTTGGAAAATAGCAGATAAACATTTTGAACATTTTCTTCACAAAATTATATTTCCATAAAAGTTTTCAAATTCAGAAATTTATCTTTCAATTATTTTTAAAATGGGATAATTTTTTTGGGAAAAACAAAAAGAGTTCAGGAAAAATGCAAACTAAAAAAATATGTATTGTGAAAACAACCCTTAAACAAATATTTGACTGTTGAGCAAACTGATATTTCTTTTTAATATTTTAAAAGTGAATGAAATGTTGCATCACAGATTTTAGCAGGCTCTTAAGCAAAGCAAATGTTTGTCTTGTTAAAGAAACGGAATGTGGACATTTTTTTCAATGTACAGAGGTAAACACTTAAACTTTTGTAATTAATGTATATTTATGTTGCTATCTTACAACAACTGTTTCATAACATTCAGTGGAATATTTCAAGGTTTATGCATAGTTTTTAAAATCAGAAAAACCTTTTGATACAAGATGTAAATAATTTTGTAACATAAAATTGGGAAAACTGGGTAAACGATTAGGCATTTAGGCAAAATTTTTGCTTTGCATTCGTGTTGACAGACGAGGTCCAATCTTTGTACCATACAGCCGAAAATTTCACCTCATTGTCTTGAAATTTCTCTGGAAAGACAATCATATAATAAGTATGCTCTGGGTCTGTCTATAGATTTCTATTCTTGTAGTGGGTCCAATACTCACTTGATAAACATGAGAACATCCTGTTTTCTCTTTTCCTTGAGTTTTGAGTATGTGACGTAGTATTGATGCTCCTAAACACTGCTAAATTTGATGATACCTTGAGCTATTTAATGCATGTCATTTTTTAATTTGTAATTCATAATGCCCACGATTGTTAAGATTATATCTTCGAATTCTTTCTTCTTTTTTTATTGAGATCAACATTGTCTTGAAATATATTTCAAAAATCATGCCGAGATGTCTTAAAAAGTCAAATATTTCTTATCTGATTTTTCTTATCTCTTCGAGGAGATTTATTTGCGTGAGGGAAAATTATGAATTCTTCTTCTGTTTCTTTTTATTTACAAGTGAAGTTTCAAGGATATTTTTTTGTAAATTGTTTGAACCCTTTCAGTTATTTATGGCAAGAAAGATTTACAGTGGCAGATAAGAAACTTTTAGATTGCAGGATATCCGTTTGGAGTACTTTCAGTTATTCAATTAAGACATTGATGAGACAAACACTGGAAATTTTTTAATATTATTTTGAACGAAGATAGAATATTTAAAAGATGTATTTTGATCGTTGAATTAAAAGACGGATGAAAGTAAATAAGTTAAAAAAATTAATATGCTTATAAAAAGCATAAAATATATTTACTAAGATAAATAGAAAAAATATTTTGTAAAATAAATTTTAAACAGAATATTGAAACATACTAAATAATGAAAATGTTTCTAGTTTCAAAATCTATTTAGAGCTAGAGGAAGTTATTTTGTGGGTGCAAAAACACATTATTTATTTACGTTAGAATTGTACAACCAGTTATATTTGATATCCAGTAATTTAATGAAACTTACTTGTCTTATTTCCTTTCATAATTTAGTGTTCTTTAATAAAAAAGTTTCAAAAACATTTTATATTTCATAAGATTTGTTAATTTCGAACATTAAATACGATGTAACTTGAACTTGCAATTTCATTATTATCCATCCATTTTATTAGGAGTAATTTACCTGTCATGTTTATGAACTTACTGTGAAAGTATGCTTCTTATTAGTATCTGAGAGATATATAAGAATTTAGCCAATATTGATAGTTACTGTAATCTGTCTCTGATACAGTTTATGGAGGTGTTATTTTCTAATTTATTACTCTTGAGTATTAAACATTTAGAAAGTTTAAGCCATACATTTATATTATCAAATTTTTATATTTGGTTGTATACCAAGAATTTCAATTTCGAAATATGAATGCTGACTGTAATAGAAAAATACATTTCAGATTCAATCATTCCGAGATTTAAATGAAATAATAAAATGTTGAATAGATAAACTAAAGTTTAGTCAGATTTCCACGATACAATTTTGCTGACAAGCTACTTCTCTTATATAGAACTAAAAATCCGAGATGTCCATGTATGTATTTCTTCAACGAACTTTCTCATTTTTGAATATACATCCAATGATGGAATTTTGTATACTCTTTATAATCCTTGGTGTAACTTCATAAAAAGTTGATAATTATTTCCCTGATATTTTCAATGTCATGGCTTTGACTTTTGAATAGACTGCATGCTGAAAATAATTCAGAAGTAATAGAGTGAAATTTAAATATAGGTATTATAAACACAGAAGAATTTTAATAATCTAACGGCCGGGAACCTTAACAAAGGTCTCTAGCTTCTTTTATTTCCCTCCATTAGTATAATGACGAAATTTTTAAAATAAAAGGAAACTGGATATTTTTTATTAGATTTATAAATAGATATTTAAACTTTTTCTGAATGTCATATTTGTTTCTTTCGCAGAGTTATAGGCAATTATAAAGTAGACCTACAGATCTGGGACACATGTGGTGAAGACCGTTTCAGGTGTATGGTAAGTAAAAGTGCTATTTATTTTCAATAATAAGTCAGAATTTTTATTATTTGGCATACTAAAATTCTTTATTCTTTTTCTTTAAAGCGTCGCTTAGAGCTCATATTATATAACAATAATCAATACCGGTTATTGTTCTTAGATTTCAAACCAATGACCGTCGCGAGCAATTTTCTATTAAAACACACACTACCCACGAGATTTTGAATAACACAGGTTAAAAGCGCATCTAGAAGATATATTTTATAACCTCTTTCTGCTCGTTTATTTAGTCATGTTATGTCAATCATATCTTAACTGGTGTACGCGTATATAACGAGTAAATAAACGAATAGAAAGAAAAAAGGGGAAAGCATCTGTGCCATTCGTAAGATAATGGCATAAAACTAGTACGATTTAAAGATCTGGGGAATCAGCGTTAGCAGTTGATTTGGAAGTCCTACAACAATTACTCTACTTTAGACTAACAAACTCTCAACATATTTAAAAGTGCTAAATTGTTATATTTTTAAATATGAAGAAAACAGTGTGTGTCTTGTAAGACTGCAATTTTGAGTCGGTTAACACTCTGCCTTTAAGCCGTTGGCAAAATTTATATCTCCAACAACGTAAAATATTTTCCCTGATTGAATTGATCAGTGTGAATTTAGCCATTCTTTAGCGTGTTAATCATTTTATGTCAATGCTGAATACACGCAAGCTAAAAATAGCTTTCATTAGAATTTTACCTTGAAAGAGAGATTATTAAGTCGGTGCTCTTTTTTCAAGGAAACGGCAGCAAGAAAAAAGCTACTGTTTTTCTCTTCATCGTCTACAGAAAAAAATATGAATGAACTAAACAAAGGGTCTTAAAGGTTTTCCATTTTACCTGTTAAGTTGATTGTTTATTGAAATTGAAAGAAATTTCTAGTTCTTGCTGGAGTGGCAGCTATTTCTACAGCTGGATACATGCTGCACTTCAAGCATTCATCTTCTAGCGCAGTAAGAAAACTAGTCTTTAATTTTATTTTTGTTTGTTTAGGGTCCCATATTTTACAAAGCCACAAAAGCGGCCATGTGCATGTTTGACATTTCATCCAAGCAATCATTTCTAGATTTGCAGGCTTGGGTTGTGAGTAAGTATTTACTTATATATCTAGAAGCATAATAAAGAGAAACTTTTCAATGCCTTTTCGATTGAATTTTTTGAAAAATTAGGGATTTCATTATGAAATTCTATATTTGGAAGATTCTCCAGGCTTGAAAAAGCGAAAAATGTCTTTTGAGATCAATGATTTAAGAAACAAAAATCTTATTTATATTATCTTATACAAATTTTAAAAATCCAATCGATTTTTGTTCTCAGGTCTTTTCTATATAAAATGTCGATGAGGCTCTATTGATCAGAAATTTATAATTAGACTGTGCACGAAAAATATATAATGCTATTCGGCTCATGTGATCAACGTTTGTTAATACTCTACCATTGTCATTGTTAGAATTAGTTAATACTTGAATACTTTGAATTTTTTTATTATATGAGGTTGTAAATAAATAGTTTAATGGCAGAATCTCTTATCTTTATTCTTTTGTGTCCAGATTTAAAGCTCTCACTGGAATATTCACGTTTTTTTAGTGTCTGCACAGCAATCTCATTACATTTGATAAAAGGCATTTTACTACATTTTGATAAAAGGGACAAAGAACTTATTGCAGTATTGACAAGAATAATCTAGCACGTTTTATAACTTTCAAAATTTATGTTTCGAAATAATAGGCAAATCAGAGCTCTTCACATTAAAAAGTTCTTGATAATGGTGAATCAATGATTTTTGATAAATAAAGATATTAATTATCTTTTACTTTTGCGCCGGTAATCAAGTGATTTGCTGTCAAGATGTATTTCTAATTTTGGAAAAAAAAAATCTTTTTCTGTTTTTTTCCTACCGAAAGCATATGTAAATTTCTATAAAAAGCAAAAGCCATGGTTTTTCAAGATAAAACTTTTAAAATAATCTGAATCCTATATTTATTTCAATTAATTAATCCTAAAAGAAGAATTTGTCCTGCATCTTTCTGCATAAACTTTTATCTAAGTAAAAATAAAAATGTGGAGAGGATATTACTTTCGCAAAAAGAATCATTTCCTGTGAGGATATCCTGAAGAGGGAATTTGAAAAATGCATTTTTTCCCTCTCTTCAAGTTGTTTAAGTGAAATGGCTTCAGATATCGTCGAAATGAATGCGGAAAATGCAGTTTTATTTTCTTCTGCTACTTATAGTGAAGAAAACGTAAATTTAGTCTACATACAGTTTTTGTTTTTGTATGAATTATAAAACCGCTGAAATGCCGATAAACTATAAGCAGCACTATAAAATAACCACAAAGTATTTATAAATAAAATTCTTTTGAATTAATAGCTCGAAAAGAGAGCCGGAGAAAATTCTAACATGTAATTCAGATTTTTTATTATTTTGAGTCATGCATTTACAACACTTTTGGAATGTTTTGATTGGTCGAATTCAGTTAGTAAAATCAATTCAACCACTTTATTAATTCTGTAATCAATTTAGATTTGAGTTGTTCCTAAAAATCCCCTTTTTAAACTATATGAGTTCCGGTTTTGCAAAAGCTATATTGGGGCGGACCTCTTAAATATGAACTATATTCAGATGACGAGGATAGCATCTGAGATGACACTTTACTTTTGAATTTCTCAAACCAGATTAGCGGCAATATATTTGGTCCATAATGACAAACTTAGTATACACAACTATCTTTTTTCAAGTACGGAACTTTCTGCGCTTTTGTGCTTACAACAGTCAACCAAAACAGAGACGAATCGAAAGAAAGTGAAAAAATGCTTATTATTTCTAAGCAATATATAAAAAATTCAGAAGTTTCGAATTAAAACAAAATAGTAAGATTAAAGGAATTGGAAATTAGAATCTGCAATAAATGTTTAAAAAAAGCATCTAAGAAAGAACGCAGGAAAAGCTCTCCTCTTTATCACTGCATGTGACCGTTCTGCGTCTAAAATACGTGATACATAATGGGTTATTAAAATTAACAACAGGTCCATACACATAATGAATCTTTTGAAGAATCGAATCGGAACTCAGGATCACCCATTTATAAAGGTGAAGTTTTTCTACCACTTCAAAGGCATCTGGAAATCGGAGTTAAATGTTATGACAATAAAATTTTGCGAAGTTCTCTATATAGAGATTAAAATTGGAAATGTAACGTGAATAACATTTAATATAGGATCTGAATTTGTATTTTTGACAACATAATGGTAGAAAATAAAAATCAGAAAAAAATAATTATGTCTTATTTATGATTTCTAGTGAACATAATATTTTAACTTTTTTTAGTATTTATTACTGATAAAGATAGGAATAATAGTTGTAATCATTGAAAGATGTAACACTTTACAAAATATTATAATTTAAGAATTCTTGTTCTTTTAATAACTTGCATATTATAAAGTCAATGCCTAAAATAGCGTAAATAACAATGAAATGTTCTCCAGATTCAGTATTAGATGAGACTATAAAAATGAATTGCAAAAAGTCGACCTTTAGCACGAGTTCTTATAATGAATGCTTTCGATCCACACGGAAGACTGGTTTCGGAATTAAACCTCTTTCAATGAAACAGACTAATCTCAGATCAACGCAATATTTATGATAGTGGCAATTTATGAATCGAGTTTGAAGGTGAAAAAGCGTAATCTTAAGAGATTGACCTTAAGGAGATTAAGATCAAAAGATTTGTCACTTATTTAAAAATGAAATTGCAAATTCTTTTTTGAATTAAATCTGAAATTAATTCTAAACTTTTCTGCTCTCGTTTGGTTGTTGCTTATTTTTTGCAGGTTGCATAATAAATGAATTTGTATTTGACACCTCTCCTGGTTTTAACGACACATTGAACTATTGAGAAATAATTATTGCCACTTTACCATATCTTAGTGACCCTCGGGGGGGGCACCTCGAAATGAGGATGAGATGCCTCCGGCATGGTGGTTGGATCTCGCCACCCTGGAGGGTACACTAATAGGTGGGGGATCTGACTCCCCCCATCGATGACGGGACGTACTTCCTTCGGGGAGGGTTGTACCGTGGCCGGTGGCGGCCCTTAGGACTCAACCACAGTTCCCGCCAATTGCTGTTGCGGCGGTCCGGTCATTCAGTTTTATGGTTTAAATCCGTGTGCCTTAGGGCGGGTCGGAGAGTTAGAAGGTTGACTTACCATATCTTAGTTTTTTTCATTTTAATTTAGAAATATATAGGGAGGAAATAATAAATTTCACCCATGTAGCTTATACTGATATTCATCTACATTTTTTTGACTGACTGCGATAGTCTGGTGGACAGATCTCTTTATCAGAAGTAAGGAGTTCGAAAGCGATTTTCATCAAAGATCCACTGTATATGTAGGCCTGATGCATGTGCAATCTGTTTTATATGACCTCCTATGTAGAGTGAAAATTTTGGGTATACCAGCTCACGTGTAGTTCTCATTATCTGACTATGATTCAAAACGTTCTCGTGTTGCTTCAACATGGACGTTAAAATAACCAAATCAAAGCGAACTAAACCAGTCTTTTTTTTAATGTTGCCAGGCACCATCTAAAAAATAAACTTATTGCACCAGTGTTTATTTAAGACCAGAATATTTCCAAATAATGAATCTTTTTGAAGTATTAGTAAGACGTACCTTACTCTGAATGGACACTGCATGCCTTTATATGTAGTGAAAGTTAAGCAAATCTGTGCTAATCTCCGCTTTGAAATATAAGAAAAAATCCAATAATAATAATAACAAATTGTTTCATCTCTTGATCTATAAATGTTTTGTTTCGTATTAATGTTTTGCAGGTGTTCAACAGAATGCAAATGATGAATGCATATTCGTTGTGTTAGGAAACAAAAAAGATCTTTCTGACAAAAGGGAGGTGACCGAAAAGGAAGCTATGAAATATGCAGAATCAATTGGAGGAACTTATTTTGAAATCTGCGCCCTCACCGAAGAAGGTGAAATTCTATGATTTATTATTCTTTGTGTCTAAAATGTCATATTTATTAATGATGAATGAGTATTATGTTAAATTCATTAGTTCTATTTAAAATTCTATGGCAAAAAAGGTAAGTCTCTGCTTTCATATTCAGGCTCTTTTTTATCATAAACAGGGGGAAAGGTAAGTAAGTCTACATTCTAAATTATCAAGTTTGAATGTGTTGGTTATTATTTCTTATTTAAGTAGTCATGACGTATTAATGCTATATATCATTTTCAAAATAATCTGTTACTGATTCAAAGTTAGTGCGTTTTATAAGATTCTGTATGTACTTACTAGGATAAGAAAAAAGAGATAACGATGTCGGGAAAATTCGCTTAAATATACTGTACTTCTTCAAATTACCTTGTTGTGTTGGCCATGAACTTCTCACTATGTTCATGAATTATTACAAAATCATAATTTCGCGATGTCAAGGAAATGCTCCACCATAGAAATAGCTGATAACTTTCAGTGTTATTATCATACATTTTTTCCTGATATCTAATATTTTATTACGCTGTTGAAATAACTGGCGTATATGATATAGAATATTTTTGTACGAATTTTCAAAAATATTTTAGGCTTCATTCATGTATTATGAGTACATTTTCTACAGTTTAAAAAATGTTTCACAGCATGAAACTTTAGTTCTTTTTATAAATATTTTGTATCAGACAATTTTTGAAGCATGGAAGTTTAAATAAACTATTCAAATAAATTTGAATAGTTTAATTAACTTTTGTAATTTCTACATAATCTCAAATAATCGACTTTGAAGCCTACTTACTTTACATATGGTTCACAAAATAGTAAACACACCGTTGACTATCTTGTGACTCTCTTGGTCTGTAAGGATACAGACAGGATATCCATCGGTTGGAAGTTATTGTAATATCTAACGAAAAGTATCAAATGAAAAATGATGTTAACATTAATTAAAATATGAAAATCAGTTTAACTACTCATTTGCATTTGTATCTCTTTTATAAGTTAAATAAGCTAAACATTTTATGTAATCCTCAGTCAAAAAATGAAATCTAAATAGATTCTGCTTCAAAGAATTTCAAAAATGAAACTCTGGTGGAAGTTATTAAGCTGCGTATAAAATTATCTAACCTGAGTTATATTACTTAAAATTATGCACGTCTTTAGGAATTTTTCGCAGAATTTGAAAAGCATTTATATCCTTAAAGGCTTTATTTTCTCACTTATTTCCTAGATGAAAAGGCATAAAAAAGCAATTGTCGTGAAATTTAAATCAACAAAACAATAAAAAATTCTTGTTTAAATCAACAAAGCAAAAATCTGATTAGTATATTTTTAAGAATATTTATTTTCGAGGAAAAATTCACTTCATTCTTAAATAATTTCTTTTGTCTATTTTCTCTTGAAAAATAAAAAAGGAAAAAATGATTAATAGCATTGAAAAACTTATGAACGTAAAATAAATTACATGCACATCAATGAAATGTAAATAAATAAATGGATAAATTAAGAGGCGTGTTTCTTTTTATTCCCTTGAATTATTCATAAATAATTTTAAGAACTATAATAAAAGTTAAATTATATTAGTTTGACATATTTTTTAAAGAAAACTTATATGTTGAGTGCCGTATTTAAAACAGATAATCAAATAAATAAGAAAATCAACGAATGCTATTTTAAAATTAATATAATTTTCATAAGGGAAAATAAATATCTTTTAACAGATAGAATTTATTTGTAAATATTAGAACGAAATTTCTTATTATTAACATTTTTTTAAGCAAAATAAGATCATTTTATGGATGAATAGCCATCATCGAAAAATTTTTTTTTTCTTCTTTAATTATGATATTTTTGTTTATCATTAACTAGTTACAAAATTCTAGAAAGAGACAAATTTTATGTATGACGGAATATGTATCCCCAGGAGAAAGATTTCCGCGCATGAAATATTTGTTCAGGTTTTAGACAGAGATATTATGATTCGAACAATTGATTGTAGTTGCAAAATTACTGTTCGCAGCCATCTTGGACAATAATTTGCGTTATCACAATTTGGACACAAAGTCTCTTAGAAGTATTAAACAAATAAATACCTGAAAATTGATATGATTCTGGCTTTTATATTTATCACTTTTAAATTACCAGCTGAAGACCACAGAAGAAAGTAAAGTGATTAAAAAGTCTCCTTTGATCTATAAATGAAAATATCTTAGGATAATTGATTAAAAAATACAGGAGAATACTTTAAACATTGTTAATATCATAGAATTCGCTCTTAACACTGACATATGTGTAAAAAGACTATACAGTGATGTAAAAACTTTTTCGCGTTTGCTGTTATTCAAAGACGAGATTTTGTTAATAACAGAATAGTATTTGTTGGATAACTATCACTAATTCAGCGTAATTTTTCGATGTCTTAATTAATTAAATTGATGTCTGGCATGCTACAAAAACAACCGCCGAATTTATATGGTAGGCTGGGTTGACGAAAAGCACATACGTTTTCTTCAAAAATGAGCCGGAAATAATGCCAGAAACTAATCAAATTGCTCATGCAATTGGGAAAAGTTTTCAATCTTATGGATCAATCAGATTTAGAAGTGTCATCAAGTGTTTTTAGTGTCATCAAGCCTGCTGGACACGCGTAGCAAAGTCCTTACAGTCGATGAACTTAACAAAGATGTCTGACCAAATCGGAATAACAGAAATCCAAACAACAGGTTTCCTACCAGATTGCCCGAAAACTTTGTCATTATTAGTTTTTATTCATTTTTATTTCTTGCTTTGCAGCTAGAATATGTTATAGACTAAATTATATTTTCTACGAAATTTGTAGTCCTTTCTAAATCGAGCCGATTCCTGTTGTCATGCTTGCAGTTGTTATTTGCTTCTCTGATGGATTTGGGTCTGCGATAATGATTTCTTTTGCAGCAATTTCCTAACGCATTTTATATGCTCATTGACTGTAAGTGTTTTGCTCCTGAAATCCAAAATCTTATTGGAATCACCTCTAAAAGCTTTCAAGTCTTATATGCTTGAAAATATTGATAACTTCTTCTAATTACATGAATTGCTTGATCAGCTTCAGAAATTCTTATATTTGTATTAATTTATGAATTTTTCATTTAAATTATGTTTTAAAGTGGAATATATTCGAAGCAGGGGGGGGGGAGTAAAATAAGAAACCGCGTAACTTCGCCTCTTCATTAATCAGTGTAACGTAACTGAGGGTATTTATGTAAGTCACTTTTTCACCAATAATTTTATGGAATTGTTTCAGGTTCTGTCTTTTTTTCTGAGAGTGAATACTATTTCTGATTTGAAGTTTAAACTTGGAATCATATAAATACCATCATGCATTTTTCTCCTAAACAATCATGTTTTTTTTTATTTAATTTCTTTCTTCTAACTTATAAATTAAGAAAAACTTTCAGTTGCTCAGGAAATCTAAATCGGATCCAACTCTAATTCTGTATGGACGATTATTACCTGCTGATCAAAACTTTATTTAAAGAGTTACGAGATATAGAAATGTTTATCACGATCTGTGCACTCGAACACATGTTATTTGACTGCCAGAAAAAGATTTTGAAATTTCGCAATAAAAATTTTAACAGTTCCTTCTGTTTTGGCGTCTGATAAATAGTCAGTCGTATATTATAGCCATTATGTTCATGTAATATGAGTCATAGTTTTATGGTTTTCTTTTATTGACAACATGGTATTTTGACTTTTAGGCATCTTTTTCTTCAAGGATAGCCTAACATTTTTATGTACCTTAGTTCAGATATAATATTTCTATAAAATAAAATTACAAAATCTTATCGAATTTGACATTTGAGGCAAAATTTTTATGTAAACAGAAATAATAATTAAACAAAAGGCAAAACTAATTAAGATGTGAAAGGAAGCAGTCTTTTGCCTTATATGTTACGAAATGTGCAGCGAAAGTAATTTCAACGCTTTCAGACATGAAATCGAAAAGTTATTACTATAAAAATCTTGGCATGCAATTACTTATTCATGAACATTATGAATACCATCATTTGATAACAAACTAAAATATATAATTATAAGAAAAATAATATCATATCACCTTAATGGAATTTCTTTCGGAAAATTTTTTATTACGGCCTTTGATTTCTAATATCTTTCTAAAAATATAACCAATGATTCTTCCTCAAATTTCCACAATTGATTGAACCATGCTCATTTTTTTTTATTTCTGATATCATAAGTGTGAGAAGTTTTAAATTCAAACTCAACTCATTTTTACATTAACTCATAAGTGAAGTATTTTCAGTTTTAATACCTCTGTGTCTAAATTTTTCTCTTTGTTCTTTTTATAGGCGTGGATGACGTTTTTAAACATATAGCAACTTTATTAGTGCATCAGAAAGACTGTTACAACAGCTACCACGCCAAACTAGCGATAACATCTAGTGGCATGGGATTCTGTGGTTGCACGATAGAAAGGAAAAACAAGAAATGGAAATCGGATAAAAATTCAACATGCTTTCCATGTTTATTATTTCGATGATATACTTATAACAACTTTTATTTGACTTAACAAAAAGCAAGTTCAGAAATCCTGTTGCAATAAGATTAGGCCTATCTAATATTATTCCGAAAATGACATTTAGAAATAAACAAAAGGCTTAACTAAGACTTCTTCTAAAATAGCATTTCTTGTATTTTGTAATTTTTAAAACCAGAATCTCCATTACGCGTAGTTACAAGCGTACAATTTAGAAGAAGTTTTTAATTTTCTCTCTGAACTTGAGTTAATTGTTTAAAGTCAGCTTTTGTTTGAAGATTGTAAGTGCAATTATATCGTTAGATGTTCCTTTAGTAATGAGAGCTTAACAAGTACTTTCATGTTCAAACAATTTCTATGAAAACAAAAGTATTTTAGATAATTTATCGTGTCATTTCTTCTTTATCATTTCATATACTATTGTAAATACACTCAGTTGTTACCGTTATTTAATTTTTTTGGTAATTTTCAGCTAGCTCGACAGCAGTCAGTGACAACTTTGGCGCTAGATTTGATTTTTTTATAATCAGGCAGCCGTCAACTACATGTAAAAAGTGTTACAACGATTTTAAGTCATAAAATTACAGTTGGTATAGTAAGAACTTGTTTTGGCTGTTGTGGAACTCGCGGAAAAATACCATTTTTTTCAGTGTTGTTTTATTGAAAGTTCTGTTGGAAAGAAACAAACTAGATTTATGTGGGATATGGATTTTCCTTTCATAAAAGTTGTGAAGCAAAAATCAGTGGTTTCTTCATTTTTGGTACAATGTCTTAGAGAGAACTCATTTTTCAGTTATTAATCTATCATTAAATCCATAGCCCATTATAATAAACATCTTTAAATGTTGAGAATCATTTCTAATGAAGTATTTCCTAATAAAAATTGTTGATATAAGTATTAAGAAGTCAAAGCTGTTAAATATACCGAAGAGAAATGAATGAGTTGTTTCATTTGTCTGTGGTTTCGAGCATGGCCTTGATTTAATTTTTCTAGAATGACATCGATTCATGCTTTTTAAAATTAAATTAAAAAGGCTTTAATTTTAGGAAATTATCGTTATTATTGTTATCTTACCATCATTCTATGAAAAAAAAAACCGCCCACAAATATATTGCCTTGTTTAATTATACTGTATTTCTTTACGTTCTAAAAGGTGTTTTTTCAATACAGAATAATATTTGATTTCTACTTTCTGATAAGCAACATGAAATGCTAAATTATTGTTACTTTATCTACAGTGTACAAAAAAAAAAAAAAAAACGATTCCAGTAATATGGTAATAGGTATCCATAATTTGCAGTAAGAATGTCAATCAAGGCCATTCCGAGGGGATTGCAAAACTTGTGCAGTCAGAGAAGGCGGCGTAAAAATTATTATTAAAAAAGTTTTAGATCGGTATGATTTGCTGTATAAATAATAAAGAACTCAAGAATGAGCTTTCTGTTACTGATTTTAAAATACCAGAGTTTTTATTTGTGTACTAATAGATAACTGGTAACTGCTTCATCTGCTCGCGATATTTGACTGAATGAGAATAATTTTTATATATATATAAAGATAAAAAATCGTCTAAATTTTTAATTTTTTAAAAATTTAAATTAATAAAATCCTGTAGAAAAGGGATACAGATTTGTTTAGACATGACCCTGTTAGTATTTGATTGACTGAAGACTGATGATTAACAGATTACAGTAATTTTTTCTTCATCAGATCAATCCTTTCATCAATAGCACGATAAAGGCACGGAAATTTTAATATAAAGATTTCAAACAAATTATTATCAATTGGAAAATATAAAGCTTTAAAGAAATCTTTTATTTTAAAGATCATGTTTAATTTTTAGCTTCTTTTAATTTAAAATATGCTAGTTCTAAAGAATTAAAAAGCAGAAGCATTTGAATCAGAGCCCTAAATATCTTTATATTCATTAGAAATATCTGAAAGCCATTTTGGAACAGTAAATCAGAAATCGCCATTCAAGATATTAAAAGATCTATTAAAGTAATGATGTAATACCTTCTAATGTTTAAAATTTCTAAGTAATTCTTATATTTCTAAATTATCCAAATATTCAAAATATTTCCACAGAAATTCAACTGAATCATTTAAAACTCTATGCATCTTAGCGAAATCAAAAGTTAGTGTGATGTGGCTGAAATGAATTATTTCTTTGTACTGTCTAATTGATTAAAAACATATTTTCACACAAAAATTATCCTATAAATAAGATGGAAAAATATGTCATCAAACAAATGCTATAAATATTAAGGTAGCTTCAAAAATTTACTTTCTGATAAAGAGTTCAATTCCAAGCTTAAAAATGATTTGTTAATCAAGGTCAATGTACAGACTTCTAAAGTATGAAAAGAATGAAGTAATACAAAATAAATTTTACTTTAATGATCATTTCATTCCATGTATATTGTTATATTTTGTTGAATTGTTTTCATATGTTTTAATAGTTCTTATAAATTTTGTTGATGTTTCTTATAAATCATTGTTATAGTGTCATAACTTCTTTGTAAAAGAAAACGAATAAAATTTAATTTGCAAAGCATACGATTAAGTGAAATCTTTTTTCAGAGATCTATTTTCAAATTGCTATTAATAAGACGACTGAATGACACAAAACAAAGCATAGTTGCTTTCATTATGTTTTAATTTACAGCTGAAAAATATGCAATGGAAATAAACTATTTGTAAAGAATTTTTGCAGCTGTCGTTATCTCCAAGAATTCCTTAGAGCTGTATTTTAAAATGATTGGATATGCGTTTATTTTGAAATAACTTTTAGTAATGGTATTCTGCAGTCTAAACTAACGCAATAGGACGATTTGTCAACTTATGGTGTCACGTTTCTATACAAAATATTTTAATTGTCAATAATTGTTTATATTGCAACACATTGAAAAATCTGAAAAGACCAGATGCAAGCTGTTAAATAAAATAGTAATCTTTCGGTTTTTGCAGCAATGCAATTTTAACTTTCAATTAAAAAAATATAAACTGCACAATATACCTTTAAAATCAATCAAAGCCAATAAAGTATCATTTTCTGATAAATGCACAAAAACACAATAATGAATAAAAATTGATTTATAATGAACCTATTCCATTTGTCTTTAACAAAGAGATATTATGTAATGCATATTAAAATGATGATATGAAAGAAGAACGTGTATTAAAAATTTTCTGGAAAGACATGTCAAAAAATGTAATGATACTTCTTGCTCAAAATAGAATAAAATTCTTGAAGTTTTTTTGATTTAATGAAAATATAATATTTGCAACTTTCATGACTCATTCGATCAAAATTTTGTGCACTGAGTGATAATTTTTCGATGTTCATTGAATATGACAATCAAACATTCTTTTATAAACTACAGGAAAAAAATCATCATTTCTCATACCGACAGAATAGATTTCTAATCAAAGATTCATATGTCTATCGTAAAAGGCTCTGTTAAAATGTCTGCATTTTTTTGCCATGGAATCAATAAAAGATTTATTTGAATCGTAACTTAACAGAAAGGGTATTGCAATTCATTTAAAATTGACATAGTATCATAACAAATAATAATAAATAAATCTAAAAGAGAAAAATTAGCATTGATTTTATCCAGTCTCAAATGGCCTACTTAAATGAATCTGAAATATCCCAAATGTTTCTACTAGTAAGGTGATGCTTCAAAGACTCGGAAGCCTTTCCCATTCTCTAGACGCCTTGAAAAGTTATTTTCTTAAACTCGTATACGAAACCGTTACAAATTGCAGAGCAAAGCCATTTGGGGAGCTTTGTTTCAATTGATTTCCCTTGTATTATTAATGATATTGTTTCAATTTGTATGAAAGGGAAAAAATTTTACAATAGAGAATGAAAGTTTCTCTGTTTCCCATCCTCGTCCATTTCTTAAAAACTTGAAAAGTGTGTACCGTATAAGTAGAAAATAAAAATGTTTGCTATAGCTTGAACATAACAAGATTCTGAAACCACTTTAGAAAAGGCATTATTTATAGGTTGTTGACCAAAATACTCTTTATTTTTTGTTTCTGCTTCTCTAGTGAGGGAGAAGAAAGTGTTTTTTAAATCATGAAATTAAAATCTTTAACATCATGAAAGGTGATGTTGTGATGAAACTCTGAGATATAGTTGAGCTATTTCTTTCAGTTTTCGCTAGAGAATGATAACTACATGTTATTCAAAAATGATATTAGTTTGACTCATCCAAAAACACACTCAAAAGAAATAATGACTCACATTTCAATTCATTTATAATCGCGTGAGAATGTGTCGGTATTCTCGAAAAACTTATGATTTCACATCATTGTTCTTTCCGTTTTGCTGAAGGCAAACCAGATATCGACTCATAACCTGTGGTATAATGATAGGTTATATTTCTTATGATAAATGGAAACGGAAAATTTTTGCCAAAAAGTAAACATTACTAGATAGAAAGGAAGAACTGCATATGAAAAATCTTTTCATTGAAAAATTTATACTTCAGTATTATCATACAGTATTTCTGAGCTAAATAATGTAGAAGGGAAATTTAATCAATGAATATATTACTAAAAAAACCCTGAAAACCAAACTAGCGGGGGAGGGGATTACCTGAGAATACATTTTTCAATTTTTGGGAGGACCTCTTTTCACATCGCAGAAAGTTCATAATTTTAATCGCAAATAACTCTGGTAATTTTACAAATAGTTCCATGAAATTTTTCTGTTTTTTTTATTATGTTATTGCGTATACTTTTCTCACTGGGGTTTTTGGACGAACTTCTTTAATTTTTATTTTCTTTTGTAACTTCTATATTTCGCCATCAGGAGCACTATAACCAGCTTCAATAAATTCAGCATAATTACTTTAATACAAGTACTTCTTTTTTCCTGGCTGTACGAGATACCATCCTGGATTTAAACGGCTTAAAATGACTATACCGATCATCTTACATATCGAAGTAATCCATTTTTATGAACCTACACAGCTTCCTTTTATCTCATAATAATGATTAACGTTCTCTGACGATGTTGACAGTTTGTATCTAGTTCCATGCATTCAATCTTAAATTTTTATTCATTTTTACTTTGTCGTAGGTGAAGTGTACAATAAATATTATAATTGCGGTAAAAATTTGACCTCTAGATTTTGACAAATTTCCACAATTCAGACCTTTTTGAACTCGAAAAATACAATTTTAAAATTATATTCGTCTACTTATCTGTGAATACGATAGCTCATACCCTATCTGATCTATATAGAAAAAATTTGGTGAGACATTTTTATACTAAATATATAAATTTCTATCAATTTGAGAGTATAACCTATTTATGAGAAGTTTTCTGTTTGTCTCTCCAAGTACAACTAATTGAACAGATAACTTTAAAGTGTAAAGAGCTAGACTAATAAAATTTGGAACATAGATTTAGCATATAAAATTCGCTTCAAATTCTGAAAGGGTTGACTGTCTGTCGGTCTATATGTGATAAGTTAAAAACGCAACGGCTTAGATGATGCAATTTGGTAAGTAATCTTAGTATTCATATTGTAGTTTAATTCCAAATTTTGATTTTACTCAGTGAGGTCCCAAAACACACACGCGATTTTCTTCACATTACTACAAAGCACAAAATGCTGCTGCGTGCGATTCTGTTGCTCTAAGCAACGGTCGAAAGGGGGTGAGTCTCCGCTTTTCCGCGATCTCCGATTCCTTTGAAGCAAAAATCTCGAGTTGTGCTGGGTGTTTCTACAGTTTTTATGCGGGAAGAGGGGGAGCCTGCGAGAAAGTTTCACAGAAACCTCTCCTGCTGGTTTACAATGAATGTAATCAACCGATTCTATAGTATTGTGCTTCTAATAACAAAAATGTTAATTTTTCTTTGCAATCCTTTATTCGTAAAATAAGGAATAGGATTACACTGTCAGAGTGGAAAGTTAGACAGGATTTTTGAGAATTCACATATTTATAGAATGGATTATGTAGACAATGAACCCTCAATTTCATGCTACATATCGTTTGGACTTTTTTATTTCAGTATTTTAACAATTCATCTTTAAATTTTTCTAAAAATTTCAGCCTTTATCTATTTTTTTAGTAAATTAATTCAGAATTGTAATTTAGATAGCACATTCAGATACCAAATATATTTTTGAAATACGAAAAAAAACCACAATCTAATATTTCATTTCAAGAGAAAAAGCATTCATGTTCGCCTTAATACAGATCCTTAGTTATCGAGCTTATCTTGAAGACACGCTGACATCGAATATTTTTAGCAAATAAGAGAAAACATTTTTGACACTATATGAGGAAAGACAGATGCTGTAGGTTGACAATCACACGCTGTTATTATAATATTTGCACAGATATTTAATACCGATTAAGCAATCTAAAATATATAAGATTTGCACGTAGCCATTCTACGAATAGGAAATTTAAATCAATGCCTTTTTTTATCCACTTTATTTAACTCGACTTGTTGGATGCTTGTAATGATGAAATTTTTCACTCACTTACTGATGTATTAGAAATTTTAAATTTTGTAGCACTATGATAGTTTAATATTTCAAAATTTTCAAAGCTTAGTTATCAATTAATCGATTCACATAATTAAATTTTATTGCACATGAGTGGCGCCACCTATTAGTGAATTTATTCAAAAATTATTACCAGATTCTATAATTGTTATAATAATGAATTATAAATCAAGAACTAAAGTAGAAGATAAATGAAATAAAAATATTCTGATTTATAGTAAATTATTAAAAACGTGTTTTGTAAAAAGATTAAATAAAAAACATCTTTATTAAAACTAAAAATATGAACTACCTTTAAATCATCAAATAACTTAGAATATTTAATCTTACAACTCAAACACATTTGAATTTGAGTTCCTGATTTCATTTAAATTTTCTTAATTTACTGAGAATTATCAGCTAAATGCGGCTATAATTATATATAGTATTTAGAATTCATTATTTATTGGCTAAACCATTATCATGGCTCACATGACGACTCTCTTGGTTGCAGTATACGTTGAAGAATTCTGACTTTTAAGTTTCCTTTTAACATTTTTCAGCTATAAATTTCATGTAATAAAATTCTGTAAAAGTTTCTTTTTGAGTGCATTGTTTCTGAAAGACACGGAATGTATACTTCTTCGGTTATTTAGAAATACTTACAATGTACATTCGTAATGTTTAATTTTGGCATATTTAGATTTGTATAAATGAAAAGTTCCATCACTTTTTAATTTAATAATTGCATCTTCCATTAATTCGTTCAGTGAATAATTTTGATTTATGTTTGTCATTTTATTGATTACCTTTTTTGAATTGACGAATGTGATGCGATGAGGATGCATGAATTGCGTAATATCAGACGGGTTTATTTAGATAGGTTAAGAAAGGGAAGTAAATCAAAGTTTGCCAGAGTTGGATGTGTTGATAACAAAAAATTCCCCTCATGCACAAGATACATCAACAATAATATGTAAAAGAAATGCACCATGTTAAATACTATCGTATTTATTTCAACCCAATTATTTCTTCATAGCTCACTTTACTATTCGCATATTTCTCCCTCTAATCAAATAGACTCGTCTATCTGAATTCATAGATCAGTCGCCAACTGGTCAGAGCCTCGTTATATACTATATACATTTTACTGCGTGAAAATATCGATTTCTTTTTTTTTTTTTTTTTTGCCGATTTTCTGTATTTTTCGTGTTTAAAAATTTTCTTTTTGGATATATCACGCATAGGAATCTAAAAGATAACAGGCGATATATTTGAAATATATATTTTCTGTTGAATTATTCATACTGTTACAATTATTTATTAATAATGTTAACAGAATAAAATAGGGTTTTCGTTGAAATAAATTTCTTTCTTGTTTTTTAATTCAGTTTTTTCCCTTTATTTTATGAACTCTCTTATTATAAATAATCATAATATAAATCTATTGAACTGTTTCTCGTAATAGGAAACGTGATTCACTGGTGTAGTAACTATAGTAAGTGAAGATATGAAGTTGATGGCATATAATATGTATGAACTACAGCTTAAAATGTGAATGATTTAATTAATGTTTCTACCTATATCAAGAGCATGGAAAACATTCAATGCAGAATTGTTTTACACAGTTTTACATAATACAGAATTTGTTTTAAATTCAAATATTTATTGCACAGAATACCAATTATTATAACTGAAAAGCAAATTCTAATCAAGTACGCCAGCTCTTTTCCTCCATACATTTAGGTAGAGTTGTCATTGGCTATAGATCTGTAGATATATTTATCCCATAACTAGCATATTATTCTATGCAACCTTGCTTGGAAGTTGCCTGTTAGTTTACGTTCTTGGAGTTCGAAACGACGAATGAAACAATTGATGCTAACCAATGTAGAAGCAAAAGCCTTCTTTTAGTTTTTCTGAATTCCAGAAATTAATTTAAAATTTTGACATTCGTAAAGCACTAGGTCTGAGCGATTCTATTTTGTATAGAAAGAGATTGAAAGATATAGCTCTCTTCTGTCGCTATAAACTTACTCACTATTTATGGAATGGCAAAGAGACTGACAAACATACTATTCTCCGATCAGCGCAAGGTCGATGTTTGCAAATTGTTGACATCTCCACACAAATGATATCTTTTGTGAGAATCTTCAATTTTACACATCAGTGAGTTTATAACCTTGAAAATGAATTACAAAGAATGCATAAACAAATCAGATTTTACATGTTCGGTTTAAGCTTTAACTCTAATGTTAAGCTTATTGTATCGTAGCTAACAGAAATAAAATACATCATGAAGTTCATTCTTATCGTAAATTGTGAAATAACAATTCCACTGTTATAAAAAATACAGCTGAATTATCATTCATAAATTTTATTCTAATTATTCATCAAAAACATTTTAATTCTTTCTAACTTACCGCTTTTTTAAGCGTTTTAATAAAATGTTTTACGTTATAATGCTAATATAATAACACCATAACACCAGTAATTATTACCAAAAATTAGTACCAAATTAGTGCCAATTAGTACCAAATTAGTACCAATTAGTACCAAAAATTACTGTATAAATACACCAGTAATTTTTGATGTTAAATCTAATGTATGCAAATTTAAATGAATAAAAAGGCTTTATTTTCATTGGAAGACGAAGAACCAGCACAGAGTATCAGCACATAATATCAAACTTATTAAAGGAGTATCATTGGATTAATCTGTTAATAACCAAATGTAACGGTTCAAAGAAAGTGTTTCAATGGTTAAAATAGCAACAATAAAAAAATATCGATGAAGTTTAGAGATTGGTAATTATTAGAAATGTTAGGAAATTTATTGGTTTTGTTTCAAAATCTTCCAATGAAGTTAAAATCTTCTATTTTTCCTTACAGTGGATCACATTCACTTTTGAATACTTACTGCTTTTGAAATTGAAATTTAAAAACATCATCCAAATATTTGCTTAAATTTTTTTATTAACTTTCTTTTGTCTTAAATAAAATTAAATACTTCTTTTTGAAAAAAATTACTTTAGCGTGAAAGTGTTAAAAATAATCTCACATAAGTAAATGCACACATTCAACAAATGTAAACAAAAATATGCAAAAATCAAACAATGTAATATTTTGTTGCGTATCTTTTAGCTGAAATTATATGTTCTGGAATGGATTGAAGCTAATTTATATTTGTAAGAATTTCATTCAATCCCATTATTAATACTTTTTCAGTTGTTCGTCTTCAATTTATGCAACACAATTGGAATTAGATTGAAATCTGGGGAATACGGTGAAGTTTGAATGATAACAGCAACCTTAAGCTAGAATTTAGAGCTGTATGTTTGAGATTTTTATTTTGATACTACTCGAACATGGTTTGAATTCCAAATATACTTGGGCATATATTTTTCAAATTTTCTTTCAAGATATTTATATAGTTATATTAAATGAAAATTACATTTTCCATACTAGAAACATCCCCAAAGCGTTTGACCGCTGGCAATAGTCTTCTCGGATTGAGCTCTTCGTTATGCTTTCTGTAGACATCCATCAGACGCAAATTTTGGAACTTTCACAAATATATTGGTTATTTTAAATGAAAATTACATTTTCCATACTAGAAACAGTCAAACATCCCCAAAGCGTTTGACCGCTGGCAATAGTCTTCTCGGATTGAGCTCTTCGTTATGCTTTCTGTAGACATCCATCAGACGCAAATTTTGGAACTTTCACAAATATATTGGTTATTTTAAATGAAAATTACATTTTCCATACTAGAAACAGTCAAACATCCCCAAAGCGTTTGACCGCTGGCAATAGTCTTCTCGGATTGAGCTCTTCGTTATGCTTTCTGTAGACATCCATCAGACGCAAATTTTGGAACTTTCACAAATATATTGGTTATTTTAAATGAAAATTACATTTTCCATACTAGAAACAGTCAAACATCCCCAAAGCGTTTGACCGCTGGCAATAGTCTTCTCGGATTGAGCTCTTCGTTATGCTTTCTGTAGACATCCATCAGACGCAAATTTTGGAACTTTCACAAATATATTGGTTATTTTAAATGAAAATTACATTTTCCATACTAGAAACAGTCAAACATCCCCAAAGCGTTTGACCGCTGGCAATAGTCTTCTCGGATTGAGCTCTTCGTTATGCTTTCTGTAGACATCCATCAGACGCAAATTTTGGAACTTTCACAAATATGACACTGATTTGTAATGTCTCTCACGGATTTTTCAAAATCCAGACATCACTTTCGTATTCTTTCATTAATACAACTCGAATGAACATGATTCAATAATTCGTCTAACAGTTCACATTGACTGTAAATCTTTTATCTAATTCTGTTGTAAGTTGCACCTCATTAAATCTTGGATTTTATTAATGATAAACCTTTGATACCTCTGAGTTAGTTTGTGAAGAGCTCATGATTTCAATGCTTTTTCAAAAATTCGACAGAGTTTCTATCGTTTTATAATATTAAACACAGCTAAATGATTTACTTAAAAAAATTTTCTTAAAGTTCTGCTCTATGGTTAAATTCCTAATAGAATTGGTCGTAACTCTGTAATGTAGGGCCATGTTCCCTTCAAATTTAGGAAATCAAACAAATTTGCATGAAGTAATAGTAATTTCAAAGTGCAGACGATATTTGATATATATTTACTTCCATTCATATTAAAAATAAATAACAACAAATATCGTCTGTCAAAAAATTTAGTATAGTTTTCAAACGCTCCTTTACATAAGAGAGATCGATCTTTTAACATTTTCTCGGTAAAATAATTTTATCAAAAAAAGTTAATGAATTCAATTTCATTACACTATGTAGGTTTTATTATAAACAAAAGAAAGTTTATATGAACATTTTTAAAGTAAATTGTATTATATTTAGATGATATTTTTTAAAAGTAAATTTAAAACACATATGTGTCCAAGAACAAATATGAGCCACTGTAAATGTTTTAAACAAAAAACCACTAGATTTAAATGCTGAAACAATGTAAATGGTGCGTATGTAAGTTGCATATGACATTCCGCACGCATGTACGATATTAATGTATGAATTAACATTTTTCTGCCAATGAAATATTTTGAAAGAAAACGTCGGAACTGAATGAAACTAAGTTATTCCCTAATGAGTGAAAAGTCTTCAATTGTATCACAATAAACATAGGATATATTTCGTTTTTTCCCGATGCGTACAGATGTGCAATCCAAGAATTACTTTATCTACGGCAATAAACATGCAAATACTAACATAAACGGTTTTCACCAACATCCAGAGAAATTGTTCGACGTGTGTTGAGAGCTGACCTAAAGAATGTTATGAGCAACAATGGGATTCATTTTCTTTGGAAGCCATTTCTAGCTTCACTGGAGGATTCTGACTCCCCGTCGAAGATTTTCGACGTTTGTAAGAGTTGATCATTTGTCTGGCGACATGAATAAATACATCCATGATACCTAAAACAACAATATTCATAACTATACAGCTTAGAAAAATATTGTAATGTCTACTTATATCCGAAAAGTTTTTAAGGCTTTAGGGGAAGGATTTTTTATTTCATAAAAGTAGCTTCTTACCTTTATAAAAGTATAGGTACTGCTTAAAGTGAGTAAAATTATGTCAATTTTCTATCTTAGATTAATGTCCGATCTTGAAAAGGGAACTTTTTAGTATTTTGTTGTAATATAAATGGTGTTACTTATCCCTTTCAATGAATCTAGAAGAATTTTTCGACATACCTTATTTACATTCTTTTTTTAGAAAAATGTAATAAATGTACTCATTAGTAAATTGCGTAAATTAGTAAAGGCGTTCTAATATATCATCATTTTGCGAATTTTTCAGCTACCTTCGGCGTCAAATATCACGGATTTACCTTGGCCATTCATTTCCATTCCTTAAGTCATTGGTCAGCTATCTTACACTCCTTTGCTTTTTCCCTCAACTTTATATTGCGGATGAGGGGGGAAATTTCTTTAGCTGGCCGTCGAGGAGACACAGTATCTTCAAATTTTGAACCGCGATCAGAAGACGAAGATAAAACCTATGCTGAAAGTGCAATTTCTAATTTTCTGCGTCACATCAACTTGAATATTTTGGACACACGACACAAATGAGGCATTAATAGACTAATAACTAGCAAAGCAGCTATTTTTTAAACTTGATGCTTTATAAAATGCTAGAACTTAAAAGTTGTTTCGAAATTATGCATTGCTTGAGTCTAAAAATTAATACTAAAGAAGTATTAATTATTTAAGAGAAAACTTTGAAATTTTTATTTAATCTAACACCGATTCCGATGTATAATAATTTGTCGACAATTGCGACGGAAATTATGGCCCCCAAATTTTTACTTAACTTTGCTTTCATGCAATTTTGTCGATTAACAATTCTGTAAATATTTATATGTTTTTTTCACTTCTTAATTTTCAACATTGTATTGCCCATTTATATTCAGTACAGTATCTTTTTGATAGTTTTATGTTTAGTTAAAATTTACTTGCTTTCGGTTTACCATTCGTTTTGTGTCTATTATCGTTGTTTAACATTAAAAAAAATGTTGATTTCTTTTAAAATAATTGCTTTCCATTTAAATTTTCTACTGATTTTCTAGGAAATACAGGATTTGAACTCATATAACAAGTATTACAAACAATTGACTGAAGGAATAAATATTCTTATTTATAACAGTAGCTTAAGTATGATCAAGAAATTTTGTAGAATGAGCTGTAAAATTTTCGAAAATAATGAGTAACAACCGTCATTGAACAAATTTTCAGACAAGCGATGAATATAAAGAAATGAAAAACAATCAACACTTGCATTCCTTTAATGGGAACAAACTAATTAAGAACAGATATTCCCAATGAATTTTCATTTGGATAAAGAGGAGTGCGATCTGAATCATATATTATAGTTGGTAACTTCGGTACTGACGCACGCAAATTTAATCTGCTAAATATCGCGTTATCGTATATCATTTTTAAGCCATCGGTTAAAAAATAAAATGATTATTGTAGGATGATATATAACATGCCTTTATTCCAAAGTTTTATTTAGTTTTTAAATAACTTATTATTTTAGATACTATTTTGATAAACAAATGGATTTGATTAATGCTTTGTACGATATTAATCAGAATTCGAAAATCGTTGACTTGAATAAATATATTCAGTGCAATTCCAGATATTTCGAAGGAAAGAAATGAAAGAACTGGAGAAAAAAAGACAGCCATATTTTCTAAAAGTAGTACTGGATCAAATACTAAAAATGAAACAAGTTCTAAAGCTACAGTTTTATTTTGTAAATATGTAACATTTTCAGACGGTAATAACAATTGTCTCATATGTATGAACAATGAAATTTCATGCCTGTAAAATTGCTTAATAAATAATTATAAAATGCAAGGTTTTACGAAAACAGGCGTAGCTTAGTAATAACAGTGGCAAATCATTGTGTGTTGATTTGTTAGGAAAGTTTAGTGAAAATCGGTTTTTTTTTTTTTTTTTTTTTTTTTTTACGTATATCAGGTTTTGACATTCCTTAATTAGACTTTGAGAAAACAAAATAATAAATGCTAATAAAAAACTAATAAATGCTAAAGTAATAATGCTAAATAAATGCTAATAGAAAACTAATGTGTTAATTCTATAATATAACATATGATTATATTTAATAAAGATATAATTTTAAAGAATTCTATTTTTTTGTACTTCAAAAAAGTTTTAGCCGTTTGAATGTCGAATGGCAAATCACATTCTTCTCGTTCTGCAGGCATTTTTTAATTACGTTCATCGTAAGGAGTAAAAGTTTTGACTAATGTAAATCTCGTATTTCTCGTTATTGAATAGAACGTTCACTAACTAACTTAAAAGTAAAATGTTCATTCACTAACTTAAAATAACGCTTCTCACTAAGGAAAAATACGAAACAGCGCCCTTTTCATTTGCGATATTCTGATCTTGTAATACCAGTGTCTTTTTCTTGCCTTGTAAAGCAAATTGTCAATAAGATAAACATATTTCTATTATGTGTTGTGTTTTATAAGGCATAAGCTTTAATACTCTCAGATCCAGTATGGAATTATCATGAAATAATAACAAAATAAATTCTAAAAATCCAAACAACAAATCAACCCTCCCCTCCAAACAATGCGCTAATGAATTTTACCTTTCTAACAGAAATATTTTTAAAAAAATATTTTTAAATGCTTTTAAAAAATATCTTGTTTTAGATTTGTGTTTTTAAAAATAGTTTAGTTAAATATACAGATATTTTAATATACATTTTTGAAAAACTGATCATGGAATAAAGGCACAATCATAAATTCGATATTTTTAATGGGAATTTAAAAATTTAAAGTATATTTTTGAAAAAATGTTTATGTAAATCTTTAATTACTCGTTACCAAATTCTTAATTTTAGAATACTTCGGAAGTCAACATATTTAAAATATGCACCTTGAAAAGCGATGCATAGCTTTTGAAATTCAAAATTCTCTAATGGTTTTTGATTGATTGTTTTCGATATAGATTTTTTTTCCTTCAACGATATAATTTATTATTCAAATAGAGTTAAAAATGGGAGCAAAAACATTAAATTATTTAGAATCCACAAGTTGAAATGATAACAAATGCATTTCAGGCTTCTAATGCTTTTGATGATGTGTGTTTAACTAGACTCTTAAGGAGGAAAATTATACACAGAGAAAAAATTGTGCAATCTCTTTGAACATTTTATTTTCTCATTTGCATATTATGAAACTGTATGCAAAAAGCATGAAACACCTGTAGAGAAAATTTCATAAATTTAAGCAGCAGTTTAATTTTACTCTTAGTTTGATTCCAAATTTAAATGAAACTGGAAAAAAAAAATGCTGATACTTCACTTGCTTTCAACCAATCGGAAGATGATTAATTTGAGCTTTTATTCAATCCAAATAAAAACATGAATATTGCTTATAATGATCTATTATAAGTATCATTAGATATGTACAACAAAATAGTATAAGAAAACAAAAATGCGCCATGAAATATGGTGTCTAAACGAATCTGGCCACACACAAAAATAATAAAACTGATAAAAACAAATCCTGTATATATAGTAACAGAATCTAAAGGCAATGTTGATGACAATAACTTAATTTAAAAATTTCTTATTAAAAGAATTAAAATACATCTAGAAATTTTTATGGAAATTACAGAAATGATTTCAAATGTCTTTCTTCTAAACAAACAAACAAACAAAAAATGAAGTGGATACTTCAGTTGAAAACTACTCTAAGAAATGCAACTACAAGAATAGATTTCATTTCATTATTCACAAAGAAACTATTCCGATTTTTTTCTTTTTTTATGTATTCCTGAAGAAATTTATGCATTAACTACAGATGCGTTATACAATTGTACAGTGATAATCGCATATCTCAGTAAATCAGTGCGACACACACACACAAAAAAAATCACACAAAAAGGAGCATTGTTTTTCTTTGTGTTACGCCTTACGAAGAAAAGGAACAATCTGTTTCGTTTACATGTTACAGTTTGAAGGTAAAAAATTAATGAAAGAAAAAAAAAGGATGGTATTTCGAATACTTTATTGATTATATACGAAAATATCGAAAGTATGTTCCATCAATTTCAGGAGTTATTACTATTATTAACAATCCACTGAGAGTTTATATTGAAACGGGCCACTGATAAGATTTACGCCTCTAATACATTTCGGTAGTGAAGATAACTCAATGAAAAAAATGATAATGCATACAAATGCTATGTAGCTATTAACAACAGTGAGATTGAATGGGCTCGAGTAAGGGCGTGTGTATGTTTCCGTTCATAATGGTGATAACTCTTTTGAAACTATTTCTTTTGCCATCATTTGATTGGGATATGTCATTTGCTTCAATTGTGAACAAACTATAGACACGGTAATGAAATGGACTTCCATCTGGATCAATCCACACAAACAAGACTTCAAACCTTCTTTTATATTGTGTAAATTTTTTTTTTATTTATTATCATTGTATACTAGTAAGTTATAGTCATTTGTTCGATTGTTTCTAATAACCTTCTGTTTACTTATGCTCATAATCGTTATTTCTTTTAAAAATTTCTTTATATTGAATTTTATTAGTTATATTTTTTAAATAAATAATTAAAAAAATACTTTTCCAAAATGCCCTTTTCACAGAAGTGATAAATGTAAAACATAATGCTCATAATATTTATATCTTTTTAAAATTTATTTATATAGAACTTTATTAGTTATAATTTTTAAATAAATAATTAAAAATCCCTTTTCACAGGCATTTATAATGTACGGTATTAAAAAAACCCAACAAGCTTCCGCAATAGATTATATAATTTCAAAATGAATCGTATCCGTTCGGACTGAAAAATAAAAAACAGCACGATTATTCCCATGTTCTTTTCTTGATATAAAAATATTACTGACGAACTGAGTTTTTTTATCTTTGAATTTCTCTAAAAAATGAAGGCATGTCTTGATTATACCTTTCCAAATTATACTTTATCTGATATAATAAATTTTATGTGCCAATTAAAAGTAATTAAATTTAAAATGTTATGTTAAAATTTAGCTGTCTATATCACAAGGCCAGCAAATGCTTTATAAGATCGTAATGGCTACATCCGCAAAACGCCTTGAGTGAGCATTGTTGCTCAATACATAAAATGAAACACATGATATTATCCTATCTTCCGTTGATTTATAGCATCATATGAAATATAGAGCAAGAGAATCTTGCTATCTCATTTTTTAGGCAATTTTCATGTTTTTTCCCTGTATGAGTGTATAAATTTACAGCATTATAAATGATATAATTACTTTATTTTCACCATCTTACATCATGAACTTTAGATGTAATGGAATTTTATATTTTTATTGGGTTATCATTCCTTCATAAATGCAAGATAAAAATGCTTTTAATATATTTTTTGAAATTAAGATCTTTGTAAGATCGTATATGAAATTTTTCTTGTTTCTCGTTTTAATACATTTTATCGCTTGACTTTCATCTCAAGATTATGCAAAAATATTAGAAATTCTGGACTATTGCATTCGTCATGTAGTTACTTCAACTATAAAATTTTATTTTTGAGTTTTCCTCTCGAAAATTGTCTTAAATTATACTTAAATTGATTGTTTGTTTAATGGAAAGTGCAAGGCACAATTTCAGTCAAAAAGTCGCAGTCAAGCTATGACTTAGAATTGTGATAGATACAGACGAATTATTTTTTAGAATTATGATAATCATAAATGTGAAAACAAATATTTAAATAACCAATGTTTCCCTCATTTTAATTAACAATTCCCTTTCTTCACATATTTAGACATTATAAATGGAAAAATAAGTACGCCGAAAACATTACCCTTGACATTAAAAATAATCTTTCAAAGATCTGATTAGTTTATCGAGTAAATAAGAATTAAAGTGTATCAAAAGTTATTGTATTATCACTGTCATTTACCAACCAATCGCAACACAGGATTCTGCTTGCTTCAGTATCGAATTATAATCTTGATGAGGTAATATACAGAGGGATTATAAATCTCACTGTATGAGACCGTCACTATCCAACCGTTCACAAGAAGGGAATAAAAGTTTGAGCTTTGCGTTCAAAAATCATATGAAAAACAACAAATACAGTTACAATTACAGTGACAAAATTTCCAAATGGCAACACCAACTTTTTCATTGGAATGTGTTCTCCAAAGCAAAAAGCAATAAATGCCGTTGCTACGATACCTGTAACATTCGCTAGACAGACTAAGAAGAAAAGAGAAAATAAACACTAAAAGCAGAGAAACAACAGTAAAAAAACATTTTATTATGTCTCACAAATTTTCTACTTTACCTACTTCAACCCCGAGACACTTTAAATGCGGTAGATGTTGCCTACAACCGAAGCATGTGCCATGCCAAAAGAAATCTGTTGAAATGAAAGTCTCTGTTAGGCACACCACAGTTTTCTTCTTTTTTCTTCTGGGTCTATCTAGTGCTGGTGATTTTCCTGCTACAGATATCGTTACAAGGCTATTGTTTTTTTGTTGTTATGGAGAAACACATTCCAATAAAAAAAATTGGTATTGCCATTTGAAAGTTTTGAAATTTTAATACTGTAACTACAACCGTTAGAGTTTTTCATATGATTCTTGAGCGCATATCTCAAAATACCTTGAACCAAAATTTTATTCCGTTCCTGTGAACGATATGCTAGTTACGGTCTCATATAGTTTTTTTTTTTTTATAATCATCTTGTAGTATGTGACATTGATGTGTAGACTTCCAATTCATCATCATGTTTTACTGTTAAACGTAATGTCGGACAACACATTCATCACCGTTTGAAATAATATTCAGTATTATTACAACAAAGCCAATTGCTATAGATCAAGTTTATATGTCATTTCTGCAAACGCAATTCTAGGATCCATGTTCTATAGAGTTAAACCTGGAACTTTTTTGAAACACTTATATTTTCATGAAAAAATAAAGATTCATCTATACGTAGAAATAGAAATATTCATCTCTAAGGATTTTTAGAATTTCTTGCAACAGATAGGATTGTACTATAGATGACTATTATTTATTTGCTCATAATGAAGTGAAACAGTGCCCTATCATTAGTTTCTTTTAAAAAAATCGCATCTGTTTGATAGGATATTTTGTTCGTCTTGAAAATTATTCTTATTGAATACTAAATAGTCCTTAGATGGTTACAAGACACTCAAAAGGACTTTACTTGTGCTGCACTTCGGAAATGCTTTTAAACATCTGCTTGCCTGTTAAAATGTGAAATATATCGAAAATAACAGAATTTCAGCCTGAAATACTTATAATTTTTAAGTATTCGAGCCTTATAAGTTGCCATATTCAAACGTCAAATTACAAGTATTTATCTTCGCTAACAATTATTATCAAATAAAAATTTGCATTGAAAACTTTGTTTAATATTTTTCCAGGTTTCCTCACAATAATATTTTTTAAAGGACAAATGAAAAGTTGCCATCAGTATGAATATTTTAATTAAAAATACGGAGTTTTGAATATTTTATCTTCAATCGAATCGTCTTTATAGTTATAATTTTTCAAAATTTATAAGAAAATAGCCTAAAATGTTTATTTTTGTGCACCTTAAAGGGCTAAAAGATATACAAAGTTTTATCGTTTCCTTTGATATATTTGAAATGTTATTGTAGGCAAAATAAAAATTCGTGCATTACAAAATCTTTAGAACTAAATACAGATGTAATTGTATGGCTCTTATTTTTCAACAAATCCTTCGTTTTATGATACAACTTCGCTATTCAAATGTCCATAAAACATAAAATTGCAAAAACATGTATAAAATTTGATTCCCAGCTGCGAATATCTTTTTATGATTCTTTAATAAAGAGTGATTCTTGAGTCACTCGGATCATACAAGAACTTTGAAGTCTCTTTTCACTGTTTAATTAACTATTCACGTTATAATATTTTACTTCGTGATTATAATCAAAAATAATTATGAAAAATAATGAATGCAGTATTACTTTTATTTACATTAAATGTTATGCCTGAAATATTAGATATAAATTTCTTAAAAAGAGTGAATATGTCCAAGAGATACAACAATATTATGAAAGATATTGAAAATACCCTTTACCTTATTTTCTGATTTTTCATCCAATTATTATTTGAATATTTTCTTTTCTTTGCACGTCTCGTCACAAGTTTTTCATCAAAAAATACAAAAAAAAAAAAAAAAAAAAAAAAAAAAATTTGATAGTCGACTCTATTGTTTGAGTAGTCGATTGAGACAAATATATTTGCTATTTTACCGGTAAATTGTACAGCATGTTCTCTCAAAAGAATTCGATTTCCTTTTCCATTAAAAGAATTCGATTGAAATACCTCTGAATGCAGTAAATAAAGGATGATTAAAGAATTGGCCTTTTTCAGGTATGATTATGATCAATGACAATTGAACTTGATAATATGCAAAAAGCTACAAGAGTACTCGTTACCAGTAAATGACGTCATACTCGTTTTTATGCATCTTGAAATAATTAGCAAAATTAAGTAAATTCCCTTTTAATTATTAAGATTCATTACATTAAATACTTAACCTCAGATGTAAAAACTAAATTCTGTTCTAATACATCAATTACATTAAATTGCATTTGGGTCATCAAGACTGTCATATTACTCAGTAATATACAGGGCGAAATTTTTCATGCATTGCTAATTTCAGCTGTTTTTTATTACAGAGCTTACAGTTTCTTATTACATCTATTTCTTATAACATTCATTTGTTGAGTAGAATTTCAATACTTAAAAAAAAGAAACATAAAAGGCTTTCTAAAGAAAGAAAGTTCCGATTCAAAATAAGAAAAAGGCAATAAAAGTAGGAAAAGAGCAAATCTTAAGGAACAGATGTAAAAATATTAAAAGATTGAGTTGCAATTACTCATTCACGGGAATATTTTATCATAAACATATAGAAAACCTATATATGACAAGATGCTTTGATTCCGTGCTGCAAAGAAATCACCCAAGTCGAAATAAAGCAAATCGAAACATAAGGCTGAAAAAAGAATTATTAAAGAAAGTACGAGCTTAATACGTCATATTATATGTGAACCGTGTTGTTAGAATGCCATGTTATTGAAAAAAAAAAAGTGCTGAGGATTGTTCGAATGTGTTATTAAAATTCTGTATTGTTGGAGAATTTCTGTATTGTTGGATTCTGTATTGTCTTAATTTGTATACTATGTTATATGGAACCTGCATGCCATATCATAGGTAGGGTTGACTATATATGTAAAAATGTGTGGTTTAGAAACTTTGCAATGACTATGAAAATGAATTCTTGAGTAGCTGCTTACCTTCATTTGTTTTGGCTGACGTTTCGAAATAAAGTGCGCCAATGGATTTCGCAAACTGAGCAGCTTTGTTTCCGTCAACCACCCTTCTGTGCTCTAAATCTAATTTGTTGCCAACTATGCAAATGATACAATCATTGTCAGCATTTCTTTGAAGTTCTGAAAAAGAAATAAAATTTCATTAAAGAAATGATTAATATGAAGGAAAATAAAGCTAGTATTTAAATAAAGTTATGTATAAATTGATTAGTAGTATGTATAAATATATTAGTAGTTATGTATAAATTTTGTATCTAAAGGGAATCTATTTCAGGAAATAATTTTGAACTGTGGTCAGACAATGAGCAAGACATCTGAGAATGCTCTTGATTTTTCAAAAACTCCGTACCAAACATCGGGAAGAAATTCGATCTTCGAAGGGGGGTATGCACCATCCTTATATATATGGATGATCTTGGATGAAATCGAATTTTGAATTTAGCATTTTTTGAACCAGAGGCTGAAATTTATCTTCAGGTCTCCACATCAATGTAAGAACATTTGACCCACGACAAGAAATTTAACGTGCGTCATACTCAAATCAATGCGGATCTTTTGATGTTATGCATCTGGCGTTCTTCAATCCAGAAGCCAAGATTCATCCTCCATGGCCTCATGATCCATCAACATTAGAATATACGATAAGAGTAAGGAGGTACTATGCTTCCATATCCTTAGACATTTTTATGTGGAATAGGAGTCTGAATTTCAAACCTGATGCTCTCCAACTCAGAAGCTGAGACTGTTTTTCCAAAGCTTCAGTATTTCACATCAGCTTGAGGACATTTCATCCCTGATTGGAGGTTTAACATGTACCATGCTTATAAAGGGAGAAACTTTGGTGGAATCAGGTTTCATTTCTAATGATCTCTGATCCCAAAACCAAGATTCTATCACAGAAGCCCTCAAAACCTAACTGTAGTAAGAAAGATATAAACAAGTTCAATTTACTCCTTCTCTTGTAAGCCGATATCACTATTTAAATGGTTTGCTAGGGATTGAAGTTAGAAATTTTTGAGAATGTTTTTATCTTAAGCAATTAAACAACGAAAAGACAGTTTAGCCTAGACTACAGAGGAAAATTCATTTTTATACATATCACACACGAGCCGTTTTGAATCAACAATCATTTCACCATGATGCTATAAAAAAGGTTTAAAGCTCATATTATTTTTCTGAACTTAAAACAATGTGTGAGATATTTAAAAGATATGAATAAATCAAATAACTTCACTCATAATTTTAATGCTTGATTAAGATTTAATTGAATCGTTGAACATTTCCCTCCGAAAGTTTATAAGTCTGCTGACATCATCTACACAATTTTCATAAAAACCTCAACAGATTTCATTGCCAGAGTTCAAGAGAATTGCCTTGTAGCACAATTCTAATCAATTCCTAGAGTTATTTCTGAAGAACCTCATTACCTGGATCAGATGTGGCCTCGAAATCTTCTTCTTCTTGTGTACACCCGGCCACCACTGAACGTAGCAGTATCGACAGGATTTGTTGTGGCCGACTACTATCTTTAACATTGCCCATTCTTGCATAGACCGATTTGTCAAACTGACATTCTCTTCGAGGTAATTGGCCACAAAGTGGTCAATCACTGTCCTTCTTCCTTATTTACTAAAAACTCTCAAATAGTTGGTAAAAAACTGACAATTTTTGACATCATGTCCTTCAGAGTTTTAAGATTACCTGGTATCATCAGTACTGTACTTAAGTCATAATTTATAATTTTCAGATTTTTTCTTAACTCCGAGAATCTAATACATTCCTTTAAATAGTGGTAAACAGTACCGATTCCTCCGCAGTGTACTCGAAATCTACAGGGCATTCCATTTAAGACAAACTATCATACATAAACAGAGAAAAACTTCATGGAATGGAAGTTGCTCTTTTCAAATATAATTATGCCATGTAAGTTTGTTAACGTACAGCTTAATAAACATTCATAACGATGAAAAAGGCTGAAGCAGTCAAAAAGAAAATAATTGGTGATTTCCAAAATTCGAGGTTTCATTTTATTTATTACGTTTTTTAAGCTTAGAAAACTAGTTACCTTCGATCCATTTCGGAAGGTTAGCGAAACTTTCGTAGCAAGTAATATCAAAAACCACTATCGCTAAGTTCGCTTTTCTGTAATACATTGGAAGCTAAAAAGAAAAAATAAATCTAATATTAACACTTTTAATTAATTGTATTTATATGAGTCTTACAAACAATATGGATATATGAAAATATTATATTATATAATAACATATGAAAATATTTTAATATCAATTATAGAGACTTCTTCCATACTTTTATAAGAATAGTAATGAAAAAAATTGAAGAGATTAAAAAAACTTAATTTTTATATTAATTAATTGATATACATTATTGAGACTCAAAATGAAAGACAAAATATCAGAAGGGTTTATTCCCAAATAATCTTTTTGGAGAATTTCCATATCAAATCGATTTTTTCCAACTCGTGCACCAGTCATCTCATCGAAAATAGATTTCTACCTTTAGTCCAGAGTCGTGGGATATCTTTCCAAGTCGCTTTATTGAAATAATTTCGTTTCTATTTCCAAGTTCGTAAATCATATTTTTTCTGTCATTTTATTGCTTTATTTAAAAAAAAATTTTCTCTTTAAATAAGTTAAATTTTCTGAAAAAAATATGAGAATAAAAAGTGACACATATTAATTGTCTTTAAAATTTTATTTGAATTCTTATTTTAACGTCCCGCTTTTAAATAGCATTGGGGTTTTATGGAAATGGAACTTTGCAAATTTGAGCCTTAGTCTGATGATGAGGACTACAAAATACCCGGCACCTCCAGTGGCGGGTGGCCTGTTAGGGATGCAGACCTCCCCTGAAATAGTAATTTTAAATTGCATTTTCGTTTTTTATATAATTTACTTACCTTTCCAAGTTGAGATATCGATGCTTCCTGCTTACTTTTTCCATCTGAAAGTTCTATAATCAAGACAAATTGAAAAAAGGGTAATAAAAGCGGGAAAAGCAGACAAGATAAGGAAATAACAAGCAATGGAAAAGTAACCTATGAAAGCCCGCATCGCCTTCACCTGATCAATTGATTTAGAAACCAAATGCAACCATTTCTCCCTTTGAATTTAGAAGCACTAAAGCTGAAATGAGACAAGTCACAGCTGGAAATTCGGCAAACTGACTCCTTTGTTTTTCACACATTTCCAAACTTCTTCTTTCTCTTAATCTTTTCTTGTCTTTCTCTCCTTGACCGCAAATGACTTTTTATTTCTGTTTTTTTCTATCTTGACAAAAACACATTTGAGTCACTTTATGTTCATTTTTCTTATTAGAGCTGAAAAGGTCTTCGAAAAAAATACGTCGGTAATTTTCTAAGATATGATTCAATGAGTGTTTTTATAAGAAGGTATTAAATATTACATGTAAAAAAACGATGAAAGCTCAGGCAATTGATTGCACATCTTGTTTGATATCCATTTTTGGATGAACGTTTTCGAGCTGACTGGGGGAAGATACGAATATTGGGGGATGTTCTTATCTGCTGAATCGCATAATTTTCTATTGAAAAAAATCCGATAATTAATATCATATACTGATTATTTAAAATACAATAGACTTCGCATCTGGATTTTAAATTAAGAACATTTATGTATAAAGTAGCTTTAAAAAAACCCATTCTTTTGAGGGATCTTTTTGCAATACTGATAACTTCTAAGCTGAAGAGTCACCAAGGCACTTGTTCTTCAAATTTCTACTTTTCACTAATGGAAAGACTCTGCCGGAATGAACGAGGACTAAGTGAGTACACAAAGCAGACTTGTAGAATGGTGTCTCAAATCTATGACTCTGCGATTCTTTGATGAAAGATTTCTTCGGAATAATTCTCTGTCATGACAGTTTGGAAAGTAGAAGAATACACGGAAAATATTTATAAGAATACAACAGAATATTACTATAAAAAAGTATTAAAATAGTTGACGTGTCATTGAATACAAGTAAAATACAAGAATGCAAAGTTTGAAAAAGAAAGGTACAAGATTAAATCAAATATTTATTTCATTTATAAAAATCAATTTTATACTTGCCATAGATTTGTACGTTTCTTGTCCTGCTGTGTCCCATATTTGGAAGCGTATCGTATAAGAATCAATATCTCTAAAAATATTCAGATATGAAAATGAAATGAATGCAGAAAAATTTGAATTAAGCCATTCATATTATATCAGGAATTTTGAATACTGTTTGAGCTTTGCATTTTTATTCAACAACGTAAAATTATAGATGTTTGATTACATTCTTCCTCACATACACAAATGCACTCACACACACGTGCGCCCGTTCTCCTTTATTATTAGCAGAGAAGAATATATTTTTACCAAACAAAGTAAAATTATACATTACGGATTGCTTTATGTTCTTCACTAAATAAAATTAGATATAAAAGCAAAACGTAAGACGTTTAGTTGGAGGGGAGAGAAGCTTGATGCTATAATTTAGAAAATAACCCATAAATAATGAAATAGTTATTCTATTTTAATATGAAAAATCTAAAAGACATTATGAGGATAAGTAATGTATTTATCCATTTCTTTTATTATGTTTTCTTCAAAGTGATTAATCTATGTTGGTTATATAAATATGACCATATTTAATGAATAGTAAAATTTAAAAGTTAAAATATTTCAGAACTCCTTTTTAAAAACAAAATCAAATTGCTCCCTTTTGTAAATATAAACTACTCATTCATTAATCAAAACCGGAAAAATCCAATTCATTATATTCAAATTTAGGACATTAAATTTAGGAATTAGGATTTTAGGTTTGAATCTAAGATATAAAGTAGAAAATCGAGAATGCAGTGACTAATCTAAGATGTCGATTTACTTAACTTAAACACGATAATTAAATTCTTTTGAACTATTCATAAGAGATCATTTCAATCATATCTGTCAATAATAAATTCTACGGAAGAGAAATTATAAAAAGAAAACTCATAGTTCTTTGAGCCCTAAGATGACACTGTAAGCGTTTTCAGATGATCATATAACTACAAGTATTCATTGAAAAAGGGTTAAATAAAAATTGTGATCAAAATATCTTCTTTCTCTTTTGCTGTTTGTTTGTCAAAAAGTATTGACAGAAGAAAAAAAGTACATGCATATGAAAAAAAAAGTCTATAAATAAATCCAGCACAGGAAATTGACCGAAGGGGACTCAATAAAACTTTATTTGGAAATAATTAACTTAGAATTATAAAAGTTTTTATTCATGTATATTTAAATATAAGCACTCGCATATTAAATAATTTTAAAAATCTTTCAAGGTAAATAGAATTAAAAACATATATAATCAAATTTTTTAAATACTTTATGCATTCTGATTTTGAATTTTTACCCATTTTTTCATTACAATCACTCAGAAATACACGTCGATAAATACTAGGAATTATTTTGATATTTCATTTGAAAGTTAATTTTCCCCCAAGTAATATTCTTATACATTTTACAGAAGTTTCAAAAAAGTCTTTGTGTTTTTCTTAACTAAAATTGATTATTAGCTATCCAAATGAAATTTCAATTTAAAATAGATATCTATCAAATTTAGGTTATAACAGAAGTTTTTATTACAAATCTATACAATATCTTCATTATTAAAAAAAAAGCTATAAGATGTATGTAAACAAGAAAAAAGCAACCTTTCAAGAAAAAGAAAATATTGAGACTTTGAACCAATTAACTATTATTTTTCTTTAACAATACATATTTTGTTTAGAATATAATCAAATATTATGGATACAAAATGCCAAACTGAAAATTACTATTTTTTGCTGCTTCAAAGTTGACAAGTGATTTAAGAGAAAGTAATCATTCAAATGGAAAATAATCTATCAGACAATAGGTTTCGAAATGAACAAGTCCACTGGCAAAAAATAAATGCTGCTTTAAAATCGAGAAACTCACATGATTTTGAATTACATTTCACAATTTATTATTAAGTAAACTGAACTCTGTTGGGATTTAGATCGCAGATAAAATGCTATATAAATCAAAACTTAAGAAACAGAAGGAAATTTCAATGTTTACTCATTCGATATGATAAGGAACATAAAAAATTAATTCCTTATCATATCCCGTGACATTTAAAGTTAACTATCTCACTTCTATCTCTTTATCTTTCCATTTTTAAAAGTTATGAAACAATATGGATCATAGATCTATGATATATGTTAGAAATACTATTAGTTGCATCTTTTATTATTTTTAATTATCTTGCTGATTTTTCATATTTTATAAAATTTAATCCATCAGTTAAAGATATTCTTTTTTTAATTTAGGAACTATCATTCAAATTATTTTCAAGATATAATGCCGAATAAAATCTTGGCTTAAATTCAATGGTCCATTCATTATTTTAGTATGAGATATGTCTTAAGCATATTTCAAGTCAGTTACTAATTTATATCATAAATTATTGAGAATTATGTATTGCCATTTCTTTATTTAAATGAATCTTCTACAACAATGCATTTTATAATTTAAAAGATTTTCATCTTTACGTACAGAATTATAGAGAGCTTAAACTTCATACTCAGCGTAATATGTATTTTGATGAACCTTTTTATAGTAAAGTTTGTAAAATATTACAATAAAGCCTATATTTCATAGTCTGCACATAATATCTATCTAATTTCGAATTCCGTTTTTCCTGTAAAAGAATTGTGATTGTCAGTTTTTACTTCTTCAGCTTCGCACCTTGGAAACCTTAAAGGATTTACTCTAGTCCTGCTTAAGCATCCTAGGTAAACTCTATGACCCAGCCGCTGCGAAAAGTAATTTCGAGTTCTGTGGCTAATACGCAATAACCATCGTTCAAAAATGCACAGGCAACGACTTTCACACAGAGGTGCGACGTGCCATCAGATCATTAAACACCAATATTTCCGTTCCCTCCAGAGAAGACAGAAAGAGCTGACTAATAAGACAATTTCTTATCCCCATACGTTCTAAGGAGATTCGATCCTTGTTAAGACAAAGTACATTTCCTTCTGTGTACCTTTCTCCACATGAATTATTAGAGTCATTGTAACAAATGTAAATGAAATATAGGCAATTTACCATTGAAGAAATTGGAGAAATAAAAATAAAACAAGTATAATTTATTATTAGACCTTTTATTTAAAAATCATTATCATAAATGTATGTGAAATGTTTTATATTTTATATCTTTATAATAGTGCTCATTTGTAGTAAATACAGATCTAAAGATCTAAACTTATTTTCAGTTTCAGTCTTCGTTCAAAATGATGTACGAATTTGGCACATCTTATTTGAATTATACCTCAATTGTTGGTTTTAAACAGAAGTAGGATCGTCCACAAAGATATTACGATGACGATTGCAAAGTGATTTTCTTTCTGATTTTTCAACATCCGAAAGCAGAAATATTAAATAGCCTTGATTAAAATTTCCTAAATAAATATTTTGTAATTAATTTCATTTATGTCATCCATGAAGAATGCTTTATTTTCCAACTTCGGGTTTTGAAAAAAAAATATTTTTGATTAAAATAAAATTCCGGGATTTAAAAGTCTTGGGGGGGGGGGGAATCTGACTTACATTATCCAAAAGAATCAATAAATTCTTTGCCTTCATAAATCCGTGGTAAAAAGCTTTAATGTTCAAAAATTATTTTAATTAAGCTATTTAAATGCAAGGTAATATAAAAAAGTATTTAATGGTCAAACATCTTCCAAAAGTGCTGTTCATTCAACGCACATCCTGATACACTTGACTCTGAAAACACCATATCACTTTAATGAAAAGAACAAACTGCTGTGAAACGCAATTTTGAGATAGCGATACGTCTTATAAAGCATTGTTGTTTCCATTGGCTTAATGTATAAAAAAGATTTCAATAATAGCCTTGGTGCGGAGATATAAAAGCTCATATTTATCATAAATACAGAGCACTTTTTATGCTAATATTTATCTGGGTAAACTTGGAATGTGCTAGAAAAAGACGTGTCAAGATATCCAGCACGTGTTGGGCCACAGAATCAGTTCGAAAATTCTGCATAATTCAATAAAGAATGATTCTCACAGACAGAAAAAAAAAGAACTAAATATCCCGTTTTCTACATTTATGATTGTTATGTTTACGTGTGAAAGAGTCGTACATCGTTGCATATTTCTTATGTTCAAAATCACAGAATGGATATAAAAGTTGTTATTTCGATTTACCAGTGTTTTGTCTATTTTATTGGATAATTTTTAGAATGTAGATTCTTGCTATCTCATAAATGTTTAACAAAGAAGGGATTCTTTGGCATGGGAAAAGATATAGATTTTTCTAGAAAGAATACATTGAGTATATTTTTACATATAATACATATAGTATATTTGAATACTATATTTGGTTTTCCAAGAGATAGACATTCGGGTTCTGCAATTTCCAAGGCATTAGTTATTGATCAAGTGATGTGATTAGACTTTCCAAATATTCTGGTGTCTGTAAGTCATATTATAAAAGGATAAAGATTGCGAAATCACGGTACAATATTGAAAAGTGTGCAATAAGATGTCCTATGATATATTTTTGAATAAAGGTTCACTTGAGGGTCTGAGGAATGGAGAGTTTATTTCGAATTCCAAGATAATTGCTAGTTGGTGTAGTAAAAAGAATGAAACTGTTATATAAGAAAAATTTAGAAGTGGTTCGTATATAAGAATAAAAATCAAATAAAAAATCACTTTTTGAGACTTGGCATTAAAGATATTTTGCATTCCTTTTGGTGATTTTGAGCGTATATATATTTTGGTTAGCTCAAGAGTAGTGCCGAAGATTAGAATGGTCAGGGAACTCATCTCTCTTGAATGAGTTCGCTCTTGCCCATTCCCATCAGTAACCTAAAATACACCAGAAAATTAACAGTAACTTCGGTAAAATGTCCCATTTTCTGATCATTTGAAGTTTTCAACCATGAAAAGCATAACTTGCAAGCTAATTTTATTTCTAAGCATTTATTAAAAGTTGCATGAATTTTGCTTTCATTTCATATTTATTTTTATGTTGCTATGCATAAATTTGTATCCGAAAAAAGGCGTTTTCAAGATTTCTAGAAACAATAAAAAATTCAGTTTACTAAAAATATTTATTGCACCACACTCTAAATATATTTTAAGGAAGAAAGGAAATGAACACAAAACCGATGTCTCATAAGAGATATTTCTGAAAACTCTGAAGTTACAGCGGAAATCAACAGGACATCAATTACTTTTTAAATTGAAATTCATCATCGAGTAGAAAGGAAAAGAAAATTCGATTGCGTATTGAAACACCGTTACAGTAATAATTAGCATTTCTCGTAGCATTTTCTTCCTAACATCAAGGAACTAAAAAAAATATTGATATTCCTCAACGGTCATAATCCCATGTTACGCAACAACAATGTTTTGTCAACTTTGAACAAAAATCTAGCGATCGATAAGAGTTAATTATTTATTAAAAATTTTGTCTCATAAATATCCTTGCTTTGTATAAGAAGTTAAGAGAAGCAGAAGAGAAGTTGAGAGGTCGGGGGGGGGGGGTAGAGAAAGAAGTTTTAAGCAGATACGTATTCGTCAGTTTCCTCAGAAATATTAATCTTCTCAAATATTTTTCTACCTTAGGACTTGCTTAATTATCGAATGTGATCCTAAGTGAGGTCACTCCAAAGAATATTGAGGTTGTAGGAACATTTGCCGATCTTTTTTTTTTTATATATATATCTATCAATATTTAGGAGCAAATACAGCTAAAAGGACCTTACAGATTCAAAAAATTAAATTAAATTCTATTAAAATTTGGAATCATAATTATTCCATTTTTTTTATTGAACATTAATTGAAACTCATTCTTTAATTTTTATTTTCGATATCCTTGTCCAGAAAGGATCATAAAAGAGGAAACTATGCTATTATGAAAACAATTACTTTTAAGGCTACTTGGTGAATCAGGAAGTGTTTTTCATTCCGAAATATGTTTGACAACTTCAATAATTAATTCAAAATTGCATTTTTTTTAAAATAATAGAAATCGTAAAAGTAAAACTCTTAAACATTTTTTTAGAGAATATTTGTTTCTCCTAAACATTTTTTTAGAGAATATTTGTTTCTCCTAAACATTTTTTATTAAGGATATGATATCTTTATTGGTATATTAAGGATATGGCACTGCTTCTATGTCGGAAAGTACCGCCTAGGAGAGGAATGTTGCGCCATGGTCAAAGATGCTTTAGCCTCAGTCTTTGTTTCCGATGGCGATCATTCAGTTCACTCCGGATACCTAAGAAAGGAGAGGCAACTCTAATGTGATTCCTCCATTTTAGAAGCAGTTAAACTCATATTTTATTTTCATCATAAAATGGATTATTTTTATTTGTCTATTTTTTGCTGTGTTTGTCTTTAAATCATCTCTTTATTTGTAAGGGTTTCTTTCTGCTGATAAATAATTTCCCACTGACAGAATATTTTTCAGCAGATATTGTCTACGTTTCAGAGAATGCATGTAAGTTTGTAATTTCAGAGAATGCATGCTGTTTTCTCAGATTGCATGGAATGTGTTCTGAACGTTTTGAGAAAATTCAATATTTCGAGCGAATGCTTCATTATAGAGTATACCCAAGTTAGTAGTTTTACTCTTTCTTGTATCTTTATTAAAAAGATATATTTTTACTGAAAACCTATTAAATAATATCTGGAGAATAACTGAACAAAACTAGACATATACTTACATGACTTTACAAGAGAAAGAAGCTCCAATTGTTGGTGTAACATTTGTTTTGAACTGCTTCATACTAAGCTGAAATATCATACTTGTTTTTCCTACGCCTACGAGAAAGAAAGCCTATTAAAATATGTCAAAAACAAAAAGTCGTAACACAAATTTGCTGGTATTTTCTAATAAAAATGTTTTCAATATTCACAGATTTTCTGCTAAGTTTTGACATGTGAGTCATTATTATTTCATTAATGAATGCAAATAATTTAGATCGTTTGTATACATTCTAAAAACACACAGAAAAATACTGACACAAATATCAATTGGCATATTTATAAATATTTTACTGAATAAAACTGTTCGCTTTTCACTTTTAAATTTTGTCAAATGAATTTATAGTATCCGATGTCAATTATTAAATCTAAGTATTATCATGATACACCCTCTTATGGCCTTTCAAAATTAGAATAAATAAAAAAGTTGAAGACATTTAATACTAATTAATACATTTAATATCATTATTTCTAGAAAATACAATATTTTCTTTCATGGTTTGTGTAGATATAAAATCAGATCCAAATAAAATATACTTTTATTCACAGCGATATAGAAATGACACACGGAGATATCGCTCAGACTTTTTGAGTTTTTATTGAACACTTGCATGCTAACACTACAAACTGGATTGAACTCTGCCACTCGTTCCGCGGAGAAAGTGTGCAATACAAGCGAGCGAACTGACAACGCCAAACAGCATTGGTTGCATTAGCTTTTAGACCGGCGTGTATTTTATGGGTCGCTAAAGATTGCAGCCAATAATCTGGTATAAATTATTTCCTTGTAATTAGAATTTGGGATTGTCTCCAATAAAAATGCAAGGTATTCGTTGAAATTTAGGCACAGAAATTTTTTTTGAATGAAGAATATTTTTTTATCTCGAGAAAAAGAAGCAAACCTTGGGGAAGTCCCAGTTAATCCTTGACGTCCAGTCATCATAGTTTGAAAGAATGGACAGGGTTCTATCTCGTAAAGGACATTTAATATAGATAGTTTGAAAATAATATATGCACGTATTTCCTTCAACTGTATTTCTATACAAAAGTAATAAATCATCTGTCAATTATGTACATATAATAAGGCCCTATTTAAATGTTACCTCATTATGTATTGATGCTATTTCTCGTTGCTTTGACGTCATTAGAAGCAAGAAATAGAAACATTACTTTTCGTTTAGAATTATGCAACTATTAATCTTCATTTGTTTTTGCAATGCTTATTAAGAGGTTGACAGTTTACTACAGATGAACAGGATTTAAGAACAGCACGTGAGAATTTTCTCATATATTTTTATTTCGAAAGACACTGGAATTATTTTTGGGCTTATTATGTAAATTACACAGTAGTTTTTCCCATGACTTTTATTCCATACATTATTTACAGAAAACAAAAGCTGTGACGTAAATAAATGTAAAGTATTTCTTCCAACGCATTTTTCATATCGCGTGTTAGAGTATAAATAATGATTGCAATAAAAGTTAACTTTGTTTTTTGTTTTCAAAAATAGTATATATACGGAGAAATCGGTTCTTAATTGTTGAAGTAGCATATCAATAAAAATGAAATAAATGAAGAAAGTTAAGTTTATAAATCCCGTATAGTTTACACTAAGTAGACTATGTTATTACCACTGATCACATTACATGCTTAAATCATAAAGTTCTTTTAAATTCATGAAAAAATGGAGGACTTTCTACAGTCTTCAGGAACAAGACAGCCTTAAGTCTATTTGATTAAATGAGTGCAATAAATTATTCATGCAGGAATACACGAAAAGTTTCAACTCGACGTTTTTATCTCAATGCAACATAGATTTAGGGAATGATTCTAGATTTTAGAAAGTTAAGGCCGAATGGAAAATATCCTTTAGATAGCTTAACAAAATTTTATCTTATGTAAATCAAACCACACATGGTATTAGCGGCATTTGAAAACTATTTAATTGAACGTTTAAAAACTTTACACTGTACAAAAAATATTTTGGAAGACATTAATAATGCAGTAATCGCGAATATTTTAATGAAAAAAATACACTTCGTTGGGTTTGTATGAACCTGTTTACTACAGGTTCGATTGAGATTTATTTTCTAAATTTTTCAGCTAATAATTTTTATAACTTGCCATTTCATAAATTTTAGAAAGGAGGTTTTAATTGATATAGATTAAGGATTATGATATCAGTTGGCATCGTTAATAAATTAATATTCGTCCTTAAAAATATTAGAAATGTTGGAAAAGAGGATCATTGTAGCGTTTTGTCGTGAGCTACAAAATCTAGGTCGTATGTCGTGAGCTACAGATGCTTTAGTCGTGAGCTGCAGAATACAAAGATACTATAGAATCGATATTAGCATGCTTCAGAATCCACAGATTTGAAACACATTTCATTCATATTTCAGAATTTTGAGAAATCAAAAATAATTGGATAATCTGAATATCTTCAAGTCTTGGCTTCAGAAACGGAGGACTGCAGTTTTCAGCTCCAAGTCCAATGAAGGCCTACAATGTTTGAGGTCTTGGTGCAAATTAAATCAGTCATCGAGCTTCCAGCATCCCAGTCTTAATGTGTCCTAATATTGGAACTACAAAGATATTAGTATTGGGTGCTAACTAAAGTATCGTCTTTATCTAATCACATTTCAAAAGTTCGAAGACCTAATCCAAAAGTTCTCTCAAAGTTTCGAAATAGTACGCTTATCTACTAACTCTGACAATCAAGCAAGAAGTCAGAATTGAAAGCAAAACGTTTTCACGCTACCTCTGAGTGAAAGTCGACAAAATTTAAACGAACGAATCATTATTCGGATGTTTTATTCTGAAACTTTTTAAGTATATCACTTGACATAACAATATTAATCTAACTAAAATAATCATCGGAAGAATTTTCTGCTCTTCTTGAAATGAAAAGAAAAACCATTAAAAAATTTTAACAGTATATAATTTAACAAAACAAAGTCAATATAACTGAAGCAATCATCGAAAAGATTTCATTTCTGTTCCGCTTTTTTTTACGCTTAGTTGAAATAAAACTCAATAGAAATGGATTTATTGAGAAAATATAAAAATGGCCGAACTACTCTCTCTGGCCATGTAATTTAAAAAAAAAAGATATTCTTCAAAAACGAAAATTAGAAAATTATTAGAATTTTAGAGAAGTTAAATAGAATATACAGCACTAATAACCACGTGATTTTTATTTTCTCCAAAATAACTACAGCCATCATAATTTCAATTTAAAATAATCACAAACTTATTACTCCGATTGGCCGGAAGGCACACGGAAAAACTTGAATGACTGGAGCGCCGCGACAGCAACACTGGCGGGAACTATGGTTGAATCATAAGGGCCATCCCCGGTCACGGTACAACCCTTCCCTAGGGAAGTACGTCCCGTCATCGATGGGAGGAGTCAGAGCCCAAACCTATTCGTGTACCCAGAGGAGTGGCGATAACCAACTACCATACTTCTCCTCCTCAGTTATCCTTGGAACGAAATAAGAGAGTCGAATTACCCTCAGATATCCAAATGCTTTGAAAAAAAATGTGTTCCCTTCACAAGATATTATTAAATTGAAATACGATTTATAAGATTATAAGATTCCCGATTGTATATGAATTTTTCTTAAATAAGAAATTTCATCACATTTCAAATACCGCATATTTTACTGAAGAAAAAAATGAAAGTTACCATAAATTAATTTTATTATGCTTTTGGAAGAAAACAATTTTCTGCAATGACTGTTTTCAAACCATTAAAATAGTTCGAAATTTAAAAATTTTGATTTTACTGAAAAATAAAATATAAAATGAATAAGCTTTAAAATCACGGAATGTGATGGCTATAATTAATAAATCATCCTGAATGTTTCAATATCTGACAAGACAGAACTGTATGCAGTTCTGACTAGAACTATCTAAGGCTAGATGTAATAAATCAATCTGCATTTTTGATATATGTATAAAATATTGGAAATAAATTCTTCATTGTTACTTTATGGTCGAAGTAAGAATTTTAGAAATAACGTGAATTTAACAATATAAAAGATATTTTATCCGTTTCGAATCGAAAAAGTAATAAATAAAGTTAATAAAATAACATCATATTTCTGCTGAAAAAGAGTGATGTAATTCATTCGCATTGTTATGTCATTTTCTTTTTATTAAATCTTTTCTGCTTTCTTGTTTTTTTAACCGCCTTTGTTCATTGAATTCTTTTTATTTTTATAGCGATTTTAAAAGATAAGAAATGAAAACAATTGAGTTTTCTTTCAAATCCTTTTGATTTCCTCGAATTGAAGATACCGTTCTGTCGATGAATAGTTGAAATGAGAGATAAAACATCATTAAAAATTATGATAGTAATTTTCATAAGAATGTTCAAAAATTCAAATAACGAATAAATCTTTACAAAACCCGATGCATCAGTTTGAAGCAACAACACAGAACGTGAAAAAATTATCGTTAACCACAGATTTTTATCAAAGAAGCCAGGAATATTACAGATCTACTATTGTATTTTTTGTTTCTGAAAATTTCTTTCGATTTGGAAAAAGCTCCAGAATGTTGTTCGAACAAAAGACATTCAATTTCTTTTAATTCTAATTTAAAACAATTCTGAGTGACATAAGGAAGAAAAAAAAAGCTGCGAAAACCAATCTAAAGTAACGAAAGATTTACAGCAATAAAAATCACTCTCTTGAGTCAATCTCAAAATATGCATTATTATGAACTAACCAAACGGTCAAATCATGCGCAAAAAAGTGCTAAATGTAAGAAGTACAACGTACATGAAGGCAAACTTATATTATCTGAAGAAAATCTAGTATATTCTGAAGAATTTTTTTTTGTTTTGTTTTTTATAGAAGAATTGTTTTCAGTTGAAAGTTAGAAAATATGTTTAATTTCGCTATAAAATCATTAATACATAAAATGCTATATATATATATATATATATATATATATATATGCGCTCTATCGTGAAATAAGAGTAGATTAATAATTCCATTCAAAATCATTTTGAATATAAGAAAGTGGAACAATTTAACAAATATTTACTTGAATACTGATTGAATTGAGAAATAGAAAATGTAATCTTCTTTACAGTTTCTCTTTGATACTTAGTCGACTGATATCCCCTTCCTGTGTGACATAAAGAGGAAAGATGTGCAAGTGAAGAGTTATTCACATTGATATAAATAAACATGACCAGGAATTCTCGCCCTTCTTCATCTACATAGCTCATTGACATAAATATTTGATTCATTCTTCAAAGATTTATGCACATTAAGGTGAGAGATATAATATTTTGTCTGGGGCATTTCTAAAAGTTATTAATGCACTTAATGCCCTTTTGTGAGTTTATAGTGAAAATGAACTCACTTAGAATGTTGTTAATATTTAGTTAAGACAAAATAGAACTAAAGAACTCTCTTCGAATTTTTAGAGTCTTCTATTAAAGTTATTTCTGTGTCTCATAATGCTTATGTATCATACATCTAATTATTTTGTGCGTCATACATGCTTGTTATTTTGAATCTCACACACCTTACATGATGGTACTGATTTTATCATATGATGATGAGGAAACCACACTTTCTTTCCTGTGTACTTATTTTGATCTTTTATAAGGGCACTACAAATCGGAACATTCATTTTAATTCATCGTTTTGCAGCTAAATTTATCGGTTTTGATTTTTATTTATTAAACATATTTTCTGACACCGTAAAATAAGTAATGGAAATGAGGATTTATAGGTCTCGCGGTTCATTTTTCCTCTTCGTTTGCAAGATATTTATTTTACTGGCGAAACTAAATTCCTTTTCCATGTAAAATTTTAAGTTTACAGGTAAAATAAATGCAGATAATTTACTATATTTTTCTTTCTAAATTAGCAGAAGACTTCTTCAAGTATTTAATAGGAAAATGATCTGATATTAGTGAAATAAAAAAATTTTGTTTTACTTATAACTGCTTCAAATATTAATTTTTCTCGGTTTTGCATCATACTTTCTATATCCTTCGAGCATATTCATACGTTATAGACTAATGTCATACTGGGATGCTAATTAGTTAGAAGAATTTCAGTCAATGAAACAGAGACTTCTTATAATTTTCTCTCTTAAATATATAGCATACATTTTAGGAAATTCAGCATAGATTTTAGGTTTTTTTCAAATATCAAAGTATACAAAGTTTGCCCTTAAAAAATAACGTTGAGGTATAGTGACGCTTTATATTGGGTGGAGTCACTGAAGAAGCGGTTTTGAAATCGAGGGATTCTCACAAAATGACCATTCAAATTCCTTTGCTCATTTTATCTGGCTGATGTTACAATTTCTATATTTATAAATTAAACTATATTTGATGTTTCTACCAAAATAGCACAGTAATTAAGATTAATGAGCACAGTAGCACAATTAAATTCATTAGCAGAGTAGAAATGGAGGCTTCATTCTTAAACAAATGATTTAGAATGACAATTTTATTACTGGAGGAAATTTCAAAGTGAACAAGAAGTTTTAGACGCATCATTTGAGGAAAAATAGATTTTTTTTTAAATTTAAAATATAGATGAGGTTTATTATTTATAGATACTACTGAAAAAATTCGATTAGTAACATAATCATTTGTGTTTCCAAACCCTATGCGATTTATGTTTTTGTATGATTGTGTTCTATTATTCAATCCCTTTTGGCCAACACAAATGAACGCTATTTCAACAAAAATAATTCAAGTTCAAAAATGTTATTGTCATTGCTTTTACTATGTTGTAACACCTTGTTCAAAAACTGCAGAATGAGTCATTATATAAAGAACACCTGCATAATCCCTTTTATTGCTTTCATGTCACCTCCACGTGAACTATTTTGCATTTTATTTTTCAATGAAAAACTTTTGACATATATTAACATTACTGCATTTTCTTCAATCAATAGATGGACTCTTCCTCCTGCACGTAGTACTTTTCCCCTTCTATCTTCCATTCACTTAGTGACGCATCATATTCAGATTCCATTTTACAATGCATTAAAATAATGTTTGATCCTTAGAAAAGTCTTGCATAGATTCGTGGAGAAGTCCAATATGCATTTAGATGACTATTTTACGATCAATAGTTCTCTTGACTACGATTATATTTGCATGCAGCTGCCTGTGAAAGCAGTCAGGTGTGAGTTTCATGAGGTGCGTGATTTTTGTGTACAGATTTCTGTTTGAACATACAAACTATTCTTGCGTTATGAATGTTCAGCCAACAGCTGCTCGATAAAAGGGCACATAGCTGTGCAATGGCAGCTAATATTTTTTCAACGTCTCGTCTTCTCAATGTTATCGTCCTATGCAGACACAAGGCATTGCAAACATTTGTTGCCAATATGCACTAATGAATTTTAAAATTTTCGTTAAAAAGATAAACGTGAATTCTATTTTTAATATGACATTTTTAAGGCACAATTTTTAGGCATGATTACGTGGATAAATTACTAAATAAAGAGACGATTATAATCTACTTATTTCATTTATATTTGATGAAACTGCATCAGAAAAAAATAGGCTAAAAAGAAACGTATTGATATGACATCTGAAGAATAGAAGAAACAAAATTGATTTTATTTGCATCTTTTAAATTTATTCGATCTTTTTATATTCATCTACAATTCGGTCAAATTCCACAAACCCTTTTCAACATTTCCTTTCGTTATATTTTAATTACAGCATGAGCTTGATCTATCCCACAACGACCGGCCTAACCGAAAGCGTGGAAGACCTTGAAGGTCGCCGGGGAGAGAACCATTCATTATTTCTTGACAAGCTTACAGTCATCGCCAGAATATGGCCGGTAAATTATAGTTCATTTGACTAAAATAAAATATTTCAATGAAATTGTTAAAAAACCAATTCTGGGTTCAGGAGACTTAGTTGAAAAATACATAGAGAAAGCAATAACACACATAAGCATAAAAATAATGTCACAATGTCCAAAGAATGGAAGACATAGTATACTCTACAGTAATATCAAACAATATACTCATATCTAAAAGCATATATCTATCCCATTATATAAAGTGAAAAATAAGTGAATGACACAAATACAAGGTGAAAATACAAAGCAGATCTAGAATGACAAATACATCAAAAAATTATGTTTGTTACAGCATGAACAGTTTTCATATTTAAACCTGGCATTTTGTTGTAGTCAAAGCAAATTAATTAAAATAAAATCTCCAATTTATTTGCTTATCTCCAATCATTATTTTTAATAAAATTACTGACATTGTTCAAAATAAATCATGTTAGATTTTTCTCAAATTAATTAAATGCGATCGATTTAAGCTAGATTTTCAAACAAAAAAGAAAAGCAGAGAATAGAAGTAGGGAATCGGAAAACTGATTATTAAAGGAAAGTAGTAAAAATAGTCAATACCTATATACTTATGAAATATTTTTTCTTCTACAAAGCTTAGCAGTAGCCACAAAACCATAAAAACGTTGGATAAAAATCAAGTGAAAGGATAAAAAGTGTATGAGATTGAATAAATTTAAAAACCAAGTTGGAAAAAATCTCCTTTTAGGAGATTCAAATCATCAGTTCTGCAGCTGTATATTTCTCCGGGTTGAAGTACCAAAGTTAGGTTCAATTTCGTCCATCATCTATCTAAACAGATGTGTTGCGTCCTTCTACTAGAAACAATACTTCCAAAATCTTCGCATTATTTCGATGCTATTTTGCAAAAGGACAGATGGGGTGCGTATGGGAAAGATAATTGTTCTTGGAAATGAGGAATTTCAAAAGTGAAACATCGCAGCTTTGTGTAAATATTTATAGAATTTATGCATTTGTGGAAAACTAATCCTCAATTAGAAATACTACGATGCAACAATGTGAATAGAATTTAATTGGATTTTTAAAACGGATAAGCGGATGGTAAACATTTAGGATATATTATTATGCGCGAATATCAGAATGGTCGCTTTCCAACATTTACAGAAAAAAAAGTGTTCATCTCAATAAACATTTGCTTGTATTTGTTATGATGATCGAAATACTATTGAGTAAATAATTCAAGAAACTTTTGTTTCTAAATTGTAAACAAAGTAAAACTATTTGGATCTTAAATCTATATTATTGTTTTTCTATGTTCAAAAACAATTTTTGTACTGAAATTTTCATTGAGACGGATTTAAGCTTGGTCACCTGTAGTCTCACCCTCTAACAGCTGTACTACCCGAATAATAAGCAGTTTCAAACACGAAACAAGAATTCATTTTTGAACAGTTTATTTTAAGGAAAAAACAAGATAGCATAAAAAATGTTAATAGTTGCATAATTTTTAATTTTTTTTACCATTTGATATTTTTAAAATTTATATTATTATATCTCCTTTCTCCATATTTGCTCTTCATATTTAGCTATATAAATCTCCTGGAATTTTATCACATGAATCGATATTTTATTATATTTGATCTCATTTTTTTGTTTGCAGCTTTTTTTATAGAGGCATATCAATACATTATTTTGATATCGAAATCTAAAAAGTATGTTTGGATTGGAATGAAAATATTCACACTTAAATTACGTGATGTATTTTGCATAAAATTTAGCGAAAAAAACTATTGAATCTACATGAAATTCAATCACATGAAAATTGTTATGCATTCAACTCTTCTCACAGATGTGGCTGAACAAACTTCGCAAAAAGTTGATCACGAAATGCTTAGAGACAAAACCTGAAAGAAGACGTGTTTTCGTTATGAAGGACTTTTTCCCAATCTTTTTACACTCAGTCTGCAGGTTCTTGACTTTGCGAAAGTACCAATTCCGAGCAAAAACGTAAGCGTAACTTATCAGCAATCGAAACCATTGATTAAAGATATCCACGTCAATTGTTAAACGAATTCCATGCTCCATAATTTACAACAATATTTTATTAGAGATAACATTACCAACTAGGTAGATAACAGATTCTTAAATTGTAATCTTAATTGCAAACAGAGAATTTTTACGGCATATGGTTCTAGCTAAGTTAATTGCAAGAATTATTTCTTTAAATAATCAAGATTGCATCGTTGAATAATCAAAAAGCATCGTTTTATATTAACGTAGTGTCCAATGAAAGCATCCAAGGAAGAATCGTAATAAAACTAAAGATTCGCTATAAACATGGGACTGAAGAATCTTTACACATTCGTTCTAGTATACGAATCAATTGCAAACTCGAGAAAAAAAGAATATTAATCGATTTTACCCTTCATATAGCAAAAAAGGAAAAAGTGGCCATATTCTGAGAGAGTTTTGAACATGCCCAACTCCTCTAAATTAGTCAAATTTAAGCTCTTAGCGAATATTCCTGAAAGACAAGAATGGATCGGTAGCAATGAATGTGTTTCTAGCACAAAGATCCTACATTAAATGGATAAGAAATTTCGCATGTTGTAGGGATTTTCCTCATATGAATACAATTCAAAATTAATATGTATGGTTCCAATAGCTTCAAATAGCTTAAAGAACACGTTATTCAAATAGGACATATGCTTTAATAAATCCAACTTGATTCGTTATCAATTCAAATAGACACTTACGATGAATGAATCTGCCAATATTTGATTCTATCTATTCAAATCTTGTCACTTATTCTCAACATTATTAATATTCTACAAAAGCAAACAAATTTCTTACATTACAGTGTATATTTTCTTCATCGACAATCTAGATGATGCAAGAGTTGTTGTATTGGCCTCGAACACCTAAATTCATGATTTTGGTTCCTAGTTAGAGCTGGTGAATTTTTAAGATACCAGGAATTGTGTAATCTTTGTGTAACTCT